>NC_088779.1:21516095-22716095 GCF_954871325.1 Gordionus sp. m RMFG-2023 | reverse complement strand
AAATTATGTCATATATTTATATGATGCGCAATCGAGGGTAAATTATTTTTTTAAAAAGCAAATTTTCAGTGAAAACATGCATTGCGTGATTTTCGATTTTGATTCTATCTTTGGATCTGAGCACTCCAAAGTTAGCATAAATAACTATCATGCCAAGTTTCATTTTTTTTAGGGATGGTCGTTCGAAAATCTCGTTTTTTGGTGAATTTGACATGGAATAACCCATATGCAATCAAAAATCTAGCAAGGGATAAATTTTGAAGCAATTTTTAAGCAAATGGACTAAAAAATATAAATAATTCCATAAACTAAATTTACAAGTCACATTGAATCAAATAAGTATCAGTTCGTAATCACCGCTTTACTCAATATAAATAAACTCTTTATATTTTAACTATTATAATAATTCCAAACATATTTTAAATAATCAAGACTTCTCTACTATAGAGTGATGGCTGAAAATTAGTTAATTCTGTTTAATTTTTAGGCGCGTGCCAAAAGTTCAAGCATTGTGATAGGGGTTAATTTATTTATGCTTTTTCAAAATTGAGCTATATTTTCATATAATTTTGCTAAAAATAGAGCAATTACCCAACTTCTATATTATATTTTTTGTCTTAAATTAACCTTGGAGGATCCCGTATGTTGATAACACTTTCTGGAATATTCTATCCTCTTGATTTCTTCGTCTTGCTGGGAAATAACGACCCCCTTTTCTATATATTTTTCGGGTATAAGTTCTGGACTATATCTGCCCTCTTCGTAAGCCAAATAACTTGCTTCAATTTCATTCTCCTCACTAAATTATTTTTTTAAAGAAATTTCAACATTTTTTTTATTTATTAATCTGTCCTTTACTCATTTTCCTTGTGTACTTACATTTATCCCTAATTTCTTTTTACCTTTTAAGGTTGGTGATCAAAGACGATTGGTCATTAGATAGCAATTGACTAAACAACGACCAATGTACCTCAACCTCATATCCAATGACCTTTTTAATACTAATTTTCACTCAGTCAAAAAGGTTGGTGGTAACAGAAAAAAAGTGGTCCCTACGGGAATCCAATTTACGACCTGCTCCACTCATCCCAAATTTCTAAACTCCGAGCCAAAACTTCCATTAAAAAAAACAATACATCATCAATCAGCCTGAAAAATTTTCAAAAAATATATATATTATTTCTAGGCTGACCAAACGTCTTCGATCACTAGCTTCCTTTTTTACCCCTGTTTTTAAACCCCCTCCCCAGACATAAAACTATATTTGATCTAAAGACTTTTTTAGCAAATAAAAATCTATATATATATATATATATATACCTCTCTTCATTTTGTTCCTTTTCATCTCCAATTCGCTCACCTAATGTCTCTGTTTCCACCAATATATTAGAACTTGTATCGAGATGTATTTGGCTATTTTCATCATTGATTACATCTCCTTCCATTTTAGATTGCGCCAATTCTTCCAACGGGATAGGGAACAAGTTATTTTCTTGAGTGGTAAGAACACCCTGCTCCTTTTTAAACTGATACAATTTTTGTCGGAGTAAATCTTGGTGTTTTTCTCTCAACCTAGCTTTTGCCATGTAAGCTTTTAGCTGTTTCAGTAAAGATTCCCAATATCCTATATCAATGTTTTCTTGAGTCTGGTGTTTAATAAAATGAAGTGATGGTAAAAAAAAATTTCTTTCCACATTATAATTATTATTAAAAAAACGATGCATTTTCCTTAGTTAGTTTTAATTATTCTAATTTGGCAATCAAAGACATCAAAAAAAATTTATAGAAATACCTGAATTTTTTCAGTAATTTGGTTTGCCAACAACTCTAGTTGAGTATACGTTTTCCCTTTAAATATCTTGAGTACATCATCTCTAACACATTTGTTAATTCCTTCTCTCCTGTGAGAATAATATTCTGTAAATAAACGAGACAGACATTAAATAATTTATAACTAGCAAAATTAAAAAAAAAAATTTTTAAATTAATTTTGGTAAATTTAGGAATTTATTTTCTTTTATAAAAATTAGAGACGTATAGACCCAGAACCTAGCCAAAAAAATGGTACAAAATCCAAGTCTAGCCTAAATATTTAAAAATTAAAAGTCCAGGCCAAGTTGAATTAGTCAGTTGGAAAATCATATAATAGATTAACCAATTTTATTAAGGTCAATATTTTACAATGTCTCTTTAAAAACAATTTTCAAAACTATTCATAAAAATTTTTTAAGAATTTTGAGTTGGCCCCAAAAAATTAACAATAAAAATCTTGTACAGACCAAATATTTTAAAAAGAAGTGTTCAAGTTTAAAAATATTTACCTCCCAAATATGAAATTTTAACCTCTACTACTACAGGCCCCAGGTAATAAGGGGTCTAAAATTTGATTTCATAATATTATAGTAAAGTTTTAAAAGACTTTAATGATGCTGAAAATAAAGAAATTACAAATATGATAATGAACATGATTATAAAAAAATATATAGAATTGAAATAGGATGTTTCTGGTGATAACACTTTAGAAGAGGAAACAAGATGCTGAAATTACAAAATACATTTGTGTTATAAGTGTAATAACTAAAGAATATTTAAAATGTCAATTTATAAAATTTTATTTTTAGGGTAGAGTTAAAATATTAATGATCTTAAATCACGACTGTACCATAACCAAGTTCAACACATATTGGATGAGTCCCATTAGATTAGTCATATGCTGGAACATCTATAACAACATAAAACAATTTACTCATAAATTAAAAGTTAACATTCAAGTCTCATTCGACAACTTTAACTAAAATTGTTCCTACCACGCAAGATAATAAATGCACCAGGGGCGGACTGGCCATAAGACCCGGTGGGCATTTTGCCCACGAGGCCGCGAGAAAATGTCGATTTTGAGGCCGATCGGAGGAAAATATAAAAAAAGAGGCCGATTAGAAAAAAAATAATATTATTATGTCCATAATATTTTCTCTTATCATTTATTTATTTTTAATATCGCATTCCTTGAGAATTATCATGTAATTTACTATATTTGAATGCATAAAATATTAATAACATCGCTTGACGCTATACATCATTATCGCGTGCTGTTTTTTTCGAATGAAGTGAATCGCTTCCTTTTGAGCTTGACTACGAGTAGAGGGTAAATTAAGTTTTAATTAATTTATTATATTATATTTTTATACATTAATTTATTGTAGAAATAATATAGCAAACTTTTGTTATTGTATTGTTCTTAATTAAAGAAAGGAAATCAAATAAAACCCAGGTATAATAATAATTTTAATAAATAAATTTTTGATCAATTTGATTTTCTAAAGTTTCTTATAATATTAATTTATTGTTATTTTATTATATTATTACTAACTAAGCTTAACTCAACGAACACAGATTGTTAAAATCTCACCTAATATTTGGATTGCAACAATTTACTAATCATTTGCAAACAAATCTAATTTAATATTTATTTAGCTATTTTTTGAAATGTATGTAAAATTGTGTTGTCCTGATTACGTGGATCTGGTGGTAGATTTTTAATCAATAAAGATTTGTTTTGAATTATTGTGAAAAATCGTGATTTTATTATTGTGAAACAAGGAAAACCTCCCATTCACATCTACCTGAAACAACTACATTATCTGCAACATCTTCTTTTATTATTGCATCAGTTCAATCATTGCCACGCCCACCTATAACTATATTACCAACCATTACAGCAGATAAATCATTCACACACCCTGAAAATACATTATCTACAATTACAGCAATTCCATCTTTATTATCCTCACACTTGTCAGAAGCAACTACATCAATACTGCCTTTAGATATTTCACAAAGTGGATTATCAGAATTGGATATGCATAAACATGAAAATTTAAAGCTGCAATTAACAGCTACTATACCACAAAAACTTGCATTCTTAATGCAACATCCTATACAACCAATAAATAGTAAATATGATAAATTATATTATCTAATGGTAATGAATGAAAAAATACCTAGAAAATGGATTACAATAGAACTAATGTGCAATAAAGCCAAAGCTGTGTACTGCTCAATCTGCCTGGCATTTGCAGTATGTGAAAACACTTTTACAACAGGCTCAACAAATTTTCGTCATATGCATTCAGTAATTAAAATACATGAAACAAAAGTACATATTAGTGCTGTCGAGGCCTACCTCAGATCATCAAAAAATAAGTCATTTGATAATTCAATTAGTATTAAAATATTAAATAAAAAAAATCGACAAATTTATAGCAATGTCCACATAATAAAACAAATATTTGAAATAATAAAGTTTTTAGGCAAACAAAACTTACCCTATAGAGGATCAAATGTTACTGAAACACTTAGCCACTTTGTAAATGAAAATTTGAATCATGGGAATTTCCTGGAAATGATTCGTATTATATCAAAAAATGATCAAATATTAAGAGATCATTTAGAGAAGGCTATTTTAAAGAGCAAACGTAGAAAAGAAAAGTTTAAACTCTCTGAAAAATCAAAGGGAAGAGGTTCTCTCATAACCTTGTTGTCGAAAACAACTGTTAACAAAGTTATAGATGTTGTTCTTGATCAGATCAGGAATTTAATAAAAAAGGAGATTGGTAACAAACGTTTTAGTTTGCAAATGGATAGTACTCAAGACATTAGTGTTTATGATCAAGCAACTATTTGCCTACGGTATATATATAATGGCAAAATAACAGAAAGGCTTTTTCACTTACAAAAGTTACAAACTCTTCTGGAAAAGGATTTTTTGATATCTTGAGTGAATGATTTTTAAAACATGGAATTCAAATGAGAAATATAATTGGAGAATTATTTGATGGTGCGGCAAATATGCGGGGTGAATTAGTTGGGTTGCTAGCTCTTATTAGACAAGAGGCTCCAAGTAGTTTGTATATTTGGTGTTATAATCACATATTAAATCTATGTATATGTGTTTCATGCCATAATGTTGAAGGCAAAAATTTATTTGGATTGTTGAACAGACTAGCAACTTTTTTTGGGGAATCATATAAAAGGATGGATGCTTGGGTGAAACAGAATAACTCATCTGACCAAAATAAGTTGAGAAGACTTCAAAAAATAGGAGAGACAAGGTGGTGGCCACATGAAAAATCCCTTAGATGGATATATGGCAAAGAGAGCCTACTTCCAATAACGATAAGTGTCTTACAATTTATAATTGATAATAAGTCATTTGAGGCAAAACCCTCACCAGAAGCACAGTCTTTGATTGATAATTTATGTAAATTTAAGACTATAAATACTTCTATAATATATTTAGAAATTTTTGAAATAATGAGGCCATTGTCATTATATCTTCAAACTAAGAATTTAGATATTTTATCAGCGTGGAAATGATAGAAGATGCCAAGTTTTCTGTGCCATCTATAACTATTACTTCAATTGAAAATAAAACAACAAAAATGGCTTCTAATTTAAATGGAACACTTTCATATTTAAAGCTCCCAGAGAGTATCTGGGTACAAACTGCTCTGTCAAAAAATCGAATAGGACGAGTGAAGAGAATATATAGTGACGAAGGCCAAGATGAACGTCCTCAAGAATCGATTGACTTTCATAGGGTCGAAGTATTTCGTCCTATAATTGATCAAATTATAAACAGCTTGTCGGAACGGTTTTCTGCAAATAAAGAGCTTATTTTGAATGTGCAATATTTGCATCCAATGCATTTTGAGGGTATAAATAGTAAAGGTATTTCTGAAAAGGCCTTAGAAAAACTGGCACAATTGGCAAATATATCGAGTGTTAAATTACGTAACGAATTGTGTTCATTTGCCAGTGTATTCAAAGATTTAGTGGAAGAATTAAATGAAACGGACAATGATATCGTATGTGCAAGTGAGGATTCATATGAAGAAGATGGAATATTACAAAATGATATTAACTCAAAATGTGATAATAGATGTAACAAGTGTTTAATATGTGTGTACGAAATTATTAAAAGATACAATATGCATACAAGTGCTTACACTAATTTATTTTTAGCATATGAATACATTTTAACTTTATCATTTACGCAAGTCAATTGTGAGAGAACATTTAGTAAATTAAAAATTATAAAAAATGGGCTGAGACCAAATATAGGACAAGAAAAATTAGAAGCATTTTTAATGATGTCAGTTGAACGGGAACTTTTAGCGCAGATTGAACTAAAAGATATTCTTGTTTATTTGTGCAAAGGTTCAAAGTTAATGAGAGATTTATTAACTTAAAAATTTATATTAATTCTTTTATTTAAATCTTATTTATATCTATTTACAATATGATCGGCGGTAGCAATTTTATTTTCTGTGCAATATTGTATAATTGCAATAATTTTTTATGTGAAATTAATTGATTTTATATATTGAGTATTATGTATTATTTTATAATTAACATGTGATGTATGATTTAATTTTAGTGCATTATTGTTTTATATCTAATATAAAATATATGTGCAATAAATATGATCTTAGATGTGCAATTTTATGAAATAAAATATATATGAGTATCATGTCATTATTCTTTTTTTTTTAAATGTACATCGTTTGTAACTATTTTCAAAAATAAGAAGTTATAAAAATCATATAATTCAGAAGCCATTTAAGGGACCCCGGCCAAAGGCCAGGCAAAACAAAATTAGGAGTATGGGGGCGAAGCCCCCATAAAAATGAGGCCGCTATAAAAAAAATGCCCACGAGGCCGTAGCGTCGCCAGTCCGCCCCTGAACTGCACATATATATATGCCTATAAAAAATATACAATCTGAAATTGATTGCTTATAAATATAGGATAATATATTAAAATATATATAATATTATAACAAAAAAATAATATGCAAAAACTAATTCTAATTAGAAAAAGGCATGTGTAAAAGTCCTATCAATTCAATGTGGTTTTATATTTTTCATAAATTTTTAAACAAGGATGGCAAAAGCTTATGATTTATTTCTGTTGCAAGAAAACTGTCAAAAAAATGGTTTAAAAGCACTATTTATAACCCAAAACTAGTTCTGTAAACATAACTTTAATAATAATGTGTTGCTTTTCTTGTTAATATGCAAAAAAAGAATAGTCTGGCAAAATTGAATTAGTTGGAGAAATATTCTCTCACTCAGTCAGATTGAATCTTGATTTTAAATTTTAATTTAGATTGGACCTTTCCAAATTTTAAATTATTTTTGTAAATATTATTTTATAGAATAACACCAGAATTTTATATTTTTTCTTTAAGTGCTTAGGATTTTTCCACTTTCATTAAAATATCATACATATATAAAGAGTTCAATATTAGAAAAATCAGAGTAGATAATATTTGGATCTTTGAAGAATAAAATAGGCTGATTGGTCAAACTATTTTTCTTTGGTTGGACTTGAAATATTGGTCTAATGCAGAACTGGGATTTTAATGATTATCTATTGTAATATTTATTAATTCTCAAAAGTAAGCTGTAATAGGTTATCATTGAGATAAATATAATTGCTAATTTAACCCTAATACTGGATAAAATGATGTCTGGTATAGAAATTTTAAAAAAATTTTTCTTTTTTAATATGATATTCTTGCTATGCCACTGAAAATTATATATATAAGCAAATTAATATAGGAACTAACCATCTTTTTCAGCAGCTACAATTTGTTTTAATTTATCCAATTCATCTTCTACAATAACAGTTATATCTTTCCAATAATCTACATTCTGACCTTGTTCTAATTCAATATACACCTTTATATAGATTTAGATATAGATAAAACATTAAATTTACTTTTATATCTTCTAAAAGGTCCTCTAAATCTGACAAGTTCAAACCATTTAAATAGGTATATGGTTCATGCATTTCCAAATTTAAATCTTCACTAGTATTGCTGATATATTTAGCTAATAGATCAATAGGTTTAGCTCTATTATCAGATATACGTATTTCTGATCTTTAAATATATAAAAACTTTGTTTTAAAAAAAATTTCAAAAAATTTGTAGTGATAAAAAGAACTGGTAAATTATAAACATTTTAACATAAATCAAGTAATGGGTATTATATTTCATATTTATACCTTAATAAAGCTTGTTCTAAGTGAAATTTGTCTTCTTGTTTTTCCCATTCTTTAAATTGAGCTGCTTCTTTTTCTCTCTGTATCAATTCTACTTCATAGTCTCTAGATTCCTTTTCTTTTTCATAGAGCCATCTCCTTTTTTTAACCTTTTCAAGTTCCAATTTATTCTCCTCCAATTTTCTACTATTTATTTCTAAAAGTTTTGATTCTGGAACATTGTCAATGCCTATAATTTTTGAGGATATATAAATATATATATAATTATAAATAAATTCTGACCTTCTTTTTGAAATTTTTTTCGCCATATAAATGGTCTATGCAAATTAGAATCTCCAAAAGGATTATCTACATTTGTATATGATAAATGTTCATCATCCCATCCCAACTTTTCCTTCTTCTTCTTGTCCTTTTCTAATTTCTTTGCTAAACGTCTAGCCCTTTTTTCCTCTGGAGTTTCTAATGCTTTTAATAAGGATTTTTGCCTGGCATTCTCTAGCAACTTATCACTATTAGCATATTAGACAAATAAAAATATTTAAAAACTCACTTCAAGTCCATAAGAATCTACGAGTTTTACTAAAAATAAAAGATTGGCAAGTCAGAAGTTACGTGAGAATAACTTGTCAATAGACATGATACAACTAAATTAAATTAATTTCTTTATCATTTGTTTATTTTTTAATCAATCATTTACATAATATTTTTTATATAAATTATATAAAAAATTGGAAAATCAGGTGCTTCTTAAAGCTATTATAACTCTCATGAGATCGACGCTAGACCTTTCTCTCTATTCCAAATATAAAAAATTTGATATAATATAAAAACAATAGACCAAATTTAGTACCAGAGGATAAAAACTAATTTATTGTAACTTTTTTAATCTCACCATTATCTTATTTTGGTATTGTATTTTAAAAAGACGTCATAAATCTATATGAGAAATTTAGATATACTGGTACTAAAAACTAAATTATAAGAGTATCAATGCTACTAGCAAAATCATAGTTGCATATTTACATTTGAACATTATATTAGGCTAACCTGCAATGGTATTTCAGCCGTTTGGATTAGAGCGATTATGTATTCGATTTCTAGACGAGAGTTAGGCTTTACTTATTAGGTTAAGCTTTGCAATTAGTTCTTTTAAATTTGATAAAAAGACATAGTGGCAGGCCAAGATGAAAACTATATAATTTTATATAAGATATAAAAAAAAGATTAATTTTACATTATATTACAAACATGTCAAAATTATAAAGTTTATATAATATTATAAAATAATATAAATTTGATTATAAAATAAAATGAAATGAAATAAGTTAGTAAGATTCTGGATATATTTTATAAAAGATTTTATTTAGAAATCACGATATATTTATAAAAGATCATATGTAAAAATCGTGATATATTTATAAAGGTTTAAATGTAGAAATCAGGATATATTTTTAAGAGGTTCAAATATTATAATCATTTTAATATATATTTTTATTAAATATTTTAATATTATTTTAATTTTATCTCAATTTCATATTGAGATTTTATTAATATTGGTTAACTTTATTTAAAAGAAAATATTATTTTATTTTTCATTTCACAAATTTCTCATCTATGGCCAGCGTCTACATGAACGGGAGGGGTAAGAACAGTTTGCATCCTATTTTTTTTAGGGGGTAGGGGGTAAGCTGCTAATGGAGGTAGGATAATTTTTTTTTTGGGGGGGGGGGGGGGTTATCTATTAAATTTTGAGATGAAATAAGACAAAATTTATTGCTGTAAAAATTAATAATTTTATTATAGTATTATTATAATACAATTCATCGACCAAATCTACATATTGCAAACATTCATACACAATGTTTTCCAAATAAACTATCCTTTTAAATATAATTTAAAAGGTTTAATATTTCAGCAAGCTCATAATGCCATAATAATTAACTCATTATAAATAATGGAGATTTTAATTGAATTTATTATCTAAAAAATAATTCCTTATATTCACAAAATATCGATAGTTGGTAGTAGAGATAAATTAATTTAAGTTATCCTTTATAAATTCTTTGAAAAGAGTAATAATAAATAAATAGGTAAAAATAATGATAAAGAGACATGCGGCGATTTTTTTAGGGGGGTAGGCAAAGGTTTTTGAAGGGGTTTTGCATCCAGTGAAAATCCTGTCATGTAGACGCTATCTATGGCTCTTTGTCGGTAAAACTGGATACACCTATTTTCCGAGAGCTTAGCAAGCCCTATTATATGCCCTAATCTCTGCAATCTATAAATGTCTAATTTTATTTTAAATAATATGATAATTTTCATATTTGGGAGAATCTATAAAAATATACAAAATTTATGCCAACGAGATGAGATTTTTTCAAAGTCGTGGTACTAACTGAAAGAATTAGTTTAAATTTAAACAATATTTAAATAATTAATCAAAAATTAAATAATTAATTAATTAAAATTGCACTTTATTTTTAAGAAAAAAAATATAATAATTTTTGATATAAAAAGCAAACATTATATATTAAAATCTTTTTATGAACATTTGCATATTCATCCAATTTATACAAAAATAAAACTTAATAATATACTTCAAAATTATGAATAAAACAAAAACATAAAAATTAGAATAATCATCGTTAAACTTAACATAAGTAAAACATAAGTTAACATAATAAAAATGATAATTAAGCATAACATAAGTACATCATCAAATTATCAAGATTTACCTTTTTTTATAAATCTAAAAACCTTGGACCCGCCTTTTTTTGCTTAGGTATCCAGCCGAATATTGAATCGATAAATCGTGAAACAAATTTGACCTTCAATGTTTGGTATTTGGATGATGGAACCCTTGCTGGTCCATATGATGAACTTCTAAAAATAGCGCCTATAATAAATAATACAACCAATATTACAGGGTTGTCTCTCAATAATAACAAATGCGAATTTTATTCACCAGATGAAACCTTTATCGTTCCTCATAACTTCACACCCATTAATTTATCCGGGTTCACACATCTTGGATCTCCAATAGGCGGCAATAAAGCAATCGAATATTTCAAAACAAAATTTCTCCGTAATTTCCACCTTTTACATAAAATCCTTCAAGTCCTTCCCTCCCATCAAGCTTTCTTCCTTCTCAAAAACTTTATCCCAAAAATCCAACACGCCTTCCGCTCTGCCCCACTTTTCTTATACCCGAAAATTCTCACCCAAATAGAATCAACAATCAAAGACTCTTTAGAAGGCATCCTTAATATAAAATTCAGCCCTAATTCTTGGATGCAGGCTTCCTTACCCTCGAAATTTGGGGGTCTTGGCTTAAGATCACCAGCGTCACTCAGCCTTGCTGCCTTTTTAGCCTCAGAATCAAGCTCCCGCTTAATTATGCTATCACTTAACAATAAACCCACAGACCCCCACTTTCCCCACGACCTAGCAATCTGGAAAGAGAATTCCTTCTCCGCTCCAATCCCCACATCACAAAGCAACTTGACTGGGATCTTCCCTTAATATGCCACTCCATTGAATATCTAATATCGAGTGCTGCTTCTAAGGGATCCCCATCAATCCTTTCACATTTATTATCTCCCATTACAGTTGAAGAATCCTTAACAGTTGATCATCTATCTCTCCCACAACTGCAAGTTCCACAACTTTTGCCTTCCCTATCGGGCTATGAATGGTTAGAAGCTTTGCCCAGCTCAAACTTAGGACTTCTCTTAACAAACGAAGAATTACGCATAGCAATAGGTCTCCGTCTTGGTTGTAATATACTATCCAACTCCACATTTACATTATGTTTTCAACGCGTTGATTGTTTTGGACATCATCCTCTTCATTGTCAATTCTCTAAAGGTAGACATTCTCGACACAGTGCAGTTAACGGCACCATTCTCCGTGCTCTACGCTCAGCTCAAATTCCAGCAACCCTCGAACCCTGTGGCCTCTCAACCGAGAATAATATACGTCCAGATGGGCTGACATTAATACCATGGAGTAATGGAATTCCATTAGCATGGGACTATACCTGCATCGACCGATTTGCTCCCTCCTTTAATAAGAACTCATTCATGCGAGCTGAAAACTCGAAAATTAATAAATACACTTCCCTAACAAATTGCAATCTCATACCAATCGTATCCGACACAACCGGGTCTTTTGACAATCATGCCCTAACCTTCTTCAAAACCCTCGGTAAAAAAATCCGCGCCATCACTGGTGACCCTCAGAAAGGCTTCTATCTCAGACAGCGCATATCTATTGATATATGCAGATCTAACTGCATTGCCATCCATGGCTCTCTTTCTTGACCTCCTCCCACCCAACATACAATTTACTATACTAATTATTTATTTTTTTATCATACAGTTTTTTATATAGATTTTATATAAATAGTTTACATGACATTTTTAATATATATTTATTTTTTTTTAAATTACATATATATATTTAACTTTTAACGTTCAATGTATTAAATATTATAAAGTTCTTAATAAAAAGTTTATTCCAATAAAAAAAAAAAAATTAACGTTTTATCACATCTTTTAAAGTTATCAAATGCCCTACAATAGAATCTATAATGGAAGGGTGGGGAAAGGGGGCCAGTTATTACAATATTAATATCATATGAATAAAATTGAAGGCGGGTAGAAAGTCATTTTGATTTGAATTTTACCAATTTTGATGGCAAAAGGGGTAGAAGATAAGATTTTAATTAAGGGTAGGCGTTAATATCGCTGTTGTAAAAAGTGTAGAAACCTAATTGATCCCCAAGACTTGTTAAATAGTAAAAAATTAAAAATCAAAGACGAAAGAGTTTCTTAAATAAATATTAGATTACAAATTGGAAACAAATCTTATTTTTAACACTCATAATAATAATGAATACAAATTATATATATTATTAACTATTATATTATCGAGTTCATGGAAGTGTTATGCATAGGCGTAGCCAAGGAGGGACAAGGGGAAATTCCCCCCCCCCCTTTAGAAATTTATCACTTTTTGTGAATATCATTTTAAGCTGATAAAAAATATTCCCCTTAGTTCTCCTCTCCACTTCCTGACCCCTTAAAATATATGCATATATCTTTGAAAGAAAGAATGTAATGATATTTTTTTTATAAACCTATTCATCATAATATATACATTTTTGGAAAAAAGCATTTATATATAAAAATAGTGAACCAAAAATGTTTTTTTAAGAAATGGAATATATGCCAAAGATAAGTCTTAAGACAAAAGTGAAATGTATTATAATTATTAATAATAGATGCATGAAATTACTAAAGATATAATATATCAAATATAATTTTTTATAAAGTGAGTAATTTTAATTTATTTATTTTAATAAAAGTAAAATATAATTGTAAAACTATTGATAAAATTAAATCATAAATTAAATAAAAAAATTAAAGCACAATACAAAAGTGGAATATTATATGTCGTAGATTTACAGTATAATCATATGACAATCAAATCATTTTTACCAATTTAGCGAATTATATATTTTACAGAAAACTATAAAATATTAATAAATCAGAAAATATCTTAGACAACATTGTGGGAGAATAATTTTTAATATCGCTATTTATTTAAAATAAATAGATGGCGTTAAATAATTGAATGCAAATTATTGCTATATTTATTATCAAGAGAATTTGAATTGTAAAATTTGTTAAAATATTAACTGTAATATATTTTCTACTGTTAAATATGTCTGTAAAAGTGGAATTTTATCTAGTATGTAACCAATTCTATATAATAGAGGAATATCAAATATATGTCTACTTACTTTTTATAAATAAATTTCTTATACTTGTTTGTAATAAATTATTACCATGCTTTTATGTTAGTGTATATACAAGTAATTTATTATATTATATATAAATTAATAAATATATATTTCATATTTGTTCCAAGCTTTTTTTTTATTAAAATTAACCTCATATCTTGTAAAAATATTTTATGACTATATATAGAATAAGGTAACCCGGCCGAATCCCAGGCAAAAGTGGTTCAAAGGGCCGCATAAAATGGGGTCTGAGGGATAAGCCCCCAGAAATTTTTTAACCCCCCCCCCCCACTTTAGAAAAATCCTGGCTACGCCTATGATTATGCTTTTAACTTTTAAAATGGCTATAAATTATCTATACGCAACAATGGAAATCTCGATAAAAATAAAAGCTTAGGGAAATCATTTTAGATAATTATTAACTCCCATTATCATTTGTTTCAAAATAAACCTAATGATATATATAACTATATCATCGCCTACCTAAAACTAGCGCATTTAAGTGGACATTTCTTTTACACGTGAACACGAAAGCTAAATTTTAGAAACCAGGTCGATTTGGGTTCAAAATAAACTCTAATTTAATTTTGAATTTTTTTTTATAGATATAAGTCTAAATAATCATATGCTTAATTCTTTTAACCTAATTTCGATATTGACGACGATTTCGTTTGAATACAAGTTTGAAATGATGTAAGATTATTAAATTAGATATTCATTTTATATGAAATGTTAAAAATTTTGGATAATAATAAATATATATTTCAACAAAGTAATTAAACTTAAAATTTATATTTAAAATGATGATATCATAGAGTAGAATCAAGGATTTTGTTTACAAGGCTAGGAAGCTTAAAAAAAATTAATCTTATTATATCTTAAAATAGAAGTCATTCAAATATTAGATTGCTAAAGATGATATTTAGCATGCTTAATATATCAGAATTGTTTTGTGAAAATGTTAACCCCAATGAAATCTGTATTATCTATGTCTATAAAGAAAGAAATTGATTTCCTTCTAGTCATCGTAAAACCTTGTGAGATTTCTATAAAAAATTTACAACTTAAACGACTTATCTTATCCGAATATATTCGTTCAAATTTTTGCTTTGATATTAACGAAAATATATTAAAGAACATCTTTTATTATCATTCTTATAATAACTGGTAAATTATGACTTTGTTTTGCAGTAATATTTTTAAATTGAGGTTATCTCTTATGTTGATTGTCGGATTGAATAAAATTTTTAACTTAAACGAAATTTGTATTTTAAATGGCATTTATTGACTGTATCATTTATGCCTTCCAAATTCTTAGTATATTACAAATTAAAAAATTGCTAAATTATTTCATCCTTGACAAGTTCCGGCTTTCATAAATTAATGGATGAAATAACGTGCTAATACTAAAGGTCAAATATTATAATCTAATTTTATATCTTAGAAGTTTTAGGTTATACTAATATATTTTTTTTTATAATTTATGTAATATTCCGAAATATTTTTTTAAAAATAAATTTTGAAAAATATATTATAAAAATACTTTCAACAAATTTCAAAATAATTCAAAATTTTCAATGTTTTTAAAAAAATAAGAATTTAAATTTAACCGAAGCCAATGTAAATATTTTATTGCCCATGTATATATTAATAATGAATCATACTGTTAGATAAATATAATGCTTTATATACTATATTCGATATTATTTTGCAATTCATATTATAAAACTTTTTTTTAAATTGAGCCCTTTGGAAATTGTGTAGTAATATTTAACCAAGTAATAACATTACGAATTTTCATAGAAAATATGGTTCTTCACGCATTTTTGAATTATCTAATAAATTAACTGAGTCTACCATACCACACATATACTCAGATATCTTTTAAAGAATACCTAAATTATTTTATGAAGCTTAACTAGGGGTGAGACCAATACCAATATAATATTGGTTTACAATACCAATACCAATATAAACCAATATATATTTAAATATTGGTAATGCTTTTACAACCAATACCAATTACCTAAATATATTGGTTTTGATATATTGTTTAAATACAATTTTAACCAATACCAATATTAAAAATAACATAATTATTTGGGTTTATCGTGGATAATTATATCGTGGTATTTTTTTTACTTTCATTGCAAAAACTGATTACATCTGTTATTTCTTCCAAATACTACTGTGATATCAATATTTCTGGTATTTATAATTATAGTTTATTTTTATTATGGAAGTAAATTTTTTACATGATATCTATCAATTTATCTATTTTTTAGGATATTATAATAAATGAAGACCAAATAGAGTTAATAAATATAGATGCTGTTGGTAATAATAATAGCGATAATGAACAAGAAGAATTATCAATATCTAATAAAAGACGAAATTCAGCAAAAATCTGGGAATTTTATACTACTTGTGATAATAAAAAAAAGGCAATTTGTAATAAATGTAAAAAAAAAATATCACTTCCCAAATTTGGAACTTCAGGATTATGGACACATCTTAAATCCATCCACCCAACATTATATAAGAAATGTGAGCAAATAAATATTGGCAGTAAAAAAATTAAGACATTAAAATCATTTTTACTTAATAATATAAATAATAAAGCTAATTTAAATAATTTAATTATAAACTTTTTCATTCAAAATATTTAGCCTTTTCAATAGTTAAGGATATCACTTTTAAAAATTTAATAGCATATTGTAACCCTTCACTAACATTAGTTTCTAGAAAAACACTAAAAATAGAAATTATGAAACATTATCATAGTTCTTTTATCAATTTAAAATCTGTACTTTTTAATTACATCTAAAACAATGGACATTTGGTCTTCTCCAAATAAAATACCCTTTATGGGCATAAAATTCATTATATTGATAATGATTTTAAATTAAATAATCATTTATTAGATTTTATTCCTTTTAAATCAGCACATAATTCTATTAATATTTTTATTATTTTTAATTCTGTATTAAAAGTAAAATTTGAAATTGATTTTTTTTGCATTAAATTAGACAATGCAAGTAATAATTTAGCATTTCTAAAAATTTTAAAACAAAAAGATAATCTTGATAATGTGTGCAAATGCTTTTGCCATATTATACATTTGGCTGTCATGGCTGCATTGGAATTCTTAAATACAACTTTAAAAAAAATAAGAAATTTTTTAAACTTTCTATATCTAAATTTTATAAACTCGAAAAAATATATCTTAAAAAAATCTACACTTAAAATTTCCTCACCCAATTTTGGATATACAAACAAGTTGGAATTCAATACCAAATGCTTGAAAGAGCAATATTGCTCAAACCCTATTTGACAACATATACCAATCACTTACAAAATACCAATCAAGAAAATTATATTAGTGCCTTAGCCTGGAATAATATAGAAATATACCGAGAATTTCTGGAACCATTTAATTTTTCTACAGAGATGGCCTCATGTGCTAATACTCCAACAATTTCAACAATTATTCCTTTATATTCCAGTATTTTTGAGCATGTGGAGAGTTATAATAATAATCCTAATGCTATTTTAAAAACAGCTTCTTTAGCTGCCTTAACAAAACTTAATAAATACTATAATTATAATAAACACCTCTTTATTATTTCAACAATGATTGACCCAAGATTTAAATTATCAAGTCATAATAATATGGAAGCTCTTATTGGATATCTTACTAATGAATACAATATTTATAAAATAAATAATAACAATTCAGCGGAACTTATAGCACAAAATAACAAAAAATTGTCCTTTTATGACAAAATTTATCAGGTGAAACCTCATAATAATAACAACTTAGAAATAAGTAAATACGTAGATGAACCCACAATTTCCAATGATACAAATCCATTAGATTGGTGCAAATTAAATAAAAATAGATATCCAGTATTATCAAAAATTTCCAGAGATTATCTAGCAATTCCGGCCACCTCATCTAGCTCTGAAAGGGCTTTTTCAGAAGGAAAGTATGTTATAACAGACTAACGTTGTTCACTAGATGAGCATACTATACAAGCTTGCCTGTGCCTAAAAAGTTGGATGCGCATGCAAGATTCTTCTTAAATACATAAAATTATTTCCTCTTATATTAAAATTATATCATTCTTTTGCATTATATTTTGTATAAATAGACAGTTATGTTACATTTTTAGTTTACTTATTTTGCTATATTCTTTGTGATAAATAAAATGGTTCAAAATCAATACGTTTATTATTGTTTATACAAAAAATACATGATTAAATCAAAATTTTTTATATTCACATCACCTAATAAATTCCTAGTTTAAAAAAAGAATTTGAATTTAGTAAAATTTTGAGAGTTGGTTCTTAGCCCTGATTTTATGGCATCATGATTTTTTTTCCCATGTTTATTTAAGATTAGAAATTAAGGGTTTTATAATCACTATTTCGATTCTTTTAATTAGTAATTTGAATTTAAACCAATACCAATATAAACCAATACCAATAACAATACAAGAAATAGAAAATATTGTTTATACCAATACCAATATTTTAGACCCAATACCAATACAATATTTTGTTAATATTGGGTTTTTACTATTGGTTCCCAGTCCTAAGCTTAACCTCAAAACGATAATTATGTAAATAATTTAAAAAAATTATCATATTTTACATAAACGAAAGCGGATATTTATATAATATATAAAATAATAATTCTATAGATTAAATAATTCAGCACTAAAAATGTTACCTACCACTTTGTAAGGATTATTTAAAAAAATAGTATCATTAATATTGAATATTAAAATGGCTCCTATTTAATAGCTCAGAATTAAAACTAAAATTCTCAAAAAAAAATCCTTAAACTATCAGGTCTTTCATTTAAGTCCACGGGTGAGTTAACCTGAGCGCGTGGAGTAGTTAAGAATATTAATAGCATTAAGTAGGCTGTTGGAAAGGTAAAGTTGAAAATTGACAGAGGGAATGGCTTCGAGAAACTCATGTCCTGTACCATTGAGTAGAGAAGAGAATAGTGTGATCAGTAGATTGCAGACTACATAAGAGTGTTCCAGCATGATAAAATGATTCCATGAAGATAATAATTGATTAATTCCTAAATTCGCTATGGAAACGTGGAATATTCGTTAGTTCAACAAGTTTTTAAAGTGACTTTAAATTTACATTAAAAAACAAGACTCCCTAATGTATTTATTATCAAATATGGAACAAATTAAAGATTTTGATCTAAAAAATAGGCTACAATCATTTGGATTTTTAGACAGGTATGAAAAAAAAATTCGTATAAAATGGAACTTAATTTCGCAATAAAAAAAATAATTAAGTTAGCGTTCAATCTGGGGAAGAGGAGATTGTAAGCTGATGTTTAAGTGAAAGGATGATTGATCCATCTTATATTTCGTTAATTATATTATTTTGATAATTCTTAAAAAAGATCTCTAAGATGTTTTTTGCATTATAATTTATGAAAAGGGTAAATTTAGAAAAAAGTGAGCGTCCTGCTATAATCCGCCATAATGGGAACCTATCTAAACCGGTTTTGAAAAAAAATTAATATTTTAAACTAATGGGAACGAAACTAACCAATTAAATAAAACGTTTCAAAACCTTGG
This sequence comes from Gordionus sp. m RMFG-2023, assembly GCF_954871325.1. NCBI lineage: Eukaryota > Metazoa > Nematomorpha > Gordioida > Chordodea > Parachordodidae > Gordionus > Gordionus sp. m RMFG-2023. The sequence goes on along the minus strand of NC_088779.1, from coordinate 22,696,604 downwards.
CCACGGTATTTTAACAACTCCGACTAAAATTTAATAAAGGTGTGCCATAGCAAGAAATTTCCACTCAGGAGAAAATGGGGGCACCAATTTTTTTTAAAATCGTGTATATTTAATCAATATTAAGGAAGGCTAAGAGATTAATTCTACACAAATTCTTAAGACTATTAATTCATGCTAGTTTTATTATAATATCAATTTTAGAATGTGAATTAAATAAAAAATAATTCGATATATTAATATAAAAATAAATTAAATTTAGGTGAATAAATTGTTGTAAATGACTAATCTAATGAAAATTTTTCCTAAATGGTATATAATTATCTTTAAAGATATTCAAATACTTATTAAGAATGACTAATATAAGAAAATAATGAGATCAAATATTTAGGTATTCAGTCAGACGTTTTATTTATTATTCTACAACATAGATAGAAATATGAAATGTATAAAGATTCTCATGAGGGTTATATGTGCATTCTAAAATTTCTAATTTAATAATATATAAAAAGTTCAGGTGACAATTTATTTACAAAATATTTACATTTAAAAAAGTTAGCTAATAAAATATTTTTTCAAAAAAAAATCTAAAATCTATGATTTGTTTTCAAAAGTATTTTAAATATATATTCTTTTAAAGCTATTTATCTATAAATTGTGAGTATATTAATATTACTATTATAACATATTAGATAAGAGTTAACAGAATTTTTTTTGAAATTCATCATGGTATCGAAAAATAATTAAATAAATATATGAAAATACATAAAACAGGTGTGATTATTTTAGAGTTGTGCATAAAAAAGACGATTTAATGAAAAAAAAACGACTTGATATCATTTGTTAGGCTATAATTGGCATAACGACTATTAAAATCGAATAGATTAGCAATTTAAGAAGTTCAATCCTACTATACCATAGAAAGACATGATATATGAATATCTAAAGCAATTTTTAAGTTCTGTTCAAAAAATTATTTGGTACTATCGAATGATTTAATCCTTTGATTAATTATATACTGAGCAGTACATTTTAATCTTTAAAAAGTGCATTGCATATTTTATTAAAAGGCGTCGAATACATTTATTTAGCCTTTATTCGCGTATACCCTAAACCGGGCTTTTGACGAATAAAATCTAAAATGTAAGGTTTGAATTGGTGTAAATATAAATAGTTGGTTAAACTAATATCGGTATCGGAGTTTCGTCAAGGAAATTTGTGCTCTTCGCTAGGTCTGTGTTCAGTTTCGTAATCCAAATGAACGAAAGCTCTTTCGATTTCGGGCAACCCTTCTAATTTGACCTGCAGTTTTTCCCCAATATCGTGAGCCTCCTTAAGGAACATGGTCTCAGGTAGCATTATATCTACTTCAACCTGAATAGTAAGTTATAGTTTAATAAGAAATATTACATTTAACTTTAATTATCATAAATCCTAAACTCACCCAATTTAAATTGAATAAGAGTTTTTTTTTTGAATTAAATCTAATAATTGTTTTTATTCATTTATCACCAAAAAATTATTGCCGAAATGAAAAGCCCGAACGGTATCGATTTTAAGAATTTTTTCGCTATGATTCAAGCATATCCAAGTTATGAGTTGCAAAAATTTGGATTGTGCCGTGTGACCAGTTAGATATTGGATTTGTTCTTTTTTATAAAATATAAATATTCGCCAAATGTTTATCATAATTATTGTAGTTATGTCATTTCCTTCATCCTAATTTTGCTGTTTTTGAAATAATAGGGTAAAAGAAAATATTTAGGTGTATTCCAAAGTATCCAAAAATTTTCAAAACTTTATCGAAAAACACAAAATGAGTCCTTTTTTAATATAAAAATAAAAAGATCGCCATAACAAATTTAACTTAGCATTTATAAAATAAGTTCTGGATTAAATATAATGTATATATATTTATTTTAACTAATTAAATGTTGGAGGTTCATCAAATAGACCCCAAAGAAAATTTAATCTTGGGTATATATCATATAAGTACTCAAATTTTTGTGTAGAAATAATTAAAAAATGATATGACTTAGCCCCCCTCCCCCTCCCAAAGCTATTCCTCTGTATTTAGCTACAATTAAAAATCGATAATTTTATAATCAAAAACCTCTCGAGCGATTAAATATCTAACATTTTTTTAAAAACAAATAATTAATAAAACAAATATAACAAATACAACTTACTATAACCAGTCAACCACCAACTCATAGCTATGTATATGGCTATTAATAAAGCACCTATCGGATCCGCGTAACGCCAATACAAGAAACCTTGATTTAAAAAAAAACATGTATGACATCAAACTGATAAAATGCATAGTAGTTTTTAGAGTTTTATAATTAAATTATACGAGCTGAAAAAAGTAGTATTAGGGGAAAAAATATTATACGATGTTTAATTGCGATAAAAAACCGCGGAATTTTCCTTATATGCCATGTAAATATAATAATTAATTGTCACAATTTGTTCCATCTAAATTTCATTTTTTTTGCAAGAATATGAATAACTAAAAAAAACAATCCCTAACCCTTTCGTATCAATTCAAATATATAATGGTTCTGGCAAGTTTTGAAAATAACCATGGAAATTAGGGGCGTACCGATACCACTTTTTGGAGGCCGATCCGATATTCCCAATATTAAATTGATATCGGCCGATTTCCGATCCGATATCATGAATAATTTTGTATTCTGTAAAGATACCAATGGTTTTAATTTTTAATTTATTAGTATCACATCTATAATTTAACTATACCATAACTTATGTCATTTAAATATATTATAATGATCAGTTATAGTTAATATTCAATTCAATAAAATATTTTTATTGTTAAATCAGTTTTATATAACAAGTAATACATTAATCTATATACATAATAAGTAATAAACAAATATATATGAAATTTGAAAAAAATATTTAAAACAATATTTAACATTAATATATCAGATTTCTATTTAGAAATACCAAAATTTCAATTTATCAGAGCTCAGCCTGCGGCGATGGTAACTGACAATATCATCAGCTTCACAAAAACTGATTGTGAAGAGATTATCGTACACTTTTATAAACAACATGCCCCCCAAAAAATAACAATAAGGCAGAATGTTTATTAATTAATTTATTATTATTAAAAAAATATTACATAAAAATGGATTTAGATTTTATTCATAAAAATAAATGATTTTAGATATAACTTTTTTTAAAATTTTATAACATTTTATTTTTGTTAAAGACGCCATTTTATATCGTATCGGAAATTTTATAATATTGGCCCATAACCGATATTTTAAAATGGGTGAAATATCGGCCCGATCCGATCCGATAAAAAATATCGGTACATCCCTAATGGAAATTGAAGAAATTATATATAATCTTGGACGAGCAATATACGCGTGACAAATAATTTACAAATGAATAAATATTACATTACATTAAATTTACAAAAGAAAGGGTAACGATGATAAATTTAATTAGGTTAAAAAAATTATTACTTATACTAGGACGAGATTTAAACACCATACACAACATATATTTTCATAATTTTAGATATTGTAATTATATACTAAATAATTCATTGTAATGTTTGATTATTTTTTAACCTTTATATATTTTAAATAAGAAATTCTATCTAAAATTTTGTTATTAAGTTAAATATTTAAAATGGCAGTTGTAAAAATGGAGGCCTTGTCATGATTATGAGAGATAGTAAACAAATTAATTATTTACATTTCGTATATACAATATATTAAATTTATTATCCCATATAATTATATGTGGCAGAAGGGAATGATAGCATAGAAGTGGCATAACCAAGATTTATCCAAGAGGAGGTTACAAAAAAAATATCATCCCTCAAACCCCCATTGCCCGTTGAGCAACCTAACGATTAAAAAGCGGGTTGAAGCCATTTATTCTAAAAAAATTTACAAATGTTTAGTGCTTAATTGTATATTCGCCTTTAACCCACACTTATGAAAATTAAAATTTAATTACCTTTTAAAGTATAGGAAAATCGTTAACTTTCCTTTTTAAATTCTTAACTAAATAAACAAATAAAAAAAAAATGTTAAACATATATATCTTTTTTATGATTTTTAAATATAAATTTTTGTGTCTGATCTAAGGATAGCTTTAGATTTTGCCAATAAATGAAAATATATTTCAAAAAATAGGCCAAAGGAGATACCTTATATAGAGATACCAAATTACCTTTATTCAATAAGAAATTAACTCAGTTTGATGAATATAATTTCTCTAACAAGATAAATGCGCCATCAAGCTTTCGTTAAAAATATCTTCATTACAATAATACTCAATCAAATCGAAATTGAAAGAACATGGGTAATTCCATACCAAATCGATAACCTTTCCGCCCGACCTTTTTAATTTTGATAAAATTTTGCATACTGAGTGAACATTATTAGAAAGCATCGAATCCAAAATTTTAGCCTCCAAGTAGTTTTGATGGTCGAAAATGACCTTTTTTCTTTTATAAAATAATAATCTTGCGGTTTTTATTTAAGTTATAAATTTTGAACCTGAAAATTCCTCCTTCATAAAATTATAATGTATAAATATTGTAAAGAATCTAAGCAGTTTAATTATAAAATGAACCTGACAAAAGTTATGACATGGATAACTTAGCCGAAATCACTATATTTTTGATCATTGCCGTAAGCGTTTACCACAAAAAAATCCAGAAGGTATAAATTCTGACAGCATATGAAATAAATAACCACAGCATCCACATTAATAGATACACTCAATATTATTTTTAATGAAATTGGAATATCTCATATTAAGAAAAAAAACTTATTGAAAAAAATGATCTAAAAAAAGATAGCAAAACTATCAAAAGCCATTTCAGAAATAATAATTAACAATCCAGCAGTTGCCAAGGAAAGCTTATAAAGGACCTTATTCAGATCAAATAATAATACCTGTATAATTTTATAAGACTTAAGAGCCTATAAAAGGTATATTTTTTTTTGTCACCACAAAGAGTATGAGGCTGAAGAAATAATTTGGTAAATTATACTCCAATACCTGGGATATAAAAATTTACGGTTGCAAACGTTCATTGTGGAGAATATAGTAAATCCATGTGAAGATCTGTTTATCGATGAAATTAGAAGATATGTGATCTGTATGTAAAAAAACGATTGGTTGTTTGTGCAAAAAGTGGGTATAAATAGAAATGAAATGGAAATAAATTTTCTCCATCCTAAAGGATGAGCAAATTCTTTTGTTTATGCAGTGCCACCAGATTTTTATTTCAAAAAATAATATTCTAACTGTGAGCCCATCAAAAACGAATGGACGTACTTATTATTTATTGCAAATCGAAATTATCAAAGCGTCAAAAATACTTAAAATAATGAAAAGCCGAAAATAAGTAATATCTTCCGTGAATTTTAATTTTCCTATCATATTTGCAAAATTAATAAAATAATTTTTCGTAAATTAATATTTTTTTACAGGAAAAAAAATTATTATAATCACAGCTTAATACTTTCAATTCATGATATTAATCCTGAAAAATCTTATTATTTATGTTTATAAATAGGAAAAATCCCCAAAAAAATAACAATTTTAACAAATATGTGTTATTTTATATAGTAGCGCTATATATTTTTTAAAAATATTCATTTTTTAAAAAATCTAAATAACTAACCCATGGCTGTCCCAAGTTTAAATTTGTTTCAAATATAGATATAATATACGTGAATAATAAATTATTAAATTCAAATAAATTCGAAAAACCTGGAGTTTAAGGTCAAAAATTTGTAATTTAAATAAAAACCGCAAGATTATTATAATAAAAGGCCTTTACAAAATGACTTACAATTTTTATTTTCAGCATCATTATTTCTCAATTTTTAAAAATCGTATTTTTCGAAAAGAAATTATTTTTGGCACTTTTGATTATTGACATTTGAAACTATTAGTACTTGGATGCTACAATTTTTGACTGATGCTTTGTAATGATGTTCTCTCAGTATGCAAAATTTTATCAAAATTAAAAAGATCGAGACAAAAGTTATGACTTGGTATGGAATTAACCACATATTAAAATCAGTTTTATCTTTAAATAAAAAAATGGGCTGGAGGAATTGATGTTTTTCAACCCTCTCATTTTTAATTAACCCCATTCAGTATATCAGGACCGATAATTTTTTACAAATCGGATAAGGCCAATATTTTCAAAAATCGGATCTGATATTGGTATTGTGTAAGGCTTTGACTGTAATAATTATGGCTATGCCATTATTAAGTATCAGATCAGTTAGTAATAATTATTGATTCATATCTTTTATCCAACTTTGACATTATAATAAAGATTGAATGGACAAATAGTTTTGTTGATGAAAAAAATATATGAATTATGTGTAAATAAAACAAAATAAAAATCGATATAATTACTGTCTATCACATGTTTAAATTGGAAAAAAAATTAAGCCTATTCTATCCTTTAAAATATAAAAAACTAGGGCTGTGCTAATATTAATTATCGAATCGGCAACGATATTTAGCGCTTTCAAAAATATCAGTTTGAGCGGATATTTTTTAAAAACCGATCCAAATAGATATTTTTTATTGAATAATGTATCATATTTTATAAATATTTTCATTAATAAATTAATAAGTGGAACTAAAATATAATTGAATAATAATTTTTTATTATATTATCTGCAACAAGAATTTTAAAATATCTAACGAGTCACATTCAGCTAGTGGGCTCTATTTAGCCAATTTATAAAAATTAACTCAAGATTGTATCCAATAGTAAATTACTCGAGCTTATTTATTTTACCCATATATGGTAGAAGGGTTTGACTTGTACTTGCGAAATTTCGAGGCTTAGATAATATTTTGGACAAATCTTGATTTAACCCTTTCTATAAATCAGCTAAATGAAGCTGTTTAACAAAACTACGCATTAACCCATAAACAATGAAATATTAAATAAGATTATTACTTTTGGAGAATATAAAAAATACACTTAATCATTCGTGAAAGTTGGTTGGTTTTTTTTTCTAATAAAAAATATTGATATTTTTATGATATTGATTCATAAATAGTTGGTAAATAAAACTCAATAGAAATATCGGTATCGGAATCTGTTTTTTAGAATATCTAAAAATATCGTATCGAATCGGTAAAAAATTTGTGGATCAGCATAGCCCTACAAAAAACAATAAATCTTGGCTTACAAAATATATTATAAGTGGAGGATATCTTATGCCCAAAATTTATAGCAAAATATCCTTGAAGATTAGTGTTGCTAAATGGTGGGTTAATTTTTCAAAATAATATTATGGCGAGCCTCGTGATTTCGCAAATAGAGGTCCAAGCCTTTCTGCCATCTATGAACAAAATCTCCAGGTTTACATAATATTAATTTGGCTAAATTTTTACTCGGAAACTGTTTAAAAATCGGGCCGTTTAGCAATACCATTGAAGATCAAAAAAATTTTAAAATATGATTTCATCATGAAAGATTTGGAGAGTTTTAGGTAAAAATTAAATCAAAAGCCTGTTTCATTCTCAAAAAATCTTGACTTAAAAAGATTTTTTATTTTAAAGAGCATATCAAATTCAGAAGATAATTAAAGGTGTGAAAAAAATACAGGATAAAAGTATTTTAAAAAATATAGTAATTAGAGAGAAAGGGTATAAGAGTATTAGTAGAGGGAGAATTAAATGATACCTATATAGGCGCAAACGAGGGCGACGGAATTAGAGAAAAAATCGTTACGCTGATCCATGGTTAATACTTGAGCGCCAGGGGTCTTATACCGTCTCAGCACGATCCACAAAATCAATTTGGTCACTTTTTATTAAATAAAATATATATCACGTCTAGTATTATTATGATAAATTATATTTGTCCCTTTGTACATTTCATTAAACTTAATCTGGAGATTTCCGTCACGCCCATGTGGCGAGAAATTCTAAACAACCCGTGATACGAACAACAGTTTAGTTACGTAAAGATTAGTATTAAAATAAATCTTCCATCCCGAATATTTTAAATCTAAAAATCCCATCCAGGTCGAACAAAAAAGTAAGATAATAGGAGCTTGTGGAGAATAGTAGTCTATTTGAATAACTAAACAAATTTTTTGTAAAAATCTTAATTTATAGCCATAAATTAAGGTGGTCGATTGATTTGGCTAACAAAATATCTAGATTCCATTTAGTTTCTAAACTCGATCTGAACTAAATGCAACTGATCACTTTTACCAGTCCATTAATCTATAGTATTTATATAATATTAACCTATGGTGGTTAATGTGATAATAAGGGTAGCTGTGTCGACTTTTGGGTGCATATCGCCTTTGATCATTTGCCCGATCGAGGTAAATATGATTTGAAACGAGGCTATAGCCATGATGGAGGAAAGTATAACTAATCCTATAGGCTCAAGTCTGGTCCTTCCTATACAAAAATGTGCATTTAAAAAAATACTAATTAGTTAATTTTATCATTTAAAAAATCTTTCATATTATTTAGTTATCGACATTCCACAATGTTATCTTAGCTTTAAATAAAAATGATTTTGATTGGGCCTGATACAATCTGAGCTTAATCTTAAGATGGCTGGCTAATTTTAGCTTTTCTTATTTTTTTTCATTTACTGTGAATTGCTATTCCAATCAATCCTATTCACTTAATCTAAATTAAACTTTCGTGCTTTAAATAAATGATATAGCCAACTCAAAGTATTTCCACTTCTTTTTACAATATAAATTTACCCTGAGGGTAATGATATATGTTAGGCTTTCGACTGGCCCGGTTACTATACCATATGATAATCCCGGACACCAAATCTACGCAAGAATCTACCAGGCTGGAAATAATGGCCAGGGAACCAGATAAGGCGGCAGCTACTGATTTTATTATCATCAAGCACTATTGTGTATAAATATTTTAAAAAATTAAAACAAACTTACTAAATAATGATGAGAAATAATTGGCGAAACACGATTTTTTAATTTGTAAAATATTGATAGCTGGATTGAGGAAATCAAAAACAAATTCTAAAAATCATTTAAGACATTAGTCCCAGAGCATTCTAGCAAGAGAAATTGAAAAACCGAAACTTCTTGAAAAGATCAGTCTGGCCTATTATAAATTTTAACCAGACTGACTTATCACTTCAGCCTAAAAATATTTTTCCAATTCAAATTCAATGGCCAGATTTTCAGCCACTTCGATTTTCAGATAAATATATCCATAACTTTAAAATATAGAAATTAATTTAAATAAGCAAAAAATTAAAACAAATTTAAGCAAACTCTAGAAATATCGAATTTTTTAAGAACGATTCAATTATTGGCCTTTATATCTTTAAAGATAATGTGTTAGAATGTTCTGGTATATGTTTCAAACTATGTAAATAAAAAAATAGGATATAGAAATGTTTGAAATATGATTGAAGGAAAAATGGTGGGTATCCATGCCAATAACGTTCATCTAACCAAGTTAATGAAGAAAGTGACTTTAGCTAAACATTGATCATGAGATTCTTCATTAGGCTTTTTGACGATATCTTCCAGATTTTCGTTTTTAAATCTTATGTGATCTTCAAATTCCTTTATCAAGTGATCCTGCTTTTTGTAGAAAGATCTTTTTTGGTTAAAAAAAGAAAGAAAGATGATGAGTCTAATTTTAAACAAGATTATGAGATAATATATTTCATTTCATTTATATAAAATTTTCTAAGGAATATTAAAAAAAAATACTTATATTATTATAAAAAGTAACAAATGAAGAAATGACTAAATCAATTTGTTTCCAACCACCATTTAAAAATTAGAATTAAAAGTAATGATAAATTCATTGTAAATATCTACATATTATATGTATCTAAAAATTTGATTACATAGAATTGGAATTGATTCTATTTGCTCTTCTCTTAATTAATACTTGAACTAAATATATTTATAATAAAAGGTGGTTCTTATTAGCCTTTTCTTCTAATACCTAATTAATTAAAATGCCATATTTCTATTCTATTCAAATTTTAAATCCTTTCCAGAGAATTATTAAAAAACAGGATAACTTATGACTTAGCTCAGTTTCAAAATGCCCCTCTCTTAAAAAACTAACAAAACATATTTAATTGACAGAAATTATGTGTTTCATATTGTGTGAGAAAATAAATAAATAAAAATTGAAAGGTGGTTGATTTAATTTTAACCCTAATATCAGGAACTAATAAAAATCAAGGAAAAAAATTTATTTTACTATTCCTCACAAAATACTAGCGTTGTAAAATGGTTTATTTTGAGCCAATTTTTTAAAACGGCTAACTCAATATTTTAGGGTTAATGATGCTCACTACCATGTGAATGTATGGAAATATTCTAAATACCAACCTAATTTGCTAACTGACCAAAATTTATTAAAATGTAATAAGGCCCTTATTATTTAATATATTATTATGAAATCACATGGTCGATTCCGGCCTCCTATATATCATCCCCCCAAGGATGGAACCACCAAGTTAGATCAAGAAAAAAAACATGACCATTCCCAGGATTCGAACCCGTGACCATGGGATCAGTAAGCGAAGCTCTAGCCTACTAGGCCATAAAGGCTCTCCGAAAATCACAATTTTTCAAATATATATTATAAATATATTTGGTAGTGCCTATCCAAATGAAAAATAAACAAAATTCAAATTTGATAGGTAGTACCTTACGGTAGTAAGCATCATTAACCATATTTTAGCCAGAAAAATATTGCCTAAGCCTCAAGATTTCGTTAATATATGTCTAGACCTTTGTTCCTTCTATGAGCAAAATCTTCAGGCTTGCGTAGTATTTTTCTGGATAAAATATTGAGTAAGCCATTTTTAAAAATCAGCTCAAAACGAGCCGTTTAACAATACTACAAAATACTAAACAAATTCTAAAAAAATTTATCAAGAAAATATTAATTAACTGCTTTTTCTGCTAATCATTTTATTTGAAGAACAGTTTATAATAGCCCTGGTAAATTATTTAATATATACCTGACATTTTTTGGTAAACTTTTGTCCTTTTGCACTTGAGGTCCACTTTTTTTTGATAAAAAGTTGCTTAGATCAAAGGTATTTCCTAAATATTAGATATTACTTTAATAATATTAATCAATATGGATAAATGTACTCTTAATGCTTAAACAGTTAAATATAAAAGTTTTTTATTATTAAGATAATTATAAAATTTAAATATAATAAATTTACTAATTTTAGAATTATTAGCTTTAAATATATCTATAGATTAAATTTAACCTTTGGGTTTTTTAACTAGGACATTTTGAGTAGACAAATCTAGGGATGTACTTGATGAGACATGATTTAGAAAACCATTACGATTCTCCTTATTATATGCCCATTCAGCTGATAAAAAATTCATTACATATTCCCATAATAAATTAAACTTTTATCAATGTCTAAAAAATGATCAGTTGGACGAATTTCTTCAATACATATTTCTGAATTAGTTGGGGAGAATTCTTTAGATTTGGTATATTTTGAATTCATTCCTATAGAGCAAAAAGGATAACATAAATAAATTGAGTTGATAAATTAAATACTTATGCTTTATTTAATGGTTATAACAATCATTCTGAACGTGAACAACCCCTGCGTGCACACTTCAAAGATCATATAAAATGAATGAATTAATATTATTTACTCGTTTTAAATTTTGCAATGTAATAATTTTTAAAAATTTTCTGAATATGAATAATATTTTTTAAAAAAGGAGTTATAAATATATTTTTATTTATGTAATATTACATTTCGTTTATAATAAAATATGAATTTTAATTCATTAAAAAATTTTAATAAGGATGAATGGGGTGTGTATATTAGAGATCTATAAAGCTCGGCCCATCCGAACTCGGTCCAAGGGGCGGGACGGCAAGTTCTCTAAATATATTAAAACTGGCTGATCATACATAATAATAACGGGTTGGGCCGAGCAAATCATACATAAAAAAAATTTCGGGCTGGGGAAGGCAATTAGATAAAAAAAAATTTGAACAGGAACATCAGGGCTTTCGTAATATTTTTATACGCATTTTCTAGTTACAAAGAATATCTTTATAATGATAAAAATGCCAAATAAATAAATATTCAATTTAAATAGATTAGGTCAAATGATCTTTCGAAATAAATTGTAAATTGTATAATGTCAACAATTAGAATTAGTGCAATGTCATTAACAAAAAAATAAAAACAATTTAAAATTTGAATGTCATTACCAAAATAACATAAAAAAATATATTTTATTCCATATTTATGTACTAAAAATAATTTGTATAATTTTTCCTTATTTTATATAAAATCAGGCCGGGATGACCATTATGGCAAGCCCAACATTTTTTGATATATTTATTTGAATTTCAAGCAAATGCTATAATATTTAAAAAGAATATTACAACATGCTTATTTATGTGTATTCTAAGAGCTGTTTAATTAAAATATGTATAACATTTCGAGTTAGTGAAAGGGCTTGAAATACTGGGAACAGTCTCTGAAGGATCCTCTAAACTTAAGATTGAGGGTGTTGAATAACTCGATATTAATTTTATTAAACCACAAAAATAATTTAAAATAGATTTGCGTAAAACACAATTAATTACACCTTAAATATTTAAAATGAATATTAATTTAATTAAATCGTAAAAATAATAGACTTTTATAAAGCGAGATTAATTAATTATAAAAAATTTTTACAAATTAAAAGTTTTGGACTCGATAAACATAAAAATTATTATAACTTCTGAAATCACTTTTTCTTACATTCATTCCTAAATTTTAAATAGTCCAATATACTAATAAATATATCAAATTCATCTTAATGCTAAGGTTATCTTTAATCTAATTCTGCCTAACATAATCTATTAAATTGCTTAACTTCTCTCTTTATTTTTAAAATATTTAATCATAAATGAATAATACATAGTCCAAATATACTAAATAATTTATATAATTATGTCAAATTCTATCACCCCTTTTCCCTCAATTAGCCTAGACCCATATTTTCATTTAAACAATTACCTGTAGTCTTTAGTTATTTTGATCCACATCTTTTGTCAACTATGTCTAAAACTGATTTAAAGAAAGAAAATTATACATATAAAAGATTTTTAATTTAAAATAAGGCCAAAAAATTAGTGGGTGCAAATTATTTAAAAATTGGATGCTTTATAAAGAGGTACTAAACCATTTTAAAATTTTGTGCTAAATTTGAAAAAGTGGATGTTTTAACACCCAAAGTGTTATGAATTATTATTTATGGAATTGATGTCATTTATCGATTTTTAGACTTGTTATTATTTTTATTTCTTTTATCGATTTTTTTGAATTGTTACAATTTTTGAGCGATTCTTGGAGTTGTATTTATTTTTATCTTTCCTTTAATACGTTGATAGATATTTTCGAAGAATTATTTTAATTTTTACATTTTAGAAATAAAGATGAAAAAATAATAAAAGTGATACGTTAGAGAAAATGAAAATTAGAAAAAATAAAATTGAAAAATATAATAAATTTAACATTGGCGAAATCTAACACAAAGCACCTAGCTAGTAGGCCACTGTTATTAGCATTTTTTGCCTTCATTAATTTTACACTATTCACTTTTTTAGATATAGTCTTTTTAAATCCCTTATCATTTTCCTAAATTCTATTTCTATATTTTTATAAATTTCATCTTCGAAGAAAATAATGACTAACATTAACTATTGAATTTTGGCCTGCCCGCCCAGGCCCACCCATCTAAGTAGGAGGGCAAATCATTTTTTGAGAACGTAAGTACGGGCGGGCGGGTTGAAATTTTTTTAACTATTCGGGTTAATAAATATATACAATGGACGGGTAGATTAAAAAAAATTTAAATCATAAATATTAATAAAAAAAATTGTTTTGATTTAAAATTAGGTTTCATAAAATTTTCTTAAAATAAATAAACTATTTTGTATATTAAGAACTCATTTGGTGGAAATGACAAGAAAAAGATTAGCCAAAGCTATCAAGATTAGCAGGAAAAATATTGGCAAATTTTGCAATTAGTGCTTCTTCTGAACGAGGATTTAACTAACTATCGGGTTAATAAATTTATAAAATGGACGGGCAGGTTAAAAAAATTTTCAAATCATTTAAGTAAATTTTTATAAAAAATTGTTTCTTGGATTTAAAATTAGATATCATAAAAACTATTTTCTTGAAATAATTAACCTTTTTTTGTATATTTAGAACTACTTTGGTGGATATGACAAGAAATATTTGCCAAAGCTATCAAAATTAGCAAGAAAAATAATGGCAAATCTTGCAACTAGTGCTTGCTTCCTGAAAGAGGATTTAGCAAACTATGGGCCGGTAAGTAAGCGGGTTATTAAATTTATACGATGAACGGGCAGGTTTCAAATCATTTAGGTAATTATTAATAAAAAATTGTTTTTTGGATTTAAAATAATATATCATAAAACCTTTTTTTAAGATAAATAAACATTTTTGTATATTTAAAACTATGGTGGAAATTGCAAGAAAGAGTTTTGCCAAAGCTATCAAGATTAGCAAAAATAAATATTTGCAAATCCTGCAACTAATGCTTCTTCTGAACGAGGATTTAGCATTGCTGAAAGGTTTTTACAAAGAAGAACGTGTTTGAATCTAGAGATCTCGATTCATGATATTTTTACATTATAATTACATATAATATCAATTTAATATTTATATTTATTTCATAAATATTTTATCTGATCAAATAAATTATAGATAATTTAAGTTAAATATTTTTATGCTTAATATATTAATTTCCTAAATTATAAATTTTTTTAGAGATGTAATGATAAAGTATTTTTTATTAGATGCTTAAAAAATTAAAAGAATGGCCTATATTAAATTAATAATAATGGGCTTGGATTAAAAATTCTTTATGTGGGAGGGTAAAAATTTTTAGTAGACTAATGGGCTAGCTTGTTATTTTTTTTTAAACATTGGGTGGGCAGTTTTTGGTCCCAAAACACGCCAAATGCAAACCTCTATTAAATTATATCAGCTATCATTCAAATAAAGAAACCAATGAACAGTTTTTGAAAATACATGATGGTTAAAAGATTAAGAAAACTAATTTATTAAAATTAAAATGAAGATTACATTGTGTTACTATATTATACAGAATTTCCACTTTAATATTATTTTAGTATATTAATTTGAATGTTATTATATAAAATAAAATAAGTTAATTATACAGAATTTCCACTTTAATATTTTTTTTTAGAATATAAATTTGAATGTTATTATATAAAATAAAATAAGTTAAGTATAAAATTTTATGTCATTCGAATATTATAAATTATTTTAATCAAAGACCTGCAGAGGGGCACGGGATTTTTTTTCAAAAAATTATTTTCGGCCTGGCCCGGGCTATTTTTAAAAAAATAATTTCAGGGCCGGCCCGGATTTCTATATATTTTATTTATTATTAATTTTTATAGCTAATAATGGCGATTTCAAATATTTGTTTTAAAATATAAGGCCCTACCCGACCCGGATATTTTTTTTAAAAAAAAATTGGGCTCTGCCCGGGTATATTTAAAAAAAATTAAAATACGGCCCAGCCTCTGTACCCGGGCCAGGCTGGGCTTAGGGCCGGGCCTGCAGGTCTCTGATTTTAATTAATATTATAATTTATTGTAATTAATTTTATATTATATTTTTATAACTATAATAATTTTTTATAATTGTTATTTAAATTTTTAATTAATATTAAATATTAATCTTTAACATATATAACAACAGTAAAAAAAAACAATAAATAAAATTAAACAAAATTAAATTTTTTAAAATAAAAATACCATCACCATACAGATACAATTTTTCCCACATCTAACAACTAATTTTCTTTCCATTCACTATTTTATTTATTTAGATAAGTTTTTGTTACATATATTTATAACTTTGACAACTAAAGTAATTT
Source organism: Gordionus sp. m RMFG-2023 (assembly GCF_954871325.1). NCBI lineage: Eukaryota > Metazoa > Nematomorpha > Gordioida > Chordodea > Parachordodidae > Gordionus > Gordionus sp. m RMFG-2023. The sequence continues at coordinate 22,680,618 of NC_088779.1, read as the reverse complement.
GGTTTTATTTCTTTATTATTATTTTGGCTATTTATGTTAACCTAAAAAATTTGGTTTTCTTTGTCTCTTTATTATTTTGGTTAACGGACATTTATTTGGAGAGACTTACGATTATTTCTCTCAAACAATTTTATCCGACTCAGTAAAAATTAAAACATTGATGAGCAATTTATCTGATGACCTTTACGATAAAATTAAGTCATTATTTACTAAGGAAGATATCAAAGATGATAAAATTATTATTAAAAAATTAAAATTTTTATTACCCAGTCAAGATGTTTGGATGACTGGGAAGTTTAACCTTGCTTCATAAGGTGTTAAGGAATCTTTTTGGGATTGGTTTTTTAGACTGTCTAAGTAAGTAGACAATGTAATTTTATTAATGATGATCGCATAAAAGAAAAAATGATTGAAATAGGAAGAAAATTAGATAGTATTAACATTAAATCAGAAAGTGACAATGTTAAATCTGTTTTTAGTAGGGATAAAAAGTTTAATAAAAATAATGACAATAATAGAAATAATGATAAGAATTTAGATATCCAAAGTACTTCTAATAGGAATGAGATTAATAGTAACTTTAATAGACCTAATTATTATTCAAGGCAAAATTTTGACAGTAGGAATAGAAATTATGGTGATAACAATTTTAGTAATGTTAACGACAACAGGAATAGGAATTTTATTAATGTTAGAAACAATAACAAATATAATAATAATAACTATAGAAATAATCAGTATAATGATAGTAACTATCAAAATTACAATTATCGGTATAACAATGGCAACAGAAACTTCCATAATAATAATTATCAATCTTATAACAACAACTATGGTAGGAACAACGCCTGGTTTAATTATAATCAGAGGAGACAGATTCAATGTGACGATCAAAATCCTAATAATTACTGATCTCATAACAACAATTCAAATAATTATAAAGTAACAACAGTCTACGATAGCAATAATTGTAATATGAACATTAAAGAAGTTGGGGAAAATAAGGTTGGCACTGACAAAGACAATAATGAGAATGATTTCAATGTCAACAACCTGACTGAAAATACAGACAAAGGTGATGACAGTGCTTTTATGACTACTTTTAAATTAAATATTGTTACTACAACTATGCAGGTTGACACTGGATCAAAGTATACCATCATACCTCATGATATGGCTAAAAAAATTGGCATAAGAGAAATGTAGAAATACAGTTCGCGGCTTACAGCCTACGACGGAAACTTGATTAAAATCAAGGGACAACTCAAGTTAAAGTAAGTTATGAAGGTATCACTAAATATTTACTAGCAGTAGTCGTAGAGTCGAGAAAGAACACGTTATTAGGAAGAATCTGAATCAATGCCTTTAAAAATATTTTAAATAAAGTCAGGAAATGTCACACCAATTATGAAGACGAAATCAATAAAGTTATTAAAGATTGTGAATCCAAATTGACTAGGGAACCAATTATCAAAGTAAATGTAAAATTACATTTAAGATGTGACGCCAAACCTAAATTAATACCACCAAGACGTATACCGTATTCAAAGATTGATCTTGTGGGCGAAGAACTGAAGGGATGGATACACGAAAAAATTATTGAGCCTGTAAATGATGTGCGATAAGCGAGTCCTATAACCGCCGTATCCAAAGATGATGGGAGCTTCAAGCTTTGCGCAGATTTTAAAGACACTATAAACCCAGTTCTCGAAGACTTTAGATACCCACTTCCACGTATAAATAATCTTATAGCTAAACTTTCAGAAGAAAAATAATTTACCAAAATCGATTTCAAAAATGCTTTTCTAGAAGTTCCAATCGATAAAAATTTTTTTGACTATATCCACACATAAGGGATACTACCAATTTACCAGACTTCCTTTTGGGTTGAAAACTTCATCTGCTATATTCCAACGAATCATGGATCAGATTTCCGGTGATATGAAAGATATTATATTTTATATTGATAACTTATTAATAACTGGAAATAACGATGAAGCACATTTAAACAACATCAAAAAGGTGTTTGAGAGAATATTATTGTACGGGTTAGTACCTAACTTGGCTAAAAGTTTATTTTTTAAAAACAAAGTGAGGTTCCTGGGTCATGATATTGACGCCAAGGGGATTCATGCTAACCATGATAAAATTGAAGCAATAATTAACATGCCAGAGTCAAAATCTGCTGCTGAGTTGTCAACATTTCTGGGAATGGCTGGTTATTATAGAAAATTTTTAAATAACCGCTTATATTGCTGATCCGTTGTACAAAATGGTCAACAAGGAAAGATGGGAATGGAACTTATAACATTCCAGAAGTTTTAGTGATATAAAGAAGTTGATTAGTCTCCAGCCAGCACTGACGTATTTTAATCTGGAATTACCTATTGGGATTGAGACTGATGCATCCAAATCTGGATTAGGGCTGTATTATTTCACACAGAGAAAGAGGGCAAAGAAAAACCCGAAGTTTTTGCGTCTAGAAACTTAGCAAAATCCGAAATAAATTACACCAATATTGAGCGTGAGGCTCTTGCCATAATGTTCGCAATTAAAAGATTTCAAGAATATTTGGTTGGGATCAGAGTTGTTAAACGCTACTTTTAAAAGTAACGCGCTACCGCTATTTGTTAAAAATGTAGCGTGCTACAGCTATCGCTATTTGTCAAAAAAAGTAGCTCGCTATTAGCTACTATTTTTTAAAAATCAACGTTTATAAATATTAAAATATAGTTAGTTTTGATTATAAAAAAATTTATGTAATAAAAATAAATATTTATGGTAATTTGTTGCATTTTAATAATAAAATTATTTCAATATTATCATCCCCAAGTCTAGAGCGACAATCAGAAAGTATAAGTTTTGCCTTATTAAATAATCTCTCGACATTAGCATTTGAGGGTAAGGGCGTATTTAATCTTATATACATATTTTTAATATAAGATAGATTATTAATAATTTAATTTGCAAGTACATCGTATGTCTGGCATCCTATTATCATTTTGAGGGCTAATACCACAGATCTTGTTTTTAAAGTTCAAGGGTCTAGCCAATGGCCTGTGATTCCCAAATAAGCTCAAAAATATTTAATCAGATCAATTTATAAATATAAATAAGTTTTTACCTTCTGTTATGTGTTCAACTATCTCCCGTGGTACATATATCTGATATCTCTGATAACTCTACTATTAGAGCATCTTTCATCATTTTAAAGTTATCTGCAATTTTATTAATTAATGTCTGGCGGCATAAAATTGTTGTACCAGGGGATAGAGTTTTAATCATCATGGTAAATAATGGATTATCAACTAAGGACATTGGCTGAACTCTATAAATGATAAAATCAACAATAACTTTATCAGCCAATTTCTGAGAAATATTGTAATTTGCATTATTAATTAATTTGGTTTGGATTGAATTAGTCTTTTTTGATGTAGAGTCGCCTATACCAAAATTATTAAATGTTTCTCCATTTCCTTAAAACTCATGAACAGTCTTATAAAATAAATATTATTAGAATGTAAAAATGACAATTTACCTTTAAGTGTTTCTTGAGGTTATAGCTACTGGATTGATTTGAGAAAATATTTTTTTTTACATTTTAAACAAATAAATTTGAAACCAGTTTTGGTTATATATTTATTTAAAAAAATTTTCAAATCTAGGGGATGGGAAATTTGTATTATAGCTATTAAAAACATTTTCTTGCCTGGTATCTTCCATTTCATTAATATCATTGTCTGAATCAATTTCAACGATTTGAATATCCATAGGCGATGACATTTTAAATTATTAACACGTGATTTAGGTTTATAATACAAATGAAAATATAAATTACAAATTGAAATTATATTTTAATTTCAAAATTAAATAATAAATCATAAAAATTATAATTAATTATGATATTATATTTAAATTTTCATGTTTACACTTACCTTCATTATATTTTTTATAGCGAAGTAGCGGCTACTTAGCTACCCTCAAAAAAGGTAGTGCTAAAAAATTAAATTATTACAAAAAAGGTAGCCGCTATTATCTATAGCTACCAAAAAGGTTAGCGCGCTACTTTAACAACTCTGGTTGGGACTAAATTTATTATCATCACTGACCATAAACCACTAATCAACATTTTCACCAAGGGACTCAAGGACAATAATACCATGTCCTTAAGGAAGTGGAATATCATTTTGGGGGGTTACGACTTCAACATAAAGTATAAAGCAGGTAAATACAATGTTATTCCTAACTGCCTTTCAAGATTACCACAAGAAATTAGTGATAATGTTATTGAAAATATTGATTTTGTTGCATACCACGACTCTCCTAAGAAGGACTTACGGAAGTGTGGACAAAAATATTAAAACTAATGATAAAAATATTGTAACAGCGATTCCTAGACCGATACGAAGTAGACAAAACCTGTTTATCTAAAAGATTATATAACTTAAAATATTAAAATATGTAAAAATAAATTAAATAATAAAACACGAAAAATTAAATTAAATACTAAAACACGAAAAAAAAAACAAAAAATGGGTAAACGCAAAATAAAAATAAAAACGCTAAGAATATCATATAAAAAAAATAAAAACGCTAAAAATATTATCTAACAATCTTGTTGATTTATCATCCTTTTATTATTCTACATCCAAATTTGATCAATTCTCTGATTGTTCATATATTCCAACATCCTATTTGATAATAATAAAGATAATAACAATTTTGAAAAATTGATAAAAATCACGATTTATAACTTACGATAAAAATATCAAGCTTACGATTTAAACAAGCCAACGTTTAAGACGACTTATGCAACAACTTGACAATCAAAATGATAAATCATTTGGATGACAAGCTTTCTATGACAGCTCAGATGGATTATGGGTAGGTTTTTCAGAAGAAGGGGAATGTTAATCGTGATTGACTTTTTAAATTTGTTTAACTTAAACTGCTTTTATTTTAAACATGTAAGCCTTTAACCATGTATTTCGTTTAAATTGTTTTATTATAATACATATATATATATACCTTATTTTATATTTATTTTTAGTATCATTTTTAGTTTTAGATATATTTATAATAAATAAAATATTTTTTCTTGTCCATACAACACCACAGTTATTGATATATAACACCTATATAGCATGTTACAACAATAAATCAATTTACATATTAATTTAATAATTTATATAAAAAAATCAATTTAACAATTTATATTAAAAAAAATCAATATAATAATTTATATAAACACAATTTAAAGGTTAGTATTAATCAGGTCATATCAACAATGACTTAATAATGTCTCTATAAGAAAACGTTTAATGGAAGAAGAGAATAAAATTTTCGAAAATGAGTTAATTTGATATTACTATATTTGATACAATTGATTTTAATATTTTGGCCTTACAGGCCACCATATTTAACAGTTTTAATTAGAATATAGTAAATAAAAAAACGAATTTTATTCAATCCTTTAAATATAATAGATAGTCTATAAATTCAAAATGAATGTTACTTGTCCATTTTAAATTTACCTGTCAATTCTTACTCTTGTAATTATAAGTTACACCGGTTTTTCATGAAAAATTTGCAATGTTTTTGGTTTATGTGTTTAATTTTAAGAGGTATTGCTGTATTTAGCCAAAATTTTTATAAATCTTTTTTAAATCAGGTTTAAATCAAAGCTTAAATCCAAAAATTACAAAAGTAAGTAGCAAGACTTTATTGCACAAGGGAAATGTAGCTCGGCTTGATTGTTTTGTACAATATTTAGGCGATTATACGGTATTTTTTATTAAATAGCTAAATTATTGATACCTTATTAGGTATCATGGATAAAAATAGCTGATTCTAATGGCCAAAAAGATTTTCCAAATGTACTAACATCTGGTGGTACAAGAGTAACCCAGGATACACGAATTACTATTAGAAGTGAAACTAATCAGCAATATACATTAGAAGTACGAGATATAAATGATGAGGATTCAGGGGTTTATCAATGCCAGATATCTACAGATCCATTAATATATAAAGATGTAGAACTTACTGTTTTATGTAATTATATTTGACTTAAAAACTTAATATTGCCTTTAGAAAATTGATGTTTAAAACTTATTTTAATTTTTGATTTTTTTAGACCCACCAAAAATAGTATATACCCCTTCTGACATATATTCACAAGAAGGAAGCACTGTAAAATTAAGCTGCAATGCAACTGGTTCACCAAAACCAAAGATATATTGGATGCGTCTTGACAATGACATCTTACCTATGGGGGGTCTAAAGTAAATATTTAAATTTCATTAATTTATAATTATTATATGATTTTTGTTTGAATAAAAATTTATGCATAAACATTATACAATTCATACATCTTCAAATTGAATATGATAATATAATAGTCATAAAAAAATAATATTTAAATTATTTATATATTTTTTCTGCATTATTGTTAATGGCTTGATTACTTTAATTTATTTTATTTCCACTAATTAAATTTATTTAAATCACAATTTAAATATTAAAGATTTTTCACTTGACATTTTTGAGTTAGGAGTGGATTTTAATTGATTTATTTCCACTAAATATACAAATTAAAACTAATAAAAATTTTAATTATTGGCCATGTTACTGTCAATTTTGTGCTATTTTAATTTTTGTTAAATTAGCACAAGCTATGGTATTATATTTTATAATCACCCATTGTTCACCTTTTTTAAATTTTATGAAAAAATATTAGTGTTGTTAAACGGCTCGTTTTGAGCCGATTTTTAAAAATATCTAACTCAATACTTCATCCAAAAAAATATTACACAAGCCTGAACATTTTGCTCATAGAAGGAACAAAGGTCTATACATATATTATCGAAATCTTGAGGCTTAGGCAATATTTTTCTGCCTAAAATATTGAGTTAGCCGTTTTTAAAAATCGGCTCAAAACGAGCCGTTTAATAACACTAAAAAATATGTATAAAAAAAAATTATTTAAATATTGGCATAATTTTTTTTTCAGCTAAATTATTATTTAAAAGAATAAATTAGAATTAAATAAAGATTTTATGTCTATATTAGATAATTTGATGATTTATAGTAGTTACCCATGTTTTAAGAAATTCTTCTAAATAATTAAAAAAAATGGAGCATTTTGAACAAAGGAATAATTCTTAAAGTATTTATTCTGCAACCTTAATTTTATCAAATAAATTTTAGAAAAAAATTTTTAAGTCCCTTTTTTAGGCTATCATTTGGAAATAGTATTATAAATTGCCTCTCAATTTTTACTTACAATTTCGTATATTGAATCTAAAATATAAAATCTTTTTTCCCAGAAACAAATTTGCAAGTGGAACACTCTAATTCTAGATATACACTAATTTATATTCTCAATTTTGTAATTTATTTTATAAAGAATATTCGTCAGATGAAAATGATCAGTATTAATTTTTTTAAAATAAATAAAGAAAATTAAGGGTAAGTTTACACTTTTACCCTAATTCGAATATTTTAATCTCGATATCCACCACCTCAAAATAAATCGTATGAAGGTAAAAATATAAATTCAGATTAAATTTTGATAAAGTTTATTTGAAGTGAAGATGATTTAATAAGTTTTTTTTTCAAAAATCAATTCTTCCGATTAATTGTTATTTATTAAATATAATACAACCCTCCCATCCTCTGTGCCAGTTGAACGTGTGTTTAGCGTAGCGAAAGCTATGTTGAGGTTAATCTGATCAAAATTTTGAAAATCAATTGTCAAAAATAAATTAAAAAAATTATTACAAAAGAAACCTATAATATATTATTTTTATATATTTCGTATTTTTTAAGTGACGAGTCCTTTTTTTTACAAGGTAATGAGTAATGACAATTGTTATTTTTTTTTTCTAAAACGAGTAACACGTTTCTTTTTTGAAGTAATGTTTACAGCACTAGTAAAATCTAATATAATAAATGCATGTTCTAATAAAACTTTGCTTCAAGATTCTGGAGTTATTTTTTTTCAAAAAATTTGAATAATGTAAGAAAATAGTAATTTAATCTTTTTATTATTAAAAAATAATTATGATTTTTGACAACCTTATTTCCTGATTACTAAATCAGCAAGGTTATTATTAGAATAGCATTGTCAAAATTTTCAATTTGAACCTCTGTTGGGTCATTTCATTTAGATAAAATTTGATTTTGATAGGACCCCTTAGGATTTGGGCGAGATCTTATACAAACTAAGGTACACATAGCCAGGATTATTTACATATTTTTGGAGACTACCAAGGGTCAAAATTTTAATGATCTATTTTTACACTATTCAATTGTTCCTCAATTAAAGATTTAACTCAAAAACTACAGAATAATGTTTCAAATATATTATTTTTAAATGTGGAGGTCCTTAAGCCCCTTTAAACTCTTAAAAGACTTATAAAAAATAACTAAGGTCAACTAAGACTAATCCACATTTGTATAACAAAAATTTGAATACCAAGTTTTCGCTTTCAGAGTAATTTATCTAATATATTTAAAATATTAATCGAGAATCTACAACCTGTATTTAGAAATTTTTTTTAATTTTACAAAAAAATTGAGATTGTTTGAATTTTTTGGGAAATATTTGTACCAAAAATTAAACTGCCGAAATATGTGTTGTATTTGTATTTTAGTGTTTTTTTTATCGATTTTATTATAAAAAGTGAAAACTTAGTATTCCAATTTTCTTGTAAGTTTTTAGATCTCGATGACACTCATTTTTTTTCTAAGTAAACTTTAAAATGGGGTTAAATAGACCGCCACATTAAAAAAAAAGGTAAATAAAAATATATGGATTTTGTTTTGATTTTAGAATTGTTATTATCTATAATTCGTAGTTTTTTTTAGTAAATCTTTAATTGAAGGAAAATCCATGAGCTTAAAAATAGGCCATTTTTCATATTTTGACCCCTGGTAACATCAAAAATATAACAGCTAGGGTGTTAAATAAAATTTAAACACTCCTTAAGTCACGTGTACCTTAATTTGTTATATAAAAGTTCACCAAATTCCAAGGGGTCATGCAAATACCATATTTTTATTTTACTTTATTATTGATATTTGGAAGCTACTTTAAAGAATCTTCCTTTTAATAGTTAAATGACATGTAGGGGATCTGGAAGCTCTTCCAGTTACTCTGCTCAAAAATATCATAAGAAACATAATATCTTAACCCTGCATTCACAGTTAACACGAATTTGCGGCGATAGGCATATTTGCCTATTTTGCCCACATAACCACAAATTCGCGTTAAACTGGGAATGCAAGATAACTCAATGGAGCTGGAATCTATATCTTACTTTTTCAAAATAAAAAAAATATTTCATGAATTCATTTTCGGCATGAACGTTGCCCACTATAATAAAAAATAGGATGAAACAGTTAAAATCTCGATTTCTTTTCTCTAACTCCGGATCACAAAATTAATATTTAAAGAAATAAATTATCGGATTTTACATCTATAATTATATATATTTTTTTAAGAGTATAAAAGTATATTATATTTATTTTCAAATTGTAATAAATACAAGATTTTTCTGTGGCTGAAAGAAGGTTTCCTGGTCCAAACTTTTTCTTTTTAAAGTATTTCGGGGTATTGTAAATGGAAATTTATATGATATAACAAATTATTACTTAATGGATTTTTGTAATTAAGGGATATTTGGTTGTTTTGTTGATATCCTTTGATCTGATTCTTTGACATTATTTTTAGAGAGGCATGTTTTATCGTGTATTGATCATTTTCTGCTAATTGAATGAATTATATCTTAATGCGATCTCACCTTGCCACTTGACAGTAGATAGTGGGCGACTTATGATAGCCTTAGAGACTTTTCTACAAACTAGAAACATAAAGAAATGCTTAATATCGGTACTTTATAATTTATAGAATTTATCAGATACATGCAGAGGTACAAATTAAAAAAAATTATTTTCAAGCTCCCCGAATTTTTTGTTTTTGATGATTTTTAATGTTCAACCCAAGTTATTTTCAATATAATTTTGGATATAATTTTGCAAATTATATCATAGGGAAATTCAAAATAGTAGCAGTAAATGAATATTAAACAGAACGTTATAAGATATTCCAACCTTTTTTTCGCTGATTTTAATATAATTTTTAAAGAAAATTGGTCTGGGCCTGATTAATTTTTACTTGTTCATAATTTCTTTGAAAAAAATTGAGGCAAATTTATGTCCTTTTCCTTCATTTTAAAAAATAATACGGTTCGGGCCAGACAACTTTCTAACAAAATATTTTACGAACTGGGGCAATGAATATTTTCAAAAATCTTAGCTAACTCGAGCCGCATCAACTTCTAAGTTGATTACTCCCTTTATTTCTTATATTTACATATTAGTTTATCGCAAGTAAATTAAAAAACCAATTTTATCAGATATTTAGGTTATGAAATGATTCTAAATAACATGCAAAGGAGTGACAGAGGTGCTTATATATGCGTCGCCGAGAGTCCTATTGGCACTCATCGAAGGGTCGTGTCTGTGTTCATGGAATGTAAGTGTTTTCACTTTTGTAATCATAAAATTTGAAGTGTTTTTTTTGTAAATAAAAAAATAACTTATAATCCTTTTATAACATTTCGCAAGTGAGGAGAACGTAAAAAGGTGAAAACCATCTTTAACGCTTTTATTTTGTAATATCTAAATTACAGATATACACAGACCTCAGATTGTCCCGTAGGCGGGCTGTGTTGATCTTTACACTAAATACATTTAGTTTTAGATATGAGTAAATCCAATTCTAGAGTCAAATTGTTCATAAATTAAGTTTTACACTTTGAATTCTCGTGCTCTGCTTATATATTTAAGTCATAATTGCCGTTTTTCCTTGCAAGACTGAGGTCGTGGGGGAGGGGCATCGTATTACAAATTTTTGAAAATAGCTTATTTAAATATTATCACTTTTTTGCCACTTATTTCTTATTTGTTTTAAAAAGTTGCTCCCAAAATAATAACCGAAAAACGCAATCTTTTGGTAGCGCAAGATTTGAATTCAAAGGCGGAACTAGAATGCGTTGTGGAAGGCACTCCTAAAGCCAACGTTCACTGGACTTACCAAGGAATGGAAGTATAAATTCATAATAATCCCATTTTTAGCTAATAAATTTGGTGAGTATTATTTCAAATTTATAAATAAAGTACCACGAGGTCACATCTAGTTTGAGACATATTTTAATCAATTTGAATTTCAACCTCTTCACTAAATTTTATTTTTTCCTTCTTTATTTTTGGAATCCTCTATTAGATCCATGGAGACTATTATAAAACAGCTTTGCTGGAAGAAGGTTATGATACAGTTATCAGCGATTTAACTATAAAAAACGTTAAAAAAGGCGATTTAGGTGATTACACCTGTGTGGCCGTCAATAATTTTGGCAGGGATGAAAAAACCTTTCGTCTTTTTGGTATAAATCTTTTTGATTTTTTTAAAGTGAGGTTAAGTTAAATTTAATCAATCGTATAAACCAATAATTTTCATGGGGGAGGGGGTGATTATATATTATAATTTTTTTTTATTTAGAACTATAAATAAATTGTATACCTTTTAATATCTTATTTCAATTTTCAAATATGAAAGTAATGTTTATTTCTAAGGTAATGTAATATTCGTTGATTTTTAATAACCTTTCCTAGTCAACAATTGATATAAAATATCGTTCTCACTGCAAGACCTCGTACACAGCTTTTTTTAAAAAAATGTTCAGGATAAACAAATAACATTTCTAATAAATTATTATAACGTTTTACTTAATCTTATGAGTTATAATATTTTTTCCATAAAATATTTTATTATTAAAATGTGGACATTTTTGGATATCCTACTAAGTACCCTTTTTAATCTTTTATGTGATTATTTTCTGCAAAATTATTACTTACAAAGGACGTGCAGTGAGAACTACGGTATATTATATAATAAATTAAATGATATATTATTTGATAATATATATATTATATTTATTTTGTAAAAATAATTAGATGCCGTTAAAGGGAATTCCGGTATCACCAACCACGAATCTCTAAATTATCAATATGTCTTTATTTTATCAATTTTCATTATCTACCAAACGTTATTATACTCAAATTTTTGACAATCTTAATCTTAACCTATATTTATTTATCGCATTTACCATTAAATTATTTATTATTTTTTAAATGACATCATGTGATATTTTTTGCATATTTTTTTTTAATTAAGAGAAAATGTATTTCTATATACTTTTTTAAAAATTTTTTTTTTATAAACCAAAACATTTCCGTCCATTTTTGGGTAAAATTATTTATATATAAATAATATTTTAAAATATTTTTTGATGGAATCTGACTAATTTTATATAATGATGTAATTATGAAGATGAAACAAATATTCGTAAATTGTAAAATTAAATACACGAATCATTGTATACATATTTATTATAATAAAATATTTTTGGTCTGAATTTATAGGAAATTATTAGTGTTGTTTTATTGAAGGGAATGTAAAGGGCTAAATGTAACTAGTTACTTTTAAAAATATTCATATATATTATAAATATATTCAAATAATAAATTTATTTTTAATATGTTATTTTATAATAAATTAATAATAGATTAAACTTATTAATTTAAAATTTTGTTTAAAATATCTGATTCTGTATGCTGGCCTTTTATTTATATAGTAGCCAATCTAATTGTCAAAGAAGGAACTCCGAGGATTGGCAATGTAGTATAATTATTCCAGTATACAAGGGAAAAGGGATCCTTTAGATTGCGGGTCTTATAAACTCTTGGAACTTGCAAAGAAAGTATTGGGTGTTATAGAAGCAAATAAGGGAACAAAATTAATGAAATAATGCAGTTTGGTTTTAAACATGGGAAAAGCACAATAAATGCAAATTTTATGGTAAGACAAATTCAGAAGTATTTTGCAAATGAAAGAAACTATATTATGTGTTTAAACTATTCGTAAATTAAGAAAATCCCTCCAAAAAAAGATACAAAAAAAATAAATAAAAATAACCAAAAGTAATTATGGCTCACAAATAATAACCTTACCGAGTCTCCTAAGTACCACAATGACTATATAATAAATTAATGAATGTAAAGAAATATCATTGTAAAATCCGCGTCAACAAAACTTCAGATTATAATACCTCCGCTTTTACAAGCGACCAAACAGACTGATTGTTTCGTTGATTGCAACATTTATTAACTCCCGGTATCTAATGCGTTTCTCGCATAGAAGTTGTTTCCAGTAGACACTACCGTTGTTTATTCCAAAATTTCCATAATCCTATTTCTTATTTCGTCTTCTTCTAAGACTTAATTTGGCTGCCTGTATTTTACTTTACCATGGGATTCGCGGCCAGATAAAATTCCCAAAACTAATTAACTCTCAAGTATTCAATCCGTTACATTTCAGGATAATATTTATTAAATATAACATTTTTTTTAAGAAACTAGAACCCTATCTTTAAAAACTCGATCAATTTATATAACTCATAAAGATTTAAATATTACATCACCCGAAAAGCACGAAGAAATTAATATAAATATTCTTATATTTTTTTTATTCCCTTTTTTTATATTAAATTTAAATAAGACACCTAAAATTTTTTTTTACATAAGATATCTTTGGAACTTAATATTGCTTTCCCCACTCATTTAATTAAACGAAAAACTAAAATCATTAACAATTATGGTATGAATTTAAATACTTTTCTTTTATTTGATTTTAGGAAAAAACACCTTTTTATTTTCTGTATAAAAAATGCACACTTTCGCTTATTTTTTTGTAACTCTTAATTTTTTTAATTTATCCAATATATAAGGCTTATTTTTTTTAATTTATCCAATATATTCCCTGACCAGAATTCGCAGCACATTCACCCATACCTCACCGATATGTCCTTTATTTACTATTTATTTTACTACACTTACCAAAAAAAAATCCCGATTATTAATTAAAAAAATTTGACAAACAAAAAAATATCACTTCCTTCAAAATTAACCTCCCTCCAACATTATACCAATTCCATAAAATTATTTAATACATTTTCCAATAACCCATACTCTCACAATCACTAGCTATCAAAAATATCTACAAAACACATTACCACTACCAAAATACAACACCCCCCCCCCCCTCTTCCCCCCTACTAAGAATTACTCTATACACCATTTTATTTTAACCACAATTTCGCAAAAACCTCTCTTTTATTACCAATAATAACCAAACCTTTGTAGCTATAAGCTCAACAACTCGAGGTTGTCCTCAAGGCCAAGAAGCATATTGTTAACCCCGTTAAATCTTAAACACCAAAAGTGAAGGGTTTCTCAGCCACTTAAGACCATGTACCAGAGCCTACATAAATAGACAAGTAACTCAAAGCGATGAGGATTGAAGTAAGCAACTCAAATGCTATATATTGTCACCTTATTACTCTTTAAAAGCTAAGAGGATAATAGCGATGAAGCATACTGTTCATATTGAAATATTAACATATTTATAGAAATAACTAAAATTTTTAAATTAACACTCATCATAATAAGGGTATATCTCTGATTCACACCTCATAAGATAGGTTGATTTCTGATTTATTTATTATCAAATAGGGGGATTTTTCAGACTAATCCATTATTAAATTAAGCAAAAAACTGTGATTCGCCCTCATTTTGACGGGCTATCAACTAGTAAAAAATATATTTTTAAATTAAATATTTTATGGGTGTTAAAAATTTAAAAACGCAACCTTTTATGCAGCATATGACCTAAGAAAATTTAATATCTAAAATTATTTATAGGAAGCAATTTGGTTGACGAATATCGTGAATTATGACACTCTTTGGTAAATAATTAATTAAAAGATTACCTTGCTATTTATTTGTATTAAAATGTTGTTACATTCTTTATATAATAAAATTATAATTTCCAATATGCTTTAATTTTAATATTAGTTTCTAAAATATTAAGCGACATCTACATATAAAATATTTTATTATTTTTATTAAAACGTCTTTTATTTTGGACATATAGTGAATATTATGAAATATATTTGATAATAATAGCAATTATTATTTGAATATTTCGCTCAGAATAAAAACTGAAAAATTCAGAACAGTATTCCTTAATGGCTCAGAATTAAATACTTGAATCTAAACTAATTTTTTTCTTTTGGAGATGATTTTGCTAAGTAAAAATTTTGACATTCTAAGAATTTTTTATATGCTGGATTTCTTAGAAAATGTACTAATTTAGAAATTTTTTTTATTTTGATTTTTTTTTATATTTAAGTTAAATGGTTTTTTATGTAAAGTTAAATGGCTTTTGAAAATACGTGATAAAACCGTTTTCGCCCTCTGGTTGTGGATACAACAGGGCTACGCTAGGCATTCCTCAAAAATCCATCAAACTGGATAGTTAATTGGGGGGGGGGATGAGGAGCTCTTCACACGTTTGTGGGCAGGCCGCACGTACTGTACGCACAACGGTCCGAGAACGGTTGTTTAAACGTCTTATATGCTAATAACAAAAAGAATTGGGCAAAACAAAAGCCTATACCCGAGAATTGTAAAAATAATTTAATGACTTTAAGGGTGGGTGGTGGCTTATTTTAAGTTTAACATCTTTGATGTAAGCCTTAATGATTACCATAAATATTGAGCATATGTTCATATCAATTGAATTTCGAATTATACTCATAAAAAAATAATACAAAATCAACTAATCGCTTATATTTGAATTTTTTTAATACTAAAATATGTCATTTCTCTAGGTCCTCAGGTCTAGATCAACACAGGAAGGGAGGAGGGTGATAATACAACTTCTAAAAAGTTGCTTGTCACAAATGAAACCTAATAAAATGTTTTTTTTTTGGGAGGGGGTGTAGATTTTAAAAAGTTATATAAACAAATGTATCTAACATATCGATTGAAAGTTTGCAAAAAGATATTACATTGTTACTCCATATTTTCTGGATAATTCTAGGTAGGGGTGAAAAATTTATCTTCACATGGTTATTAAAATAAAATAATTTTTTGACTGTTTTATTAATCATCTACATGACTATAAATTATGATAAAATAAGACTATTACAAATTATCTTGTAACGGATCTTAACTGAAATAAAATGCATATATCTTTTGATTGTATCATCATTCTTAATCTACAAATCTAAGTTAAGTGGGTCGGGTTATGAAAACCTATTCTTAAAAACGACTCAATATCTTCATTGCAGATAGATCTGGTCAATTCTAACAAACTCAAATAAATCCATAAAAAGAAATTCAATTAGCTTGACAAAACTGGACCACTCAGAGCCAATAACTACGCGATACCAACTCAAAACCAAGTACCAAAGTCAAGATAGCAACCCAAAATTCAGAAAATTTGTTTAAATAAAATATTAATCAAAGCTACTCAGTATTTAAATGTTTGGCACTATATACAAATCAGGCTCTGATGACTTATAAACATTAATTCAACATTGGCTTTCCATTAATCTGTTTTTAAAAAAAAAATTTATTTAAATATTTTATTTCCTCGAATTCCCTTAGATAAACTATTATAAATTTGAGCGGCTTAGAATTATGACCGAGTTCACTATATTTATGAAAATTTTTAAACACCTTATAATTCTTTCCTTAAATAATTCAGAGGAATCAATAATTTTTCTTTTTCCTAATTCTTGATTAATATTTCCCCAAGATTTTTATAAATATATAATTTAATTTAAAAAAAATACAATGATTACAAATAGTAATTACATTCAATCTATTTAATATAAAATTTACAGATTTAAAAAAATAAATAATATATTCAACTCCAAATTATCAGACTTTATAAATATTATTATATAAAAATTGGACACAAATTAAAAAAGATTCTAGGTTTAAAAAAAATTTTGGACATATTAGATAAATTAAGAATAATATACACATTTATAAACTGAATCTTTCAAAAAAAAATATCATACTTTATAACAAATAATTTAAAGATTATTTTCACTTTAAAAAAAAATATAATAGGAATTGGAAGATTAAATATTTTTTGTTAGAATGAACATTTTGTATTTTGATTATATAAAATAGAAACTAAAAATTTAAAGGCTAAAAAGCAGGAAATTATAAAAGGATCTAAACTGTAAAATGTTAAAAAAATTTTTTTTAATTTTTCTTATAAAATCTTTATGTGATTATTTTTTAAATAAAAATAGAATCCATATAAAAATAAATTTACAAAAGCTGACTCGAAAATAAATTATGAGGTAAATTTTAGCGAATACGCGAAATAAATATTGCCGCGTTAACTTCCCCAAAATTGATAAAACATTCTTGTAATAATAAATATGACTATGATTTCGTTTTTTTGACTTAGTAAATAAATAGGCGTCGGCTCAGAGCGGCAAGTGACCACAGAGTGATGCGGTAAATTGTGCTTTACTCTATTTAATTTGAACTGTGCGTCGTCGGGGGTTGTTGTCAAACAATATTGATAATTATTCTTATTATCAAGAATATTTTTATTTTAAAATAAAATGTTTCATTATATATATTGAAATATATTGCAATTTATATTTAATTTCAAATAAAAAGATGGAAAGAAGGCCATGCATCATTTTGTGTATTAAATAATTGGTATAAAATATTCACAAGTAGAGACAGAGTGTCGAACCAGTAGTTTTAAAGGTTCAGTTCCATAATTATAAAATTATAAGGGTTTAGTTACACTTCGGTGATGTATGAAATAAATTTGTATTAGTTAGATTCGGTCTCGAAATATATATATCGTATTTTTAGAGTTCGTTAAGGCTATTATAAGTTTTGATTATTCATAAAATAATGCATAATATACTTTATTAATTGACCCATATAAGCAACATTTTGCATAACAAAATTAGAAGCCATACCGTATAATGTTCCGGCCCATCAATACTTGTATATGAATAGGAAATAATTATGGCTTGCAAGAATTTTACCACCGTTTAGAGCCTAATCTTCATTTATAAACCTTTTCTCCCTTTCCTCCCTAGATATGAAATCAAAAACTTCCTATAAGTTATCCTAAATATGCCCATTTCTCCGAATTTAATTGGGAGATATTTTAAATAACGACCAAACAAGAGCTTGAGATTTCCCCGTTTCAGTTTGATATTTTTGACATTCTTCATTTCACCCTGTCTTTAATTCGAAAAGATTATTAGTAAGATTGTGAAGGGAAGATATAGTCAATTTGAAACTGCCTATGGAGGAAAAAAGCATGCCTTTCATTTCTTTTACAGCCTATGGCAAGAAGAGACTTTCTTAACCCTATTTCTTCACTGAAAACACATGCATTTCTTAAATATTTGTGACAAAATTACAAGCATGAATGGCTAGATGCTGTTTTGAGTTTTAATCTTGATCTTGCTATATCAAGATAAATAATTGAGGGTGACAATAAGATATAGATTATATTGCGACATATGTCTACCTCATAAATGCAAAGGGTGTGGGAAAAAGAACAACCCTAAAGATAGGGGCGGTTTATCTACCACAGATCAATTAATTTGATAATCTCGAATAAATCAGGTTTGGCTAACTATGTAAATTAACTTGAACCCATTCACTTACCCCTCTCTGATGGCAAAAGACCAGATGGCCTTACTCTTTAGTTTATAGTGAAGTATCTCATTTGGATTTCATATATGTTTCCCAGTTCCCCTTCAATCCAAACATTAACCCGATTATAAGAGTTGAAAGGTAGAAAATCATAAAGTATCATGCCCTTTCAGAGTATCATTATGCCCCAATAATATTTCTACCAATAGGTCCTTTGGTCCTCTATGCTATAATTATTTTAAAATTATAGGTGAAAAATTTCTTTAGATTCAAATGGGGATCTTTTAAAATCTTACAATCAACCAAATAGCCGTGCCCCGAATAAACTATATAAGTTTCTTAGGAACTCAATGACGGCTTTCTTATCATTTATGATATTATTTTTTTTAATATCCTTATTTTTTTTAAATATGGAAATTTTATTAAATTATTTTTAATATATATTTTTTTAAAATAAATATTTTAGAAAAACTGCTATGAACTTATTTAAATTATTTAGATAGTATTTGTAACGACTTGATTCTCTCTTTTTAAAATATCTTTATAATGGTTCGGTTACGGAAAAAAATTTATACCGGTTTATTTTGATTTCGCAGTTATATTTTACATCCTGTGTAAAAAAGGGATTTAGTGATTCCCCAGAGAATTTATTTTAAAATATAATTATTTATATAGAAAGGCTATAAATAATCTTTCTCAAGTTAAATTTAAGAATTGTTAGCATTTCATTTGCACAACATCGGTAAAGTGGTGGCTTGTCTCATTTCCAAATTTTTACCAGTGCAATTTTTTATTTTAAACGGAATATTATGTTATGTCTTTACATTGCATAAGGTCGTAGCGAAACAAGGTGGACATATCAAACCACCCCTATGGTTATAACCATCTGAATATATTGTGAAGGATATGTTTTGACCCTGATAAATGCATTCGAACGTATAATTGAGTACTTGGATGTACAAGGCTGTTGAGTTGCAGAAAATCTTTATTTTAAAAAGGTGATTTTAATTTGTAAACTATTTTATAAATACATTAATGCCTTGTAAAAAAAAGTAGGTAAATAAATAAGCATAACTTTAAATTAACTTCTGTTCTTCCTTCCTTCCTGCTTCCTTTCTATTTCTATATCAATAATGCAAATAATTTTTTTAAAAAAAATAGATTTTACTTTATAACATCCACTTCCATAATGATACCAAGATATAATTTTATTGCAATCAGATTTTAACCATCTGCGACTGTGGAATACACAGGTAGAATCTTGCCCGTAATACTCTAAGGCAAAATTTTCCTTTTTAGCTTAAACAACAAAATAAATCATGTAATAAAGACTATCTTTATTTTATTTATAGTAAATCTTAAAATTGCAAATTTTGGATTATATAACAGTTAGAAGTTTTGAGGACAACTTTTCCATAATTTAATGGGAACGTCTCGGTATTATTGAAGTAAATCATTATTTGCCCCCAATTTTGATAAAATATTTTATATAAATTGAATTAGATAATATAGAAACCATTAAAAAGGTTACAATTTTCTTCTTATCTAGGGGAAATGATCTAAGAAAACTTTTGACAATTAGGGCTCAAGCCAAAAATTTTTTATAACTAAAAATTAAAAAAAAATATATTTAATATTTAATAAAATAGAAAAAGGCGCCATTTTAAAATTTATTATCCTTCCTTCATCTTCTTATATAATTCAATAGATTGGACTTACGAGGCATATTTTCGTCGTGTTGGCATTCGAATGCCTTAGATTGTTTATCGACTTTAAAGATAAATTCTTGAATGAAAGGGCAGTAATCGGCTAATAAAACCGAACCCCCGTAATGTGCTAAAGCGTTGGAATCTCCGTTATGTTCAAGACCGGGGATGTTTATAAAATTCTAGGTGGGGGGGCAAGGATTAAATAATAATAAAAATACAAGCAGATGAAATGGGTAACTTCAGCTGATTAAGTGTAAAGTAGGCCTAATTCAAAAAAGAATACGAATCGAATTATAAATTATTCATATTTGTTTAGTTTAAATAAATCGAATAATTTGCTATTCGCATTGGTGAAAATTAATTCGTATAATTATGAAATAGTAATTCTCTCTTAAAGAAAGATTTCTTAATTCGTTTTGAAGAAAAGAATAACTAATTATTAAATTCGTAATCGTTTCTGAATAGGTCTAGTTTAAAGGCAAGAGATTATTCATCATTTTAAAAAATATGAAAAAAATTGATAATTATTAAAGATTTTATCAGTTCATTAAATTACGATGCACCGGATTTGTAAGAGCAGATACATCGGCGATACTTTAAAATAACCATTTCCTATTTTCAATAAAAAACATTGACAAATTCAAATGTCATAAAGTTAAAAAAATTCTAAAATTAAATAATGACTAAAATAATTTCAAGTCAAGAGCTAGTATGGGGTTGAATCTAAAACGAAAAGAATAAAGGTAATAAAATTTGAATATGTAGTAGAGGGTGACCGGGATTACAGGGCAGATATTTTGCTCTTTTGTGATAAAATTTTATTTTATAAGATTACACTAATTGTATCATTAGATAACCTCATTATTATATTACAAAATTTAAAAGAAAAAATAGGCTTCCTACCTTTTATACTGTGGGCGCTACTTCTACTAAGTAAAAGTCTTAATTTTTACTATTCACCAAAGACTGGGTAAGATGGCAAGCCCTTTGGGATAAGATACAATATAAATAACCCATAAAATTTTTTTTTATTGTTTATAAATAATGCGTAATTAAAACAAAAAAAAATAATTAATATTAACATTGAATATGCTTCGCACTTTTAAACTGAGAAACCATATTTTACCACCCTCTGCCTACACCTCTTCCATAAAAATAATTTGGCTAGTAAAGCAGTCCATGCCTATGATTTTAACTTAAAATAAAATAAGAACTTGATATTCTAATGAGAGAGGATTATCGTATATGACTAGGTTGCAAACGGCCATGGATTTTCTATCAGCACTGCATTCTGTTATTAAAGGATGGGATTTGATTCGGACGCAATAAGGACTGGGATCGGATTGGCTAAAAAATAAAGTAAATAATACATTTAAAAATTAACGACTTATTTATAAAAGATAAAATTTTTGCAATATTTTTATTTGCAAAAAGAGAGGTAGCGATGACCTATCAGTATAGGATTTTGGCCTTAAGCTCTTAAACATAGGCGCACATATGATGTTTTTGGGGGTGGGACGGGGGAATACTCATGGGTGGTTTTTATTTCACCTTAAATTTTATTGGATATTTTTTCGATCTTCTTTGAATTTAGCCATTGAGTTGAAAGGAGAAATTTTTTTATTAGCTATTTATAAAAAAAGCAGGGTAATTTGCTAAGGGGGAGGGAAACTATTTAGTGTAAAAGAAAAAAAAGAAAGAGAGTATAATATCAAGATAATGAATACATTTAATGAACATCAAATATAAAAAAGAGGGAAAAAATTATCATATAATTATTCATTTATTCGAGAATATAAATTAAACCAACCTCAATAAACGATGTTGAATCCAAGAAAAACAACTTTTTTCGATAAAATCGCATCCCAAATTTTTCCCCCATGCCAAATCTTCCGCCATACTGTAATTCACTAGATACCAGCTGTTAAAAAAAATAATTTTTAAAAAATATATTTATATCAAAAAATTATCAATTTCTGTTCAATCGGACTATTTAATTATTTAAATGCCAAAAATAATGCGAGACCCAGAGGAGGACGGGTTTGATTTACCAGGTTTACCAGAGGCCTATAGGCCCGGCCCTAAGCCCATACACACGGGCCGGGCTGTAATTTAATTTTTTAATATACCGGACTGGGCAAAAAAAAATTTTTTAAAAAAAATACCAAGGCCGGGCAGAATATTTTAAATCGCCATTATTATCTATAAAAATTAAAATCTTTAAAAAAAATTTTTTTAATAAAAAATCCCGGACGAGTTATGCAAATGGTACCTCAGCAGTGATCATAATATAATGAATTTAAAAGTATATGGCAAAAAAGGAATTCTTTCTTCCTTTTTCTTATTTTCATAAGATTAATCTTGAAATCATTGAAGAAGAAAGTATATATGAAAAATTGAACCCCGTATCTTCCATCAAAGCTAAAGTAATTCGTGAAAATACTGTATCTTGCGTGTGAGTACCGGTCATAGCTTCATTCTATATTAGGTTGTTTTTAAAATTGATTTTGTTAGATATGATTTAATGTAAAGTCGCAATACTGCCGTGAAGCTGTCATTATGTATGTTTAATTTTTGAAACATTTACGATTAGGATGATTATTTCCTCTCAGAAAATGGATTTTAAAGCTAAATAAGCTTAAGTTGCAAATTAGGTCGGGGTAACCCACTTTCTCCAACATAAATATGAGTTGCTGTAAAGACTTTAGGTGTAATTAATTTTAAATATTTCCCGATGCTTCCCTAATATACGTAAAAATCAAATTATTTTTTAAAAAAAAACAAGTTTTCTTAAAAATTTTTAATTAGAAAATGAGAGAATTACTAACTTCGAGTATTCGTTTTTCCCAGTGTGTCATAGCTGTGCCGTAATTACCTTGATTTTCTAATTCCACACCTTTAAGAGTAGAACAATTGAAATGAGAACGAGCTTCTCTCTACTTGATTTAACAGATGAAGGGGAGGGGGAGGGGGTGTTATTGATAAAACTTGATTATAATGAAGTTTTTTTTATTAGAATAATTTTATAATATTAGTGTTAAACACTGAATATTAATTTCAAGCTTTTTCCATTCTAATTCAGTTTTTTGCAAATTTTAGATAAAATTTTATTTTTTTTACTAATTTTGAAAAATATTTGAAAGAAATAAGCCCCCTTAGGTCGCAAAAGCCATTTACTCATAGGATAATGTCTCTAACAAAAATGGATACACTGTAAAAGGTCAGAATAGTCCCCAAACATAAAGGAAAAGCAAACTAATATTAGTGAAATAAAATAAACAGATAATGGCAATATTTCAATTTTAAGTATATTACCAAAACATTAGGCGTGATCATCATGTTAAACACACGAGATATATTACCACTAGCTACCTGCCAATCATTTCTGATGACAGGTCGAATAATCTTATCGCTCCATTTATATAGATTCATCCTTTGCGATAAATAAAAAAATTTAATTTTCCTTTTTTTTAAAAAAATAAATAATATTAATTGATGTTTTATATGAATAAATTGTATTATCAATCAAAATTCTAAAAAAAAAATGTTTAATATAATAAGACTTGTTGTCATAGACGGGGTCACCGTTGGCCAATCGAGGTGACAAAGGTCTTCCATCTTGGTCCCTATAAAACGCGTAAAGACTTACGCTGAAGCCCTTTTCCCCAAATATAAAATAATATACATAATTTTAATATCATCATATCAATATTATTTATAATAGAAATATTAAATCAACTTTTCTCAACTATTAATGAGATAAGAAATCATATTTCGCTATTAAGATTACGATAAAATTCGTAACACAATTGTCTTTTATACCCCACAGAGCTACCGATGCAAAATACCCTCCAAAGGTTGCCCTCGACGAATCATTTTAGGGATGTAAATTCTTCTACAAAAAAAAATGACCGAGTTCAGGTTCGGGAAAATTTTAAAAAGGTTCGGGTTCAGAGTACGGGTTCACATTGTTGTTTTAAACTCCCAATCTTCTCTATAAACGATTTTTTAAAAGATGGTATAAATATACTTTTTAATTTATTGCTACGATATGTAAAAAAATTATTACCGGGTTTCTATAGATTTAATGCACTTAATAAAAAAAATAAATTATAAATTGAAATATTTTTTTTTTTTATAAGATTGGGAAATACATTAACCATAAATAAAATTTTGGAAATATTAATTTTAAAAAAAATCACCACACCGAATAGCCTAATTGCGTTAAAAATTTAGATAAAAGAATCCTTAAGAAGAGGTCGAGTTTAACCTCTCTTCGTCCATTATAGAGATCACTGTTATTTCTTATAGGAAAGGGTGAAACGTTACATCCGATAAAAATAACGGGTTAGTGGTCGGGTTATAAAATATAATAAAATGGGTTTTGCCTAAACCTTCAAAAATGTTTTAACTCCTACGCATCACAAACTTAGTAGAACTAAGTGTAAATAACCACATAAAATCTAAAAATTACAACGAATGAACAGTATTTAATAGCTATGAATTGTTTTTCTAAGCAAATATTATTGATCTATCTGTGTGCGATTTTTTAAAAAAATCGGAATCCCCTTTAATCAAATCAGAACTGATGGGAGAACGCATATTTTGCAATAGAGGCTGATAGACATTTCGTTGGGTAGATGACCCCGTCAAATAGCAATCGATATGCAAAAATATTTAAAAAATGACCAGTGTTTCCATCACAACAAATTCATAATATAACCTTTTGCAATTATTCAACGACAAATTAAATTTTCTTATTTTATATGAATATGTTGGAATTCGATAAAACTAAATCTCTAGAAGGAAGAGCGTATAATATAATATAAATAAAATACCAAAGCGTGTAAAAATTCGTGTTTTATGGTTGGCAAGAATACGGATATGACGTGACTGGGCGTACCGGATCCTAAGAGATCGGGACAGAGGTTAATGTAACCGGCGATTGGCCTAAATTGTTTTTCATTCAAATAGATATTTTTATTAGTTTATTTTGTTTAATTTTGATTTTTATTTTAAAAAATAAATAAATTATCTTTCCATTTATTATAAATCAAATTAAATTAAACAGCTTAAACGGACATTTTAAAATTATTTTAGATGTAATTATTAAATGATTATTTTTTAAAAAAGCTATTCAAAAATCTAATTAAATTTTTTTATTGTTTATTTGCATAAATTTCTGGAATCGAAAATCTTTGTGTTTTTCATTTTAACTAATAACGAAATAAAAATTTATTTATTTTATCGAAAAGAAGTGGGGAGGGGGGCTACTAAGAAGCACTCTAAGATAATTTATAATTTTTGTCCTAACCCTAACCCTAAATATTTTAAATATATATATTTTTTATAACTAACCGATCCATTGAGTCTTCCAGCTGGCAATGAGCGGCATAGGCAAACGTATTCCCATCCCTACATCTATCGGTTTGCCCGGAGGAAACGTATAAAACGAAATCGGTATTAGAAAGGCCTTTGCCTTGGTTAGGGCCCGAGGGGATACAATGGTTGTTCGAGAACAGTAACGTTTGTTTACAGCGCTTGTTTTTTCAAGAAATTTTAATGCAAATTTATTCATAATATTAAACGTATTTTTGCTTTTTGTATAATAGGTTATATAAAGTAATCGACAAAAAATAAAAACATGAACGGGGAAAAATTAATTCGCTCATTAAGATGATCAAAATTTTACAATTTTTTTTTAAAAATCCTATATATTTCTGGCGCTAGTAGAATAATCGAAAAACAAAAAGTGCAGTTTAAAGAAGAATTATTTTTTGTTTCAAATTTTCGAAGGCTATTTAGATAAATTTAATAATTTTTAAAAGTTTTAACTCTCACTTGCAAATGATCTTTAGGTATATAAACTTCGCCGCACCTGGAACGCTTAAGACAACCAAACAAACAACATCTTACGCCATTTTTAGTAACGATTTCTTTAGCACGACAGGTTCTTGATTGGTAAAATAAAGAAACATGCTAAAATATATCTGTACTATTCTTTTCTTTCTTTTTAGAATTATTATAAAAATAGTATTAAATTTTTTTTTTGCTTTTTACGGGGAGAGTCTAAGAACGGGTACTGAATTTCTGACCATCAGAGTCTTTTGCCAATAATCGACGGCCAGAGGAAAAACCGCCTTCAAAATATGTAGCAATAATATAATAAATATATAATTATATACTCTACAAAATTATATTGTATTATTTTATAAAATACACAAGAATTTAAGAATTTGACAAATCCTTATTATTTAAATTTATACCTGGTGTGGTAAAATTACAACTATGTTTCGGGTTGCGAGTTGTGAAGATTTGCAAAACTACTTGGAATTTACATATATTTTTTTTTATTAGTATCGTAATTGTGTGTTTTTTTTTGAAAAGAAGAAGGAAATAATAATGCGAATTATCAATTAATGTTATTAACAAAAATATATTTAATATGTAATGAAATGTGACTTGAGTTTTCAATAAAACCCTAAAATAAAATTGTTACAAGTCTTTTCTTTCCTTTCTCTCATTCTTTCTTTTCTTGTAAAACATTAAAAATTACAAAAAAAAGAGTCATTAAAAAGCCCTTTAGAGCCATAACCAGAAATTTTTACGAGAAAAAGGGAGAGAGAGCCCTGCATTCACAGTTAGCGCGAATTCGGAGCGAAGAATACAAAATATCATACAAATAGAATAATTTTACATTTATTCTTGACACGGCGCTAATTGGCAAAGCAAGGGAAGGAGGATTACATTTTTAAAAAAAATACCCTTAATTTAATTTAAAGTACTAGTTAAATATATATAAATAACTTAAAATGTTTTTTAAAACTACAAAAATATTTTCATATTATGATAAAGGTTCATTGTACATAACCTTCTTCTCAGGGTTGACTCATTAAAATGTTAAAAATATTCTTACCTGATGGGTGATAACCACTTTGTCCCCATCATATCTACATCACCCTGCTCATTTGGGCAAGCCGCTTTGAAACTTTTCAAAACGGTTTCCAAATCAATAAGGAAAAAAAAACACATATCCCTCCATTGCTATCACAATAATTCGTTCCAATTATTTAATGTTTAAAAATTCTTACCGAATTATATACTTAGCATTTCCTTTTTAATATTTTTTTTTAATTTTATATATTTGTTCTTTTATATATAAAAATATTTTTCATGTTCTTTTACAACATAGATTTGTATGTAAATTATTAATATATATGTTAGCGTCAATATGTTTTTTTCCGAAAATTTGAAATTTTTCAACTTTAAATCATTTTGTGAGCGCGTTTTTAAATATTTTAAAATCTGACCGGAAATATATACTGTCATGTTTGGAATACCTACCCTATTAATTTCAGATAATTTTTCCATGAACTTTTAAACTTAATATAATTTATATTAAATTTTCCATATAAATTATAAATGACTCAAGGGTTAGCAGCAAAATTGTCTACAATTCATAAGATATGTATTCCAAACATGATAGAATATATTTCCGGTAAAATACGATTTTTAAATTTAATAAAACGTGCTCAAAAAAATGATTTAAAGTTGTAAAAATAACACATTGCCGGAACATTGACGATAACATATATATATAAATTATTTAATAAAAAAAGATTCAACTTATTTTGATTTTTTTAAAAAAAAATTTTAGATCTCCAAAAAAAACTTTTAATTGCTTCAATAAAAAATATTTGATAAGCTTATTTTTTTTATATTAAAATGAAAAATATTTATAAAAATATGGCCAAAACATTTAAAAAAAAATTTTTTTGAATAAATTTAAAAAGTGCTTTAATTCTTTTTTAAAGCTTTTAGGCTAAGTTCAAAATCTTTTTTAAAAAAAATTGGAATTGTTTTAAGACTTTTGAAAAAACGAAACCTGTCCAAATTCTCCATCTTTTGAAATTATTGGACTTAAAAAGTAAAAATAAAAAAAAACACTTTCTTAAAAAATTCTATAGTATTTTTATTATCAAAAAATATGGTCCATAAATGACACATTGTCATTTATCAGGGGCGAAAGGAGTCCTTTAGGAATTATTATTTTTTTATTAGCTTAAATTATATTTAGCGGACAAATTTGCCTTGGGTCACCAATGTCTCTAAAATGAATCAGGGCTATGTGAAGGTATTAATAGAAGGTTTCTAAGAAAAATAATAATTGGTGAATCAAATATTTTTCTTCAAAATTTTAATTTTAACATTTACTAGGGAATAAGGCTTCGTTTATAATAAACGCGTATTGCTTAGACGATGCGACACGCATGACTGAATATCCTTTTAAAATCAAGTAAATTATAGGTGCAATGAATTACATCGTTATAGGTTAAAAAATATACCGCTTGCTATAGAAAAATACCTTACGTAATATAATACCATAATTATTTTTATTTAAGTGTTCATTCTTTATTTGGAGATTTATTGTAGTATTTATATAAAAATTGACATTTATCTTTTACATTGACTCAAAGTCATTAATTTATGAATGGTTATCAGGTAACATTAAAATGGTAACAATAATAGTTTAATTTTAATGGGACTGAAAATCGATATGTATAAAAAAAAAAAAATTTCGCAGCCTTAATCTACTAAAATAAGCGATCGGGTCAAGAAAAGAAAAACAGGCTAATTTGGTTTTCGAAAAAAATTAAAACCCCCGTCCCAAAAACGAAATTTGGGAAAATCAATAATTAAAAGTAAATTGAATTTAAGAGAGGATCTTTCTTTAGATACGCCTAAATCAAGAAAATTATCTTTTTGACCTTATATAACGAAACGACCCAATAACATAGATGACTATCCTATACATAAAATTCAATCATTAAATATACATATAATGAAGTTCGTCATTGAAAGGCATTTGGGCAATATTTCTTTTCAATAGTGTCTACTACAATCAGACTTCAAAGATAAGAGTTAAAAGGAATAATTAACTGAATGAAATTTTTTAATTGTGTGAAATTTATTTAAAATTAATCAAGTATCTGAAGCAAGCAGTAGAATTAAATGTTAATATTGGTTAGGTCTAATTAATGGTTTGGGAATTATGGGTTACGGTAAAAATGTTCTTTAATTAAATATAGCCATTTTTTTTTTACTAATAACCTATCAATATGAATAAGCGAATAAATTTTTTTGATAAATCAGCTGTTGATATGGCAATTTACTTGAGTTGAACCATAATCGACTTCAAAGATCGGCAGTCTATAGGTTAATATTAATGTCATTGCCTAAATCTAGCCAATTTCTATTTTTTATCGGTAGGCAGAATATATTATAACCATTAAACATATTGGAATCCTGTATAACCTTGCATTCATAGTGAGCACGAATTTGCGGCTAAGTATACAAAAATGGAAAAATATTATATTTATATCGTATTTTGTATACTTGGCCGCGAATTCGCGCTAACTGTGAAAGCACGGTAAGCATAGGCATGGATTTTCATTAGAGAAGCCGCCAATAGAGTTAAACCCTTCTCGGTAGGCAGAATTACAGTGTCAATTTCTATATGTATTTTCTCATCTTTTTGTTGAGGGTGATTTTTTTTCCTTCATCCATTTTATCGGATAGTTTTGGGCGTCAAACCTTTGAAGATTGTCAGATTACTTTAATTTAAACAACGAAAAGTTTTTTTTGAGAAAAAGGCAACGTTAAACGCTTATGCTTAATCTGTAATCACTATAATTATATTCATTCTCTTTTTTTAAAAAAAATATATCGTTTATAAATCACATATTAAATTATTTTTTTCGTAAGTAGTGGGTGGTGCGGGGCTTTTAGTAACTTTAAAATGATAATTACGAAAAGTAGCAAATTTCTTGGCTAATTGAATGGAGTTCCTCTAACAAATGATTTTCATTCTGGAATGAGTATGGCGTTACCGGATTTTATTATAAATGAAATCTGGAACATCGTATATTCAGCAATCACTCGGGTAATTTATCAATAGATTAAACCAAATTTAAATAACTTAATATATATTTTTTAGACGCATTCTTCTATTTTCTTTCATTCTTTCTTTAAAAATGAGGTCTGTAGTTAAAAAAAAAATCGCTCATTGCTGGTTGAAACAACTTTTTGGACTTCTTCATTCGGCCACATCTCCTATCATTTACATATTTTCTTAATTGTGATATTCAAACCAAGGTATAATGAAAGAAGAATGAGGAAATATATAATTTACATTTTTACCAGGCCTACGGTCAGGGCCCTAATTTTATTTGATGATGTTTCGGCTCACCAGACGCTGCAGGATTTTAATAAACATTAAACAACACGCATGCGTATGTTTCAATGTCAAATTCATAAAATTTGTGGTTTTATAGGAAATAAAGACATTTTTCCATAATAATATATATTATATGCATTCAATGTCAGGGTTAAAAAAACGAAATAAAAGTAATTTGTTTTTTAAAAAATTTTTTTATTATATTTTTACCTTCACAATATTTGATTTCTCCTCGGGGAGGCTTTTATTTTATTTTTTTTTTAAATAAATTTTTTTAATAAAAAATTAAGACAAAATAATATACGATTTTGTAATTCGAATACTAATTATTCTTAGTGCTAAAACTTGCAATTCTTAACGATTCTTGATATCCTCCTAATTATTTCTAGCGAATATTTTTATTTAAAGTTTAATCTTTTTTCTCTCTTTCCTTTTTTCCTTTCTTTCTATAAAAAAAGAGGTAACTATATTTTAAAATATTTGTTGACCCCCGACCATTTTATCCAGATTTACCTAGATTACTAAACCGTAAGCAAAATATTCGACACTGATTTATTTCACAAAAAAATGAAAAAAAAAGAAAGTTTGCGTAATAGAGATAAAAACGATAAAAAAAATAATTGTCAAACAAATATAACAAACTTTAAAAAAACATTAAAAAATGATACCTGACTTAAAATAAATTGCCATAGTGCAAAAATCTTCAATTTGCCCATATGGTTGGCTGAGTATTATAGTGTTCTACATCCACTTTTTTTAAAAATTTTTCTAAGAGATCATCACGTCAAAATAATGCGAATAAAGAATTATTCTAAATTATATCTTAATATATTTTTATTTATTGTTGATATTGAAAGACTATAGTAAAGAATAAGTGATTCTATCGAAACATTTTGCAAATAGGTGGATATAGAACAATATAATACTCAGCCGATGATATGTATATATATATTTTTTAAAGAAATAGAGATAAAAAAATATCTTATTTATGGTACTTGGATACGGTTGAGTCGTAATGTATTTTTATACGTATGTTGTTGGCTTTGAGACTCCTTTTATGTTGGTTAGGATTGGGGTTACTGACTTTGTACATTACCTTGAACGAATATTATTAAAATTTTATATTACTGAGAGGGTTAAGAGTTACGCAATATACGATATATATAAAAAGAAGAGTTGATAAGATCTGGTATTTCTAACCCCGGGAACTAAGCTGAAATAAGTAGGTGATGGCTTAGAAAATTTTAGGCTATGGGTAGACTCTTGAAAACTTTTTTACGATAGGCTGGTGGGTTTAAAACATCGGGCGTCCTTTAAAAAAAGGGGCGACGTAACATATTCCTCAAATTACTACTGTGAAGAGTGATACACTTCCATATTCTCTATCATTTTGATGCACTTTCCTCCTCCTTAGTTATTTGGATTATTGGGGTTCAAAATATTACATATTTTACAAGCGTAACAAGTTATTCCTGTGGTAGAGACAGCTGTCATAGTAAATTTTGATGCACCTTTCTCATTTATCTTGATTATTGTTATAACCTATACAGGGGACATTCTATTTTTCCAATCCTGTGCAGGGCTCTAAGCCCTCCTTTCTAAAAAAAGGGTTCTGGTTTGGGTTCAGCGAAACCGGTTCGGGTTCAGGGTTGGGTCTTCAGAAATTTTTTAATTTACATATGTTTTTAATCTTTAAAATAAAATAAACTATGATTATTTAAATATTAAATATTAGTGATTAATGCTGTTCAAAATTTATATAATTTAAAAAAATAAAATGAAAATAAAGAAAAAAATAAAATAAATGAAAAATTTAATAATTCTTGAACCCTGAACCTATAAAAAAGGTTCGTGGTTCAGAGTTTTGTTTCAATAAAATATCAGGGTTCGAAGGGTGTTCAGGGTTTTCAGCCATGCTCCTGCCTTCAAAACATTAAAAATATATTTAAAATAAAATAACCAAAAATAAATACAAAACAAATCAAGCCAACATAATAAATTTCATAAACATGGGTGATGGTAAAAAAATTTTTAAATTAATAGATGGGTGGGCGAGTTAATATTTTTGAAAAACTGGGCGGATAGGATCGTGGGTTAAAACCCGTCCATTGCGGACCTCAAATAAATATATTTTTTTAGATCGCTCATATTATAATATATCTTGATCTTACAAAATTTCAGGATCAGACTCCTTTCCACAAAATCAAAATCGATTAAGTAAAACCCGAGCAGACCAAGTCCTGAAAAAAAATTGACAGTAACTTCATTATATCTTAAATTGATATGCTAGTTGTTTTACATAAACAATAATTATTGCACGAGGGCTATCAAACTTTTTTAGAGGGGAAGAAAAGAAAAAAACAACTAAACTAATAAACTTTGTCAAAAAATCGATAATAAAGAGACTACCAGCATGTTAATAATATTTTATTTTTTCTAAAATTTATGATTGACAAAATGGTCCCTAAATTATGTAAAATATAACCAAATAAGGGGATAGACATTTATGAAAAAAAAATGCTTTTTCAAAAAAAAAATAAATTTGTTTTTCGTTTTTTCCTTCCAGAAATGGCGTTTTCATTTTTTTTTTGGTTAACCAAGATTAGAAATCAGATTTTTTTTAGTCTTAAGTAGAATAGTCAATGAATTAAGTAAATAATGATAAATTATATGGTAGATAAAATGTATTCTGAGTTTTAAAATCACATTTAAGAAATATCTATATACACTAACGTTATTATTATACATAAATGTATGCTCATTAGAAAAGTTTATAATTCGAGATATAGATAAATCAAATAATAATTTTTAGAATAAATTATATAAAAATCCTTAAATTTTGGAAATCTGTTAAATTATAATTCAATTATTACTTTATACTCCAATTTTTCATCTTCAATATAATATAAAATCATTTTTAAGCTTTCATATTAACATTAATTCTTAACATTATTTCAACCACAATTTTTTTTAATTAGGGCACCAAGAGGAGGAGTGGGAATTTTTCTAATTAAATAATTGATATATATTATGCTTACTCTCAAAATTAATAATTGACAGTCCCACCATAAAATCTTGTAAGTAGTGTTGTTAAAGTAAATATTTACAGGCAACTTACATTTTTTTGCAAAAAATAGCTATAATTAGTTACATATAAAAAAAATGTAGATAGATACTTTAAAAAAAAAGTATTAGATTTTAGAATGTAAGTACAGCTTAGAAAATGTTTAGTTTAGGGAAGTTTATTTTTGGAGAAAAAAATGAGCACAACTTTTTGGGTCATTCCATGTCAAATCAATCACTTTTCGGCCGACCCCTTTCGATTTCGATAAAAATTCGTAGGCTGGTTATATATGTTCCCATTAGATTATAAACAAAATTTTAGCGCATTAGAAAATATATTAGCGGAGATATTCGGGGTTAAAGGTCCAAAAAACGTCTTTTTTTGCTGTTTACTGATGTTAAATAATTAGTTTTTAATTTAAAACTAAATATGATCAAATATTGAATCTAATATCAATAGCCAAGTTAATAATTGATGATTATGGCGAAAACATCAAAATTAATTTTAGATAAAATATGGGTCATCTTATGGTCAGTTTAAAACTTGAAATTAATATTTCGAAATGTATATGATCTCCGATTTTTAATTTTTTTAAGAATTATTATCCGTTTACTATTTTTTTAGTAATTTCTTCGACAATTAGTATGGCTGGGTATTTATTTAAAAAAATATTGCGATTATTATACTTTAAAAAAAATAGATGGCGCTATATATAATAGTTTTAATATGTTAAAATTTATTTTTTTTATTGATTAAAAATATTTTAATGTATATATATCATACTAAATCGATTACAATGTGCATTATATATATTATTTGTAATTCAGATCATAAATTTTTAAAATCTTCACAAATTATTTAATATAAATCTTTGCTGATTCTTTCTCGCCTTTAACAGATACAAAATCTTTTATTCCAGGCATGAGTCGGCTTATTTCATCAGAACTATAATTTTGTTATTTTTATTGCTTAAAAAATTTTTCAAAATCTTTGAAATTTTCTTTATCTCTGGTTATTTTAATAATGTAAGATAATGACAATTTCATAACATTCTTGGTCTTGATGGGTATGACTTAGTTGGGGGGGGGATTGGGGGTAGGCCTGGTAATTAATGTCATTTTCGATTTTTCCTTTAATAATTTCCCTGCACTCCTTTAATCCTGCTTTTTTATTCGTGTGCTAGTCCGATTTTTTAATTATTTTAATTTACATTTGAAATATTAAAAAAATTATTAAAATTTTTTATTTGCGAATATCTCAGGGGAATAAGGCTTACAAAGTTATATAATCGAATTTTATGATATATTATACATTAAAATATTTTTAATCAATAAAAAATATGAATTTTAACATATTAAAACTATTATATATAGCGCCATCTATTTTTTTAAAAGTATAAAAATCGCAATATTTTTTTAAATAAATATCCAGCCATGCTAATTGTTAAAGAAATTATTAAAAAAATAGTAAACAGATAATATTTCTTATAAAAATTAAAAATCGGAGATCATATACATTTCAAAATATTAATTTCAAGTTTTCAACTGACCATAAGATGACCCATATTTTAAAAAAAATTATTTTTGATGTTTTCGCCATAATTATCAATTATTAACTTAGCTATTGATACTAGATTCAATATTTGATCATATTTAGTTTTAAATTAAAAACTAATTATTTAACATCAGTAAAAAGGAAAAAAAGGCGTTTTTTAGACCTTTAACCCCGATTATCTCCGCTAATATAGTTGCTAATGCGCTAAAATTTTGTTAATAATCTAATGGAAACATATATAACCAGTCTACAACTTTTTATCAAAATTGAAAGGGGTCGGCCAAAAATCTTGATTTTTTTGCTCATTTGACATGGAATGACCCTTTTATAGTATTAAAAAACTTGGTTTAACAAATTTCTAAAAAGCGGGTAAATAAAGAATTTTGCCAAGCTAATATTGGAGAGTGCAAAATTTTTCTAACATTTTTTTGGCTAAATTTTGAGATTTAGATTACATTTTTATTGCTAAAATCTTAATTTAGTCATTATTAAAAATACATGGTTAAATTTAACACTATTCTAATTTTTAGACACAAATTTAAAATAGTTTATCATTAATAAAATCGAATAATAATTTATTAAGCCTAAATGTTCATGAAAAATAAATATTATATTGTGTTATTTATATATATTTTTTGATATATATAAGTATTATATTATGACATTCTTTTCAGTGGGGCTGCATATTTTATTTGAAATGTATATAAATTCCTTAAAGTAAAATTTCACAAATTTATTTTGTGCAATAAAATGTTTATATAGAAAAAATCTACAAAGTAACTAATGTAACTATTACTTTTGAAATTCCACTATAGCTGATTAATTTTTATATTTATTAATTACAATTAATTTTAATATAAAATTTTTTAAAAAATTTCCTTGGAGGGTGTGCTTTTCAAATCCCCCACCCCTTCCCCTATAGTATAGTCTAGTCTTGTTAAATAGCTTAAGTTGAAATGATTTTTTAAAACAGCTAAATCAATATTTCAGCCAGATTAATTAAAGCAAACCTGAAGATTTTGCACATAGATCTCACAAAGTTTTGAACATATCTTAGGAAAATCTCGAGACTTAGATAAAATTTTGATGGCTAAAATATTGAGTCAGTCATTTTTAAAATTCAACTCAAATTGAGAATTTTAAAAGCACTACTAGAGCCATTTTTAAAAAAATAATAGGTTAGTTATTTAAAAAAAATATATAATGATCTCAGTCATATTTATGTATTATCTAAAAATGCATAATCAAAAATAATTAATATAGAAACAATAAATCTAGCAAAATCATTTTCAATACTTCATCTTTGTTTGGAGGTTTGTAAGAACATTGTATATTTTGAGCATTATTGAGGGCCACTATTTGAAGAATCATGATAATAAATAAAATTGACATTAATGTGAAACGTAATGATAGCACATTTCCCTATTTATAAAACTACATTTGAACGTTCAAAAATTTAAATATTATCATATGGAAAAATGAATGTATAGAAATTATGTGTTTTACATATTGGTAAGTGCTAAACGTTAGTAAAAATAATTATGATAGTACAAAATGATAAACTTCCCTCTTTTTTACAAAAGCTTGATTATTTTAAAAAATTGTATAAAGAGAGATAGAAATGGCATAGCTAGAAGGGATTTAAGGAGCATATCTACACCTTACATATATAATATGATAGGTAAAAATGTTGTATTTAAAGCCAGATTTTTGAAAACGGCTCGATTAAGATACTCAAAATAATGTTATTAAAGCTTTAAGATTTGGAAAATAGAAATCTAAACCTTTGTGGTACCTCTGTGCAAAATCTCCTTAATTACCTTATAATTATTATTTTGGCTAAAATAATCGGCTTTTTTTTAAATCAACCGTCCCATATTTTACAATAAAATAGAAAGTTGATTTTAGATGCAATATGTTTTTTTATATGTTTAGTTTTTAATTATAATTGGTTAGTACTTCTCTAAATATTTTCCAATTTTAAAAATTTTACCATTTTGCTAATAATAACTTTGTTATTTTGCTAAACGTTGAAACATCCTAGTGTCACAACGACATGGTAGTCATTGTGCATCAAAACCTAAATATAAAAATAGAAAACAAATATATATATATAAAAGGAAATTAATAATAATTAGGAATTACGAAATCATAAAATCAACTTTAATTCTTTATTCAAAATTATAATAGTAAACATCATAAAAAAATAAAATAAAATAAAATTAAAAAATTAAAAGTAAATTTTAGTTAAAATAATAATCCCCATTTTCGCCTCATAATTTCTCCATTATATATCCTTTTTATTTAATCAATATTTACATAGTCTCCCTAGCGAATAATAACCAGTTCTACATCCCACTTGTTAAAACTGTTAAAGTATGAAAAAATCTACAAATCTCACGCGTTTTTTTCTCATTTACATAGACGGGGATATTTTAATAAAACATTATTTTTGTTTACAATTTGCATAATGCATTTTTTTTGTAAAGTAAAACTGCAACACCTAGTAGTTATACATTGCGTATTGTCCTGGGCCTTTGAATTAGGGTTTTCTAAATTCTACCAAATTTTATACTTGGGTCTGTGATAATATGAAATTCATATCAAATGTAAATAGAATTCGATTTAAAGTTAATAGGATTTTTCCTATTTTATTTCTATATTTCTATTTAAACCAAAAGAATAAATAATATCTATAAAGATCGTTAAAACATAATAATCCAAATTATTTTGACTCTGTGGAAATTAAAATATTTGATAAAATTGATTCATTTCGGTAAAATAAAATAACAAAAAAGATAAACATTTGTTATTCCTTCCTCGATCGTATCAAAGTTTGGTTCGTTTTATATTATATCATGGTGGCTTAGAGTTACTTATATTCAATAAATCATAATACCATTTTATCAATACATTTCAAATATATGTACTAAATTTTATTGTCTTATTCAACTTTTTATCAGTATAATAGTTTTTATCTAAATCATCTATAAATTTTTTAAGTTACGAGATAGAAAATTGAAGAAAGAAGGACGTCCTTGGAAAAAAGTAAAAATATTATTTTATCTCCTTTTATTTCTCTTTTTCATAAGGTATATAAAACATTTTTACAAATTAAAATTAGAATATAATATTAAAAAGGTTAAGTTATAAAATAAAAGTATTACTAAAATAAAAATATAATTTGAATAAACAGAATTAAATAAATGTGCGATTTGAATAAACAGAATTAAATGAATGTGCGTAACATAAATTAAAACATATTACTATTCGATAACCAAAATATATAATATTTTAATTTATTAATTCCTATAATATAACATTCTCCCTCTTCTAAAAAAGCCTTCCCATAAGTTTATCTAATCAGACATAGAAAGTTTGTTGTCCAAATGGTTTATCGTCTTGGTTGTCAATGTTGCATAAGTCACATCTTAATCGTTGGCTTGTCCAAATCTTTGGTTTGTCTAAATCGTAAGCTTGATATCCTTATTGTAAGTTGTCTCCATAAATCATGATTTTGTCATATAGCTGGCTTGGTAGTACTCAGTTGTTATTATTATCATTTTTCAAAATTGTTATTATCATCAGTAAGTTGCGAATAATGAGAAATAATAATTCATCAAGTTGGATATAAAAATAAGTGAAGAATGATAAATCAATAAGATTGTTATATAATATTTTTAGCTTTTTAATTTTTCACGTTTTAGTGTCAAATTTATTTTTTCGCGTTTTAGTGTTTAATTAATTTTTTGCGTTTTAGTATTTAAATTTATTTATATTTATAATATTTTCAATCCTGAGGTTAAAATATGCAAATAAAATATTATTCACATTTATACTCTTTAAAAAAAAATTTTAAATTTCACACCCTAGTTTTAATTCAATAAGTGTTTTTTTTTAAATAATAATTCTTCATAAGATAATTATTAGAAAATGATCTTCTCATCACATCTTTAAATATTTTTCTAAAATGATGATGTTTAGTTTTTACATAACTTCTTTTATTTGTCTTCTAGGCTTTAAATTTCAAAATCTTTTTATCACATTAAGTATTACTTATAAGAGTTATATTAATTTTATAATTTTTTAAATCAATCATGATTTTTATCTTTTAAAACCTTTAATTCATATGTTTCAATTACATTTTTAAGACTTAAAATTAAAGTTTTATCTTCTTGTTTAGGATTTTTAATGGTTTAACTTTGTAATATAATTATATCTAAGAATTCATCTTTAAGTAATTCAGTTAATTTCCACAATTGGTCATCAAAATATGAAAAATATCAATAGGCATTTCACTAAGAAGTTTAACTGATAATTCCTTATTAAGTAATTATTTTTTAATTGTATCTAAGAATTCATCTTTAGGTAATTCAGTTAATTTACACAATTGGTCATAATTCAAGAAATCAAAAATATCAATAAGCATTTCACTAAGAATTTCATTAAGTAAATAATTTTTTAAGGCTTTTTATCATCTTTAGGTAATTCAATTAATTTACACAATTGGTCATAATTCAAGAAATCAAAAATATCAATAGCCATTTCACTAAGAAATTCATTAAGCAAATATTTTTTTAGATTGATTGACATTTAAATTATTTTTTTAAGTTAATTTCTTGGCATAGAATTTTAATTTATAATAACTTTTCTTCTTACGTGGATTTAGAATTATATGTAAATCATCAATGGTTTCACTATATAGAATTCATAACCTAACGTCCAACTTCCATATTGGTTCTTTCTAGGTTGTTATATTAGATTAGGTGTTGGTCATCATATTGCAGATCACCACCCAGAGCCAGGACACCATGAAGAAGGAAGCTTTTGGCGTGAAAGAACGTGCAAGGAAATTTTCTTGGTTCTTGGTCATCTCATTAGGTTAGGTAGTAATCTTATTCAAGTCCACCACCTACCGGGGCACCATGAAGAAAGAAGAAGAACGTCGTTGGAGAAAAAGTAAATATATTATATTATCTCCTTTTATTTCTCTTTTTCATAAGTTATATATAACATTTTTACAAATTAAAATTAGAATATAATATTAAAAATGTTAAGTTATAAAATAAAAGTATAACTAAAATAAAAATATAATTTGAATAAACAGAATTAAATGAATGTGCGTTACATAAATTAAAACATATTACTATTCAATAACCAAAATATATAATATTTTAATTAATTAATTCCTATAATATAACAAAAATAAAAACTAAATTGTTTAAGTTACGTGATAAAGTGTCGAATAAAATAATATTGAATAAATAGATTTCATTTAAATTCAACGCGTCATATA
Source organism: Gordionus sp. m RMFG-2023 (assembly GCF_954871325.1). Classification (NCBI taxonomy): domain Eukaryota; kingdom Metazoa; phylum Nematomorpha; class Gordioida; order Chordodea; family Parachordodidae; genus Gordionus; species Gordionus sp. m RMFG-2023. The sequence continues at coordinate 22,640,137 of NC_088779.1, read as the reverse complement.
AAATGATATATATTTAATAACATTTTAATATAAAATAGACTTTACTGCATTTAAATTAATTTTTGAAAAATAAAAATTCGATATTATATAACGACTACTGATATTAGATTCGAAACACAAATTAGCTAATCAAGTATTACATATTGGCATTCTCCGATATTTAAAGCCTCTCATTTTTTTTCTTATTTTGCCAACAAAGTGGTTTTCTCTAGACTATCTACTAAACGGGGTTAATCAATAAAATTTACTAAATACATCGATTATTAATTTAAATTTTAAAGTTAATGCTTCCATAAATTTTGCTCAAGTACCAAATAATGATCAAGTTTCAAAATATGATTTTATTTTCGGTTTTGGCAAAGTACCAAAACCTTTTTATTTTGCTTATAACCACTAACGGTTAATTCAGTCGATATTCGGTTTGATGATCAATTAATGGGCTACATGGTGGTATAGGTTTTGTTAATTGATTCTCATCTCGTTTCACCAGCTTTAAAATTCACACTTTCCTAATTTTGCTGATAACTCATTTTCGGTTAATTTTTTTTTACTTTTATTTAAATATGAAGGACAATTAAGACACAAAGTATTTGACCAAATTGTGAAATAATTATATTCATTTTTTAAGTAAAAATTTCTTATTTGCTTATAACAGTCAATACTGGTATGGTTTGAAGATCAGTTAATGTATAAACAATGGTGTTAATTTCAGAATTTGATCCTCACATTTATATCACAAGGATGTGACTAATCCTCAGGCTGCGTTGAGGGAGAAGGCAAGATTTGGGAAAAGAATATTACTTAACACATATTACTAGTATAAAGAGTTTGTAAATAATCTTTGCATAATGTTGATAAACTTTCTTCATTGATTGTGCCGATTATATCAATAAATAAGACAATCATTATTTTTACCTTATTTACTTTTCTTAGTGACTACTCTACACTTATTTTTGTTTTATTTTCTAGGACACAAATAAAATTAATGATATGGCAATCTTTCCCCTTTTATAAGGTAAATACAAATAAATAATAATCAAGATGATAATATTGATATATAATGCTTTAAATAATATAACAAGACTCACCATGAGTCTTATATTCATTATAACTAAATTCTCATGCCATTATTACAAAACAAAATTATTGTGGATAAACAAAAATATAATAAAGATTAAAAAAATAACCACTTATGACAATATATTTATTTTTAAATTGGCCCTCCAAGTGAAAATTCTTAGCCTTTAGATCAAACAACGATTATCTTTGTTTAAATTATGATGTCAAACTTAATTTTAAAAAACTATTCAAGAAAAATCATCTTTATTTCTTTTTAAATTTTCCAAGTTAACAATACCAATAAATTGGTCACATTAGGCACTTGAAATATAACTATTTAAATATCATTAATATATATAAAATGAGACATCAGCTGTTTTCGTCAAAATCTGGTAATTTAAATTCAGCTGGAAGTTTAGAATTCAGATCAGCCATAATTTGAGTAATATGAGTTATATCGGAACGAATTTTGACAAAGGTCGAAAGATCGAAAATGGAGGAATCATTAAAAAAGGTTTCGCAGAGTCCATCTAAAGTCTTATTTTTAGTGGTAAGTGCGGTAGTTAAAACAGATAATGAGTCGTTTAAGTTAATTATCTTAGGATTTAATTGGGCTTGAGCTTGCATTACAGGAGACACGATTTGGTTAAGGTGAGATTGTATACTATCACATAAGTCATCAACCTTTGAAGTTATATGAAAGTATAATAAATGTATTAATTAGACTGATATAAAAAATGATTATATTTTAGTATAAATTAAATAAACCAGAGTAATTTTTTATCAATTATTACTTTTGACTAGTATTTGTTGTAGGCCTATTTAAAAATGAATAGAATATTCGATTCATAATAATTTGAATTGAATAGAAACGAAATATAGTAAAATAATCAAATAATTCGATAATTTGTTTTTTAAATAATAAATTTTATTATTTTTAATTACTTAATTTTTATGAAACGTTTAATAATATTATCCACCTTTTTTTAAAAAATTTTTAAATAAATTTTAGGTAAAAATTAATATTTGGGACTATAATAAAGATATAAATTAAAAATATAATTCTTTTTTTTTAAAAAAAATATATATTTTGTGATAAATAATTACCTAAAAATCTCACATAATTATGGATAATAACTCTGTAACTTGTTTTTAATGAGTAATTCAGCCAAAAATTATGAAATGAAGAATCGTAGATTCAATATAACTATCCACAAATCGCCATAGTTACTTTAATCTATATAAAATTTTAATTTTCAATAATGTTGTTATAATTTGAAATTTTGTTTACATGGATTATACAAATATTTGTAATTTTACATTCATGTAAAATTATATTTTCAAGACTCATTATGAGTCACACTTTCTTTTGCATAAAGATTATTTTATTGATGTTATTTTTATTTCATATATTAAGTTTAATTATGTGTGATTGTATTGACATTGTCAAGTTATAAATTTACATAATTATTCTTCTTTCCTAAATAAAAAATCTTAAAGATATCTTTAGTGATTCTTAGATTTCATATGGGAAAAATGATTAAACTCAATATATTTTAGGTGGTACATTACTAATTTCTTTCTCCTTCATGTCATGGAGAGAGTACATTAAGAGACCAAGATCTAGGTTCCAATAAATATATAAGACCAATTAGATGTTTGAGCATAATTTATATTCTCAATGAATTTTAAAATTGGCAAAGGATTTCATATACTCATTTATTTTTCCTATTAATTTGAATTATGGTAAAGGTAAAACTGTTTTTCCAATTGAAATGATGCATTTAAATTGGCAACTTTAAATTCTAACTGAAACCTTCACTTCATAATTACTCAAGTCATGTTAAATTTTAGAATTGTATAGATCTCTTAATTAATTTTGTCCTGCAAATTATGTATAAAGAAAGTACTTGCAAATCAGGCTATACCAGAATGATTTATACGGGAAAAATGTTTACAGAGAGCTGGCTCATAATGTCATAAATATTTTTAACAAAGGGCTCCCATATATTGCAAAATCATCTTACTAAATTGTTTGCTCGGATAGGTCATAACTTTTTAATAACAAACTCAAAAATTGAAATTTTTTTAATAAATGGATTTACTCCAACACATCTCTATCCAAATCCCAAGAAAGTTAAGAGAATCATGATTGATTTGACATGCAATTATTTTTAACCTAAATATAAATTAATTATAAGGGTAACTTGTTGAAGCTTTATAAATACAATGCCATTTTGAATGAAATTTTTTATAAATGCTCATATGCTCTTAACCCCTAAGAACATTTGCTATAAAAAAGCATAGCATTCATGGGGCAAATATGAGCCAAATTTTAAACTACTATACGGGTAATTCCATGACAAATCGACTAGCGATTCAGCCGACCTCAAAATTAAATGGAACTTGGCATATTAGTTATTTATGTTGTAAATGTTAATAAAATCAATTTAGAGTCTAGCTCAACCAGATCCAAAGATATACGCCTTCAAAGTCGAAAATAGCGAAGTGCGTGATTTCATTAAATCTTGTTATTTTAAAAAATATTTAAGATAGAGTTACAAATTATATATCATTTTATAGCCCTTGAAATTTTACGTTGGAAAATATAAAAAAAAATTAAAAAATTTCTAATTTCAGGTAAAAATAAAAAATTAACATTGTTAGGAAGGGATTTTTATTGGGTGTTAACATTCACTAAAAATGTTTATTACCTTTATATTAAACGATTTAATAAAAAATCGCGATAGCCATTTTGTTTTTTTTAATTTTATTTTTTATTATTTTTATAAATAAAAACATGCAATATAAATGGCGTTATATTAAAATTATTTTATAATATATAATTTTTAATAAAAATATGAATAGTATTGTGATTAAAATAAAAAAATCAATTGAGTATAACCAAGAATAATGTCCTGGGGCGATATGTAAGCAGACAGCCCTTACATATGATTTTATTAGGACGCTATATTGTAAAATAAACATATTTTAAAATTATATACACAAACAATATAAAAATAAATACCTCTTGTTATATCTTATCCCATTTTGTGCTTATTAATAGAATTTCTTCAGACGATAATTTGTAGGCACGTCCTGTCACTGTAATAGAAGCTACTACTGTTATTATTTGATTAATGGGTAACCATATCTTTTCCGCATTTGTGGGGTAAAAGAAGGATGGTGATGGTCCAAGGGGTAAAAAGGAAATATATATCTCCTCCGTAATTTCCCTCTTTTTTAGTACTGTGGCTAACCGCCAAAAATCGTCATAAACACATGTTACGAATCCTTTAATATCGGCAAAAGACAAATTATCGGCATTTGAGATATTGTTAATTTGAAAGTCCTCTGCATATAAATAAATTTTTGATTTAAGTTTACTTAAACTCAAAGAAAATACAGCATGTATTTCCCGAGTTCCTGGAATGGGACGAGCTAAATTGAATCTTTCTCGTAGTTTTTGTAAATTGTATTGTTCGTTGGTTATATATGTAAAATTTACTGATGACATGTTTTGTTTTGCAAATTGATATAAATCAACTGGCGTTTTAATGTGTCCAGAACTGATGTGCTGAAGGCTTGAACGTGCTGCTAATCTTTTTAATGTTCCGCCAAGGCCGTCACATGGACTTTTTATATGGGGTGACACAGATTTATAAAAAAATTTCTGTTTTTATATTGTGCAGCTGATCCGTCAGAGCAGTAATATATTTTGTTTGACTTTTTGCTGAATTGATTGGTCAAAAATTTTATCATTTTAGTCTGGTATAAATGTTTGCAATAACATTATGTTAAAGTGACTCTGATATTACCATATAATTAAGGTTTTCTTTATTCCCCTTATTATTATATGCTATCAAAGGATGGATAGTGGCTTGATTATTCAGTAGAATCCTTGAACAGTGTCTTGGATTATAAATGCATAATTTTCAAAGAAATCACACATTATCATAAATTCATTTGGTTGTAAAAAATGTTTAAAATTTGAAATATATGATGATTGATTGGTAGAGATGATAGGAATAAAAAAATAAAATAAACTGATAAAATCGTTATTTTCAAATAATAACGATAGTATATCCACAACAATGAAAGGATATATCTACAAATTATGGTCGTAGGAATTTCTATTAGTAAGCGTAAAATTTTAATAGTTTGAATATAAAATTTTAAAATATGTTTATTTTACAATATAGCGTCAATAAAATAATATCTGTATGGGCTGCCTGCTTACATATCGCCCCAGGACATCATTCTTGGTTATACTCAATTGATTTTTTAATTTTAATCACAATAATATTTATATTTTTTATTAAAAATTATATATTATAAAATAATAATATAACGTCATCTATATTACATTTTTTTATTTGTAAAAATTAAAATAAAATTAAAAAAACAAAAATGGCTATTGAGATTTTTTATTAAATCGTTTAATATAAAGGTAATAAACATTTTTAGTGAATATTAACACCCCCAAAAAATCCCTTCCTAATAATGTTAATTTTTTATTTTTACTGGAAATAAGATAAAATTTTTTATTTTATATTTTCCAACGTAAAATAAGGGCTATAAAATGATATATAATTTGTCACTCTATCTTAAATATTTTTTAAAATAACAAGATTTAATGAGATCACACACTTCACGATCAGGGTTGCCATGTCAAAATTTTCAAATTGTGGGAGAAATTAGGTATTTTGTGGGAGTAATATAAAAATTGTGGGAGAAATATGAAAATTGCTAACGCTTATTATTTTTTATAAATATAAAATTGAATCTATTTTCCAAAATAAAATTGAATCTATTTTCCAAAATAAAATTGAATCTATTTTCCAAAATAAAATAGGTAATTATTTTTCAAAATAAAATAGCCAACTATTTTTCAAAATAAAATAGCCAACTATTTTTCAAAATAAAATATCCAACTCTTTTTCAAAATAAAATAGGTAACTATTTTCCAAAATAAAATACGCAACTATTTTTCAAAATAAGTAATTATAGTATGACACAAAATTTCTTAAATACTATCTTTATTATTAAAATAACATATTGATTTATTATAATATATTAATTTTGTTTAAAAATAATAACCAACGATCTTTTTTAAATAAAAAAGAATGTAAACAAAATAAAATTTTATAAAAAAATTGTAATTTTACAATGTAAAAAAATATATTTTAAATAAGATTTTATAAAAAAACAAACAATTTTAAATTTAAAATGTAAAAAATAATTATAATCAGTGCGGGGAAGTTGTTCTACAGTATTTAGTTAATACAATGGGGGAAGGGAATATGATATTTTGAGGCATCAAAAATCTTCAAAGCATAAATCAGTACAGGGCAGTCTATCAACATCTATTGCAAAACAAAAATACTCTTCAAAAATAAGAAATAACACAGATGCAACTACAGTTGCGGAAATGGTAAATATGTATCATGCAGTACAACATTCAGAGAGCTACTTAACGAGGCATCAAAAATCTTCAAAGCATAAATCAGTACAGGGCAGTCTATCAATATCTATTGCAAAACAAAAATATTCTTCAAAAATAAGAAATAATACAGATGCAACTACAGTTGCGGAAATGGTAAATACCTATCATGCAGTACAACATTCAGAGAGCTACTTAACATCACAATGTTGGTAGAATCTTTCCCCATAATATTTAACGACTAATATAAATGAAAAGTATACTTTGTAGAACACAAATGAGCAAGCTATCATCAATGTTTTAGGATATAAATCCAAAAGGTCAATTCGAATTTGTGCTGACCCAAGGATCCTTCGCTCTAATAACGTATAAAAGGATATTCCCACTAATAAGGATCCTTGGGTCAGCACAAATTGGAAAAGGAAATCTAAAGACCAAAATAGGTTTATCAAAATCTTAACTTTTGAGCATAATATCTGCCACAATAGACCCTTAAAGGAGGGGGATGCCAGCGTTGCCCTTCCCGCCCCATTCTTCTCTTCTTCTCACCCCCCACCCACCCCTATTTATGTTCACTTCGTTCATTTCATTCGTTTCACTTTATCTATCTTTAATTTTTGGAAGGTAATTAATAATTCCTCTATCTGCTGAAACTTAATCTTGACGATTTGAAATGTGCAAACATATGCAATTCTAACATAGGCATCTAATAAGGAGATATCAAAACATTTCCCTTGATCCTCCCCTATTTCAACAAAATTAATGTCATTTCAATAAAACTATTAAAAAATTTTTCCCCAGATATGAAATATCTAAAGACATAGCTAACCATATATAATGGTAAATATGGCAGATTTGGCATTACCAATGAATTGCATGGCAGCTTTCTGATCTGATAATTCCTCAGTGAATTTGGCAAAAACCAGAGTGTATTTACAGAATTGAGTCAGCATAATGTTGGTTGACAGGTTCCTCCTAATACGCGCCATGGTAGAATTTTAAAATTTTACAAACCTTTAAAAAATAAATAGATTATAAAAGCTGTCCTAATATTTTGAAAAAAATTTTCAAAAATAAATGGCAGAAGTATATTTAGGAATTTTACATATAAGATATCTACTATATGCTGTTAATATGCAGTTGCAATCAGAAGAATATAATTTAATAAAGGTTCACTGAATTATGCTGCAGAAATACCAAAAGAATATTATTACAATTATCGGATAATTATTAATAAGATTTAATATGCTGTCATGTTTGAGGAGATTGTAATGCTTCTTTATTTTTATGATTTGCCAAAATATTCAAAATATTAATTTTACAATGTAAAAAATAATTTTATTTGATTTTATGCAAATGTATAAATAAGATTTTATAAAATATAGAAAGTCAAATAGTTATAGTTAATTATATTTTATTTGAGATTTAAATAATGGAACTAAACGTTTACCATCGTTATTAAGATATTTGTAAAATTCCTGGCATGACATTTTATAATTTTGTTTAACCATTAACTAGGCCTCTAATGTTGTTAAAGCTCTCTCCTTTCTCCATGCAGTCCTCATCAGGCTAAAAATGTGCTCCGATGAGGCATTAGAATGAGGTAAGGAGAAAACATACTCGCAAATTTTTTTGGTTTCTGTTCCAAGGTCATAATATTTATACACTTGTAAATAGAGTTATTAAAATCAAATCTTGATTGTAAATATTCCAAAATTGTCTTAATAAAAATATTTGCTTCATTTAAAAATACGTTAATTATAGTAATATTTGAACATTTTAATATGATATTTTTAGCAATAGCGCCATAAAATTTATTATCTATTTTTAACTGTAGAGATGAACAGAGCTGTAGCATGATTTTGTGAATCTTTATCAATAAAGAATCTTCTGATTGCAACTGAATATTAACTACATGAAGTAGATTTCCTACATGTGAAACTAATCCCAAATATGCTTCTGACATTTAATCCTCAAAAAAAATTTTCAACATTTTAGGACAGCTTTTAAAATCTTTATTTAAGAAGTATTTCTTTAAGGGTTTGTAAAATTTTAAAATTCTCTCAATGGCAGGTATTAATGATAACCACCTGATAGGTACATATCGCAACAACTCACACCATTCCAAATCAGACCACTCTACCAATTCGTTTAATTCAGTGACTCTTTTAGTTGATGAACTAAATTCGTTAAAACATTTCATCACAATTACTTCGACATCTACAGAGAGTACATTCATTGCCTTCTTGCAAGAATTATGCAGTATATGGCATATACAGCCAATTGGTATTAATTCATTATTGGCCTCAATTCGGTAAATACACTTTGATTTTTGCCAAAATTAACAGAGCTATTGTTGAATAATATATCAATTATATTTATAATATTTTGCTTGACATATACTTTATGGAATAGTATAAAAGTAAGTAGTGAAAAATATTATTTAATCAATATTATTCATCCACTAACTTTATTTAAAAGAATTAGAGATTAAAATAATATCCACTTCTAAAAGTTCTATTCTTCTAACACAAAAATTTTGAAAATGTCGAGTGGAGCACTGCAATTCTAGATAACGATATAAAATATATTAAGTAATTTAAAATATATTTATAATAATTATACATACTGTTCTAACTTCTATTCTTTCTAACACAAAAATTTTGAAAATGTCGAGTGGCGAATTGGAGAATTTTATAAAAAATATATTTTAGAGCGGAAAAATAAAATAAAAGAACTAGACATATTTTTCGAATAAATATTTAAAATTTATTTTAAAAATATAATAATAATCAAATACTGTCTCTCAAAATTATTATTTATATATTAAAAACATTAAAATGCTAAAAAAAAATTGTGGGAGCTTTTTGTGGGAGATTTCTAATTGTAGGAGTTTTGTGGGAGTGAGATGTATGTGGGTAAACTAAAAAATTGTGGGAGACTCCCACTGATGGGGGGAGACATGGCAACCCTGTTCACGATTTTCGACTTTGAAGGTATATTACTTTGGATCTGGTGGAGCTAGCACTCCAAAATTTTGATTTTATTAACATTTACAACATAAATAACTAAGTTTCATTCATTTTTGAGATGGTTGGCCTAAAATCTCGTTTTTTTGGTTGATTTGATGTGGAATCACCCATATATCACTTCATTATTTTATTTTGTAGAATTTGATATAATAATAATTTGATAAGAATTAGTCAAAAAAAATATTCTTAATATTATTTTATTTAGCATAATAAATAATAATTTCTACCAAAATTTTTATTTATATTCAAATAATAGAATTTAAAAATAATTCAATTTAAATATTTTTAAATAATTAAATTACCCTGTTTGTAAGATTTTTGGTGGTTAATGCAATTTTTTCATTGCTGACTTTTTTATCATTAGAATAGTTCAAGAATGATTTCAAAATAGGATAGTTTAATGAAATTTGAGATAATCTTTGAATGTATTCATCATTATCAATAGATTTTTCTTTCACTCCAAGTGAAACAATTGTTATTTTTTCTGGAAGTGAAAGCATTTGAGATTCATTTTTGATATCTTTTATATGAGGAAAATTTATGGATTTACTATATGTTATGAGCTTTGAATTAGGAACCACAGGCCCACATAGCATTTTTGAGTCTATAAAGTATATATTTATATGTCTATTAAATAGATGTTACCATTCCCAATCGGCTTTCCAGCAAAATATGAATAATATGGCATTTCACCACTAAGCGGACTTATATTACCACTTGATATGGAATCCTGTCTGCTTTCTTGATTTATTTTTTTACCAAATCTAGTCATATCTGGCAATGTACTATGGTCTATACCCATTAAATAGAACAATTAAATAAAATATGAATATTAGAAAATTGAATTGAAGGCTAAACTAGATAAATTAATTTATTCGAAAATAAAATGACGGGAAATCACCTGCCGTACAAAATTCATAATGGACATATATCAAAATTAAATTAGCTGATAAAAATTCTTTCTTCTAGTCTTCTTTTTCTATGTAATTTTATTTAAAACTATTATTTTCATCTGTCGTAATTGAATAAAAATATTGTATTATATTTTTAGATTTTGAAAAGTTTGTTTTTAGTTAAGTAATGATGATTTTTATCTAATTTTATTTTAAAAGCGTTGATTATATATTTTTAGATTTAAGTAAAATTGTTTTTAGTAAGTCATGATGATTTTTTTTAAATTTTATTTTAATCGCGTTAACATCTTATTCTTAGATTTATAAAAGTTGATTATCGTAAAGTCATTATGATGAGATAATTTATAATTTCTAAAAATGTATTTTTATCTTGTAATTTAAATTTGAGGCATGAGTAGGTGATTTATAATTGTAAAAGAAGATATTTTTAGATAAGGGAAGCGTAATTGTAATTTTTTAGACAGTTGATTTTTTCCCTTATAAAATTGTAATATTTTTTAATTAATATTTTGATTCGTGGAAATATTATTAATAAAATTGTTGTTAAAAAATTCGTGGAAATATCATTAATAAAGTTGTTGAGTATATATCATAGTATATAAATTGTATCTCAGAGTAAACGGACAACGTGATATCATCGACTATGTATTATTATTGCTGGCAAACTTGGCCGGCAGATTTAGTATATCAATTATAAGTATAATATCTTTTATTTTACACTGAATCTCAATCTTATTATAATTTTACAAAATAATTTAGTTGCATAATGATATATCAATTCATATTGATATTATTTCATTGATGTGAAACCCATAAAATGGGGTTACCGCTAACTCCTACTATGTATGTACACTTTTAACGCATGAATCGTCAAACTAGTAGTATATTCACATCATTGCGAAATATATTTAAAAAATTACTATCATCATTTTGAAAAATTTACTTTTGTTGTATTTTAATATATTCAAAGACAGATGCGTGGCATTCCATTTCATATAGGTTGGTAAAATTCTATTTCAAATGCTTATATTCTTTTTTAAATTTTAGAAAAAATTTTAAATTAATTTTTATATTTCTTCCTTCTGTAATAATATTTTTTCCTACGAAAGTTTGAAGCATATTTTCCTACATTTTTTTTAAAATCTTAGGCCTTATTTATAGTAACTGCGATGTTTTTAAGCGGTGTGGTATTTAACGCTATCAAAATCTCAGCTGATTTTTCACACCGATAACAATATTTGAAATATACGTCGCAACATATATTCTTTTAAATTTTATCATAGCATTTTTATGGCTAAGCTTTATATTTATAAATTATACCCATTATTTACCTCATTGCTTGAACAAATCGCGTTTACTATAAATAAGGCGTTAAAACTTATATTTTATCAACCAAAAACCTAAAAGTAATATAATTAAGTATTAAATAATATAGAACCCAAACACGATATCAAAAGTCATAATAACTGCTTATTCATCTTCACAATCTGTTGCATAATGATTGCAAATAAAGTTATTGTGTAAAATTATTTATAAGATTTCTTATGCCGCAAGAAAAAAACTGTAAAACATGCCTGACATTAGCAAAATTTTTGGATTTAGAGGAGCCTATTTTGATCTTGGATTAATATTAGAATGGCCTTAACTAGATATTTCTACTGAAGCTGATACATTATTATATTCAATATGACAGCGATGTTATCTTCGCATTGGAATATATATTAATAAATTATATGATTACACACCATTTTATGCAATATTTCAAAAAATGATATAGATTAGACTAGGTTAATGGAATATTATTATATTACATCTTCAAAAAGAGAGATAATATCAACCTAGAATTTTTCAAGATTTATGTGATTATTGAGACGAAATGAGATTGGCAAGCTTTGACTTACACCTAGGCAAACAAATTGTTTCAATATTAACATGTATTATTTAGCAATCCGTCTTAAGATATATTAATACTTGATATTGAAATGAAATATTTAATTCAATTTTAGAATTTAAATCTTGGTATGAAATATTTATTAATGTTTAATCCTCCAAGAAACGCGAACAAGAATGTCATATTTTTGCATACTTTAAACTATACTTTTATTTTTTTCCAAATATATTAAAATCTTTGTATATTTTGGCAACTAAACAGAGGCCTCTCTTTATAATTTCAGAAGGTTCAAAAAAGAGTTTTTATTTATTTTCAAAATTACCATTTTTTAGCGAACATTATCCTAAATTTCCTTTTTTTAGTGGTATAAAAAAAAACTCAAAATTTTAAAGGGGCTTTTAAAATGAAAAGGCATTTTATTTATTATGGAAAATAAAAACCTATCTCAGAAGTACCATCTGAAAATCAATTGAATGGACAAGCTTTACTTAATATACATATACAAAAATTTAATTCTGATTTACAAATCAAATTATTGGAATCTCAAAGAAGATTAAATTTCCATTTGTGAATGATATTTTGATTAACTTTTTTTAAAATCATCATCATATGTGTAATTTTATATTTTATTGATATTTACAAACGGGATTAAAGAGCTAAAAGATTTTTTAACAATATTTTATTCGCTCTTAAATATTTTGTATTTTTCAATATTTTATTATTTGAGTTCGAAGTTGTCATTTTTTAAAATATTGGTTCCAACATATTTTGCATGCTGTTAAATTTTTATTGTTCCAAAAAAATCCCTTTAATATTAAAAAAAATGTAGATAATTTCTGACTACGCACCTACTCCATGTGTTCTCATAATTTAGTAGCGGTAACTTAAAAAAGTAGTCAAATTGACTTATACATCTTTGGAAAATGTGATATCAAAATAAGATAGACTGGATTGGTTACTATGAAATTGAAAACGATTATAATAGCTGATTTTTTATCCTCAGCCGCTAAAATATTGACCAATTGTTTAGAAATTAATAAACACTACGTGCGCTTTTACAAGTAAAAATAGAAATATTCAAGCGTCAATCGTATACAAATTATAGTGTCTCTGGAAAGTATCCCGTTTTTCAATTTATTTATATAATTTAAAACCAATTATTTTTTGAATGTTAAAATTTTATTAAAATGTAAAAATGTTATTAAATATTTAGAGATGCCTATATATATTTTGATTTATTCTTATATTTTTGGGATTTTTTAAATAGTTTTTGAGATGATTTTATAGAAATATTAAGAAAAAATTAAGGAGGGGATCTAAACAATTTTAAGGAAATAAAAACAAAATTTCATCTAGATATCATTAAAACTTTACCCAATAATAAATACTCTTAATAATGGGGGGGGGGGAAAGGGGGTATTTTCAAACTACCTTTATTTTGCTCAACTGGATGTTTATTATATTATTAGGCCTATCATTTTCAAGGCTTACTAATATTAGCAAGACTTTTTTGTTCCATGTGATTTTGCTAATTTTTAATTCTGCGGAGGGTAAAAAGCTTTTAGGATGCAAGAGTTACACTGGCATTAAGTTTTTTTGCAATGAAATGTCAAAATTTTAAACATTTTACAAAATAATTTATATTTTTCTTGTGACCTTTATTAATATTTAAATATAATTTTTTGCCATCTGAAATTTATGTGCTTGTAACTCCATAATGATAAATTATTGGTAAAATTATAGTCTTCCCCATAAAAATGTTTCTGAATCAAATCTAACATTATTTTATATATTATATATGGATTCCTTAAAGATCTGTGGTGTTCTCCCTAGAAATCATTTAAGGATCGTCATATTGAATAAATAAATAAATTATACAATTTTCTTTGGAATTTCTCGTATTAATGATGTTTTTTTATAATAACATAATTATTTAAATTATCTACCTTCAGGCACTAAAATATACTAATACTAGCATAGCACTGCTTCTATGTTTAAGGTATAAATTTCAGAAATTAGTGTTCCCAAAAATTATAATTTTTATTTTGCCTTTAACCTGGATTATTTTTTTTTTGGGGGGGGGGGGAATTCTGCGTTCAGGCATGATGCAAATTATTGCAATTTTATTTTTCCGTTAATAACTTCTCTTTCTACAAAGCGGATTGGAAAAATATAGTAATTAAATATGAAGACAAGACCGTGTCCTGAGTCGACTTTTTTGTTGGAATATTTAGTATCGACTAAATCGACTAAACACTCTAAAAAGTAAAAAAAGATTATTTTATAAAAACGAAAAAAAATATAATCAAATAAACAAAAAAGATGAAAAAAGAAAATTTTGAAAAGAAACGAGAATAAATACTAAAAATAACAAACCAAAATATGGTGTCCTCATATTTAGTCTAGGCTAAAAAGTAATCAAGTATCAAAATTGAATCGAACCAGGACACCGCTTAAACATTGACAAAGGTTTTCAGAATTAGTATTTAAGTCAATTTTGAAACCTAAAGTCGATCAAAATTTTCTTCTTTCTATATATATATATATATAGATAAATAAATAAATACCCTAATAGCATTTACCATAAGCGCTACCTAACCAAAAGAGATCTAGGGGGATGTCTCCCATTTAAAAATCCTGGCTACGCTATTATAAATAATGTTTATAAAGAGTCATGAATAGACCTTTAAGACGCCAATATGGAATGGCAGCTACTAAATACTGGCCCTTAAGGTTCCAATTTATTATTTATATCAATCTTGTTTTTCGCTATAATAAAGTTATTATGATTCACATTCAATTGGTGAAAGTACGGGTGTTTTGATGCAACCCAAAAAATCTGGCCTGAAGAACTGCACTCATGTAGATAATAATACCAAATTTAGTTTTGGGTTCATAACAAACAATGTACACACACATATATATATAAAAAAAAGGTCTTGCTGTTAGCTTTTAAAAACATAAAGGCACCAAATAAAGGATATATACTAAATATCAAAACACTAAACTGAAATCGTAGCATGAGGCCGCCTGCCTAAATCGTGTACTAGAAAACGGTTTAGTATTCGAACCTAGCGAGACTATCGTTGGTTAATAAATAAATTTCTTCATGTGTCGCATATTTACGTTGAATATATAATGGAGAATATGCCATTAATCCATTTAGAATCAACCGATTTATTTGATTCTACATATAAATAAAATGAGACCTAATTTGATGATCTATAGCAGCAACATCTATTTTGATCATATGATAATATGATGTTCATGTTATGTTGGTAGTAGTGCTTTTAACCATTCATAACCAATATTATAATTTGTATTTTGTAATTATAGGGTAAATTATTTAAAAAAAAACAAACAATTAAAATAAAATAACAATATGTTTTTTCATTTTTGCACAACTCTCAAAAAATAAATGACAATCAAATATATAATATATAACAAAACAGATTTAATACATTAAAAATTGGATATTTTAATTTTCGTTTTTTCTTTATATATATATATTCTCCTTTTACTAAATTCCTTTAAAATATATTTCAATATAAATTATATTTTTATAAATTTACCTTAATTCATTGGTTGTCCTCGATAACCAATCTCCAAAAATTGATATATGGAATAGCCGATGTTGGATCAGTACAGAGGAAGAATTGATCATATGGAAATTATTTGTAATATTAGGTATTGAATTTGAATTAGATAAAACAGGATCATGAATTTGTATTACTAGATAAAATTTGGCGTATATTAAACATTTGAAAAAAATATTAAACTCTATTTTATAAAAAAAATTAAGTTATTTAAAAATTGTAAATGCAAAAAAATTACCGTATGTATATTTTATAAAATAAATTAAATTATATAAAAATTGTAAATGCAAAAAAATTACCGTATGTATTTTTTAAATCTGTTTTGTTATATATTATATATTTGATTGTCATTTATTTTTTGAGGGTTGTGCAAAAATAAAAAAACATATTGTTATTTTATTTTAATTGTTTGTTTTTTTAAAATAATTTACCCTATAAATTCTAAAAAGAGATTCGTTGAAAGTATGATTATTTTAAAATTTTTTTAACTGAAGGTTCAAATTAAAAATTGAAAGGTTTATTAAGCAGCTTTTGACAAGGCTAAGAACTTTTATGCAGTTAAGGTAGAATTTGAAATGTTATCTTTAGGGGGTGAATAAAGGAAGACATTATAAAATTGTTAAACTAAAAGTATCACCAAAAATGAATAAGATTTAAGGAATATAAATCATTACCTACATTTTAGGTGATAAAAGACTTATTCCACGGGTGTGGGTGGTTATTACGATTGACCCCCCCCTCCCCAACGAGGGGGGGAGATGTGCTCGAAACAACTGCTTACAAAATTTAAAGGGTTTAAAATTTTATTTCATTTTTTGTTTTACCATACTCATCCATAACCAAAAGATTTCTTGTCTTGTAAAATTATTTTTCGAATTTCAAAATATACCTAAGAATATTAACCAAAAAAAATACAAATACTTAATTAATAATTGCACATGGCATAATATAAGAGATGATAAATGGACAAACCATATTAGAAAAAGACATGGTGGGCAAGATTTTAACGATATAAAGAAAAGCTTTGAAATAGTATTTTATGTTTTCCCTAATTTATCAATTTCATATAAATATTTATTAACATTCCTACTATCTCATGTATTGCCGAAAGGGTGTCAAAAAATAATTAACTGTTTTTTGTAGGGGGGGGCTAATTTTCAGAGGGGAGGGGGTATTCAGCTCAGATCGCTCAGAAAGTGTAGGGGCAAGATCGATCGTCAATTGAATAAAATTGGAGTGGTTTGCCTTTGGATTTTCTATTTTTCTAATTTTGATTATGCTATGAGGGGGTAGTTGGTTAAGAAGGGGGTGGGGATAACGGATAAAACATCATTTTTTAGGGGATGTAGAAGTCCCTGATTGGGAGACATCACTGTTAAAATTTAGTCACCATACTTTATTAGATATAAATATTAACCAATAAAAATGTTAAAGGATAAATATAATATATAGCATAAATTATAAGGATATATTATTAAAATTTAGACTAACTGAATAAAAATATTAATAATTTTACGCAGTAAACGAAAATACATTGTAATATGGAATGTGGGGTAAAATAAATAAAATGCCATACACTAGAAAAATATGCAAAATGATTATTAGCTAAATATGTTGTAGTTGTGTTGTGTGCTTAAAAAATGCAAAATTTAATCTATAAAATTGCGATTAGTATAGCATGAAGGGCGAAAATAGAAAATAAGAATATCCTCTGATTTTTAAATTAAATTTTCATTTTTTTTTATAATAAAAAAAGATCTAAACAAATTAACTATAAAATTATTCTATCCTAATTTAGGAATCCTTATTGTATAATAGAGCATGAACATTTAGAGGAGGGCTCAAGACGCTAGAAAAATTTACTTACCATAAATCTTCTTAAATCGTGAATTTAAACGGAGATATAACTTGTAACTCATACATCATTGTGGATTTTAAAGTGTTGCCGAAATTATTTTAAAAAAAATATTAATGCTATTAAATATACTTGGATATAACATAATGAATAATAATAAATTTTATATTTATAAAATACAAAAAATTTAAAAAAAAAACAAAAGTGGTTTATTTCTTGCTAATTTAAATTTTATTAACAACATTTTTTAAATAATGGGTATTACCTTTTCTTTTGAAAATATAATGCACTTGCCCCCTCATGGTTAATTTAAACAGCTGATTCATTTATTTTTATCATTTCATTTGAAAAAAGAATTTTTTTTTATATCTTCATGAGAATTTTGAATTTATCCGAAACAAATCTAATCGACAGATTTCAGCGTTATAAACCTTGAAGCTATAAATGCGGTCAATATTGTCATGAGTGTAACAACGAAAGCTGTCATGTAAAAAGTCTCTTCATCAAAGATATCTGTATAAATTAAAATTTTGACTGGTTATAATGGCTATAATTTGAAAATTTACCACAAAATATTACTTTCTAAGTATTAATCCGGAACTTTCTGGAACCAAAAAGTATAATTTAGAAGATGGGAACAATTTTATAAATTATCTAAAATACATTTCGGAGGTTCAAGAAAATGTTCCGTTATTGCAGAATATTTAAGGATTCTCATAAAAAACTTATCAACCTTTATAAAGTGACCATTAAAGTTTTCCAAATTCCATTTATTCTCATCGGTAGGTAGAGACGGAGGGGGGGGGGTGTCACTCACGAGGGCATACCTTTCCAAAAGTCAGTCTCCATTTTATATTTTAGTCATCAGCGTGCCTTCAGTGTAAGTTGAATAATCAGGGCTCTGTAAACCTCTTTGAAGCAGAGATCTTTATGGGCCTTAATTTTTTGATTAAGCCCGGCACAGCTGTAGTGAAAATATTTTAGGCCCAAGTTGGCCCATTAATATTATAAAAATCCTAAGCCCGGTCCAAGCCCATATCCAAAAATTTAATTGCATTTTAATGAAAATATGAACAATATTTAAGTGTATTTAGTCAATCA
This sequence comes from Gordionus sp. m RMFG-2023, assembly GCF_954871325.1. NCBI lineage: Eukaryota > Metazoa > Nematomorpha > Gordioida > Chordodea > Parachordodidae > Gordionus > Gordionus sp. m RMFG-2023. Next base: position 22,621,246 of record NC_088779.1, on the reverse strand, counting down.
TTTTGTTTACAATATACTTAAGTTTATTATTGGAAGAAAAAAATTTGCAATATTTTTTTAAGTTAGCAACTTTTTTAAATAATCTAAATTTAAATAAAAATATTTAGGCCCAAGCTCATTAAAAAATTTCCAAAACCCATGGCTGGACCAGACCTAGAAAATATAATACTGTGGGTGCGGGCCGGCTCAGCCCATGAAGATATCTGCCCTGAAGGCTACTCCCCTGACCATCAGCAAGGAAAGTATCATCTGCATCTATAAATTTTATCTCTAAAATCATATAAAATCTAGAACACAAGAGCATGGTTTGATTTGTATCAAACAAATACAATATATTTTTTAAAATTAATGAAAACAAATTTCAAATAAAATTAAAGGCTATCTATCAACAATGCTAAAAATCAAGATTTGATGAAATAATTTGCAATTTTTATATTATTTCATAATTGTTTTTATAAATTTAAAATAATTAAGTGTTTCAAATTTAAGGCTATGTCCAAAATCTGTTTAAAAAATTCGAAAAGTTTCAAAACTTTTGCATATTTAAAATTTTGAAGAAATCCTATGTTAATTTTGGAAATTTATAAAATTTTATTTTTATTTTAATAATAAAATAACATACTTATTTATTTCCATTAAAGTTTCGAAAGTTTGAGAATTTATTTTTCTGATATTTTGGACATAACTTTAAAAAAAATGAGAATGACTAAAAAAGCAAAAAATGCTTGCTTGGGACTAAATCAGGCTTAGTAACAACTAGTAGCACCAACTAGAGTGTTGTTAAAAGGCTAATTAAGAAAAATGGATAGCCCAATATTTTAGCCAAAAAAATATTACGCAAGTCTGGAAATTTTGCTCAAAGATGGCATGAAAGGTTTGGACATCTACTAACCAAATCTCGAGGCTTGCGTAATATTATTTGGCTAATATCTTAATTTAAAATCGAAAAAATTGAGCCGTTTGACAATACTTATCACCAACCAATGTTTATTTGTTATTCCTATCATCCTAAACAATTATGTTGCCTAAAATCATTTTAATCTTGATTTTGTTTGGTGGAGAGATGATTAAATATTAATTTGAATAATATTATAAGAACTTTTATATATCGATAAATGTATATCACCGAGGAAGACCGTTAAATTTTTTCTAGGCGGGGGTGGGGGGGGGTTGTATGTTTTGGAGTGAGGGAGTGAGTTTGTTTCCAGCCAATTTTCTGTAATTTAGAGACGCTGATGATAACTAAATAGTAGAAGTCACTCTTTTTGATCGATTTTGCTCTTGACGCTAACAATGACGAATTTAAATCGAAAAAAATCGAGATTTAGGCTTGAGTGCCTCGTTTTTTATTATGTTTGATCCATTTATTAACACTTTATATTTCTTAGACTGATGATTCATTCAGTACACGTCAATATGGCAATGACATATTATCTTTTGACGTCGTATCTTATTTAACAACTAAGGAATATTAAAATGTTAGTATTTATTATTCTAATTATTATTTATAGTATTTTGGATTGAAAAGAAGCTGGCGGTAGGTGATAAGCATTGTCTAAACGGATCGATTGAGATAATAACGGCTAAGCCAATATTTAAGCCAAATAAATAATAATTACTTAAGCCTGAGTAATTATTGTTTATAGATGGTGTATATCTTCACGAAATTTCGAGGCTTGCGAAATTGATTTTGACTATTAATCTTACGCTCTAAAATTGCGTTTTAATCAATGACCTTGTTAATCTAAGTATCATATAGGGGGTAAAATGGATAAAAACATAAAGCTATACGTTTATGGAGGACTAAGATATGCTTAAAAATAAATTTTAATTTAAAAAACATATTTCTTAAAGCGATTGTGAATTCTTATAACAATCAAGCAACACCCTACCTAACTGAGATGTTCAAGGAAGAAAATTCATTATCCTCTCCGTGTTATGTATAGGGGGGTGGGGGACAACCCCCCCCCCCTTTCCCCCTAAAGCCAAAAAATTCAGATGCCGGATATATTTTTCAAAAATATTATTGTTTATATTAATTATATTTGTTAACATTTATTCCTATCTCATATTAATATTTAATTACATTTATTTATCTCATTCATCTTCTAAATTATTTTATCAATTAATATCGATTTCACGTTTTCCGGCGTGATATTTACTTATTATTATCAAATTTTTAGTGGTGTACTATTTATCTACCATTTTCATTTCTAGTCAAATAATAATTATTTCTGAAACTCCTTGTCCAACAGGGAGAAAAAATTGCAAACTTGTCCAACGAGATAGAGTCTTCGCCATCAAGCAGTAACAGCTTTTAAGGAGTTAAAAGAGCCGATTATTTGCTATTACTGAAATATCACAATAGCCTGTAAGAAATATTTCTTCAGGAGCAAGAAAATTATTGGATTCAATGCTTATTTCAATTTTTTTTTCTCATTATTTAGTTATACAACTATATGTAATACTTTTCAAAAACATGACATTGGCTTGATTAAGAAGATGAGAATAGCGGAGAGCATTTTATTAGAACTCAAGGAAATTAGGGCTAATGTTGATGAAAAATTTTGTATTTTATATGTTATTGTTGAGTCAAAAAGCAGAGCTATACGTGTTTATTTGTCTCCTTCGACTTGCAGCAAGTCAAGCTCATCGTTAAAACATTAATATAGAATCAGTAGAAGAGTATTATAAAACAAATGTCCCCTCTCTTTGATACATTTATAAACCAAATAAATGAATGGTTTTTAATTCATCATGCAGCACTTACCAATCTGCAGATATTACTTCAAGCCTTACCGACATTCGTTAGATTTTTCATGAAGATATTAAAGTATCTTATGATGCCTTATTAGCTGAATAACTATGTTTATAAAATTAACTATGGTTGATATATAATCCCAAAAAATGCTATGGTAGCTTTGCATTTCAAACACATTTAAATTATATTCCCAATGTATTAAAAGGATTTATATATATTAGCAACTCTTCCCATTAGTAAACTAATGAGTGAACATTCTTTTTTTGAAGAAGAATAAGCCTGCAGAGGTACCATTTGTAGGGCACGGCCCGGATTTTTTTAAAAATATTTTGCCCGGTTCGGGTTTTTTTAAAAAAAATATCAGGCCCGCCCCGGCTTTTTTTAAAATTAATTTTTCAGGTCCGGCCCGGATTTTTTAAAAATAAATTATATTTCTTTTTGATATATATAGCGAATAATAACGATTTCAAATATAGGCTGTTTTAAAATATAAAACCCGGCCCGGATATTTTTTAAAATAATTTTCAGGCCCCGCCCGGGTGTTTTTTTTAAAAAAAATTTCGGGCCCGGTCCGGGTATATTTTAAAAATTAGAAAAACATACCAAGAAGTATAACTTCTGAAATTAGATTGAAAGGTTTGGATCTTTTGAATAATCATGGGCATTTGACGACAAGCAAGGATGAGATAATTGAAAAATTAAATCCCAACGAAGATTGGATTTTATTTTACATTGTAAATATATAACATATGGTTATATTCACTTTATATTTTATAATTCACATTTATTATAGTTTTTCTATACCGCCAGTTATATCTGTTTAATATTTTTTAATTCACATTTATTTTATAGTTTTTTATATGACGGTTTATACCTATAATTTTTTTATAATTCAAATTAATTTAAAATTGTGTATTACCCGTTACTGGTTAACGGTGCATATATGCACCACCTCCTATATACCTTATTTTAACATAGTAGTTTTTATTTTAAAAAATAATAAAAAAGATTTTTATATAGTTCAGACATTGTACTTCAAAACTGGAAAAGAAAAATATGAAAAAATATTTTTTTATGTCCCTAAGAAACCCTCAAACTTTGCGAATTTATGAGGTCTAAAATGCAAAATTTTCTAAGTGATCTCACAAGCATATTATAAAATTATTTCGATGAAAACTAGTGTGTATATATTCTTTATAGATATATCAATATTTATCAATCATTTTTGAATTTTTAAATAATTAAAATTTTAATAGATAACCACATAAAGTTGACTGGTGCATATATGCACCGTTAACCATCTAGCAGTATAAATTATTTAAAAAAATTCAAACAAATGAAATTTAACATAATGAATTATAATTTTTTATATTATACTTAAAACCACTACCGCCACTAAGGGTGGTGGGAGGAGGGGTGGGTGGCTCGAGCCCCCTAAGAATTTTTTTAAAAAAATTTTATACCCAAAAAAGACCTTTTGAAAATAATTTAAAAAATTTTTTTAGCCCCCTGAGATTAAATCGAATAATATATTGTTCCTATTATAATTTTTTATCCCGATCAAATTATATGAAATTATTAGGTTCATAAATATTCAAAAGTTTAAAATTATTTTTAGCCTCTTCCTTTCTGAAGATTTTATTTTATTTATATAAAATATTATGCACCTGTTTTGTCAATTCAATCAAAATTATCAAAATAATAGATGACTAATAAAAAAATCAAGATTCTACGAAAATAATTTGTCTAGATATTTAATTTTTAATAAATTTTTTTAATGAAACGTTTTCTAACAATTGAACAAGCGCTTGCTCAACTTTTTGAAGAGGAACCAATTGAAGAAAGAGATATGGTTATAATTCCGCCAAACCCCTCTGCAGTTAGTGATGAAGAAGATTTCGATGAAAATGACTTAACAAATGTTGGAGTTTTGCCTTCAGATACAGCTGGAGAATTGGAGATTCATAATTCAGTTGATGACGACCTTCCAGAACCATATTCTACAAGAAGCTATTCTCGAATTTCTCACAATTTAAAATGGAGAAAAACGGATGCAATATATTCTTCAAGCCCTTTCAATGGAGAAAAGGAAGGTGTAATAAAACTTGAAAATGATTTACATGGTAAAAGTCCATCAGATATATTTTCTTTAATTTTCGACGAAGACTTATATTCCCTAATTGTAGAACAAAGTAATATTTATGCTAAACAAATGAATAGACCTAACATATGCATAACCATCCAAGATATTCAGAGATTTATTGGAATTCTATTATTTACTGGATATCATTCTCTCCCACAAGAAAGAATGTACTGGTCTAATGACAGCGATATTTCTATTCCAATAATCCGGGATACAATGACCCAATTACAATTTCGAAATTTGAAATATAATATCCATTTGGCAGACAATACTAAAATAGATATACATGATAGATTTTATAAATTTAGGCCTTACATTAATATATTGAATAATAAATTTCAGCAATTTGGAATTTTCAAACATCATTTATCAATAGATGAACAGATGATACCATATCGAGGAAGACATTCTTGCAAAATGTTCATAAAAGGAAAACCAATTAGATTTGGATACAAGTCTTGGATATTGGCTTCTTCCGACGGTTACGTATTCTCATTTGATATAAATCAAGGAAAAAGCGAAAATAAATATGAATATGGATTAGGTGGAAATGTAATCATAAAATTATTAAAGGCATTGCAAAAACCAAATTATCATAAAATATATTTTGATAATTTCTTTACATCATTTAAACTCTTGTCATACTTAAAACAAATGGGATATTTTGCAACTGGAACTGTCGAGAGTTTTCTAGTAGGATAAAACATTGCTCAATTGAATCTATCAAAGGTTATAGTGATTAATGCTCGAGGATATTATGATTATAGGTCTGAAAAAATCAGCCGAAAAATATTTAGTCCGTTGAAATAGATAATTCGGTGGTGACCTGGTGCATCGATATGCCACACGTTAACTCTTTAAGAGGTTACAAATGTATCAAGATATTCTATAGAAATACTATACGATCTAAAAACAACAAATATCTTTATTCTTTTTTGGTAACTGCTTATAACAAACACATGAGTGAAGTTGATCTATGTGATAATCTAATATCTACATATAGAATAATCCTAAGAAGACACTTAATATGGAGTGCGATTGGACAATGTTCGACACATATATCATTGATGTAGCGTATGGTAATATCTGCATCTTCGTCTTTGACCATCTAGAATTTTGGATAAATCGAGATGACCAGATGAGTTTGCTAGCATTTTCAGACTGTAATGCAAATTGGCTGGCGTGACCTGTACTTCGAATGTTTTTCAATTTTTACTAGCGTTCGAAGTGCAGGTCACGTTAGTCAACTTCTGCGTCTACAATGCAAGCAAACTCTTCTTGTCATCTCGATTTACGACATTTCCAGATTTATCCATGAATTTACCAAATGCTACATCAATACAAATTGGTGCAGATATTGGCCATACGCACTCAAGATATTTGTGTCAAACATCTTATATTTTATTCTATATGTAAGATATTTCAAGGATTATCACAATAGATCAACATCCACCCATGTGTTTGTTATAAGCAGTTACCATATTTGGCTGAGGATATTTGTTATTTTTAGATCTTAGAGTATTTTCTTAGAATACCTTGAAACATTAGTAAACGCATAATGAGATAGTGTGTGCATGTCGATGCAACGGTCACCACCGAATTATCTATTCCAACGAACTATAAATATTTCGGTTAATTTTTCAAACCTATAATCATAATATCCTCTTTGCATTTTTTGCTACAACCTTTGATAGATTCAACTGGGCAATGCTCTATTCTATTAGAATCACCTCGACAGTTCCAGTTGCAAAATATCCCATTTGTTTTAAGTATGACAAGAGTTTAAATGATGTAAAGAAATTATCAAAATATATTTTATGATAATTTGGTTTTTGCAATGCCTTTAATAATTTTATGATTACATTTCCACCTAATCCATATTCATATTTATTTTCGCTTTTTCCTTGATTTATATCAAATGAGAATACGTAACCGTCGGAAGAAGCCAATATCCAAGACTTGTATCCAAATCTAATTGGTTTTCCTTTTATGAACATTTTGCAAGAATGTCTTCCTCGATATGGTATCATCTGTTCATCTATTGATAAATGATGTTTGAAAATTCCAAATTGCTGAAATTTATTATTCAATATATTAATGTAAGGCCTAAATTTATAAAATCTATCATGTATATCTATTTTAGTATTGTCTGCCAAGTGGATATTATATTTCAAATTTCGAAATTGTAATTGGGTCATTGTATCCCGGATTATTGGAATAGAAATATCGCTGTCATTAGACCAGTACATTCTTTCTTGTGGGAGAGAATGATATCCAGTAAATAATAGAATTCCAATAAATCTCTGAATATCTTGGATGGTTATGCATATGTTAGGTCTATTCATTTGTTTAGCATAAATATTACTTTGTTCTACAATTAGGGAATATAAGTCTTCGTCGAAAATTAAAGAAAATATATCTGATGGACTTTTACCATGTAAATCATTTTCAAGTTTTATTACACCTTCCTTTTCTCCATTGAAAGGGCTTGAAGAATATATTGCATCCGTTTTTCTCCATTTTAAATTGTGAGAAATTCGAGAATAGCTTCTTGTAGAATATGGTTCTGGAAGGTCGTCATCAACTGAATTATGAATCTCCAATTCTCCAGCTGTATCTGAAGGCAAAACTCCAACATTTGTTAAGTCATTTTCATCGAAATCTTCTTCATCACTAACTGCAGAGGGGTTTGGCGGAATTATAACCATATCTCTTTCTTCAATTGGTTCCTCTTCAAAAAGTTGAGCAAGCGCTTGTTCAATTGTTAGAAAACGTTTCATTAAAAAAATTTATTAAAAATTAAATATCTAGACAAATTATTTTCGTAGAATCTTGATTTTTTTATTAGTCATCTATTATTTTGATAATTTTGATTGAATTGACAAAACAGGTGCATAATATTTTATATAAATAAAATAAAATCTTCAGAAAGGAAGAGGCTAAAAATAATTTTAAACTTTTGAATATTTATGAACCTAATAATTTCATACAATTTGATCGGGATAAAAAATTATAATAGGAACAATATATTATTCGATTTAATCTCAGGGGAAAAAAATTTTTTTAAATTATTTTCAAAAGGTCTTTTTTGGGTATAAAATTTTTTTTAAAAATTCTTAAGGGGCTCGAGCCACCCACCCCTCCCCTTCCCACCCTTAGTGACGGTAGTGGTTTTAAGTATAATATAAAAAATTATAATTCATTATGTTAAATTTCATTTGTTTGAATTTTTTTAAATAATATATACTGCTAGATGGTTAACGGTGCATATATGCACCAGTCAACTTTATGTGTTTACCTACTAAAATATTAATTATTTAAAAATTCAAAAATGATTGATAAATATTGATATATCTATAAAGAATATATACACACTAGTTTTCATCGAAATAATTTTATAATATGCTCGTGAGATCACTTAGAAAATTTTGCATTTTAGACCTCATAAATTCGCAAAGTTTGAGGGTTTCTTAGGGACATAAAAAAATATTTTTTCATATTTTTCTTTTCCAGTTTTGAAGTACAATGTCTGAACTATATAAAAATATTTTTTATTATTTTTTAAAATAAAAACTACTATGTTAAAATAAGGTATATAGGAGGTGGTGCATATATGCACCGTTAACCAGTAACGGGTTAAATAGTTATTTATTTTGATATTTTTAAAAAACAATATTTCTTAAAAAAAGTTATGACTAATTAGAAAATATAATTTTTATTCCATTTTTTAATTAATAAACCCGTGAACGAAGGGACTTTTGAGTACAGCGATTGGAGAATTCGTAACTGTCTTTCATATTTGACATTCTGAGAAGAGCGCTTGCTTGAGAGATATCTGCGATTTGGATTAGTTAAATTGTCATTTGATCTGTGAACGGAATCTTTCCCGCGTGGATTCACATTGTGATTTATAAATGGATTATTGTGACATTCTATCGGCGAGAATAATAAAGATAACAAGGAATAAAAAATTACAGGGCATATGAAAAATATATGCATAGCTGGTTATTTTATGATTTTCCTTCCTTTTTTCTTTCTTTTTTTTTTTAGAAAAATTTAAAAAGTCAAAAAATATTTATTTTCATTCTTATTATATTTTAGTAATAATTAATATATTGGAAAATAAATTTAAAATTCAATCGAATTCCTATAAAATTTGTTTAGGAAAAATGGAAATTTTAATAGTATTAGTGGTGTAATCGTAAAAATTAAATACAATTTTACTAGCTAAAAAATCGATTTATATTTTATTAAAAAAAAACAATGAAAAATAAAATCGATAACAATATTATAAATTTACCGATAAATAAATAAGACATGTGCTTATGTTGCTAAAAAAATATATTCGCTAGTATAGCCATTTTACATTATAATTTGTAATTTTTTATAATATATATTTTTTTAAATTTTACAAACACCCTTTTTACATAAAATAATATATATAAGATACATAAATACTATTTTAATTTAATAAAGCTCATTTAATTACAAATTTTACTCATAATTAATTTTAAGCCATCATTATTTTATTCTATTATTGTTGAAGACCGTTGCAGCTCAACATACATCTGTCTAGTGTGTCCAGGTTCCATGGGAAAGATTACGTCCGCGCAGACATGTTTAGGGTCTGCTGGTCTATAAGAAATCATAACAGCGTTTTCCTTGCTTCGTCTACTCTTTCAATTTACGAAAAGTGAGTGATAATGAATTATTGGTATTCGATTCTTTTGAACGAATCGAATCATCTACTATTTCAATAAATTACCATTCATATTCGATTTGTATAATTACTATTGATCAATTATTCCTTTCGTTTAAAAAAAATCGAATACGAATTATTCGTCATTCACCCTTGTAAATTCAGCGACGAAATTGCGGAGTTCGGAGTCCGGCAAAATGTTTTTAGCGGCCTGAGATGCATGGGCCCAACAATGTTCGATAATGTAATATGATCATTTAACTACAGATATAAGTAAATATAACTATTTTATAAAAAATATTTTTCTCTCTAATATGCGCATCGGGTTTAAATATTTGATTATTTGTCACAATAAGTTAATAATATTTTATATTGATTCTTCTAAAATGCCTTCCTTCCTTCCTTCCTTCCTTCCTTCCTTCCTTCCTTCCTTCCTTCCTTCCTTCCTTCCTTCCTTCCTTCCTTCCTTCCTTCCTTCCTTCCTTCCTTCCTTCCTTCCTTCCTTCCTTCCTTCCTTCCTTCCTTCCTTCCTTCCTTCCTTCCTTCCTTCCTTCCTTTTTTACTTTCTTTCTTTTTTTCTTTTTTTCTTTCTACCGGCAGAAAGCTAACCGTTTTTTACGAAAAAGCTGGTATATCAAATAGTTTTTTTGAATAATTTTGAAAGCTTTCACGATTTCTGTGCCTGATGATATTTTATTCACTTAACACGATAGGACTGTAGTAATTTTGTTGGTTTGCGTCTTATGACTGCTCTACCCCTCTCTTCCAGTTACTGAAATCTAAATTGGATTTGGTGAACAAAGAAGCTGATATAAGTTTTTTAATTATTTATCTATAAGGAATATGAAATACATATTAATATTTATTCCGGTATCTTCAAGCCGGGTTAAAATTTATCTAATGGCCTGTTCATCCCATAAAATAAAAATATTCAATTTCTGAGAGCAGTGTTTAAAATAAAAGGATCTTGAAAGTGATGAAATATATTTTAAAGTTAAATGTCGAAAACTTATAATTAAACAAATTTATATAATTTCTTTCATAAAAATATGGGACTCTATAAAAATTACTTTATGAATCGGGCGGGTCGGATAGTTCCAAAAATTTCTAGGAAGAAACCGGACCGCGATCTGATCTCTAACAAAACAAAATTATTAATTGTCAATGCGCCATTGTGAGGGTGCAGTTCGGCTAATATATGCAACATGATGAAATACTCACGCATCTAAGAATTTTCCAGAAGTTTAGCAACCAGCATTACTGCTTTAAACTTATTCTTTGCATGCCATACCAACCTTTAGTCTTTCAATTATAACGTTAAATACTATACGATAAATATGCTAGAATTCATCCGGTGAAATTTAATTATTTATACTGGCATAAAAGTGATAAAAAAATTTAGCGCCCACATTCTTTTTGAACTTCCCAAGTTTATTTTAAAAATTAGATGCATTTAAAGTTGTTGCAAAATAATTTATTAGCACAACAAAATATATGCACCTTACTATCCAAATGAAACTTGCCATTTTTTAATTTTTCTAAAGAAAGATAATGGAAAAATTAATTATTTCTGAGAAAATGCTATTATTATAACTAGTTATTTTTCCAAAAGTTTTTACAACACCAGTTGGTTATTTCTATGACACTGATTTTATTTTTTAAAAAAGGGTTTAAATTTGTTAACAGCGTCATTACAAATAAATAAAATGCATAGTGACTGGCTGTATTAATTGAGGATCAAATTCTGGAAGTCATGCATATATCTAGAGTCTCATTCGTGCCTAATTGATCTTTCCAACTAGGATAGAGACGAAAATAACTGTTAATGTGTTATATGGAATATTATTCAGGTCACGATGCACAAATTCTAAAACTTACGAAGATTTTATCCAGTTGATCCGACGAAATCAGCCATTACTGAATTATGAGGAAAATATAAATAAAACCAGAATTGTGGAAGAATAAATGCAAGCATTTAATCATTACTTTCCTAAATACCGAATATCGATAGCAGTGTTATAATTTAAAAGTGTGAAGTTGGTGGTGATGTACCTATTATGAAACTAATGTGCCTAATTGATCTTCAATCCTGATACCGACGGAATCAAATCAACCGTTAATGTGTTATGAGAAAGATATTAGAAATGGTTAGTTATACTTATATGAAATTTGGACTTCGTTATTAAATAATGAAGTTCTAACCTTACCTAAAACCAAGTCAAAAATTTCAAAAAATAAAATTGCATACTTTATCGAAAAAAAAGAAATACAAGCTTTTTCTAATGTAAAAGCAAATCACATGTCCAAAATACAATTCTAGATTTTAACATATGATTTTATTAAAACTTCTGAAAGTTTCAAAAATTTTGCGAATTTTAATAATTGATTTTGAACATACACTAACACAAAAAATTATTTTAAATGATTTTTATTTGAAATATAGTTTAGTTAACCATGATATCACGGCATTTTCAAAGTATTTTAAAAAAAAATTATAACCTTTAATTTTATGTTTAAAAAGAGGAATACAAAGTTAAGTTTTGAAGACGTTTAGTAATATCAGTTACTTATAAGTATCCCGCTGGCAAAATCAAGCAGTTACTGTACGTTGCATAGATACTTGAAACTAAGTAAGGCCCGATATAGGCTAAAATTGAATAAATAAAATTGCCTAGTTTCATCTAAACTGGTGTGGTTCCTTTAAACTCCATAAATTAGGATCGTTTTCTTATCCAAAATCCTGACTCCAACGCTAACAATCGTTTTATTTTCTCACCATTAAATAGGTTAAAAGAGGGTATTTTTTGATATAAAAGGTTATTATTAACATCGGATTGTTAAATTTTTAGGAAGTATCTCAGTTAAGCCTTTTTTGAAATTAAAGGTAAAACAATTTTATATTTATAAAATATTCCAATGTTGCCAAATACCACTACTTCTATTTTTTTAGAGTATGACTCTAATTTTTACTATAAAGTAGCGTCTACTTTGTATGCTATTTATAAAAGAAATTTACATAATTACTAATTTTATACTTTATAAATACACAGAAGTATTTTTTAAAAATAAAAAAAAATTTCTATATATTTTCAACTATTATTTTATTCTAATATAATTTATTATTAAACTTATCAAAAAAGTAGAAAAGTAAGCTAAATTTAGTTATCAAAATTTTTTTTTTTTGTAATTTCTTAATTTTATTAAATTTCTTTTTACATAAAACCTAATTAAAAAAATTATAATTTATAATTATATAATTAAAAATAAAATTCTATAATTGAGTCCCCAAAAAGGAACCATAATTGTGTCTAAAAATTTCTATTTGAATTTTTTGTCGAATTCTAGGTCATTTGTAAAAAGTCGTATTTTATTACCCAGATTTTTTAAAAACATAAATGTTGAAGGCGAAAAATTCCAGTTAGTAGAGGTCGCTACTGGAGTGAAGTTTTCAGAATTTTTGTATTTGTTTGTCTTTTTAATTTCTGCCTGTTATTAAATTGAAATTTATGTTTGAAGGGAATGATGAGACACATGTGTAATCCCATATAAGTGATTTAACGAGGGCCCATGGTATGGTTGCCATACCATCAGGTTTTAAACCATCTACTTGAGATAAATTTGATGGTTCAAGATTGTTTGGAATGTGTGCAGCTGTTAGGCTTTTTATTATATGGGTTACAGCTGAGTGGCGTTGATGTCGCCCTTGACTAAAAATTCAATTTAAGCCATGTCTACCCTTTGAATCAACGGGTGATTTGCATTTGATGCAGGCATGAGGCTGTACTATATCGCACCTAGACGTATACCAATGGTTACTCTCGATTGTTCATCTGATAAGAGATTACCAAGGTTACTACTTGGGAGTGATTCTAACCATTCATGACCACCAAGTCTGTCAGATAATTGAAGGAGTTGAATGCAATCTAAAGGTGGATTGACTGATATATCTGTTTGGTATTTCGAGATAGGTGTGAAAAATTTTTTGTGTGATGATTGATGGTAATACGGTGTTAATGGGTGTGTTTGCCTTCAATTTGTCAATAGCGTCGTCTAATAAACGATCGGTAGGACATATGAAGCCAGAAATCATAGAATTGTTAGATAATCTAGATGATACGAATGTTGATATAAAAGATTGAGTGGAAAAAAAATCTAAACCGTCTAGTTTAGAAGGTAGCTGAGCAAGGGACCAATTAAATGAGTTTAAAATTTTTTCTAGAAATATTTTAAATTTATCCTGAATTATAGATATGAATTCGTTGTTTTTGAAAAAAGATGATGATCGGAAAATGTGCAAAATTTTTGGGTATGTACAGGCATTTGCGTATTAAAAATAAAGATTGATGTGCTGGTAGGAGACTTAGTATGTGCTCCATGCTGTAGAAGCTTTTAAAAATCTTATGGAGGAAATCTTCTGACTTGGTCGCATTAGCTAATGGGGACCTAAGTAAGGTTAAGCTATCAGGAGGAATGATTTTGTAGCCTTCCAACTTTTGTGGCTTATTGTTTAAGAAACATAATTCTGTTTTATTTATGTTGAGTACCAGGCCGATAGCTTGGGAATTGATTTCCACGTGTTTTAAGGCGCTTAGTAGATTAGCTGAAAAAATAAAAATTTAAAAAAAAGAAATCCAAATAGAGACTACCCCCCCCCCCCCCCCTCATATTTTAACGACTTTGCGCTTCCCCATTGTAGAAGTGTATGAAGCAAATTACATCATAGCGCTTTTATAAAAAGATTTTGAATTTAAGATTATTCGTATATAACTCTCATCTCTAAATTTATGAATGCTTTGATTTTAAGTGTAATCTCAAGACTTCGCTTAAATTATCACAGAATTAGAAAATAAGGAGATATAGAATTTAATTAATTCCTCTAAAAATATATTATATACAATATTTATTGATGAATACTATCAACCATAATTATACATTTATCACATTGAATCTAGGTTCAACAAATCATTTGACCAAAATATAATTTAATTAAAGAATCTGTATATTTCAAATTTTTACAAATCACAATCTAATATGATATCTCGATCAAGTAACTATATTCAAAATATATTGACCAAAAAAGCCAATTATTCAAATAATATTTCGAAAAATTAATAGTTTTTTTTATATTCCTATCCAAGGATTATTGCAAAAACAATTCTTCATTCCAAAGTAATTTATTCCATCCCAATTTGAGCTCCCTTCCTTTCCTTGTTTTAGACTTCCTTTTGCACTATAACAATCGAATTCTTCATCTTCATTATCGATCTTTTCATTTTTGTCATGATTTCGGTCTATATTTGAAAGTGATTTTTCTTGCGCGACTTTTCTCGCCAAAATTTCAAAAGGAATTGTTGTGACGCATGCGCAAGACATGCATCGTCTTTCGTTAAAATGATCAGAATCGTTAGCATCTACATATTCTTCACATTGTTGGTCAATAATTGAGAAAATTTCTTTGATATATAAAATATTTTAAATATTATAATTATCTATGTAAGTAATAGTTTATAAAAGCATTCAAATTTTTAAATTATTTTTATGAAGAGAATTATCAAGGCTCTTTATACTATTACTATTTGTTTGATTTCCAAAATTGCAGACATTGTTAATAATAAATAAACTTAGTGATAACAGTTTTTTGATTGGTAAACTCGTTGCAAATGGTATATTTATTGTTTTAGCAAATTTTAATAAAAAGTTTAATGTTTTCTTATGAGTGCGATATATTTATTATCAAAAGTAGTGTTGTTAAACGGCTCATTTTGAGCCGATAAAAACGGCCAACTCAATATTTTATTAGGAATATTATGCAAGCCTTAAGATTTTGCTCATAGGTGGCACAAAGGTATGAACATCTATTAAAGTTGAGGCTTAGACAACATTTTTCTGGCTAAAATATTGAGCTAGCCGTTTTTTAAAATCGGCTTAAATCGAGCTTTAACATCACTAATCAAAAGCTTTAAATTTTTTTAGGGTTTGGCTAATATAAATTAATTTGAATAAAATCGCTTTTTAAATCATCTTGATTTTTAAAAAAAATCAGTGATTAAAAACAATAATTTTGAATATTATATTTATTCTTAGATTATTCCAAAATTTAATCTTTTTTAAAAAAAATTTTTTTTACTAGATTTATTTTAATTTTTGACACATTATATAAAAATTTCCACAATTTGAATTTATCAATATCTAAATTTAACAAAACAAAAGCCAAATTAATATAACCCGCAATGATTAAAACCTTCGTTCATGTACGTTTGCCCATATCAATAATTAATATCAAATTTTTCCTTTTTTTTTTAAAAAAAAAAATAATATTTTGTATGGACTTTACCGTTTGCAAAATATTTTCTCTTAGAAATAGAAGAGGAATCCCTTCGCGTGGCTAGGGAGTTCGAGATGGGAAGCGATAGAAAACTGTAGGAATCGTTGTTGGTATCTGAAAAGGCCCAATTAGGAGTGTATTCTTTGTAGAAACGCTTTAACTCGTCTGCAATTTTTATTTAAAAAAAAATGCTAATTTTTAAGCATTTGAAAATTTTGTTTATTTCAAATGCGAATTGTTTCAAAAGAGAAATAGAAAAAATATGAGCAGTAAATAAATATTAAAACTTCTCACATCATATGATATTTCTAAATTTATACTAATTTAATATATTGATTAAGGCCCGGTCCGAAAAATTTTTGGGAAATATTAAAAAACCTCTCACTCAGTCATTACTTTTATAATAAGGTCCCAATTTTTGAAAGATACCGGAAATGAATTTATCGTCGAGAGCAAACGCAAAAGTATGCGAAGGAACGTTAGGCGACAAATTATCATCGATCGCTTTATTCGTCAGGTAAGCATTGTGCTCGCTAATTTTAATCTCCGCCATAACTCGGTTTAACTCAAGTAGGAGATTATGTAGCCTGACGATTTGAACGTTTGGTATCTAATAAGGAAAAAATATATTATTTTATGTCCAGAAACGGATCTAACAAAGAGTTACAATTTTTTTTTAAAGTTTGGGGGAAATCTTTGATCTAAAAAAATTAAAACTTTTAATTTTTGTTAATCGTACTGAGCTATGATTGATTAATATTGATTTTATAATAAGTTTTAATTTCAATGTGAATTGTTTCACATTAATTAATAATGGACATTTTTTAAAAATCTGAAATAATAATGTTTCAAATTTTTTTTAAATATCTGCATTCAAAATTTGATTCATTTTTCAGGAACTAGAACTTGGAACCGTGAACAAATCTAGGACCAGAACTCATTCAAAAATTTTCAAGAACCAGTTCTAACAAAAGTGCAAGTTTTCAGTTATATATATTTTTTTTATTAAAATGTTTTGTGATACATTACAGAGGGTTATTTATTGATTACTTTAGGCAGTGACATAAATATCAAAAATATAATTAACAAACTTTAGTAACTTACACAAAAAATAAGCTATTTTTAATGCAATAATAAAATAGTGACTTAGATAATTTTTTTCGATTTTAAGAAAGTTTTTTTAAAGTTAGAAAGATTATATAAATTTAATAAATTTTAACTAAGTTTATAAAGTTGTGAAATTTTTACGAAAAAAGGAGTAATTAATTTACATTTTTCAAATTATAATAAGAAATGGGAAGTATGAAAGTAATTTGGTAGGAATTATAAACCAAATTTTCAAAACTTTAAAAAAATTTTAAATGGAAGATTTTGTATATGTTTCATAATTTTATAAAGTTATGGTATTGAGGCATTTTAAAAATATATTTAGATCATAGTCTTAACAGAGTTTGGAAACCGGAAACCCCAAACCTGGAATTTAAGAACAGGAAATAGTTATTTTTAGTCCAGGTTCCAAACTTTGATTAAGATACAACTGGTACAATAAACTTCGGATCTTGATGATATTATTTGGACACGTATAATAAAAATATACGGTTAAAGTCAAGGACGTTTCGCTGAGCAATTTTATTATGAGAGATAAGGCGCAACAGGTGGTTATAATAGTTTGCGTGTTTATGTTGCCGAACGAAGAATGATTAGGATTAAATAAGGAGGCAAATGGATCTCTCGAATCTCCTATTTCTCCCATTTTAGCGAAAATGTCTATGAGTCGGGAATAATTATCTTGTGTATAGCAATCGACGAAATTTAGGATATTCTTTTGTTGATTTTATTTTTAATATCATTAATGATACATAAAAGTGATAAATAGATCCATTTCCGCCCCTCAAATTTTCATCTTTACTTTTCTCTATCTTCCTTTCTTTCGATTTTTAATAAATATTTTCCATTTGCGCTCACTCGTTTTAATTGGGTTTTTTTAAATAACCTTTTTTTCCTTTTCCTTAATCAATCCTTCATTCATAAAGTTATCTCGCAAGCCTAATACGGCGAAGGGCAATAAAATTCGCGACGAAACATCGAAAACTCTCGAAATCGTTTTTGATAAAATCCCCAGAAAGCGACTGGAAATGTGGTGGCGAGTAGACGAAATATCACTTAAATGGGGAGTGCCATGTTGTACGAAATCTTGATAAAAATATATTATTTTGTATAAAGGAATGAAGATAAAATAAAATTATTAATGAGATGCAGAGGAATCCATTTACAGACGTAACTCGAAATTCAATTTCCGTGGTTTTATATTCTCGGACCAAAAATAGAGGGGTCCTTATAAAATACCTTTATATAACATTTGCGTGTATTGTAGAACAATTATAGTTATATTCTCTCCGTCTCAACGAGTTTTACATTTTGAGATGATTGATGTTAAAAGTATAAATTCGCACAAATGGAAGGAAATCATTAACAATTTAATGTAGACATATAGTAAACTGTTTTTAGAAACCCGTAATTCGAAACAATGGTTACCAAAAGAGATCGAAAATTCGAAATTCTAATATATAAGTATATCGCATTTATTGTTAGAGGGGACTATAATACCTAATCGACATTATTATATTTTTAATTACGTCATCCTATCAAAAAAATTGGAAAATAAAATATGGTCCCTTATAAAATTTTTATTATTATTAATGCTGTTAAAAGGTTAATATGGTATATATATTATCTCCACTTTGTCACAGTTTTAGTTGATCTGGAACCTTCGACATCAATTATCTCAAAAGGTAGTTTACAAAATGTAACCAAAAACTCCAATGAAGGGTTAAAAAATTGAAGCAGTAAATTAAAAATATCCTTCTCCTAGTGATCATTGATATAAATTTATGTAGATGTATGTATGAATGAGTCAGTAATCGATTCTCTTATAAACCACGACTAAATGTTTTGAATAACACGACCAAATTAGTCGACTAAAATGACTAATTTGGTCGTTCAGAGTAGTCAATTTTTCGACCAAATCGATTTGAGTGGTGTGTTAGTGGACTAAATTTAGTCGTTTAACAACACTATACATGAATATGAAAAGGAAAAAAATAAAATTTCAACATTGATGGTATGATATTAATTCTACGTGCCCAAGTTCGAAAAGTCAAGTTAATGAGGTGGTATTGGGTAACTATAAAGAACGAATTTTTAATTTGTCAGGTCAAAGGCCATAGTCAAATTACTCGCATCGATTTAAGAATAAAAAAATTTTAACCTAAAATAGTTGAATATGAAATACATTTGTAGGTTTGACTAAGGCCCAAGCATAAAATATCTTTCATTTCAAGTAATTGCAGAACATCTTTGCATTTGGAAGAGAGAAGGGAAGAATAGTGTTTTAAGGAGTTATCTTTAGGACCAATTGCATAGCAGGTCTTGTTGTCACGAATATGGTTGCCGAGGAAACTGGTTAGAATTATATAAAGGAGATAATATAAAATTTAGCCAAATATATATGATATTTAGCAATTATATTTATTAGTTAAAAATCGATTGATAATATCAATAAAAATACTTAACTATTAAAAATGGCATTATTTACTTTAATCAATACTTAACCAATTTAATGAATAAAATTGAAATATGGAAGATACTAGTGCACATCGTTTCTAACAACAATTTTTTTAAAAAAATAGGATTAAAGGTCTGCAATAGGGGTGGGGGGTTTAAGCCATAAACCTATATTAATATAAAATGCTCAACGCCCATTTGTATAATGTTAAAAAAAACAATTCATTTGGCGGTCATTTGCAATAAGGCAAATGAGGGATTTTTCCATTAGCATAATCCTTGGCTAATAATTTTTTTTCAACAAATAAAACATATTTTCCTGTCTTTTTTATAAACTTTTTTGTTTTCATGAATTATATGCGGTTATTTTTAATTTTTCTTTATTTTGTAATTTATCTTTTCTACTAAAAAAAAATCAAAATTTTTTTTATATGAATTTTTAATTTATATCATTTTTTATTATAAAATATATATTCATATTCTATTTTAAATGGCTATTTTTGTTACATAAAAAAAATGTTCTATCTTGGATAAGAAAGAAAGATTGTTACCTAATTTTCTTTTATATTATTATTATCATAAAAATTGTTTAATATATATTTAATTTTTACATTTATTTATATATGAATTTTAAAACAATAGTTAATTATTTTTATATTATATATTACTAAAAAATTTTATAATTGCAAAAGTATAAATTTTTTTTTAATATATACATGAAATATTTAACCATAATATAATTATAAACATAGACTTATTAAAATAGAGGTTGTTTCTTTGCAAATGGCGATTATTTTAAAAAGGTTTTTTTTAATCCTTGAGGTCTATATTAACTAATATGTGGTCTTAGCAAACAAGCCCGTCCACTCATTATTAAAATCCACCCACCGCTCATTAATTTAAAAATTTTGTTCAACCCGCCCGCCCAATGTTTAAAAATTATATTAACGGCTGACTTGACTCTTTATTTAATTATTTTAATGTATTTTTAATTAAACTTATATGCAATATTAAGAAATAAAAAAATAATAATTTTTAATAGTAATATGTTCTTAAAAAAATTTCCTTACCTGTTCGCCACCCGTCCAGTGAATGGGCGAGGTCAGACCTCTAATCCAAATCCCCTTATAAATCTTTCTTGCTATATCATATTTCATAACTTTGGCTAACATGTATATTATATCGAACGCGCGCGTTTAATTTTCAAAGATTTAATTTTTTCGTAACAGTATTCAGGAATGTATAAGGGTATCTACGCCTAAGAATTTCAGATAACAGGCGTGAACTTTTAAAAATGCTACCAATTTATATTAATTTTAATATGGATCAAAGATATCGAAAAGATTCGCACTAAATATGTTTGAAAATTTGCAGAGTCGGAACTCTGTACAGACTAGAATAAGATTTAGATTAAAATCAAATCTTTCAGCAAATAAAATTAAAAAATATGGATCCTAAAAATGATAACCTGGGACTGGGGCCAATTAAGCACAGCTAAAAATTTTAAACCCGCCCCCTACTTCCAATAAATGCACTGCAAAATGTTGTCCTATATATAAGACAAGTAGTAATATACTATCATATTAAATGAGATGTGAACTTGTTCAAATTAAAGATGAGTCTTATCAGCCTATATCGCAGGGCATTTTGAACGATCGGGGATTGGTGGTTAACAAAACCTTGCGCTAATGCCAATATAAATTTCCATACATATTCGTAAACACCCAAACTTTGACTATGTTCGGTATCTAAAATAGAGTGAAATACGTCATCGGGACCTAACTTGTCGAGTAGCGTCATTTCAAGCAAGCATTGGATGACCTGGAATCCTTTTTTCGTGGAATTGGGGATTTTATAAAAAAATATTTATTAGAAAGAAAGAAAGATTTCTCTATTTTTCTGTATGTTTATATAATATAATTTTACTATTACCAGCGACTTAGAGAGGTACCAATTGGATGGCCCGGAATTGGCCCGGCTAAAGTTTTATATTTTTCGGCCCATCACGGGTATAAATTTTTATAATGACCCAGCCGATATATTCAGGCCGTGCATGCAGATCTATGAATATTACACAAATCCATGAGATTATTAAGTCATAATTTGATAGTATATACTATATAATTTCATTTAATAAGTGTAAATAATTTTAGTAAAATATTAATATATCGTTTTGTAAAAATTCTAAGTAATTGTGAAACTAATAATATTATTCTAAAATATACTCTGATAGTGATTCTTCAATTGTAATCACTATTGAATGATAAAATCTTATTCAAAATCTATTTCCTTACTAAGTTCTCAAATTAACTCTTGAGAACATTCGTGTCATACCTTCTTTAAAACACGTTATTACTTTAAAATGATCTAGTTTCGAATCTTTAAATAGGCTAAACAACGGGTACTCAAAATTAGTTCATTTTTGATTGGTGCTTATGGAGATATTAAGCACCAATTTTAATCAACCCCTCAAAAAAGATGTTGAAATGTTACAATTTCAGTATTTAAATGGGACTATAAATCGTTTGAGATAATAAACTTTCACTCCTCCATAGCCACATTATCAGTCAAAATTATATGAAAACCAAAGTACGTATCACCTTAGGTGTATAAGAATATAAAAACTTGTTTTTAAAAAATCTTAAAACGAAATAATATAAAAGGCATTATATTATAGCTTTCAACTATACATTGACAGAAACGTTTAATATGCATGTGTTATTCAAATATAATTTCTCATTTCATACTTTAAATTGCAAGTCTTTTGAAGACATTTCAAATATATTCAAATGAAAACGTGATGGTGCAAGCAAAGTGCTGCCAAATACTTCCAAACTATGCATGCTAAAAAAATAATAAATATTAATGATGGAGTGAATTATTTATAACGATTGACATGTAGACGGGATTGAATTCGATGACATAATTCTATTCATTTTATTGATAAAAAATTGTTAATTAAAAAATTTTTTTACTGGATATTTTGGAATTTCCTCATACATATACAAAAGAAAATATGTTATATCATCTCATAATATTATAATTAGAGGCTTTTGAAATTTATAATAAAATAGTAGGCATTACACATGATAATGATCCATTCCATATATATTGGTTGAAGCAAATTTACTAATAGACTATTTTGAAAAACGTATTAAAAAATACAATTAATCATAGATATATTACTCACACCAATTTAATTAAAATTAGGTTTTGGACTCATTTTTTCCAGGTCTAGAGGGAAATAAATGTATTATGTCAAAACATAAATATTCATAAAAACCTAAAACAACGCAAGAATATGATATTAAATAAGTGGTGGTATATTAGAATACAGGTGGGTTATACCATGTTAGAACAGCAAATATTTTATATTTACTATCAACAAGGAATAACATAAATAACAATTTATTTATACATGCTAGAGTCAATATCAAGCCAGAAAGTGTATACTGGTAATAAAGATTCCTATATCAACATTTCAAGAATCGAAGTTCCTAGTTTAAATTGTAACCTTTTCATACTCATTTTATAAAAAAATACTCTAGAAATAGAAAGTGAATCATCAACTACTATAGGTAAGCTTCCATTATTATTTTGAGAATTATTCCAATAAGTAAGTCAGTTCTCAATTCAGTCCCTCGTTTGATGAAAATCAATATTCAATGATGTCGGTTAGTATTTTAAATTAGGACATTGATTTATTTTTATGAATGCATTATGATTTTCGAAATCTAGTGGTAGAGGAAATTACTTGGCAGGTTATAACAATGAGTTTTTGAATTGGTGTCAACTATGCTAACCAGATATCTGCAAATGAAAAAATTTTCAGGCGTAGCCCGGTTATACATGGTCTGACCCTCTTTTTTTAAAATACAAGACCTAACCCGAAATATATGTGAACATGAAAATAAACCACTATTTATAATATTAAGGAAATGGTTAAATTAAAAACAGCACATTTTATGGATTATCCCTTCTATCCATATTAAAATTCCAATAAATCCATCCTAGTAATTTTTAACTTGGCCCAAAAAAAATTCAGACGCTTACCGGCTCGGCCCGTTAACCAGATACCGGGCATTGCAGACCTCTAATGCTAACCGTTATAGCATGATACCATGCCTTAGTTATTCTTATAACATCAAAAGACACTAGGAAACCTTGCATTTCATTTCATTTGATATGATTACTTAAACTTTCTGCAATATCTGGAAATGATTTAATACGTTATTGACAAATAACCTAAATAGGTAGCAACATTGTTATAATAATCATTTTTAATCGTATAATGGGGTGTAACAGTTGAATATTTTAATATTCCATTTTTTTATTCCTAATATAGTTGGGTAATTACTATATTTTTGGCCATTATCATTTTGACCTCGGGGTTTTTCATAAAAAGATAGCAGCTCAGCTCAAAATTAAAACACCTTATTCTTAACGGATTTTTCCCGGCAGGCACCTGAAGATTGACCCGAATTAGCCGACATTAAGCCACTACCCAACTATATTTCCTATAAATATAAAATATGCACTATAATTTGCAAACTTGAAGCCTTTTGCAAATCTAAGATATCCCGAATTAAAATGGTGTCTGATCGCAAGGTGCCATGAGGTATAAATGAGAGAGCTGTGTATGGAGCAGATAAAACAATCAAAGATTTATGAGGACTTAAGCATAATCCAATGTTGTGATTGTCAGTTTTGATTTCATCCAAAGTGTTCGTAGTAATATCGATTGAATTTTCATTTAAATCCAATTTTAACTTTTTATATTCATTAACTCCATTTCCTTTTATATTAAGTAATAATCAAAAATATTATTTAAAAAGAATGATTAATTTCGTATGCAAATTTTAAAAAAAGAGTCTTATAAGACTGTGTTTAAAATATCAAAAAAATTAAAATCATAAATTTAGGAAACTATGAAAATAAATAAATAAGCTATTTTAAATATAAAAATTAAAACAAGTTCAAAACATAATTATAGAACATGTTAAAATTTCAAAAATTTAACATACGGATTTCATTAAAATTTCAAAATTCGCGAAATTTCAAATTTTTAAAAAAGATTTTGGACATAGCTTAAAAGCAAAAAAAAAGTATTAAAAAACAACAAATCTAGTACACTATCTATTCTATAACAAATAAATATGCAACACCTGAATTTGTGCAAAATAATTCTTGAGATTTGATCACAGTAAAACTGACACCATTTTTCTTGTTAGGACCCCCGGCGGAGCTAGAATTTACTTCCAAAGAATTTTTAGAAGAGGCAAAGTAGGTTAGATTACTATTGGTATTATTATTCAAATTAATATCGCTGGATCCTGACAAACACTTCCATTCTAGTACTCTGAGCTCGTAATCTGCCTTAACCGAACTATTCAAAAGCGTGTTCACTTCTTCACATTCATTGTTAGTTGAAATATTAGTCCTTGTAGAATTTTTTTCCGATTTGACAACGCAAATTAAAACTGTTATGTTCAGTGAAATTTCCCTGGCTTTATCCGTATCGGTAACGCGAGTGGATATGACTAAAAGGGGAGAAGCCAATTTTATATTATCCATTTCCGGTTTGTATATGCTTAGTAATTCCCATGACTTTTTTTTAAAAAAAAAATGAAACAAAAAGCATGTTATCAGTATTATAAATAAGGGTTTATATTGTAACAATAAACAATTTTTTTTTGTAATTAACCGATATTTTTCGCGGGTTTAACTTTTTGTCTGTTGGAAATCCTTTGTGCACGTTCCTTAGGCTATCGGAGCATTTCCAAATCTCTATCACGCTATTATCTAACCCAAAGAGATAAGAAACATAATTCTTTCTTTTTTTAAAAGAAGAAAAAAATACCAAGAATTTAATATCTCTCTCATATAAATTTTGCTTTTATCTATTCTTTCTATATAGTTGCAGTTATATTAAGGGTCGAATTACGGCCGATGATTGCCATATTTTTTTCCGATATTTAGCACGATTATATTGTTTCTTTTGTTTTATTTATAAATGTTTATGTTGTTTTTTTTGGCCATTGTTACAGACGCAAGGTGTCGGTAATTAGTCAATTGCTAAAAAAATATTTTGAACCCCATTGTGTATATCCTTTTTTTTAAATATATGTTAAATAGAAATCAAGAAGATGAAGGATTTACCAACATGGCGTTCCATTACAATAATTTTTTTTAGTCTGGTGTTCCTTGTTTTTTTTTTAAATTATAAATTATCTTTTGTTATTTATTGTCATGTTAAAATCGGATGCTTTATTATTATAACTGATTTTACATTAATAAGATTATGAAATATTTTTATTAAGTTTGAAATATTATATAATAAATTTGTTTTATTAAATGAATGATTGCAAATTATAATTTATGAATGACTACCATATATGTTAGTGGCAACGTGTTATTTTTTTACATCTTTAGATAATATTTTGAGCGCGTTTTTTTTTAAATTTAATGATCCGATATTACTGAAAATGTATTCTAGCATGATTAGAACACCTACCTTAAGAATTTCAGACAATTTTGCCATTAACCTTTGAATTTAATATCATTAATATTGGTTTTTGCATAGATTTTTTATAGAAATTATAAATGACTCAAAGGTTAACGATAAAATTGTCTACAATTCATAAGATAAGTATTCCAAACATGCTGAAATACATTTCCGGTAAAATCAAATTTTAAATTTAAAA
The DNA here is from genome assembly GCF_954871325.1 of Gordionus sp. m RMFG-2023. Taxonomy (NCBI): domain Eukaryota; kingdom Metazoa; phylum Nematomorpha; class Gordioida; order Chordodea; family Parachordodidae; genus Gordionus; species Gordionus sp. m RMFG-2023. The sequence goes on along the minus strand of NC_088779.1, from coordinate 22,595,050 downwards.
AACGCATTGAAAAAATGATTTAAAGTTGTAAAAGCACGTTGGCGCTAATATATATATATATATCGAAATCGTATATTCATTAAACTTTATTAACTAATTACATTTTTATTACCTAAAATCAACTCTAAGTCACCTAGTGTTGTTAACTGGCTCGTTTTGAGCCGATTTTTAAAAACGGCTAACTCAGTGTTTTATCCAGAAAAATAATATGCAAGCCTGATCATAGAAGGAGCAAAGGTCTATACATATAGTATCAAAATTTCGAGGCTTAGTCAATATTTTTATGGCGAAAATATTGAGTTAGCCGTTTTTAAAAATCGGCTCAAAACGAGCCGTTTAACAACATTAGTCACCATATGACTTTGATAATTTTATTTACCTATATATTCTTACGTTCTTTTTAGTTTTAGAAATTTATTTGAAGATCATCGTAAATTCTGATTTTGCATAATAATTTGTAGATAAAGTGAAAAGGAACAGCCATTTTAAAATAAATTCTAATTGTTTTTAAAAACAAATGAGATTAATATAAAAACTAAAAGAAGATATTAAACAATAAATATCAGAATCCTAAATTTCGGATCATTTAAATATAGGATCAGATCGGTAAAAATAATAGTGGATCGGCGCAGCCCGAATTCTTTCTTTCTTCTCTTTCCCTTTTTCGATCGTTTCTTCTTATTTTTTTATAAGTTTTACTTTGTGAATTGGCTAGGACCATGATGTAATCAGACTTGATTCGCTCGTTTTGCAAAAATATTAGGCGACTTTTAAAATCTGTAGATTTCAGGGAAAAGGATATAATACATTATTTATTAGTGTTTTGCTGTAAGCTGCATTTATAGTAAGCGCGATCTGCTCAAGCGATGCGAAATTAATTTCTAGCGATATCGAAGCTAATTCGGCGGTGCTATATTTTTTTGAATATATATATGTAAACAGCTGTCGAGATTTAACCATTTCGTTTTGTATTGGAGCTTGTTTTTGTAAATCATACAGCTTTTACTATGAATCTTTTGGGCAAATATCGTTTATTATAAATGCAGGGTTAAATATGACCGAATAAGGCGGTATCGAAATGCGAAAAATATTGTAGAAATTTTATAGATTTCTGAGAGCAAAACCCAAATGTACAAGTAAAATTTTCTTTTTTTTAATCTTTCTATTTTTATTTCTTCCTTTCTTTCTTTGAATTCATGAATGATAAATTAACACAACATTTGTGTGTGATAAATGATTTATTATTATGATAATTAATCAAATAAAATTAGTGTGAAAAAAAAATAAAACTTTTAGCATTATTAGTTGACTTTGCGGCATTGAGAGAATGTAGGAACGGGAAAAATCCATTGATCCTTTTGACCTTATGATCCCAATTATCTATAATAAATAGTGTTGTATAATAACGTGTTACGAAAGTAAAGAAATAAAAAAAGGTGGTTTGGACCTCGTTCCACTTACTCTTCTAGCTTTATTTAAACAACTTTATGATCCCAAGCTTCATACCCCCACCCACCGACTATTTATTGGATGACGCAACAAACAGATAGGTGGGTAAAATTTTTTAGACTAATATTCAGGAGGATGAGCAGACATAGAATTTTAGATTAATGGGTGGGCAAACATATATTTTTTAAAACTATGGATGGGTTGGATAAGCAGGTTAAATTTTTTAAAACATTGTGTGGGCAGGCTATTGCTAAAAACCCACCCATTGCAGACCTCTAGTCATTAAGTTTAAAAACAAGTAACGAATGGCGTTCCTTTTCTTCAAAAAAAGTTACAACATTAGTAATGGCATTACTTTCATCAAAGTTAGTTTATAGCAAAGGTTTGTTATTATTATATATTAATAAACAAAGAAAATTCAAATTTACTAAATTTTTTGGAAATCCGTATGTCATAAAATATAACAGGTGAATTGATGTGTTTGGATGACAATGCTACTCTAAATGATCCATCTACATATAAAATAAAATCAAAGATAATTTAAATTACTAATACAATATTTAAAGGCTCTAAACAATTATTTTAAAAAGATTATTATTTTTTATTCTTATGAAAATCCTGTTATATTATCACAGCGTGTGTGAGCAAACCTTGGTTAAAAGATATATCTGCTATATCATAAGAATTTTGGTAATCTTTGAAAATTATTTTAAACAAAGTATAATATTGTTGGGTTGTTTGGGAATTGCTTGCATTGTTGTAGGTTACTTGAATTATCTTTTCATTGTCCTCTTCTTGATGGCAATCATTAGTAGCAAAATTTTTAGATAAATTTGATTCATTTATTGATGGTTCAATTATACAAATATTTATCTGCAAAAATGTATTTAATCATATATATATGAGAACTAGTTTCAAATTAATGTTACAGATCTTCAGGGACGCACTGGCCAGTAAGCCTGGTGGGAAAATGTCCCGAGGGATCTCGAGATTTTAAATATTTAAGGGCCTTTAGGAAAGAATTTTGGGGCCTTGGAAGAAAATAGATATTTTTTTTAAAAAAAGTTGAAATCTAAATGTGTATTTATACTAAATAATATTTAAATATTATAATTTAAACATTTATTAAATATTAAAATTTTCTGATGGAATTATAAGCACTATAAGCCAGGAGCGGACTGGTCATAAGACCAACTGAGCATTTTGCTCATGAGGCCGCGAGAAAATGTCTATTTTTGAGGCCGATCATTAAAAAAATTGAAAAAAAAGAGGCCGACCAGAAAAAAGTAATATATTACTTCATTTTATCAAATAAGTTATGACTTTCTTATTATATTCATAAATTAAAAGTGATCATATTTATTCTTTTAGCATTTAGAATATTATATCAATACATTTCTTGAGGATTTACCATTTAGATGCTATTATATGGGGGTTTTTTCATTTTCTAATAAAAAGCGTCGTTTAAATGAAGGTCAAGTTTTGATTAATTTATATTTTTACATATTATTTTATAGTTTATTAATAGAAATGGCTCAATTACCTTTAAAATAATGAATGAAAGAATCTAGAGATTGGCAATAATATCCACGTAATAAAACAAATATCTGAGAATCTAAATCATGGGAATTTCCAATTAGGAATTTATTATAAAAAAAGGGAGATAGGGAGCAAACAATTTAGTTTCCAAATATATAGTACATAGCTAAAGGCAAAAACCTACCTTATCAATAGCTAAATCGCTGATTGAAGTACAAATTTAAAACGTTAATCTGCTTTGATTTTTTTGAAATAATGGGGCGGCTCTCATTATATCTTTAAACTAAAAATTAGAAGATTGATCAGCTTGGAAAATGAACGAAGATGACAAATCCTCTGTATCTTTTATGACATTCACCTCCATTCAAATTAATACCATAAAAATGGCTACAAATTTTGAAATTCTGATCTAAAGCTGCCAGATAACGTCTGGATATAAAATGAAATTTTAAAAACTAGAATAAACAAGGAGGATGTACGATGAAAGATGAACGTCCGAAGTCGAGTAATCTTCATATTTTTAAAGCAATTGATCAAATTATAAATCCCGAAAGTTGATTTATAAAGAGCTTATACCTAATGTGCAATATTTGTATCCAAAAAATTATGATAAAATAAATATCTAAGGTACTTCTAAAAATTGTTGAAAAAAGTTTCACAATTAGAAAATGTATTCAGTGACAAATAACGACAGGAATTGTCTACATTTGCCCGTATTTACAAAGATTTAAAAGTGTGATTGTGTGGATTTAATAAACGTTGAAATAATACAAGATATTAATAAATCCAACCAAGTGTAATCAATTCTTAATGTGTCTATGAGATTATTTGATACCATAATATACACATGGGCATGTTACTTAATAGAGGTCGATGATTACCATTATGAAATATAATGGCTAGGTTATCATCGTCACTTAAAAAAAAGGTAATTGTTATGTTACCTTTATTTAGAACATGTAACAGTTACAAATAAGCTTTTAGTTACATGATTAAAAATAAGAAAAAAGGAAAATAAAAAAAATGCAATAAAAATTTTTATTGATTCATTTTTTTGTAGTCTAAAATAAAAAGCAGTATAATATGAAACCAAAACTAATTTAATAAAAATCAAAGATTATCATTTTAAAATATTGAATAAATGACCAATTTTCAAATAAAACATCATTTTCATCTCCTGTTTGGTCCTTTAATCAAATTTACAAATCAAGAGCTATATGGAATGGGTAAATATGTATTGCAATAAATAAATATTAAAATTATTGGATATTTATGATCATTAATTTCAACTGATGGATCGAGAAATAAGATTCTTTCAATTTATCTTTGCAGACTACAACTGAGGAAATAAAAAAAACATTTTATTGGTTTTATCTTGTAAATTAATATAATGTATGAAATAAAAAAAGTGATAATCTTTATATGGAACTTTAAATAATGTGTTTTTACAATCTATCATACAAATTCGTTTTACTCAAAATACTATCATCGTCTTCCCATGCTAAAACTTTTTATGATTGACATTGTTTAAGAAAATAAAAAACAATTAAATCCCACAAAAAAAAGAAATCCTATTGCAGTTGTATTAGATTCCCTTGTTTTTTGTTGCCAATACAATCAGACATTCCATTTTAACATTTAATATATTTTTATAAAAAAAATAATTGTAAATAAATGTTTTAAAAGTAAGGAGAAATAAACTTTACTTTAAGTTAACAATCTAATATAAGGGCTATGGAAGTTCTTTATATTTTTAAAATTGGAGATATGTTATGTAACATAACACTATTTATAACTTTTTGCCCAACCTGCACTAATCTATTTTTTACAGCATATTAGTAAATTGCTAAATTTAAAATTATATAATTATGCTTAGGGAAAATATGGGATGTTATTTAATTGGAGGCAATGTTATTGATGCCTGAAAGAGATTATAATATTCATTTATTTAAACTCTATTTAGGAAATTATATTTGCAATATCCCTGATTTTATATGAACAATAATGCTTATTCTCGATGCAATATGATGTAATGTATAATTTAAATTTTATAGTGCAATATGTAATAATTTTATATGTGCAATTCATATTATTCTATATGTATATTGTGATAAGTATGTTTTTATGTGCAATTGGCATGATTTAATATAACAATTCTTAAAAAATATGTGATATCCTTTGTTTTTAACTTATTTTGATATGTTTTTGTCAAAATATAAAAGAAAAAGTGAAAACATATAAAATATGAATACGCTATTAAAGGTGTACTGGCTGAAGGCTGGGTAAAAGAAAACCAAATTTGCCCATGAGGTCATAGCTTTGCTAGTCTGCCCCTGCTGATCTTTAATTAAACTATAGTTTATTTACTGTTCCATTGGATGTTATAAAAATAAATCCATCGATATAGGTATCATAAAAATCAATAGTAGGGGCATAATCATAAGATACAAACTTTTGATCATATTTACTTATTCCATAATTAGCTGTATCACAAATAATCTAAATTTCTAATAATAAATGCCAAAATTAAATCTATTATAACTTTCTGATGAGTAAAATTAAACCATTTAGTAAATATACAGGAAGTTGGTTCATATTTATGTAAATCTTGATGAAGATCTGGATTGATATTAGAATATGGTAAACTCTCCTTTAAAATATGAGTGCAACACCAATCATTTAGAATATAATTTGGATGTCTAGGTTGCCATATTGATAATTTAAATATATTATCTGAAGGCACACCTATATATGTCTCTAAAATCAATAATTTATAACCATCATTGTTCCATTCTAAACTTATAATATCATTCTCAAAAGATGCTATTCTACAATAAAATGTTTTATACCGAAACAAAAAGGAAAATACTTATGTATAAATTGATAATTTTGTATAAGTGTTATGCAAACATATGCTTTGAATTTTTTATTCTGGTTCTTATTAAGTTTATAAAATGCAACTATATTACGATTTGATATAGCAACATATTGATGCATTTAAAAAAAAATTTCAGTGTTACTAAACTGAGAATTGACTGGTAAACTGAGAATTGACAGGGAAAATTTATTTTTATTTTTTATCTATCAATTATATTTTAAAAATATAGATAATATGTTTTTTTATAAATCAAATTTATCCAAAATAAAATTATCTAAATAAATAAAATAGCATATGGAAGAAAGAATAGTCCATAAATAGAAAAGATATATTATTATAAAAATTAACACCCATAATAATTTTTTTAATCATAAAAAAATTTCCGTTAGATGACGTAATAGATTAAAAATTTAGTTTTTAATTAAAAATAATATAAATTATAGGTACATACGCTCTAGATTAATTTATTTGGTACAAACTTATATGAACATAAAATAAAAAAATTTGAAGTTACATCATTATTTTTGGATTTATGATGTAAATTCTCCTCAGTTTAGCCATTTTTTTTTTAGATTTTTGGGATTTAAAAATTTTTTTTTTGACTCATTTTGTGTAAACTAACTTATATAAAAATAAAATGAAAAAAAATTAAGTTTACATCATATTTTATAAGTCGAGTCATTTTTTTAAAGATTTTTTGAGGTAAAAATACTTAATTTTTTTTACTTATTTTGCGAAAACTAGCTTATATAAGCGAAAATGAAAAAAATATTAAGTATCCATCCTTATTTTTGGAGTTATGATTGTCCATTCTCAGTTAAGTCATTTTTTAGAATATTTTAGGACGTAAAATTTTTTTTATTTTTTTGACTGATTTGTAAAATAACTTATATAAATATAAGACGAAAAAAATTTGAAGTTTCCATCATATTATCATATCTTTATTTAATATTTATTTAATTGAAATAACAGATTCAATAACAATTATAAATTATTGCATTTATTTTATAGGTCAAAAAAATTATATATTTTTTAAAATTCAAAAATCTAAAAAAAAAATGACTAAACTGAGAATAGAACTCTTTTTCGTTTTATATTTATATAAGTTAGTTTACACAAAATGAGTCAAAAAAATAAAATATTTTTAATTGAGCATCCCTCAGTTGGTCAAAATGCTTGTTTTTTACAATACCCACAGGGTCAACATCATAGCATTTTCCATTGAACCACCGTCCCATGCCATCCCGCAGTCCTATCGTTTTTTACCCAAACCTTTTCCTTATCCTCAAACTCTTAGGGCTCAACATTCCTATCTTTATAATATTTTTGTTTCCATAATGCATTTTCCATCCTTCTCTAGTGGATAGTCTGTTAATCTAACGTCATCCTGAGCCGCTTTTTTAATATCATTTCGGTAAGGGATTTAGCGATAGTTGAATTTAAAGCATTTCTGCGAGTAATTAAAACAATCGCTAAATTTAACTAGTCCGGAGTCTCACATCTTCTTCCAGCATAGAAACGTGCCTTTATCGTACGTATATAGTCGATTTGGGGGCTATAAGGGGCCGATCTAAACTGTTATGTTGTTTTTAAAAGGAAATGTTTTGAATTTAAATCCAGTAAACTGAATACTTATCTGAAACAATGTAGCGAGTTAACCCAAATCAAGCAAAATAATTACACAGATTATTCATTACACTCGCCTAATTAATATGTGTTAAAATTACGACTTCGACCCATGGTGAAGGCGTCTACCAAATTAAATAATACTTTGTAAATATGGGGCCTGTCGAATCTATCTGTATTTGTTCCCAAGGTCGGGTAAAAATGTTCAAAATGTTTCCGATCATCCTTTTTGGCAACTCTTGACGCAACGAAACCTTTAACATCACAATCAAGATTTGCCCAAAAAACATATAATCACCATAATAATTACATCTCCACTATCGTATGTTCTTGATGAATAATATTAAAACCACCTTTTTAGATTATCAGGGAATCCTATCATTATAAAATAATAATAAAGAAAGATTATCTTTAATTAAAATAATTGAATTATTAAATTATCAATATACCAATAATTTTATCAATTAGCGAACAAATAGAATGTAAATTTAACCATACAAAAAACGAGTGTAATTTCTTTGCATTTGACAGTGTTTTATAAATTTTTTTCAATATTCCGAATTCGTCATATGACCCAAATAAGTAACTAAATTTTCTCCAATTTTAATATCGGTCGTCGTTGTCAGTCCAGCCTTATCAAATCTTCTTAATACTTATATTCAGGGTTGGCATGTCGGTCAATTGACCGGAGGAGTATTTGACTGGTCAAATACGGTCAAATACTCTAAAATATTAATGGCGAATAAATATTTTGATATAATTAACTAGTATGCATTAAAAGCATGTTTATCAATCTTATTATTTTTTTATTAAAATATAAATATGTAATTTTTCTAAATATAGTAATATTTTTAGTTATTTTTTTGCCTAATCATTGCCGTTTCTCGCCTTCTTTATTTTTTTCAATTCATTTTTCTTAAAAAAAAATAAAAATACCCGATTTATTATAATCATAATATAATTTTTTCATTCTTATTTTTTAATAAATTTAAATTTTATTTAATATTTAGCCGAGTATAAATTATATTAATTCTCATTTGTTTTACTTACACTTGCTATATTTGGTTTTTAAAATTAATTTTCATTTTAATTGTTCTGGTCAGATTTACGGAATATTATTCAATTCTGGTAAAAAGTTTATTATATTATATTTATAATATTAAGAAATTATTGGAATAATTGGTCGATAATTATAAAATAGTTAAGATTGATTAACTTTACAATAATCAAAATCATTTTTTGTTAAATTTTAATATATTAGGGATTATGGTCAAACCAAAGCATCATGTTTGGAAACATTTTCAAGAAGTACGCGATGGTAAATCAGTTAAAGCGGTGTGCAAGTTTTGCAAGATGTCCTATATCACCCACGTTGATAGAATGGTCAAACATTTATTAAGCAACTGTACTATGTGCCCTGTTATAATTAAGGAAAAATTTTATTCAAATTCCAAAATATCAACCTCTACAAAAAATATCACAAATGTAATTTGTAATACTTCGTTTCATAGATAGAATTAATCCCAAAGAAAAAAATGAGCTGGATCAATTGTTTGCAAAGGCTGTATATGCGAGCAATTTACCTTTCCACATCACTGAAAATCCCTACATCCAAGAATTTTTTAAAAAAATACGTCCTATTTACACATTACCCAGGAGAAGGCAGCTGGCTGGATATCTTCTAGACAAAGCGTCAGGTGATATGGAGGTGAGAGTTGCAGATATAATAGATAAAGCTCCTTACTTATCAATTGTATCAGATGGCTGGAGCAACATTAGAAACGAGAGTATTATTAATTTTATGGTGATGACGCCTGTTCCAGTGTTCTACAAATTTCTAAATACTGAGGAAAATCGCCATACGGCAGATTATATTGCCCAGCAATTTAAAAATGTAATTCATGAATTGAATCCGGTAAAAGTATATTCTTTAGTTACTGATAATGCCGCTAACATGAAACAGCCTGGAGAATTCTAAAATCTGAATCTATTTATAATCATATACAATGTTATGGTTGTGCAGCGCATACATTCAGTTATTCTTTCACGATTTTGAACGATTGGACGCCTTCAGTGACCATATTTCAATAATTAAAAAAATTGTTAAATTTTTCAAGAATAAACACATACCAGCTGCAGTATTTTCCCGTAATAAGAATCTTCATGGCATACCATCTACATTAAGTACAATTAGCCAAACAAGATGGGCATCGTCAATAAAATGTATGGAGCAAATTAAAATATGCAAGAAAGCTCTAAAAGCATCAGTTGTTGAAGAAGCTGTTTGTGATAATTGTCCCATAGAAATTACCAATAATATATTAAACGAAGAATTTTGGACGAAAAATTTAAAATTTTTAGCTATACTCCAACCTTTAGCTACCTCATTGTTGAAAGTGCAAGGGGATAAATGTACTTTGGCCCAAGTAAAAAACGAGATGCTTAATTTGGAAAAACACATAATACAATCATGCCATGATTCTATATTTTTTTCTCCATCTCAAGAAAAAAAAATTAAGGTTATGTTTGAAAAGAGAAAAACTGATATAAATACATGTGCTCACAATGCTGCTTATTTATTGGACCCCCAATATCAAGGGGAGCATCTTACTAATACTGAATTTGATGAAGCATGTAATATAATACAAGAATTGGGTATTTTACAAGGTGGTGATAATCAAAATATTTTGAGTAATATAGTAAATTTCAGAAGCAAAAGCGGTATATTTAATAGCCATAATATGTGGAAAGTTGTAACTTCCATAGGAAACAATCAAATTTCGGCCTCAAGTTGGTGGAATGCATTTTGCCCACCTTGCCCATTAAGAGAAGTCGCTAATATTTTACTAACATTTCCTAGTTCGACTTCTTCTTCTGAAAGAAATTGGTCGGTTTGGGGCAATATTCACACGAAAAACAGAAATAGATTAAAGGCTTCTACAGCAGGAAAATTAGTAAGAGTGTATCATAAATTAAGATTGATTAAAAATATTAAAGAAAATAATGATATTGAATATGAATCGGAACAAGACTCTGCCACGGAGGGTGAAACATTGACTATAGAATGAATTAAAAAATATTATGATATTTATTATTATACATAGATTTATTATAATTTTATATAAATGCAAAATAAAGTTAATATTGGTGTAAAAAACATTTATTTGAATTTGACCGTATTTGACCATATTTGACCGGTCAAATATCGGTCAATTGACCGAATTGTATTTGACCGGTCAAATGCACAACCCTGCTTATATTAGCTCCATGATCAAATTATTCTCGCCTGCAATTATTAATTCGTCTAAAAATACGTTAATCATAGGAATTCCCTTTAATAGGTTTTGCACAAAGCGTTGAATTGTTATCGGAACGATAGTCAACCCAAAAGGGATTCTTAGATATTGGTAATAACCAACATAAGGCAAAATTGCTAATAGGTCCTTAGCTACATTCTGAACTAACTCTGAATTGTAAAAACGCATCTCTCAAATCTATCATAGAAAATTATTCACCTCCCGCGATACTTGTCAGGTCGAAGAAGTTTATAGTAAATTGTTATCTATCCCTAAATATTTGATTGTTAAAAGGAATAAAAGCTTATATGCAAGACACCGGATTTCTTTAAGATTAACCCATTCGATTGGATTGGAGTTCTTGTTGGTTCTACCTATTCCATATCGCTTTCATCTAAAAGTCTGTCCAACTCAGCTTCAACTATTCGACATGGAACTCCTCTTGCTGGTAAAGCTATCGGTAATACCTTCGGTGCGGATAACTTTATTGGATTTTTTAAAAACGTGAGCAAATTTTGATGCAATAGTATTTAAATTGGTAACATTCATATTTATATTATTTATCTGAACTTCTTTTGAAAGCTTTATAATGAATTCTCTAAGAAATGGCATTCAATAAGGATATTCTCTCCTTTAACTACCCAAATAGATATAATTTTAGAAATGTTTTTTACTTCGACTTTTACTGTACATTTACCCAACACTTCGATTTTGATATTGTTATACCCCCCTAGTTTATACGCGGACGATAGTGATGGTTTGCCAATACTTCGTATATCATACTGAACGCAACACCGGTATCGAATTCCATTGTAAACCTCAAACCATTTATCTTCGCATCAATGGTAGTTTTATTAGGAAATGATAGCCAGGTGTCCGTGGTGAAATCATCTGTTTTGAATGATTCCTTGCCGCGTCCAAAGCATATGACTTTCTTTGTGTGAAGTTAGGTTTAAAACTAGATTTATAATTATTAGGAGATAATTATAATGATTTTATTTGTTGGCATTGTAACTATTATTATTATTGAATTTATTACCTTTGTTATAACTATTAATCCTAAAATACGTGTTTTAGAACCTTGAGTCGGCTTATGATTAATAATTTCCTTTTAACTTCTACCTTGGTTTCCTTTTCCAAGGAAGAAAGCCGCGATCTCTAAACTCACAGTATTTTCAAAAGTGATATTGCCTTCAGTATATTTTGACTGAAGCTCTTTATCCAACTCAGGCAGCCCTACACCTAAGATAAATATATCTTTAAGGTTCATCAACAGGCGATTTAAAATTACATTGCAAGCAAATACTTTTTAATTTGATCGAAAAAAATCTACTATAATTTTTCCTCTTTTTAAGGAATGAAAATTTTTTAGATGTAGGAAAACATTATATATCCTTGAATATTTTCTTCAAACTATCAACTAACCATTTAATTTAACACGTCTCTTTAAGCTTAAAATATATTTTATTTTAACAAAATGAAAAGGACCAAATATAATTTAACTTTAACAATAATGTGATTATATATTCATCAAAATACCAGTAGCATCAGTAGAAGGGGGCGGCTCGAGCCCTCTAAAAAAATTTGAAAAGTCCTCTCAAATTTTGAATTTTTTAAAATACTACTAAAAAAAAAGATAAGTTCGCTAAAAAAAAATAATTGTGAAAATAATTTTAAAAAAATTTAATTGAGTCCCATGAGATTGTAAAGGCTAGTAACGCTCCAGGGAAGTACATTCAGGCACTTACCATCTAATTTAGTAAATTGTATCCTAAAACAAAATACAATTTATTGCAAGTTAATACATAACAATTAGATATCTAGACATTTAAAGGTTGTAGTTAATGTGACGCAACGGTCCAGTTTAAAGTCTAATCGAAGATGGATAGATACTTTGAGCTCATTATCGCTAAGTAAAAAAAAACTTAAATAACTATTTGGAAGGGCATCAAGAATTTGTGGTCATTTTTGTAGGTTTAGGAGACTTTAAATAGTTGAAGATCAGATACATTGGACATTGAGGACAGTTTTCAAGGTTTCTATTTGAATAGTTCCATGTATTAATAATCAGTATCTTTGCCAAATTTCAAAAATATTTTGCGTCTATATAAGTTGACCTTTCTGCAGTACTTTTGTATAAAGTATTTTTCCCCACTTTTAGAAAATTAATATAAAGATCATATAATATTTTAAATTTTTATATATTGCTTTTGAGTGAATATAATAAAGCATGGGTTTTTATTATTTAAATTAAAACATTGTGAAATGCTGAGATTTAAAGGGATTAGTTTTATAAATAGTAGAAACATTATCCAATTTTTTTAATACAATAAATTTCCAAGAATATGAGAATATTTAGTAGAAAATATGGAAATAAGGAAAAATAAAGAAAATGAACATTATAATTCTTCTAGTTTAATGGGGACGTATACTTATATTAATATAAACTGCTCAACGCCCAATTCTATTATGTTATAAACATAATTCATATAGTAGCCATTTGCAAAATAGCAACTTTTATTTTAATGAGTATCTGTTTATAATGATTTTAACCAGGAACATGGAACAAGGGCATTTTTAAGTTCTCGTTCCATTCCATTCCGGTCAAAATATTGTTCCGGTTCTGTTCCACCTGGAACGTTCCTATAAAAATATCTAAATATATTTTTAAGTCTATAAATTTTTTTTAAAATCTTTATTTAATCATTAAATGAATCAATGATTACATCGAAGCAATAATTATTTTCTAAATGATTTATCATTTATAATAATTACATCTTTTTAATTATGATACTCCCTTCATAAATTTAAAAAAGAATATCTTAAATTTTTTACTAATACTAACTATCAACTTGTGAATATAAAAGAATTATTTTTTACAATGATGCATTATTGTAGTATATTGTTGACATGAATATGAGCCTTTTTAAATTACATTTAAAAGTATAGCAGAAAGTTTTGTTTGGAAAATAATGTCTATGATTTTATGCAATATTTAGATTTGGTCGGTAATTAACAATATCATTTATTATAAATAGGTCTATAATAAAGGTATTAGTTTTTACAGTAATAAATAACCCCCCAATAAATTTATACTCCCACTTAGAAACGCCTACCCCAAACTGCCTCAAAAAAATTGGATACAAATTGTTCTTGCCCCCCCCCCCTTACCCCTCTTATGTAGACAATATTTCCAGGAAAGTGTTGAACATTCTTTTTCAACACTCAAATTTTTATTAACACTACATAAAATTAATAATGTAAAAATATCGCCACCGAAGGCAGCGGGAAATTTTTAGATGGGTAGACATAGATTTTGAGGGGGGAGGGTTTGGATTCAGTGATAATCCTTTCATAGACGCTGCTTGGCTACATGGAGTTGCTAATACGATTTTGCCAATTCATACAGAATAGGATTTTCTATTTTATTGGATTCCCAGTATTCTAGCAACTAGTTTTGCTATGTTTTAAATTTTTTCCTTGCATTTTAGAAACATTTCTAATTCATCAGATTTTTTCACAAGATTTAGCCGAATTTCTTATTATACATTTAAAATTTTATTTAAGAAAAAATTAATTTTATAGAAAATAAACAGTGTAATAAATTTGATAAAAATATTTTCCATCTTTTTAATTTTTTTAAATTTACTTTACTAATTGTTATTACTTTGGTAGTATTATACAGTTTAGCATGATTAATGATTTATTATTATTATAAACAAAAAAATATGAAAAGAAAATAAAATAAAATAATGTACTTAATATATGTGGTGGTATTGTAATATGAAATCTATGGGGATTCGGAATCTCTGTTATAAATCCTTTAGCGAAGACGATTTGGAAAAATTTCAAAGATCTAACCGGAAATTTATTCTAGCATGTGTATAGTATATTATATACCTTAAAAATCATTATATATATATATATTAAGTTATATAATCTTTTAAATAAACAGGTTTTTGTTTCATTCGTATTGGTTTAGAAATTAGGATTAGTTTATCTTTATTTATGATATTTTTCTCCTTAAAAGAATTTTTAGAGTAAGTATCATGATTTTTTTCTTAACTGGTCTAAATGTCTTCTTATAATACCTTTATCTGTCTTAACTTAGAACATCATGTCACTTTCTTTGTGGTGATCATGCCTTTGCCCCATTTATCACTCTTTGTATTTTATACCAAACATAATCTCCTATACTCAAGGTTCTATTATGTGATAGTGTTATGTTATCTCTATCATCTTTTTCCTAAAGGTTTCATTCCATTTAATTCTAATGTCACGATTGAACATTCTTTTGGTATCATTTTGTGTGTTTCTATAATTGAATATTGTCAAGTGCAGTATCTAAGTCAATCTTTATATTTCTTTTCATATGGTCTTAAACGTTTTCACCACCTGGCTCTGCTGGTGGTATGCAGACGCAAGTACATATTTGATACCATAATCATTGCAAAATTTCTCATAATGATTACTTGTGAAGTTATTACCATTATCTGTAATAACTATAGTTTACCAAATAGCGAGATGGCTTTAAAAATTTCTTTTGATGTAATTTCAGTTGTAATATTTTTGATAGGAACAATAATAGGGCACCATGCTAAAATGGTGGTGGAAAGTAAATTTAACTGTATTATTTCTAAAAAATATATCTTTTTGACTATAAAATATCATCGGTATATATACAAAATTTAATATAATATATTTGAATAACATAAATTCCAAAATAAAATATAAAATTCAACAATTATTATAGGGAATAGGGTTTCGTTCGAATCAAGATGCTTATAATTTTTTTAAAAATGATCTAGGTTTCCAATTAACAATAAAGCTCTTTTAAGTATGTGTACGAATGCAGAAAAGAAAATTATTTTCTACATTCATATTTGAATTTTAAACAATATTATTTATTTTTTATATAATATCTTTTGGAAAAATGTATTATTTTGCAATTTATACTAATATGCGAATTAAATAATATATAAAAGAATTTCATAAATATATGAAATATTTAACGTTCATGCACGATTATATCTTTTGATGAGAATAGGAAAAATTTCTAACTCAAAAAAAATAAAAAAAAACACACAAAAACTAATTTTTTTATATTTCATAATATAATACAAATATTAACTAAACTTTTACGAGAACCTAGCAAATTATGGATGATATTGATATATATCATGAATTAAAATTTTACAATTACAATCAAAAATCTAATAAATAAAAATATTATAGGTATAAATTAAAATATAGTTCATATGTTGTATATAAGTTTGACCTGGGAGCGGGGGTAAAAAATAAATGTTACACATATATTTGTTCGTAAAATTTTTTTTTTGAGTATCGCATTGCTCATAATGGGCATGTCTTGATCTGTTAATATGGGTTCAGGATTTTTAAGCTCTATTTAATGGAAATTTTGATCACATGAACTTAATCGAAAAAATCAATTCCTAAAATTATTATCCTTTGGAAATAAAATTGCTCGTAACATTACCCAAAAACCGTTTGAAAAAAAGTTATGTATGGAAATTACCGTATTTATTATTGCCTAAGCTCTTTCCTGATTTAAATATGGAAGATTATAATCTTCAAGAATAGTGCTAGACATGATCGATTAGGTAATTAAGAGGCAAATTTGGAGGATTAAGATGTTAATTTAAAATATATATTTTTTTAAAAAATTCATAAAATTTATGAACATAAAACAATTTTTATCCTGATAGTGTTCTGACTTTGTTTAAAAATTTAGTAATTTATTGATTTCTTCAAAACAAAGAACAGGAACTAGTTCGAACCAAGGCTTGTTTATTTATTTAAAAAAAAATATAGCCCAAATTTTGTCATGTTCAGAACTCCGCTTTGAAATTTTTTCATTTTATTTAAATCTTTAAAAATAATGAATTAAGATTTACGATTACAAATACAAAAATTTAACAAATAAAAATATTATAATATAAAAAATATCGCCTTTTCATCTTTCATTTGCCAAATCTTTGTATTCAGGAAAGCTTCAAAATAAATATAAAGATATATTAGAAGAATTAAAATCATACTAAAATTTTACTAATTGGGGGGGAGGGGGGGTTAAATTCTTGTATAAAGTTTAAAAAAAATATTATTCAGACTAATTATATATTACAATACAGTCTAAACTCAATCACAACAAAGTATATTAATATTTATTCCAATAGATCTAATCCCAATAACTCAGGCACATGCATTGTTTAAGGGATTCAGAACTATCCTATTTTTATGGGCATAAAATCGACCGCTTTGAAGGTCATCTCACTGGCAACTTAGTTTGTTGCGATGAATAGTTCCTAGCCATCGACAAAGTGGGATATATGGTGACGTTCTCCGCCCACCAATCCAAAATATGTGTCGATCTTGGCACAGGAGGCTCCTTAAGATATTCCACGATCTCATCTCTCATAGAGTCTGTTTTATCAATAGCATCTCTGAAAATAAATATTAAAATACAAGTATAATTATATTTCTAAATATTTATATTTACTTTCACAGTTTATCATGCATAGTAACTGAACAATGCCATCAGTAAATTCATATACCGTTGATTGTTATGATAGCCAGGCATAAGTACTGTGTATTAGTTTAAATTCTTCATCATATTTATGTTTTAATATAGAATTGGGCATATATTTTAGTTTTGTCTTGGGATCAGCAAACAAGATATGTAGTTCGTAAGGGTACCAATTATCATAGGCTTTACATTTACTCAGTATTTATCTTCGTTAACATGTGAATCAAATGTTTCATCTAAAAAATATCCCTCGAAGTGACGAATAAACCCGCTGCCCCAATAATATTTTCTTATTAAACTTCCAAGTTTTGAAAAATTTCAATTTCCTTTAAATATTTAGCCTCATTGGCATTAAATATAAAATTCATCTTTTGGAAGACATTCTTCCCCTAAACGTTTAATAGCGTGTAAATTCTTTAAAATAAAATATATTATAAAAATAACATTTAAGATTATGCTCAAATTACTTTATTTATTGTAGATAATAAGACACTTACAATTCCACCTAGTGGCTACGTCGAGTGGTAATCTATTGCCACCAGAGATATTCATGTATTTTTGCATAAACTTTGGCGACAGGTTAAGTGTTTTCACTAATTTGTGTATTTTTTCTAATCTTGGATCAAAAATAATTAGCTCTTCTTTGACGATTATATAACATGAGCTAGGCATTTATCACTATAGAAGGGCATATTGTATTTTTCCATATAATGATTGGTCATTATATCTGCTGCACTTATGATAATTTTAGCAATATCATGAGTAACCGCCATTTGAATCTCTAATGTTTCAAGAGATTTTAATAAATAATTGGTTATATCTTGTCCACTGTGCGGGTGAGTCAGTTCTATTAAATCAAGAAGTTAATTTTTTGTTTACCACTTATTAGTTATATAATAGTAATGAACAATAAGACTAAGAGTCAATTACTGTTAAAATATCCGTGGAAAGAGAAATTTTTCTAGGTACCTTTTTTAATTTTGAGATATTTATAATTTAGATGTTTCATAAATTGAATGCAGGTATTTTGTAGCTGTTTGTCTTGTCCTTATTTTTTCATTCTTAAATATAAAGGAAAAAATATCCTTGAATTCAATAGTCAAATTTGTTAAACGGTAGATTATTTTTAATCACATATCGTATGATTTTATCTAAATGCTTATTTTCCTCGGGTAGTAGTTTTCTTATACCCGATAAATGTTTAGGCATTACTTCTTTAGTTTGACAAATCGATCGTTGGTGGGATATTTTAATATGATTTTTCAGGTTGGCTAAAAAATATTAAAAATAGATTTTAGATATATTATACTTGTAGCCGTATGGAGACTAGAATTTATCACAACGTACACATTTACGCTGAGATTTATTAGGTGTGGTGGAACATATTCTTTATATTGAAACTGTTATTAGCTATTATTTGAGTAAAAGAGCAATTAGTTATTGATGAAGTAAAGGAGTTTTGATATTCAATTTATTCTCTTGGCTATTCATAAGATCATCAATGTATATAAGATCCGCCTATAATAAATAGTATGAATATATTCTTATTCCTCAGCATTAAGTATCATGATTACCTCGGAATCTATATTCGTCTCATGAAATTATCCATATCCAGAGCAAAATCATCTTGATTATCATTAGAAAAATCAAAATTCTTCTTTTTTATAAAATTATAATTTGTTTTTTTTTGTAAATTTGTAAAAAAGGTGTTTTAACAAAAAATTAAAATATATGTTTTTTTAAATTATATTTTTCTTTCATTCAAATAAAATAATTTTATAATTAATGTAGGAATTTTTTTTTTATTTTGATTTAAAAACGATTAAACTTTACAATAAAAGATGTAAGCTATATAAAAAAAAAATATATATTATTTATTTTTAAAAAAGGTATTAAAATAAAGTAATGTATTAAAAAATGAACATGAGGAGGTACCTAGGTTATGGCACCGTGGATTGATAAGACCTACAAATTTCCATTGAAATTCGTTGAATTAGGTTAAAACTTTCCTAAGGACTATTACCCTAATTAAGCGCATATTTTGGCCGAGTCAAGCTGAATTCCCCTGCTCCATGGAATATTCAAATAAAATAATTTTATTTTAATCTCTAATAAATTCTTATTCTTAATTTTTTTAACGCCTGCTGACACCTAAGGAAGAAGGTGGGGGGAATAATTTTAAGTTAACTTTGGATTACATATAAATCAATGCATTTATTTATTTAATTATTTTTTTTTATAGTTATATAATAATGGCATAAAGAAAAATATTTTATTATATACAAAAATTGAATTATTAATATGGAATATACAAAAGTAAATATATAATGCGAGAAAAAATATATGATGCATAGTCAAAAATAATTATAATTTATTTTTATGTCCAGACGTTTTTTTCAAAATTTAAATTAATTTTCTTTTTCGGGGCGGGTTTAAGATTTCTAAACCCGAATTCGGGTCCAGAACCCTAATTTGGCAGTCTGAAAGATATTTTCCTCTTAATATTATACAAATTAAAAATAAAATGTTAAGATCTCGACCTGGCCATATAGGGGGGGGGGGAAAGGGGATTATCTCCCCACCTTCAGAAATTCATCACTTTTTGTGAATATCATTTAAAGCTAATAAAAAATATCCCCCCTAGTCCTCCCCCCACTAACTGATCCCCCCCCAACGTATGTATATATCTTAAACAATAATTATAATTTGAAAGAAAGAATGTAAAAGTTGAGATTTATTTATAAAACTATTCATCATAATTTATACATTTTTGGAAAAAAGCATTTATTTAAAAAAAGTGAATCAAAAATGCTTTTTAATAAATGGAATATAAGCCAAAGATAAGTCTTAAGACAAAAGTGAAATGTATTATAATTATTAATAATAGATCCATAAAATTACTAAATAATATAATATATCAAATATAATTTTTTATAAAGTGAGTAATTTTAATTTATTTATCTTATAAAAATAAAATATAATTATAAAACTATTGATAAAATTAAATCATAAATTAAATAAAAAAAATTAAAGCACAATACAAACATTGGAATATTTTATGTCGTAGATTTACAGTATATCTAATTTTATCAATTATCATATGACAATCAAGTAATTTTTACCAATATAGCGAATTATATATTTTATAGAAAACTATAAAATATTGATAAGGACATTAGAAAATATCTTTTAAAGACATTGTGGGATAAATAATATGAAGTTTATTTTTATATTCCATTTTATTTAAAATAATTAGATGGCGTTAAATATTTAAATGCAAATTGTTGCTATATTTATAATCAAGAGAAATGATTAGTAAAATTTGTTTAAATATTAACTGTAATATATTCTCTAACTGGTAAATATGTCTGTAAAAGTGGAATTTTACCTAGTACTTTATAACTAATTCTATATAATAGAGGAATATCAACTATATGTCTACTTACTTTTTATAAATAAATTTCTTATACTTGTTTGGAATAAATCATTACCATGCTTTTATATTAATGTATATACAAGTAATTTATTATATTTTATATAAACTAATAAAAATATATTTCATATTTGTTCCAGGCTTATTAACCTCCTATCTTGTAAAAATATTTTATGACTATATATAGACTAAGGTAACCCGGTCGAAGGGCGGGCAAAAGTGGGCCGAAGGCCCATCCCAATGGGGTTTGGGAGTGAAGCCACCAGTAATTTTTTAATTCACCCCCCCCCCCCCCCCCTATTAGGAAAATCCTGGCTACGCCTATGCCTGGCCATTTAGAGCTATGCTCAAAATTTTTTTCACCATCAAATATATGAGTAATCATATTTATTTTATTCCCCCCAGGTCTTATTTATATACACCATGTTAAAGAAGAACTATAATTATTTGATACCCATCCATCCATCATCATATCAATATTTGATACTGATTAAATTATTCCTGACCTAGCTTCGCCAACTGAGAAGTGAAGCCTGGTTTGCTATCTATACAATAGATATAATTAGCTATCGATTGTACGTCATCATATATTTATATACTTTACTAAGGTAAAGAAAAAACAAATTCGGGGTTCGTGCTCAGCTAGTTTAGTCTATTTTTAGACCCAAGCCTCGGATCTGGGTTTTACACAACCAACCAATAAATATCACTTATATAAGTAATCGAATATCCTAAAATTTAAGTTAACCTATTTAGTTCACGACTCTAGTTTAAAACTCGAGTCGCGACTTGAGTTCACGACTCTAGTTTAAAACTCGAGTCGCGACTTGAGTTCACGACTCAAGTTCAGAACTCGAGTCGTAAAAATGAATCGACTCAAAACTCAAGTTTTGAATAGATTTATTGCGACTTCGATTGGTAGTCAGGAGAATTCGACTATTTAACAAGTTAAAATCGTTATAAGGTTGCTCTATTCAAATGGCGATTATGTTGTCCTTTTTAATCGCTGAGCAGTTTATGTTAATATAAATGTATGAAAATTTATATTGCTTACCAGAAGATATCATAAATTATAATCGAATAATTAGCACGATTAATTGCTTTATCATTTTCTATTACGACAAAGACATGTACAATTGAAGGAAGTTTTTGCACAACGAAAAGAGAATAAGTATTTTCTGTCAACAATTCGTGATAAATGGCTTATTAACATTCTTAAGTATCCATCGTAAACGAATCATAGAATGGGTAAATTTTGTTCAGAAACTATTTCTATATTTTCCCAAGTGTCAATAATTTGCAACTAGCATTAGCGTAAATTTATTACATTTTAGCCTTTAATTATATTTCATTTGTAGGATGGCAAGGATTCAAAATATTTGCAAGTTTTATCCATAGTTTTAGATAGAAATCATTAAGTTATATTATTTTATAGAGGCAAAAAATTTGAAACTACGATCATTAAATCACGCTAAATGATAGAATAACATGTAAAATGACCAAAAATGGGCAAATGAACTAAAATTCTGAACTATGCAAAAAATTGTTAACAATCTATGCAAAAAATTGTTAATACTCGCGAATTAAGACAAAATATGCAAAAAGCACTACAAAATTTACCTATGCAAAATTTATTAAGAAACTACGTAAATTACAAATAATGCAAAAACACGAAATGATATATAAACGTATGCAAAGTAACGCGAATATCTAAAAATTGTGCAAAATATGTAAAAACACTCAAAATGATGCAATTAGAGGTATATAAAATAATATCAAATGACTATAACAGGAACGCAAGCTTAAAACACGCAAATTATAGGCAAACTAACTAAATCAATGTAATTGTGAATTATTTTAAAGCATAAAATTCCCTTGTTATTTTACATTATTGAAAAAATATTTTTCTTAGAAAATTTATACCGGGCACCCCTAACTATTGTAGAAAATGACATAGAAATAAGTAGTGATAAAACTATTTGAACACATTTATACTTTTATTAAATACAATTATAAATAGTAAAATACATTATAATAATAAATACTATGAAATTCACAAAAGGCTATTCTTTCAGTCATAATTTTTTTTTATAACTTCCTCCTCTGTGAAATCCAATTTTTAATAATATAACACATTTCGAAATAAAATATATTGCTATATTAGGTTATACTCTATATTTTAATTTGTGAATACCTTTAGTAGGCCTTGAATTTTAGCAATAAGAATAAAAATCTATTAAATTATTTTAGAAAATAATGATATAGGTAAAAAAAAAATTATTTAACCTCTTTATTCGATTTAATAATTCAAAATTGTAGTATTCTATTCAAAAAATTTCCTAATTATTTGTTTGTTAAAAAATCATTTTGATTAATTTTAAATTATTCATGTAAGTAAATATCAAAAAGTGTTCGAACTAATTTTTCAATGTTATATAATTTCATAGAGGGAAAGATCTTATTTGATAACCGACTTCCATAGTATACTTATATAGTTAAACCTCGTTACAATTAATCCCCAATTCAAATTTAGTTAGTTATAGTAAACGTTAACTTACCCGATATGGTTCACTTTATTAACATAACGAATATTCTTTTAAATTCTATTACAAATTTGTAATGTATAATTTAATTAAAAATTATTTCAAGTTATATATTTTGTTGCTAAATCATTAAAAAAAATAAGTTAACTATATAGAAACGTTATGAGATAGAGTTAACAAAATTTATTTAGAATAAGATTATCTATAGCTAATTTTACATCAGATAGGCTCTAATTTTTTGGTCTTTCAAATTATGACAAAAGTTTCTATTTCTTCCTTCATCGATTGCTCTGCTAAAATCTGAATATATATGTTACACATATTAGTATTTATGAGAATATGGGCCCAAAGATTTAATAAATGTTGCGGGATTATTTTAATTTATGAATAAGTGAACGATCGAATTTGTCGACTCAACTGTATACCTAAACATGGGTCATTAAGCTCCACAAACCTAACCTAAATATATATTTTTTAAATAGTTTTCTCTTTAAACTGTGTCCTAAATGAAAAAAATATAAATAAATAAATTTATTAATTTTGAAGAAAAAAATAACAAGCTATTTTTAATGTGCCTTTAATATTTTTTTTAAATATATTTTTTATAGATATGATATGATATGTATAATTAAAATTTTATCTAATCTCCATTTTTAATATTGAATTTAAAAATAAAGATTCAAAAAAATAAATTTATAAATTTGTTCAATTAAATATAAAATATAATTTTTATGCTT
This sequence comes from Gordionus sp. m RMFG-2023, assembly GCF_954871325.1. Lineage (NCBI taxonomy): Eukaryota > Metazoa > Nematomorpha > Gordioida > Chordodea > Parachordodidae > Gordionus > Gordionus sp. m RMFG-2023. Next base: position 22,571,005 of record NC_088779.1, on the reverse strand, counting down.
GTAAATTAGTATAATAGTTATAATTACTCAAATAAAGAAACAATTGAAATTAGTATCAGTTGATATATAAAATTGAACGTAGATTAGGCTTAGTATTGGTTTTAATAATAGTGTATTTTTTCAATTTTTTTTAATAAAGATTGTTATATTAAAATTAATTAATTTAATTAAATATTTATTTAACAAAATTAGTCTTTAACATCCTAAAATTTAACCTAAAAACATACGAAACTTTATCGAAATACACAAAATGAGTTTTTTCTAGAAAATAAACGTAGCCAATACATATTTTTGTGAAGTTCAAAACTTTAAAATAGGATTTTATATAAGTTTCAAATTTTGTGTAGGTTTTATTTAATACTTGACCATATAATAGAATATAAATTACATTGACGGTTTACGTAACTATTATATAACATTTTTTGCCTTTATGAATTTAACCTTTCCCAATTTGTATCCATCACAGAAGCATGGATATTTAAAATTATCTTAACTATCACTAATATTATTTTATTTTGAATTATTTAAAAATGTAAGTTACAAATAATAAAATAATGAAGACAGAAAATATTCAATATTGTGTTAGGGATAATTCATATATGTAAGCCAGCATCAACTTGGTACCGTTCATGAAATGCTGCTCGCTTAATTTCTCGTTTTGCGAATGAGCTCCATCGTCAGTTGTACCGATAGGCAGCAGTATTACGTTTGTTGGGGAAGGAATAGCTTGAGATAGGTAAACAACTGCGGGTATCGTTCCCCCTTCCCTTGTGTAATCTGGTTCTAACCCATAGACTCGTTTTACTGCCTTCTCGGCTGCTATAAATACGGGATTATTCTGTGGGTTAGGATTATACCATGCTAGAACTCCTTCGTGAAGAGACTTCAACGTCATTGTATTGGCGTTCTCCTTGCCCAGGGTCCAATCAGCGTGCAACTCTTCTAGATAAGAGCGAACCAATTCTTTTACTCGTTCGGGGTCCTGATCTGGAACTAGTCTAATGCTAAACTTGCTGAGAATTCTATGAGGTATGACAGATTTAACATCCCCTTTTTGGGATATAGAACCCTCTATACCGTGTACAGAAAGGGAAGGCCATCTCCATTTCTTGGCTAGTACCTCGTTTTTGGAAGCTACGAAATAAGCACCCGGAGTTTCGTCGTTAAATTGAATGGAAGAATATGAAGCATTTTCTGGTTCTTCCAAAGGCAACACGTCATCATATATTTCTGGGATCAATATTTTGCCATCCTTATCAACCATGGAAGCTAATAAATAAACGCTTTCTCGTAGTGGTTCGTCGATGGGACCCCCATGGACTCCCGAATGCAAGTCTTGCTTGAAAGGTCCGTTAATTTCTAGCGAGAAATAAACCATACCTCTTAAGCCATAAGTCAGGCACGGCTTATAATTTGTCAAACAATAATTGTCAGTTACGACTAAATAATCTATATCGTTAAAAAATGTTGCCTCATTACTCAATATTTCTCTTAATCCTGGAGAACCAATCTCTTCGCCCGTCTCTAAGAAAATTTTTATGTTTAGCGGTGGGAAACAATCATTTCCTAGCTCTTCTTTTAGCACAGATAAGGCGTTTAACCAAGCTACTACGGGTCCTTTGTCATCTGTAGTGCCTCTGCCCTTCAAAAATCCATTTTTCCTTTCCATTACAAACGGATCTGACTGTTCCCATCCCTCGGATTGTTTAGCAGCCACTACGTCAACATGTGCATAAATCAATAGAGTTTTGGATTTATTAAGTACTTGTTTGTTGATATTTTGCGCTTTAGCCAGATGCCCTAATAAGAAGGGATATTTCAAACTGGTTGAAGAGTTCGATTTGTTAGATAAAGTTGGAGATTTTATTTGCCAAAAAAAACCCAGATTATTTAAAATATCGCCAGTCCACTTTAACATATTAACCAGATCTTCCTGATGTTCAGATTGGGATGATACACTAGGGATAGCTACGGCATGAGCTAGTCGTTCAACAAAAACATCTTTGCGATAATCTATGGCTTTAAAAAGCGTTTCTAAATGAGTTTCTTCTAAATATTTGCAATTTTTAACGTTACCTTTATTTGTAGAATCATGAGAGTAGCTAAGTGTGTTTGAATATAATAAAAGGCATGTCCAAAATACGGTAATCATATCTATTATTTTTTTTATAAGATTAATAAAAAGTAATATAAAAAATAATGGTTTAAAATTGATATGCTACATATTTATATTTAATTAATTTTTTAAGAAAATTATACTACTTGACATTGCCAGGATAATATAATATAAATGATAAGATAAATATAAATATGAGTGAAGAAAATCTATTAAATCCCAAAATTATAATAAAAAAATAATATTAAAAAAAATTAAAAAAATTGAATTTCGATCACGGGAGCTTGACCTTATCTTATATTGGTCGTAAAATCGATATATAAAAAAAAACATAAATATTAAAACAATTAAAATTTTTTTACAGAAATTTATTTATATTAATGATGAAAGAATTTCATCATATTCAATCAATGAATACGCTGCCTTAAAAATATTTTCTTTTTAGTATTTAAATGTTCTAATTATAAAAAAGGCGAATCAAATAAATTAATTGCATTATTCAAAATATATTGCAATTTTTGAAATCGGTTATGAGATATTATTCCTTATTCATACGAATATACTATAAATAGAATAATTCCTTATTCGTATGAACTATTCGATTCGACTTTTCGAAAGTATTAAATTTGCCAATTTATAAATCGAAAATATGGGGTTATAAATGATTATTGTAGAGATTAAAAAAGTTCTAGAAGGGACAGACTGGAATAATTATAAATATTTATGAATAATTTGTTATATAATATTAACATTTCGAAGATGATTGGCTTTCCGTCAGAGGAACTTAAGTCACAATCGCGCTCATTTAGATTTTGGACTATTTTTTGTATGATTTAGATAAAATTATGTAACAATATTAAGGATTATCTAAGATGAAAAATAAAGAATTATAAAGGCAACATTCTTAACAGATAATATATAATAAGAAGTTTGTGTTATAGATATTTAAAGATGATAATTTATGAATTTTATTGTAAACAGAGAAGTTACTTATAAACTTAAAAACCAACTTAATCTAACAGAATTTAATTGAGACTATAAGAAGTTTTAGAATTTAGAATTATTATAAATTATTAAATAATTGATCACTAGAGATAATTGCGACAAATAAAAAGGAATATAAATTTTGGATCAAACAATTTCAAGATGTGTAAAAAACTTTAAGTGAAAATATATGGAGATTGAGATAAAAGACTGAAACGAATATCAATATAGTTAAAAGACACTATAATGTAAAATATTCGGAGATTGAGATCGTAGACAAAAGCAAATATACAATTATTGAGAAATTTTATTTAATAATATTTAATAAAATATTAAGTTGTTGATTAACCAAATACTTCAGAAAGAGAATGGATAAGCAGGGATCAAATTAGATATAAAATTTTTTATCATTAAAATTTGAAGCCAATTACGCTAATCTGATAAAAGCAGAAAGAAATCAAGCAAAAAGATTGAAATACCGAAGAAAAAATGATAAAGGCTATTTTAAATTGTTTTAATGAGGTTTTAGATGTAAGAATATATAAAACTAAGAGAATCAATTACCATAGAGTTTGTAAACAGAATGAAGAAATAATTTATTTTTTTGAATAATGCGGATATTGATATGAAATTTCTAACTAGGAAAAAAAATTGTTTGATATTTAATTAAGATAAGAGAAGTCAGTCACAAGAGTGTAAAATTGAAAGAAAAAAAAGTATGAGAATTTAAAAGGTTCTTAAAAAAGAAGAATTTGAAGGTAAAAAGTGATAAATTAGAAATGTATTTCAGTTGTTTTTTAAAAACATATGTTCGAAGATTATAATGATTATAGAAAGTGTTTTTCAAGAACATGTGCGTGAAAGTTAAAAAGTTGTTTTTTAAAAAAGTGTGCGAGATTTATGAGAATCATAATTTTGTTGTTTCTTAACAACGCGTGAAATTGATGATAAACATAATTTAGATGTTTTTTGTAACAACGTGTGCCTGCAAAGGTCATGATAATCATAATTTAGTTGTTTTTCAACAAGTAAAGTAGAGTGCGCGAAAAAGAAGAATAAAAGAGAAAGGTGAGCGCGTAAAGGTCAAGAGAAGAAATAGGTATTTGATTTTTTCTTTAAAGATTCATTAAGTGGGATGAAATAAATGCGAAATGACACAAAAAGAAAATAAAAAGATATTTTGGTATAAATTTAAAAGTAAGAGAATTTTAGATTCAAGATAATCAAGAGAATTTTCGATTTATAGCATTAGATATGATTGACAAAAGATGATTATCAATATAAAGGCTAATGGAAAGATATGGGTCTAGGTTAAATGAGGTTAAAGGGATGGTAGAATTTGACATAATTATATAATTTATTGGGTATATTTTGACTATGTATGATATTAAGATTTAATTTAAGAAAAAAAAAATATTTCAAAAATTAAGAGAGAATTTAGGGAATTTAATAGATTAATTGAGGCAGAATTAGATTAGATGCGATGATCTTAGACATGAAGACGACTTTATTAGCTTATTAGACCATGTATTTTAAATTTAAGAATGAATATAGGAAAAGGTGATAAAATATTTCAAATGATATGTAGGGTTTAATAAAGTATTAGGTAGAAATTGAGGAAACGACTTAGATATTAGGACTAAGATGAAGTTAGGATACGAACAATAGAATAGATATATCAGCAAAAGAAAACTGTAGTATTATAAGGTATGAAAGTCTAAAGTAGTTATCGGTATAAGAATTCGTGAAAACAATCGTTAATCACTGACCAGTTATCGTCAATCATTTACAGAGATAAAGCTCAAATATTTACAAGAGAAAATTAAATCTGATAAGCTTGATAAATTTCTAAGAATTTCATAATGGTAGTAGTAGAATTAATCTTCAATAAAGTTGTAATAAATTAAAAGGGATCATTAGAAATAAGAACTGAAACTAGGATAATTTATTATAAGAATTTCATGCGGTTAATAGAAACAAAGTTGAAAGAGACTAGAATTATTCGATAATCGTTTATCAATTACAAGTTATAGTTTAGCTGTTATAAAACGCTAATCATTATAGAGATTGTTAGAAAGTACAAACTAGAATAATTTATCAAGAGAATTTCAGGCGTAGAAGAAACAAAGGTAAAAAAGAAAGACTAGAATCAATCGATAATAGTTTACTAACAATTGTGAATCGTTGAAAAGCAAGAGTTAATGGGATACAATTTATTGTCAATCGTTTAAAGAGAGCTAATAGTTTACCAGGGGTTGCCAATCATCGGAAGATAGGAAAAATGTCAAGAATTTCAAGATGTTATTAAAAGAAATAAAATTTGTAAAGGCAATAGAGTTACAAGCAGTCGTTAGTAGTTTAGAATATTAGACAAGGGATAGCTTGTTAGAATTTAGAACATAAAGATTAACTCAAGATGTTATTAACTCATCGAATAAGGAATAAAGAAGATTAGCCTTGGTGGAGTAGATCGTGAAAAGTTGTTGTGATATTTAAATTAATATTTTTCCTTATGCAAATTAGAAGAGTTATTACGATATTACATGTAATGTTTGTTAATTACATATTTTAGACCATATAAATGAGAATATTTCGAAGATGCTAATTTAAAAAAATTTTATTTTTTTTAAGATTTGAGATTTTGATTTTGTACTCGCCACATTTTATTTTTTGGAAATAATTATTTTTTATTTTTCTTTATTATTTTAATTATCATTTTATAATTTTTATTTTGTTTATACCCTTTATTTTATGGATTATAATTATGATTATTAGATGAATAAATTTTATTAAAAAGGATTATATTATTAGGCTGCATTCAAAGTGGAGACGGATCCGTTTTATACATCCGTTCAGTCAAAAGTCAATCTCATTAAAAATGATATATATGTTCTTAATGCGTCCGTTCCGATACCTTCCGTCTTAAAAACGGATCAGGCAAATTTTGAAGTCAAAACATTTTGACTTTTTGATCCGGCAAATTTTATAGAGAGTTATACCGTTACTAATATTTTTTTAAAAATAATTAATATATATCATTTTTAATGAGATTGATTTTGACGGAACGGATGTAAAAAAAGAATCTGTCTCCACTTTGAATGCAGCCTCATTAACTTAATTATTTATATATACATTTTTATTCTTTACAATGTTTACTCCATCGTGCTTTTTACAATAATAATGTATAATAAGAATCGAAAATAACAAATATTTGGAAATGACCAAGGAATCCTAATTCCTGTTCTATCATATGCTGTTTAAAAAAATTCTCCCTTAATTTGCATGGATCCACTTAATTAAAAGAACTTTATGGTTAATTGGGAACAAAAATAATTTGAAAAATAATAATCATTTTGATACAAAGCCACATCCTATTCTATATAAGAGTGATCAGGAATAAAAATAATAAAAATAAAAGTCAGAAATGTTAACATTATTCCTGTAAATTTTTCGGCCCCCAAACCTAGCCCCCAGAAAAAATCTTTGCAAAAATGTAAAAAATAATTAATTATATTTTTACTCATATTATATATAATTCAGATTTAACTTAAATTTCATTATATAAAGATTGGTAAAGGTTTAAGAATATTTCAGAGTGCAATTATTGGTAAAAAAAATATATATATATAAATAAATGCTTATACATCTAGAAAAGATACATCCTTATTTATGCAAAAAAAAACTTTACATACATGAATAGAATATATATATATTCATCATATTACGTTATAAATTAAACTGCTATTTTTGTTTTATATAAAAAATATACAAATCAAATTTTTTATCATTAAAATATGAATTTTTAAAAAATAATTAATAATTTTTATATTATATCGAAAAATGTTATATCTTGCAATTTATATTTATATGCGACTTAAATAAAAAAAAATTCATAAAATAAAATTATTATAAACGTAGATTTATAAAAAAAGGTTACTTTGCAAATGGCTGCCAACTGGGGGTTGAACAGTCTATATTATTAATACAAGTCTATGATTGTAATATAAATACAAGAATTTTTTTAAACGATTGTTTTATAATTAAAGCATAATCCTTTTTATAATTTAACGTATATTTTGGGTAATTGTTAATCTAGTTTAACCCTTCGTTACAGAGGTGAAGAGAAATTCCGAGAGAGACTAGCTGAGGTCCCCTCACCCAATTTATAAACTCCCTAACTATATATTAAATTTCCAATGTACCAGCAAAAGAAACTGCTTGATACATCCGTTCCCCTGTGATAGTTTCGAGTATTTTCGTCAATTTTGGTCAAAATAAGGACATCATTATTATTCAAATTTTTATGGAAGTATATAATTTCAAGTAATATATGTAAAAAATAATCTTAATTTACAACTATTGAATGAACCAATCAGAAAAATGGACGAATTACAAATGACTTTACGGTTAGTTAGGCAAATCATTCCCCTTGGTGTATCATCTTAATAGTATCTTTGATTTATCACGGCAACGATTATCCTCCGTCCCGTCCTCAAAATGAATATGATTTAGTTTCTAACTTTTCAACATACTTAATTTATATTGATATTATGGTATCATCGAGTCAATGATATTTTGGCCGATGGTGTTTGTTAAAACATTGTGTTCTTTGGGAAGAACATCTATATCGCCCTTTAGTTTTAAAAGATCCAAAAAGCAAAAAATCTTCGACGGAGTTAATCCATCAGTATTACATTAATTATTAAAGTAAAGATGTGCAACCAATATAAAAATTTAAATTCATAATAATTAAATGTTAACGAAATTGTGGTGTCTTATAGAATTAACAAATCTTTTTTTATTATTATTTAATTTTTATATAAACTATTTAAATTTGTTCTTATCTTACAGGTTGAAATAAAAAATCAAGATTTAAAAAAGATTATAAATTTATTCTATTAGAGATACTATCAATCATATATAAAATATAATTTTTATGCTTGTAAATTACTATAATAGTTATCCTCACTTAAATAAAGAAACAATTGAAAGAGAAAAAAAATTAGTATCAGTTGATATAAGATTGAACGTAGATTTGGCTTAGTATTAGTTTTAGTGTATAATTTTATTTTATTAAAGAATTTTTAAAATAAATTAATTTTTATTTATTTAGCAAAATTAGTCCATAACATCTTAAAATTCAATCTAAAAACATTCGAAACTTAATCAAAATTTGTTCCGATCTACCTATAAAAAATTATCAAAAAATCACAAGAGATTATTTATTAATAAAATCCAAATAGATTTCAATCAATTGAAAGATATTTATTATATTATATTTTAATTTATAAATTTAAATAATAAATTAATATTAATAAAAAATTTAAAAACAAAAAATATTAAAAAAATATATATGAGGTAACTTGGCATGGTGGTACACGAATTCTAGATTATTTTTATTATTATATTCTTTTTATTAAAATAGCAAATAAATAAATTTTGGCTCAAATCAAGAGTCGACTTTTACGACTAAAAACTCGACTCGAGTCACTGTTAAGCCGATCATAAGCCTTTTTTTAAAATAAAATTAACGAGCCAAAACATATTTTTATGTACATTTCAAAACATTAACTAGAATTTTCTAAAAGTTCAAATTTGTGATACAAGTTATGGCCATAGATTTAATTATCAATTACATTAATGGTTGATGTAACTATTATATATCGAGATGAATTTTATATACTATCACTAATATTATTTTATTTTGAAATATTTAAAAATCTAAGTTGCAAGGTATAAAATAATGAGGACATAAGAAAATATTTAATATTGTGTGAGGGATAATTCATATATGTATGCCAGCATCAACTTGGTACCGTTCATAAAATGTTGCTCGCTTATTTTTTCGTTTTGCGAATGAGCCCCATCGTCAGCTGTGCCGATGGGCAGCAGTATTACATTTGTTGGAGAAGGAACAGCTTGAGATAGGTAAACAACTGCGGGTATCGTTCCCCCTTCCCTTGTGTAATCTGGTTTTAACCCGTAAACTCTTTTTACTGCCTTCTCGGCTATTATAAAAACGGGATTATTCTGTGGGTTAGGATTATACCATGCTTGAATTCCTTCGTGAAGAGATTCCAACGTCATTGTATTGGTATCCTCTTTGCCCATAGTCCAATTAGCGTGCAACTCTTCTAGATAAGTGCGAACCAGTGCTTTTACTCGTTCGGGGTCCTGATCTGGAACTAGTCTAATACTAAACTTACTAAGAATTCTATGAGGTATGACGGTTTTGACATCACCCTTTTGAGATACGGAACCCTCTACACCGTGTATAGAAAGGGAGGGCCACCTCCATTTCTTGGCTAGCACCTCGTTTTTAGAAGCTACGTAATAAGCACCCGGATTCTTATCATTAAATTGAATAGAAGAATATGAAGCGTTTTCTGGTTCTTCCAAAGGCAACACGTCATCATATATTTCTGGGATCAATATTTTGCCATCCTTATCAACCAAGGAAGCTAATAAATAAACGCTTTCCTGTAGTGGTTCGTCGACCGGACCTCCATAGATTCCTGAATGCAAGTCTTGATTGAAAGGTCCTTTAATTTCGAGCGAAAAATAGACCATACCCCTCAAGCCATAAGTCAGGCATGGCTTATGATTTGTCAACCAAGAATTATCGGTCACGACTAAATAATCTATATCGTTAAAAAAAGTTGCCTCATTACTCAATATTTTTCTCAATCCAGGAGAACCAATCTCTTCGCCCGTCTCTAAGAAAATTTTTATGTTTAGCGGTGGGAAACAATCATTTCCTAGCTCTTCTTTTAGAACAGATAATGCATTTAACCAAGCGACTACGGGTCCTTTGTCATCTGTAGTGCCTCTGCCCTTCAAAAATCCATTTTTCCTTTCCAATACAAACGGATCTGACTGTTCCCATCCATCGGAGTATTTAGCAGCCACTACGTCAACATGACCATAAATCAAAAGTGTTTTGGATTTATTAAGCGTTTGCTCGCGAATTTTTTGCGCTATAGGCAAATGCCCGAATAAGAAGGGATATTTTAAACTACTTCTATATTTCGAATTGTTAGATAAAGTTGGGATTTTTATTTGCCAGGAAAACCCTAGATTTTTTAAAATATCACCAGCCCACTCCAACATATAAAGCAGGTCTCCTTGGCTCTCCGATTGGGATGATACACTAGGAATATCTACGGCCTGAGCTAGTCGTTCAATAAAAAAATCTTTGCGATAATCTATGGCTTTGAAAAAGTTTTCTAAATGAGTTTCGTCCAAATATTTGCAATTTTTAGCGCTATCTTTATCTATGGGTTCATGAGAAGAATAACTAAGCTTAGTCAAAAATAATAAAAGCCATATCCAAAATGTGATAATCATATCTAATTTTATTAGGTTGATTTAAAAAAAGAATATCATATATTTAAATTAAATTTATTTTTTAAGAAAATTTTTATAAAATTAAAAATATTCATCTCTTTAAAAATTTTTACTAAATTTAACCTTTTAGAGTTCTGATTTTTTTTCTTCAAATTATAAATCAAATGTTAAAAACAAGATATATTAAATGGTTAAAAAAATTATAGGTTCAATTAACAAATTAAATATTTTATATAGTAAATAGTTCACACTATTAAATAATTGGTGCGCCTTTAGCAGTTTTAATAACAGACTGAATATATCAAATATTAAACAAATGATGCAAGAAAAATTATAGAAATATATAGGGCTGGCACGTCGGTCAAATACTCTAAAACATCTAATGAAAAGAAATTAAAGATATGTTTGAAAAAATATATAAAACAATCAATATACATGTCTCACAATGGTGCTTATTTATTGGATCTCGAATATCAAGAGGAGCATCTTATTGTGAATTTGATGAGGGGTATGTGATATAATCAATGACATATATAATGCCTAGACTGACGATTCATTCATTAAAATGCATTTTTAAGCGTCGTTAAAAGCAAATCAGCTGGACCTGCCATTTTGGTAACACATATAGTAATTATTCTCATGTTATAAACTACTATTAAATTGATAAGTTGCTTACTTATTATCTCAATGATCCGGTAATTCTTTAATAAAGTTTGCATCAGATATAGGAATAAATTAGGCTCTCGTCTAAAATTTTAATAATGATTAGTGTAACCAAGATGGCGTCTCCTGCTGATTTGCATTGATGTACAATTTTAATGAATGAATCGTCAGTCTAGGTATTATATATGTCATTGGATATAATACAAAAAATAGACATTTTATAAGGACGATAATCAAAATATTTTAAGCGATACCATAAATTAAAAAAGCGGCATATTTAATAGTAAATTATGCGGGAAGCAGTAACTGCCAAAAGAAGCAATCAGATTTCAGTTTTTTTCTATTAGGAAAAGTGATTAATATCTTAACAATTCCTAGTACTACTTTTTCTACAGAAATAAATTGATCGGGTTGAAATTCATACAAAAAACAGAAGTCGACTGAAAACCTCGACAACAGAAAAATTGGTAAGTGTCTTTCATTACATAAGATTGATTATTGATTAAAAAATATTAAAGAAAATGATAATATTGTACAAGAATAAGAACAGGTTTAACCATGGAGAGCGAAACATTTTTTTACATAGATTCATTTTACCTCTATGAAAATATCAAGTTAACCCTTTATAGCATAGGTTAAAAAAAATGACACGAAAGTATAGGTGGGGTTACCTCGGGTTTCCAAATTAGATATGCTATATCCTAGAATTAAATTTATTTATAGCTTTCATATTTTAAATATATATTAAAAATAATTATTACGAAAACTAAATCACATAAACGTTTTATTATCATTTTTTTGGCTTATATTCTGAATTAAAAAGCATAAAAAAATAATTAAATTTTTTTAAAAATACTCCATAATTGAGAAGAATGGGAGATTATATTAATATAACTAGCAGAGAATACGTCAAGAATGGTGAGAAATAAGAAATTTTCCCTTTATTTGATGATAGATGAATCAGAAATTGGCCTCTCTTATGAGGTGTTAATCAGAAATTTACGTTCATTTTGATAGTTGATTTAAAAATTTGTTGTCTTTATTTATTCTCCCGTCTTTAGATTTTAATCAAAGGGTAATAATATTCTGCATAATGTGGGTAGTCAAATGAGTTTACGTAACCGTCACCATCGATCTTAAACAAAATTATACTTCTTCTATCCTTACCCTTTACTTCTCCTTAATTAATCTACTATTTCTCATCTTCCTTTTCTCCCCTAAAACCCGGTCTCTATAACTAAATACTAAATTTCCGACGTACCAGCAAAAGAAACTGCTCGATACATTAGCCGTTACCACGGTAGAGTCTCCTTTTATCGCATTTTCGTAACTTCGGTCAAAATAGCGACGTCGTTATAAATACGAATTTTTATGGAAGATATATTAGATAATTTCAAGTAATATTTTAACCATATGTAAGATATGATCTTAATTTACAATAATTAAATGGACTGATCAGAAAAGTGGACGAATTGATGATCAACTAACTTTACGATTAGTTAGGCAAATCGTTCCTCTTGGTGTATTATCTTAATAGTATCTTTGTTTGATCACGATGACGGATACCCTCCGTCCCTCTCCAAACAAGATACGATTTAATTTATTTCCTAACTTTTCAACTATTATTATACAAAATGTAAATTTGAAATAAAGTTTAACCAGTGAATTTATTTTACAATTCGAATCTGTAATATTCTTCAAAAAAATAAGCCTAGCTTTTGTCTAGAATATTCTCAAACATTATATAAATTGAATAAAAAATTTTTTAATTATATATTAATTGCAGTGCACATATAAATAAAAAAAAATTAAGTTATTATAAACTTATCAAATATAAAATATCATAAAAGAAATTTATTAAATACTACAATTATAACGTTAATTTAAATTTTATTTGGGAGTTTGATAATCATTAAGGATTTTAATGATTGAAACCAGAGGTTAATTAATTTAATAAGATTAGGATGCGTTATTTCTTAAATGGGTTTTATTAGGAATCAACTCTTTTTTTATAAACAGGGTTCAGATTGGGATTTGGGTTCAGTTCCAGAAGAATAAGGACTAGGACTTATAAAATTTAGTTTAAATAACAGACATATTTTTTAAAAAAAATGAATATTATCATATTTAGAATTCATAATAAAATTATTTTTGATTATAATTAATTATATAATACAATTTAAAAAATATTATATTTTGTATTTTACAGTAAAATATCAGGGTTCCAAGGGTGCTAGTTCAGATTTTGAGTTAACAGCCCTGTTTTCAACCATCTTATATAAGAAAAAGTTCTCTCATTCGTACAAACATGCAAGTATATAAAACAATTTCAAAACAAAAAATATTTGGAAATTGTTCCAAAATTTCTTTAAACATATTGAGTGCATCAATAGCGTGCTTGCTTAGGCAAAATTTTTATATACATTAAATATTTTAACACAATTAAAATTTGCTAATTAAATAGAACTCACTATTAATATAAGAAGAATAAAATATAGCTAAATATTTAATTTTATCTTTAGTGGCAACAGAGAGTATGGGAGGCAGTGTTGTTTAAAGGCCAATTCGGGTCGAATAACCAAAACAATATTGCACATAGCTGGCAGAAATGCTTACATCTATTTTCCAAAACTCGATTCTTACATAATATTATTTTCGACCCAAATCGGGCTTTTTAACACTAATGGAAGGCTCTTGGGTAAAATTCGAAGATTATTTAAAACATCTTTTTTATTAATCTAAAAAGCGTATACTTTTATTTTGGCTAAAAAGGAGTCCAAAAAATGGTTGAAGATAGATATTTTGTAATATTCTTCTCAGGATCGACTCGGAGTTAATAGGAATAAACCGCTAAATCTTTATAAATATCTGAACCATAACCGTAACTGAATAAATATAATTATTTTTTGAAGGAGTAAAAAAGAACCTTTATAAATAAGGTTAAGCCGGTTTCAATTAATTAGTTTTTATTTTATTAAATATTTCTCTATTTTTTATTTTCTAATTTTTTTTGTTAGATATTGATAAGTAATAAAAGAGAAGGGATTTTTTTTTATCGCTGAGAGTTTTTGATATCACAAGGTAAATTTTAATTTTATTTATTTTTTAAAAAATTATTATCTAAAATTTAAAAAAAAAAGGCTAGGGGGGTAATTTAGTTCAAAATGATATTTATAAATATGCAAAATTTTGCCTCGGTTATACGCCTGAATATGTGTATAGAAAGTTCAAATTTATTTTAAAAATATTCATATTTATGAAATTAAATTAACAGTTAATACTTAAATGTATATAAACTAGAGATTTGCAAATCAAATTCGTGTCGGCTGGGTTTATATTTTTAAATATAATATTCAATTTTGTGAAATAAATTGATATATATTTTTTTAAATAAATTAAGAAATAGCGCGCTAAATGTTTTTATTTGTAAAATATTACTTTGAATTAAAAATATTGAATTTTTTAAAATTTGTTCAGGATCAGGTTGGGCAAATATTTTCTAAAAATATTAGGGCCGGGCGGGACTTTATGTTAGGCCAGATACAAATGGATAATATAAGCTGTAAGATTTAATTAATTTTTTACTTTCATAGTTTATATTGTAACAACTTTTAAATTGAAATAAATCTATAAAAACGTATTGTGGCATGTATACTTTGATATTATAAAATATGTTAGTTTATTACATTATAATTATAAAAAAAAATCAGAAAAGGCAATTTCCAGCTCAATTTTTTAAATATATTTTTTAAACAAATGATTATATTTGATTAAATTAATTTTTAAAAATATAAACGAGTTGATTTTAAATAGTGGCAAGTTTACATTGCCAAAAAAACTAATTTAATCAAATATAATCATTTGTTTAAACATCGTTTATATTTTGTTAGTTAACGATTAAATGGCGTATGGAAGAGACTGGGAGAAATTTTTTTAAAAAACTATTTTATTATGCAAAAAAATTAATTCGACAAATTATTGTCCTTTTGGAAAGAAATCAAAAAGTCAGCTGAAAACTTGCTTAGAAAATGGCTTTTAAAAAAAGTTCTGACTGGAAATGACCCAGAAGTTTCGTTTACAATTAAATTCACCTTTATATTATATTAATAGAGATTTTATGACTCATTTAGGTGCGTCAACTTTAATTTAATCAAATATGAATAGTATAATAATTGATTAAATTTTAATAAAACATAATATATAATATACAGTCAAACCTGTCTAACTTAAGCACAGGTGGAACCAAGATTTTTGCTCAACTGGGGCAATTGCCTAATTTATCAAGACTTTTTAATTTAACAAAAAAACAACATCTGTCATATTCTTAGTTTGGCAAAAAATTGAGATTATGATCAACATTTCCAAATAATTTATTTTATTTTAATTATGTCATCAAGATCATGAATAAAATTATGTATGTAATTAATGTATATTTAGCGTCAATGTGTTATTTTTTTCAACTATAAATCATTTTTTGAGTGCGTTTTTTTAAATTTAAGAATCGGATGTATTTCAGCATGTTTAGAATACCTATCTTATGAATTGTAGATAATTTTGCCGGTAACCTTTTAGTCATTTACAATTTATATAAAAAATCTATGGAAGAACTAATATAAATTATATTAAGTTTAAAAATTCATAGCGAATTTGTCTGAGATTTATAGATATTCTAAACATGATAGAATAAATTTCCGGTAAAATCAAATTCTTAAATTTAAAAAAACGTGCTCAAAAAATAATTTAAAGTTGAAAAAATAACACATTGGCCGGAAAAAACACATTGACTTTGTGGTAACATCATAAACTTATACAAAATAAGAATGTACAAAATTATTATAAATTGTATACAAATTTTCAATATTTTTTTCTTAGTTATTTTTTATGTTTTTCTTCATACTAGAGGACGAATATTTTATGAACTTGAGTTCACGACTTGAGTTCACAACTTGGGTCGACTTGAGTTCACGACTCGAGTCGACTTGAGCTCACGACTCGAGTCGACTTAAGTTCACGACTCGAGTTCACGACTTGAGTTTGAGTTAGTCGACATATTCGACTAACGACTCGAGACTCTGAGTCGGATGAACTCGACTTTTTAACAACACTAATTATATACATATATTTTTTTTATATTATATCCTTATTTGTTTTTTAATATATATATTTTTAATTTTAATAATGTGTAAGTATATATAAATGTTCAATTTATAATTTTTGTAAAAAGTTTTTAATATCAATAAATATTTATTCATATTATAAATAAAAAATTTATGAAATAAAATAAAATGTGATCTTGGTACAATATGTTTTATTTGTATGGCGTTTGATGTTTTCTTTGGATTTAAGAATATTGTGAACAGTTCCTTTTAGAAATATTAAATCATTTAGCAAATACCTTTTGCCTATGATGGTTTGGAAATTTAATAACTTAAATTTTTTGTTTGGAAATTTAATAACTTAAATTTTTTTTAATTAACGATAACTCGTTATAGTTGTTTTCTTTATTAATTTTATTATTTTACATGAATAGTATTAAAAAGATGATAAAATTTTATAATGTAAATGAATGATAACAACAAAAAAATAATAATTAATGCCTATTTTATAAAGGCCTTACGTAAATGAACAAAATATAAAAATTTGCCCACTTTTTAAAGTAGACATTTTTACAATTTATCAAGGTATTTCCTATTAGAAAATTTTGGTCAAATTAAGGGAGTTTTCCAAATTATCAAGCGCCAAAATTGGCAGGCTTGATTGTATTTAATATTTAAAAAGAAAATTTTTTTGTCTCTCTAAAATTTAAAATTTTCTTACCAAATTTAATCTTTGGATTCCTGAATATATTTTTCGAATTATATAAAAAAAAATGTTACAATATTTCGATTATTAAATGTTTTATTTTAAAAACTAAAATATTTAATATGATAAATAGTCCATATCATTAAATAATTGATTATCATTGTTTTTTTTAAAAAATATTATTTATTTTTTGTATGATGGCAATTTTTCTGATAAATTTATAGGTGGCTTGCGGATGATAAGATAGTACATTATCGAAAAAATTTATATTTTTGCAGTTAATTGCCTCGATTCACCTGTTTCGTTTACATCGATAATTATAATTAACGGCTGACATAACATCAATCTTCTCTTGCAATAATCAAATTAGTACTCTACGCATGCGTTACTACGGCACAATCCATAAATCATAAAAAGCCCGAAAAATAGTAATTCGATCTGAATCTATGATTCTTTTTCAAGCGGGTAGGATTCGGATATATGCAAGCATAAATTAGCATATATACCTTTATTTTATTATATATATAAGTTTTAAAATATAATTTTAACTTTTTTAAATTGAAATTCGATGGATTTGAAAAATAAAGTGAATTCAATTTTTTTTTCTTTCTTTCTTAAAAATTATAATAAACGCATTATTTTTATTTTTTTACCGTTGAAACCGTTTAAATGGCAAACGTTGGGGAAAATAATTAATTTTTTTCGTATTTGACCAGTATTTTGCATTTATGCGATTTTAAAATTTACTCATGATTTATATAAATTTTTTTTAAAGTTTAACTTGTAATATCATTGGAGTGCGCAGCAGGGGTGGGGCAGGGAGACAAATCCCCCCCCCCCCCCAAGCCAAAAAATGCAGATGCCGGATAAATTTTTCAAAAATATTATTGTTTATATTAAGTTGTATTTTATAATATTTAATCCATTCTCTTTCATTTTAAGTATATATTTAATTACATTTATTTATCACATTCATTTATTAAGTTATTTTATCAATTAATTTCGATTTCAAGTTTTTCTTGGCGTAATATTTGTCTATTTTCTAGTCAAATAATAGTTATGGACATAAGAAATTTTGATGATGATGAAAATCCTAGTCATCTTACAAAAAAGAAAAAGTACAAATAATTTTATAATATTTCATTTCATAATTAGCATAGAAGTAAGACATAAGCTTCTTAAAAAGGTAATAAAGATACCTAAGATTAATATTTTATTTAATAATAGATTTATATTCCACCCCTCAAATTTCACACAACCTTTATGTGCTAATTAAAAGTTAAAATTTCAAAACAGCTATTTTACTAGATGGTTGTGGCTAGAATTCTCTATCCGAGACAATGGAGCTTATTGCAAGTTATGAGTCCTGTTAGTTAAGTCAACAAGTACAAAGATGCTGGATAAATCTTTGACAATAAAACAAATTTATCATAAAGGCAGTGAACCCATTATTTCTTCAAATTAATTGTGGGGATATGATTCCCATTTTATCACATATTGACAAAAATAGGATTAAAATAGCAAAAGAAAATAGAAATCAAGCTAACTATTGAGGCTATACTATATTGTGGATTGCAGGGCCCAGAATTACATGGTCATTTGGATTCAGGAAGCTTGAATTTCAATAATAATTATAATGAAGGTAATTTTCGTGGTCTTGTAAAATTTCAAGCATTAGGAGATTCTGTAAACAGAATTATTTCTGAAACTCCTTGTCCAACAAGGAGAAAGACATTGCAAAAAGCTTGTCCAACGAGATGGAGTCTTTGGCATCAAAACAGCTTTTATAGAGTTAGAAGAGTTGATTATTATGCTCTTACTGTAAAATCACACCTGAAGGAGATATATCCTCAGAAGCAAGCATATCATTGGTTTCAATACTTACTTTTTTTTTCTCATTAGAATATATATTATACAACTATTTTATGTATTTTTAAAAACATAACATTGACTTGATTGAAACGACGAGAATAGAGGAGAGCATTTTATTAGAACTCAGGGAAATTAGGGCTAATGTTGTTGAAAAATTTCATATTTTATATGTTATTTTAGTCAAAAGCAGAGCTATATGAGATAAACATTTGCTCCCTCGACTTGCAGCGAGGCAAGCTCATCGTCCTACATTAATATAGGGTCAGTAGAAGAGTATTATAAAATAAATGTCTTTATCCCTCTCTTAGATACATTTATAACCCAAATAGAACGGGTTTTAATTCATCAGGCAGCACTTAGCAGTCTTTTTCAGATGGTAATAGAAAAAAAAATATTTATCAGATTATTTTTCATGAAGATGTTAAAGTACCTTATGATGCCTTATTAGCTGAATGCCAACTATAGTATATAAAATATTAACTATGGTTGATATAGTCCCAAAAAATGCTATGGATGCTTTGCATCATTTTAAACATATTTAAGATTATTTTCCCAATGTATAATAAATTATATATATTAGCAACACTTCACATTAGTACTGCAACTAATGAGAGAACATTCCCTTCTTTAAGAAGAATAAAAACATACCTAAGGAGTACAACTTCTGATAATATATTGAATGGTTTGGCCCTTTTGAATATTCATAGGCATTTGACGCTAAGCACATGAGATAATTGAACAATAAACCCAATCTCAATGAAAATTGGATTTTACATATAAATTTATAATATGCTTCTTAATTATTTTATGTGCGAATTAATATTATAATTATATTTTTTTATGAATATTACATACAAAATATTTTTATTCCTAAGAAACTTGTGTAATAATTTATATTTCCAACATTTAAATTTTTATACTTTATATATAAATTTCAAAGGCTCAAATTTAAATTTCTATTTTGGGTCATTTATTTTATAGTGATTTCTGATTTATAAGCTTGTTATATTTACTTAACATTTTATAATTCACATTTATATTATAGTTTTTCATATGCCGCTGGTTATATCCGTTTAAAATTTTTTTAATCATTTAATTTACAGTTTTCTATATGCCGGTTTATATATTTATTTTTAATTCTGTATTAGAAATAGTTATTAGTCCTAAAAAAATTTATGCTTGATATTTTTAAATAACAATGATTTTATTTTAAAAAATTTTAACCCCCCTCCCCCCCCCCCCCCCAACACCAAATTTCTGCGTACGCGCATGTGTAATATATATTCATATATACATAATTTTCACCTTTTAAGAAAAACTCTTGTACTTTATTTTCATTATTCTCATTTTTTTTCTTTCTTTTTTAATTTAAAAATGTATAATTAGGAAGTTTGATTATATTAAATCTATCAATTAGAAATTAGCCGATATTATTTAACATTATACGAATATAATAGGGACATCTTAGCATTTATCTGATATCTCACACTTGCCCAGTGACCCCTACAACGGAGAGGGTCCGAAGCAACTGCTTCTAAAAATTTGAGGGGGGGGGGGATTTTTTTAAAATTTTTTAATTTAAAATTTTGAGTGGGGGTATTTTTTTATTTTTTATTTAAAATTTTTTATTTTAATATTTAATAAATAAATATATTAAAATAACAATTTAAAAAAAAAATATATATTCCCTATACTTTTCTGCTTAGCCATCCATAATATGATGAAAGATCTCAAATCTGATTTTGATCTAGACCTTAATTTATGGTACCTAGACGATGGCACTCTCTGCGGTAACCAACACCAAATAAGCAAAGCCCTCTTCCACCTCGAAAGAGAATGCCCCAAAATAGGCCTAAAATTAAACAAAACCAAAACAGAAATCTGCATACTCAACCCCGAGATTCCCCTAGACTCATTTAAAGATTACAATATTATCGAAATCGAAGATATCCAACTCTTGGGCTCCCCACTACTAAATAATAAAATCTCGGAAAAAACTATCGATAAAACCTTCTTCGAGTTGCAAAACTTGGAAAAGTTCATCAATCATATCCCATCGCACCAACTTTTTTATCTATTAAAAAAGTGCCTATATTTACCTAAAATCTCACACCTCTTCCACTCATCCTCCTCATTCACCTCCTCAGAATTTTTCATCAAGCATAATATTCGCTTAAAGACCTTAATTGAAAGGATCCTTAACCTTCCGTTATCAGACTTTAATTAGCACCTTGCTCAATTACCCGCTAAACTAGGCGGTATCGACCTGATCCCCTTCGAATTACTCTCCCTATCTCTTTTTATCTCTAATCGCCTTTCGCTCAATTCCGCGATCTCATCTTTTATAACCCCCAATGACGATCTCTTAACAGTAGCAATCGAAAAATGGAATCTACTAACCCCAGACGGTCAAACATTCCCAACCGAAATTTCTAATAAATCAATCTTGGAACCCCTTATAAAGAAACTTCAAAATAGTCTTAACCCCTCCGATATCAGCGATATTCAACTTCTTCAATTAAACGATAAATATGGCGGATATGAATGGCTCGAGGCTCTTCCAAGCCTAACCCATGATAATCTCTTAACCAATGACCAACTGAGAGTTACCATAGGATTTAGACTAGGATGCTCGCTAACACATTCACACACTTGCCACCTTTGCAACCTACCCGTACAACCAAATGCAAGACACGGCCTAAACTGCTCCCGTAGCCAAGGTCGCCACCTTCGGCATAAAGCAATAAATAAAATCATCCATAATGCTCTCAATAAAGCTAAAATTCCTAACATTCTATAACTAACAAACCTCTCTCTACAAGATGGTCTCAGACCTGACGGTGTAACCTGCATCCCATGGTCCAATGGGAAATCCCTAATTTGGGACGCTACCTGTGTCTCTTCCTTTCCCTCATCAATTAATTCAAATCCTCTTACTAATGGCGAAAATAAAAAAATCAATAAATACTCAATATTAAATAATTTTATTTTTCAACCCCTAGTCATCTCAACTAATGGCAATTTCTCCCAATCAACATATTCATTTTTTAGAATTACGCGAGTCAATCTTCCTAAAACAAAAAATACAATTATAAATTTTTAAACATAATTATACATGTTTTTTAGGTACATTTTTACTATAAGCTCTTTTTAGAGCCATCGATATTCCCATAATTTATATTTTAAAAATAAATTATTTATAAATTTAATTTTTTTTATTGTTTTGCTACATCCATCCATAACCAATTGATTTCTGGTTTATGTATGTAATAATAAGACACCCCCCCCCCCCTATTTAATTTAATTAGTATTGAAGGAGATTTTGGTCGATGTCGAGTAAATTAGGTTGTTATCCGAGATTTCTTGTCATAAATTATTTTTCCAATTTTAAAATATGCCCAAAAATATTAACCAAAAAATATAAATGTGTTAGAAAAAAATAAAATATCTGACTCTTTTAATTATCATGAAATTTAATATGATATTATTGTGCATGAATCTTTACAGGCACATAAGATGGCGGATTATGGAAGGCTTTCACACAATAAAAATTCCATATTACAATTTATAATACCCCAGAAAGAATGTGTGGATAACCGTTCTATCATAATAATAATAAGATGTCTAGGTTATTTAATATCTCGTAACCAAGCCTTCTGGAGGAACAGGCAACAATAAGGCAATATGATGGGCCTTATAAAACTCATTGCAGATTCTGAACCTTTCCTGGGAGAAAACAAAATAAGGGATTAAAAACGAAATTATATTCAAATCTATTATCATATAATAACATAAATATTCTCATTGAAACCATTATGGTTATAAAAAAAATTCAAAATGAGATTGAATTTAATAGGTGCTTTTCAATCATAGTTCATGGCATATATATGATGTTTCGAAATCAGAAGCAAAGCTTTGATAGTAATATATGAAAATAGTGAGACCCCTAAGCCCATTGAAAGACTGACTGATAGACATACATTGTATGCGAAATACAACTGGTCTCGATATTAAAAAGATTATAATATCCAAACTTGGCTCCATAAATTTACCTCTTGAATTCCTAGTTGGGCAAAGCTATGATGGCGTCTCAAACATGAGTGGAAGAATCAATGGAGTGCAGGCTTTGATTAGAGCGGAGGCGCCAAAGGCAGCTTTTATTTGGTCATCGATTAAATTTAATCATTGTTCAATTATGTCAATCAATAAATGAATTACGAAATGTTTTAGGAATATTAGACGAGATTATATATATTTTAATGGTGTTAAAAGATATATGGACAAAATCGCTACGATTTCTACGCATTAAGAATACCACTCAGTAATATTATTTTATTTGTTTAGATAGAAGCTGGCTATCGTCTTATAAAGCTATTGTAAATTTTTCCTACTTTATGATACCTTGAGGGCAGCTTTAACAAATTTAAAGGATTCTGAAGATACTGTCACTTCCACTATGGCTAGCTATAGTCTTTAGAATAGAAAAATTTTATTTTATTTTTTCACTTTGTGTTTTGGATAAAATATTGTTGATAACAAGTTTTGCTTGTACAAAATTTCAAACCATTTCGAAGGATCTAGGGTTTTCAATAAATCAAATTTAATTGGCAAAAGATTGCCTGATTAATTTGACAAGTATAATTTAAATTGTCTTTAATTATTTTTTAATCCTAATAGATAATAACACTGAATTTTTGGATTGTTTTTCAAAAGCACAAGATTTTATGAAGGAGAGAAATCTAATTTTATCATTGAAATTTTTTTTAGTTAAACAACTTCATGGGCCGGGTATGGGTCTAATATTCTATTTTCTAGCGGGCCTCGGCCGGGCCTGGATTAAAAAAAAATTTTCTTGATGGGCTTGGGCTGGGTTTGGGGCTAAAATTATTAAATTTAAATTTAGATTATTTAAAACAGTTGCTAATTTAAAGAAATATTGCCTTTTTTCTTCTAATAATAATAAATTTAAGTATTGTAAACAAAATGATTGCCTAAACATATTTAAATATTGTTTATTTTTATTAAATAAAAAAAATTAAACTTTTGGATATGGGCTTGGGCCGGATTTGGGAAATTTTTTTGAAACTTATCATGGGCCGGGCTTGGGAATTTTATTTAACATTAGATATGAGTCGGACCGGGCTTGGTCCTAAAAAAAATTTTACTACGGGGTTAGGCCAGGCTTGGTCAAAAAATTAAGGCCCATGAAGGTCTCTGCAATAAATAATAATATAATTATATCGTTTTCTCTTGCCCCAATTTATCTAAATTTTAACATTTTATTTATATTATATATTAAAAATTGTTGCAATAAAAATTATTTTTAAAATTTATGGGTGTCAAAAAATCATTGACCATTTTTTCGAGAGGGGGGGGGACTTTTTAGGGTGGTATTCTGCTTCCATCCCTCAGAGAGTGTATGGGCCACTGCACTTGCCGATTGACGTTTATACGATAATATTAAAAACATTAAGAGCAATACAATAGGGTGCATTTTGATTGCATATAACATTCATATTCAAGATGTTTCAACTGTTTATATAGCAGTGGTCTGTAAGGTCTTGCCCGGCCCGTTAAGAATTTAGGAAAAATTTTCTAAGCCCGACCTGCTAAATTTTTTGCCCCCAGCCCGATCCGAAGTTTAAAAATAATTTGCCCATAGCCCGGCTCGGCTCCAAATTTTCTAAATCTACCCGAGACATGGCCTATAATCTACGAAAAGTCAGCTCCTTCCGGATCGTTAAAAATATTAGAAGTAAGCCACGTTCCGAATTTTATTATACGTTTTTTCCTGCAATCAGATTTTAATATCCATTCTATACTGTTATGTTCTACCTACCCCCCCCCCCACCCCCTTTGTCCCGTACAACTTATTTCTTTTTTTTCTACTTGTTTCTTTTGTTTTCCCATCTTCCTTTATTTTGTTATGAAATTGATATATTATACCTTATTTTTATATTGCATTTGAAACTGGTTCTTACCAGTTTCATGAATGATTGTATCGCGATTAAATAACAACTTTTTTTTCCCCCTTTTTGTTTTAAAAATTATAATGGTTGAAAACAAAACACCTTTTGATTCATTAATTATTTTCGTGGTTTTTGTAAATTGATATTTTTTTGTAATTTTACTTTGTTGAATAAACTTTGAAAATATTATTTTAACTACGTTGTCCAAGTGATTCCATGACTAAATCGATAAAACCCGGCCCCCCGATCACGGACTGTATTTTTCCCATTCAGACTGGGGGACCCATCGGTCTAAATACTACATATACTATAATCTATATCTAATTTTTTTTATCAATGCCAATTAAGGTTCTTCTATCACTTCTGGGTGTCTAAATACTTCTTTAACAACCGTTTTATCATTGTGTTTTATATCTCTGTACTGTATTCTGCACTGTATTTGTTATTGGATCATATCATAAATATCTTATTTAATATCTTGTTAAATAACTATATTATTTATAGATTTGGTATTTTAGATAAACAGATCTTAAATCACACATAAATAAGCATATCGTAATATTTTTCCAAATAGTGTAAATAAAATATTACCTTGAAATTCAAAAAAAATATATCAAAAAATGCCAGGGCTCCCATATATGTTTTATGAAATAGACATTCTGGCCTATAATTTTATATAAATTAAGGAATAAAATTGTGTGAAATAATAATTATATTTTTATTGCTTGAATATAATTAAATTTAAAATATTAATTATATATATATTAATTAATAGCTGATATTTTTTAAATTTTGCCGTTTATTACCATAACTAGCTGACGGTGTTGAAGGGTAATTATTTAGTTTGTGTGTATGGTACTAAATATATTTTATTAATAAATTTTATAAAAATATTAAAATTTAGGAGAAAAAGAGGGAAAATTGTTGCACACAGTGAGCATTAAGAGTATTAGAAATATCAAAATTTAAATTTGAGATGGAAATCATATTGGATAAAATTTAAAATAGAGATGCTTAAAGATTTTTGAATTTTAAATATGGGTTAGACATTGGCCTGAAATTTTTTTTTGCAGACATAGCTAGGCCTGATCAAAAAACCAAGGCTCATGCAACTTTCATATTCTGATTGAATTTTTAAATGAATTATGACTTTACATATTTTATTTCAGTTCTTAACTACCAAAATTATTGTGGTCTTTGGCGGGCTTGAGAAGATTTTCTCAACATGATTATGAGCATGAACCTGTTGGGAATTTTTTTATATTAGATATTGCATAATATTTATATGGGTCTCAGGTAAAAGCTAATTTAAATATATTTTTACTCAAAATGAGTATTCACTATTAGTCCTAATGAGTTGGTCTTGGTCTGAATAGGATTGAGCGGGATTAAAAAGAATAAAAAATGAATATGGATTTTAGAAATTTACCTATCTCCAGGCTTGAGAAAAAAATTTCAAAATTATTACGCGTTGGCCAGATTTGAGAAAAAGTTTTTAAAATTATTATGGGTGGGGCTGGGCTTGGATAATATTTTTATGAATTTTATTGGACTGGGCTTAGGGAAAATTTTTCAAAATTTTATCAGCTTGGACGTTTGGGAATTCCATTATCAAGTATGGATCAGACATTGACCTAAAACAAATTTTTTTTTCAGGCCTGGGGACCTGGCCTGAAGAGGGGAGGGGGTAATAAAGAATAAAAAGATATTATTTTCAAATAACAGGTAAAAACTATCATAAAATTAGGGAGAAAAACTAACTAATTACCCCTCAACCCCGTCATTCATGATGGGTTATTAGCTAGTTATTTAATAACAGACTATTTATAACCATCGTTTTTATTTAACATTTTATTTTATTTTATAAGAAAAGAAAAGAAAAGAAATATTACTAAAAAATAATTATAAATATTTTTAACTTTTTGGATATATTATAATTTTAAAAAAAATAATGGAGGGGGGAGGAGGAGGGGATAGAAATTAAATTTTTAAATAATATGCATAATATTGAATATTATTTTTATTTTACTAAAAAAAATTTTCATTATAAAGAAAATAATTAGAAAATGTGTTTAAATATGTTATGAAAGCCCAGTCTGGGCTAAAAAATATTAAATATAATTCCTAGTCTACCCAATGTTTTATTTATTTTTAAAAATCCGGCCCTACCACCGGGCCAGTCTTTACAGGTCTCTAATATATAGGAATATATATATTTATTAAAAAAATTAATGTAATCATCATTATTTTATATTGGATAATTTGTTTTTAAATTTAATAAAATGGGGTGAAGCTGATTTACATTAAAAAATAGATAAATAATTTGTTAATAAATAAAAAGAGTGAGATTATGCAAAAGGAAAATTCAACAACGAATTTTCAACTTCTAATTAATGTTATTAAACGGCTCGATATAAGCCGATTTTTAAAAATGGCTATAATGCCAGAAAAATATTGTCTAAGCCTCGCGGTCGTTAATAGATGTTCAAAACTTTGTGCCACCTATGATCAAAATCTTACGGCTTGCGTATAATAAAATATTGAGTTAGCCATTTTTAAAAATCGGCTCAAAATGAGCCGTTTAACAAGATCTCTTCTAATTATATAAATTAACATTTTTATTTTAATCGTCAGACATTTGTCAGTTATTTATTTTTAAAAATTTATTACAATTAAGTGAAAAATCGCTAAAAATATGTTTGAAAAGTACTTTAATAAAAAATAGTGGATTTTATTTGCTGAATTTTTATTCCAAGGGACTTTTTTCTGGGATTAGGTGGGGAGGAGTTTTTCCGAAGTTTTGTTCTCCTCTTAAAATTTTTTTTTAAATATGAAGGGAAAATAAAATGTCTGATTTCACATATATATGATTAGCAGTATCATTGAAAACAAACTCGATTAAAATTGTCGGGTCAGCATATGTATTCTCTAGAGTTAGAATCCAAATATGCAATATTTTTGATAAAATACTTCACAATTTAATATTAGATGAACGTGGCCCCTCCCTTAAAAAACTTATAGATCAGCTTTGACTTGAGGTGCTTGCTCTGTCTAAATGGAATTAACAAAACAAAAATAATTCTGGCTTAATGAATGAGTTATCTAGAATTTATAAAGTATCTATTGTATGTTTGCAGATGCGAATACCTACCGAAAAGGGTTTATTCTGTTAGGGGCTTCTCTGTGATGATGTCTTGTCGAGCGATGCATGAATTACAAAGTTTAATTTTAAACTATACATATAAGCTATTATTTAATAATTTATTGCGCATTTCTTGAACAACCACCTTTGCTTTTACCACAAAAGAGGTTTTGCTTTCGGTTTCATGAGTATTTCTTCTCTGTTTTATTTATAATATAGTGTTGTAATTTTCGTCTTTGTTATAAATGAGATTTATATTATATATTATCAATGTTATAAATGTCATACATACAAATCAATATATATATATCAGTTGTAAATATCAGGTGATTTTTAGTTAATAAAGCCATCCATATTTGTGTATGCTTATTTAAGACTAATTAGTATATTGGCGACGTTGTCGATGATCTTATTATGAACAAAGAAGACAAAAATAAAGTAATTATGAATAAAGAAGAAAAAAATGATAACATTATGATCAAATTTGATAACTTTGACAAGCAAAACAATTTTTCTGATTACATTGAATATATTGATGATATGTTGGAGATAAGAGGTATATTAGTAAATAATGAAACCAAAAAAAAATATTATTTGCGTATATGGGTATTAGTAATTTATCAGAGATGAGGTCCTTTGTTTATCCAAAAATATTGAAAGATCTTAATTATGAAGAGATTATTGAAGTGGGTAAGAAAGTTTTTAAGCCTATTTCAACATTATTTAGCTCGAGAATTAAATTTATTCGGATGGAAAGAGGGGTTGGTGAATCAGTTGCGGAGTTTGCAGCTCGACTCAAAAATTGGCTCAAGAATGTAAATTTGAATCTGACCTAGATGGGAGATTGAGGGATCAGATGGTGGCTGGAATCAAAATGGGTGCATTGGAGAAAGATATTCGTACTAGATTTCCAGATGGAATAAATGACTTGGGAGAAAGGTGAGTTTTCAACAGGTTTTAAATATGGCTTTGGCAATGGAAAGGGCTGAGGATGAAGTGACAAATATGATGATAAAAAAAATCAATAAACCTAAGGAGCAGATAGAGAATAATCAAGAAAATTTTTCTAATCAAAAGTACTCATATAATAATAATAACAAAGAAAAAGGTAATTTTAGTTATTACAATAACAATAATAATAATTTTAAGTTTAGAGATAAGAATAAATTTAACAATAATGATATGTATAAGTTTAATAAATGCTCAAAATGTGGAAGAACTCATCCCCCTTTTCAATGTTTTGCATCAAGGGTGAAATGTTATAATTGCCAAAAGGTAGGGCATTATGCTAAATATTGTAAGGGACAGAAGTTACATGCTATGCATATAGATGACAATGATTCATCAGATTCAATTAATAATATTTCCCAAATTGGTAGAAATAGTGCAAAGATATTTGTTTGGATAAATGGAGTACCTATAGAATTTGACTATGATACGGGGGCACAGGTATCGGTAATTGGAAAACAATATTGGGATGAAATTGGCCGACCCAAACTTGGACCAACCAAACCTTTATCAGTATATGGTAACCAACCGCTAGATGTACTTGGTGAAACTATGGTGAGGGTTCGTCTTGAAAATATAAGCAGATCACTACCGATTGTGGTGACCCGTTCAAATGACATTCCATTATTTGGACTACCATGGATACTGGCATTTAATATGTTTATTCCACGACAAGTGATTATACGTAGTATCACAAATAAAGAGGTTATGGCAACCGATAAACAAATTGCTGGCATGACAACAGAATTTTTCAGTGTTTTTGATGACAGGCCTGGACGGGTGAATGATATAGAAGTTAGCATACATTTGAGTGAGGCAGCAAGTCCGAAATCATGGCCAGCTCGTAGAGTACCTTTTCCATTACGAAAACCAACTGAAATGGAACTCGATAGATTGGTTAAATCAGGAATATTGAAGGCGATTGATCCAACACAAAAACGGTTGACATGGGCCACTCCAAGGGTAAACGTAAGAAAAACAAATGGAGAAATCAGGATTTGTGCGGATTTTAAGGTGACATTAAACCCATATATTTTGTACGATTATCATATTATACCAACGGTGGATGATCTTTTAACCAAATTAAAAGATGTATTGAAATTTACGGTAATAGATTTGAAAGATGCATATTTACAATTACCAATAAAAGAAAGTTCAAAAGAATACAAAACCATATCGACCCACATTGGTTATTTCCAATATCAATGTATGCCGCCGACCATATTTTAAAGATATATGGATAATTTATTACAAGACTGCCAAATGACCGGAGTATATCTTGACGATATTATCATAACGGGGAAAAATGATGTAGAACATTTGAATAACGTAAAAAAAGTACTAATGAAACTAAAACAGGTGGGTATGAAGGCAAAATAGGCGAAAATACGTTTTTTAAATGAATCAGTTTCTTTTCTGGGTTTCGTAATAGACAAATATGGAATACATCCAGCGAAAGAAATAATAGATGCTATTCGAAGGATACCAACTCCTAATAATATACACCAATTACGATCTTTTTTAGGACTTGTGAATTATCACGAGAGATTTTTGCCACATCTACATGGAATTGCCGCTCCTCTGCATAAATTAACAAGCATTAAATCTTGCTGGGGTTGGTCGGACAAGGAACAAGAGGTATTTGATAAAATAAAACAGCTTTTGTCAACAAATAAAACGCTAATTCCATATTCGCCAAACTTGCCAATAATATTGGAATGTGACGCTTTCAACACTGGTTTTGGAGCTGTGTTATGTCATTTAATGAAAAAAGATATTAGCAGACCAATCGCATTTGCCTCGCGAACACTTCTAGAGTCAGAGAAAAATTATGCACCAATAGAAAAAGAGGCACGAGCACTTTTGTTTGGTATGGAAAAATTTCATACATTCATTTTTGGTCGAAAATTTTTATTACGAACAGATCACAAACCTTTGGAAAAATTATTTGGTGATAAACGGGAACTACCAAAAATATCCAATAGTCGATTAACGCGCTGGGCTTGGAAAATGTCCGCATATGATTTTGATATTGAATATGTTCCTGGAAAAGAAAATAAAGTAGCTGATACATTATCTAGACTGCCAATAGATGGCATAGAATCAAATAATGATCAGAGCTATAAATTTGCACGATATAAATATTAGTCAAGTTGAACTCCAAAAGGAAACAAGGAATGATAGCTTGTTTTAAAAAGTAGTTAAAAACATTGAGCATGGATGGGTGGATTTTGATGCGAAAAAAAATGCAGAGTTAGTTTGTTTTTATAATCGTAGAGAGGAATTGTCAGTAGATCATGATGTTATTGAATGGAATGGGAAGTTGGTAATTCCAACCATTTTGAGGAAACAATATTAACGATTATACAGAGGGCATCCAGGAATAAATGCTATGAAATCAATTGTTAGAATGTATTGCTGGTGGCCGAATCGCGATAAAGATATTGAACAATATGTTCATCAATGTATGCCTTGTCAAAGTAATCGGTGGAATATTATGGAGGTTCCTTTATATTCGTGGAACATATCTAATATACCATGGGAACGAATTCATTTGGATTTCGCGGGGCCTATTGATTCGTATTCATGGTTAGTTGGAGTTGATGCACATACTAAATGGGTTGAGGTTGAGTTAATGAGAGAGACCACGTCTACGACAATGATCAGGGTTTTAAGGAAATGGTTTGCACAGGTTTGGAACACCTAGACAAATCGTATCAGAAAATGGACCTCAATTTATTTCTGGAGATTTTCGAAAATTTTGTTTCGAGAAAAATATTAAATTGATACATACAACACCGTACCATCCAAAAACGAACGGTTTAGCGGAAAGAACGATATGAACCCTTAAGAATCGATATTTTGCAACTAGGAAAGACATCAAGGAGCCTGAGGAAGCCATGGGAGAAGTTTTGCTAGCAATAGAATGGGTGAGCATCAATCAACTGGACGTTCACCGGCTAAGTTATTATTGGGGCGAAATTTAAAAACGGGATTATATTGGTTACGTCCTAATGTTAGTTATGAAATGGAACGATTGAACATACGTCAAAAAGTAGCGCATGATGAACATAGTCATATGAGAGAATTTGAGATTGCACAACCGGTATGGGTGCATAATGAAATAAATTCAGGTTGGAGAGAAGGAGTTATAAAATCCAGAACTGGTAGATATTCTTATTTGGTAAAAAGCAAGGATAGAATGGTACGAAAGCATGCGGATCAACTTCGAAAAAAGGAGGTAGCTAAAAGAAATGGAGAAGTCTGGGCCAGGGAAAGAAAATGGAGAAAACATGGAGTCAGAGAGAGAAGAGGAAAATATAAAAAATAAAGAGTTGGATATAGTTGAGATTTTAGAAAATGTGGAAGATAACGGAAAACTAGAAACGCGGAAATCACAAAGAGCCAGGAAACCTACAAATCGTCTGATTGAGGAATTGTAAGATCATATGTGTGGGGATATGTTATAAATGAGATTTATATTATATATTATCAATGTTATAAATGTCATACATACTAATCAATATATACATATATATCAGTTGCAAATATCAGGTGATTTTTAGTTAATAAAGCCATCCATATTTGTGTATGCTTATTTAAGACTAATTAGTATAGTCTTATGTATAATA
This sequence comes from Gordionus sp. m RMFG-2023, assembly GCF_954871325.1. Lineage (NCBI taxonomy): Eukaryota > Metazoa > Nematomorpha > Gordioida > Chordodea > Parachordodidae > Gordionus > Gordionus sp. m RMFG-2023. The sequence continues at coordinate 22,538,470 of NC_088779.1, read as the reverse complement.
AAATTGTTTACAACTAACATATGGGGCCTATTCGCTGAATACATATTATCTGTCTATATCAACCTAAAATCAGGTTTTATCGACTCCGACTAGATGATTCTTGACTGGATTATTAAAATCTTCTCACCCAATATTTAGCCAATAAATATTCAAACCTCAAGATTTTATTAATAAATGTCCAAACTTCCCTCCTTCTATGAGCAAAGTCTTGAGGCGTAATATTATTTGGTTAAAATATCTGGTTAGCTCTTTTTAAAAATTAAGCCATTTAACATCACTAATACGGGGTATGATATATAGAATAACGGAAACGCCCGTGATTTAGTTTGTTTTATAATAAAACAAATGTGGGTCTTACTATTTAATAAAAATTTGCCTTTATTTAGAAAATAGCAATATAACGAGAACGACCCACGCTATATACCATTACCCCGGGTTTACCATATGCACAACTATTTTGTGTTAGGTCAATGTGATCTCAATAATTTCATATGACAAACTGTAATGTTATGAAATTATTATTTCTTATATATTTAATTCATTAGATTTACAAAAAGCTAAAATCTTCAAAATATCTGACATTAACACACATATTACCTGCTCTTTGTGTAAAGGTTATTTAATTGATGCCACAACAATAATTGAGTGTTTACATTCATGTATATTTTTTTTTATATAAAAATATTATTTAAATTATATATAGTTTGCAGGAGTTGCTTACTTCTGTACTTAAATTCTCATAGAACTTGTCCTATATGTGATTGTTTAATACATAAAACAAAACCAATATTAAATATAAGGTTATTTATATACTTTAAATTTTAATTATAAAAAATACATAGAAGTGATTCATCATTGCAGGATTTAGTATTTAAACTTATACCAGGTTTATATCAAGGTAAGCATAAAGTTATATATTCCTTAACTATTTTAAAATATAGATGAAGTTCATAAGAGGAAAGAGTTTTTCTTAAAAAATAAGAAAAAGATCAAAAGTAAATTTTAGTCAAAATTAATTTGACATATTTTTATAGATAAAAATTCCTTATTTAATAAATTGTTCATTAACAATGGTACAGAGGATTATTATAATATTGACATGTATGCAGCTGAAGATAACATTAATATTGCTTTGAAATATTACATAAAGTATAATAATTATTTTAAAAAAAAGGAATATAATATATTTTTCTTAGAAATCCTGAAGATCCAGAAGATTTCAACTCAATTGAAAAAGCTTTGGTAAGATTTTTAAGTAGTTATCAAACTTAACTAATTATTTAAGTGTAATTACAAGAGATTTTTGCAATGTCCAGTTAAAATGACAATATTAACCCTCAAAATGTTTATTCAAAAGAAGTTTTTTATACCTTGTATACAACAAGTTAACAAAATATTTATTTTTTTAATAATAATTTTGATATATTAAAAGATATAATCTAAAGGAGCCTAACTTTTATATTATGTATATTACAATATTAGACTTGATATCAAAATAATATAAATTATATAAATAGAAATGTTATATGTATGCAAACAATTGATTTCTAATTATTTTAATGGATTACATATTATAAAATGTTCAAATTAAGTTCATTATTTAAAATAGAGATACATCAACACTAACAAAAGATTTACTCTTAAAAGATATCAAATTTGTATAAAATTTTATCAAAAGAATTGTTTGAGCATTTTCAAAAAATTTTCTCTAAAAAAATCTCCAGAGATCACATTCTAAGAAGATTTTTTATTTTGAAGAGCCTTTCAAACTCTGCTCTAGTAGCCATATTAATTAAAATTGAAAGTATTGGCTGATCTGATATTAATATTGACCAATACTGCAAGTTCCTTATTGGTAATCTCTGTATTTAAATATAAATTACTTCCTATTTTTAACTAAAAAAACGACTTCTTAAATTATGAGTGTAAAATATTTAGAACTTAGAAAACTAACTCAAATTTAAAATATTTTATCTATATTAAAAGAAGCTAGGACCACACTCATCCCACTATACTTTTCTTCTCACAGATCCACATTTTTCTCCAATATTGGCTCAAATATCTAATATTTATATTGATTTTTTTAAAAGGATTGATATTGATCCCAATCTAATATATAATATTGTTTGGTGTAGTTCAAATAGTGAAATTATTTTTTTAGACAAATGTAAATTATATTACTTATTGAAAATTTAAGGTTGAAATATATCTCATAAATCAATATCTGAGTGATAGTTTATCCTTATTGGACATTTTATGCTTACATTCACTCAAAAGGGTATGTTATTATATTTTATTTTAAAAAATTGAAATCTACATTATAGGATTTAGAGATTTAGTTTGTTAAAATGTTTATTTTTTAAAAAAAAAAAATAGAAGACAAGATAAAAATATATCAATCTAGATAAATGGAAGTAAGAAAAATAAGGCAAATTAAAAAATAAAATAAATAATCTGAATATTTAAAAAGAGAATCATAATTAGGGAGAAAATTATTTTTTAAAAAATGTTATATATATATTGAATAATTAATATATTTTTATTATTATTAAAGACTGACCCATTGGAAGTGTGCTTTTACATTCACGACATATATATTGAACCAAAAGAAATGGATGAAACTAGTATGATACATTTTATTTATAAAGTATCTTATTATAGCATGTTTTTTTATCTTTCATTTTTGCAGATGATAAAGAGAAAAGTGAAGAACTTACAAAGAAAGATGATAGTAATAAAGATTTAAATCCAAATTTATCTAAACTCGATGTGAAAGATAATGATGGATCAAATTCACAGAAAGATGGACTATCACAACCTAATCAAAGCAAGAATAGAAGAGGCAGAAGGCCTAACAAAAATAATGATAAAATTGGGGAATCAAACAAACTTAAGCGCCATAAACACCACCCTAGTGTTAAAAAAATTAAAGACAGGTATTATAAATAAATATAAAATTTTCATTTATATCATGTTAACTTAATATAATATCTAATAGCTTTTAAAATTCCTAAGGTTAATAATATATTTTAAATTTTATCACTTACCTATATAATGACATATATGTTAACAATCTTCGAAGTTATCTTCAACAGCCAGTGAAAAAATCTCGAGAACTCACGAATTTAGAAATTACCAATGGAGGACGAAAATCAAATAAATTATCTTTTAGAAGGTTACCAAAATCAAAAGATTCGGATACGTCTGAAAATAATTCCTTAGTCTCAACTTCTAACAAAGGAAACTCAAACAACAAAAAGGGGAAATACAAATATAAAAATAAAAAAATATCCGGTACAAAAGTGATCACGTGCATTAGCAGCGAAGATGATGAAAGCGAAAATAAAAATCTCGAAAGTTTTATAAAAGAAAAAATGAATGACGATGGCAAAAAAAGCGATAATATGGGTCAGAGTGATATTGCGTTAATCGAAAATAATATTAATGGAGTTGATAGTCCTAAAATGGCCATGGAACGTAGAATCTCTAGAATGGACAAAGTATCTCGAAATCTTAAAAAAGATTTTGATTGTCAAGTGGAAGAAGACGAGGCGGAAGAAGAGGAATGGAGAAAAGATTTGATGGAGAAAGTTGACGAGGCTTGCACCAAAGTGATCAACTCTCAAAACAGCATCATTAGCAATGATTTTAAAAAAAGCGCCATTAATAATGGGGATTTAAACATAGACAGGGGACACGATCACAATAATAGCCGACCATTATTAATCGATAAACAAAAGACGATTCACAATGGCGGCGACTATCATATTGGAGGGCCTTGCGAAAATGGTTTGCATTCGAAAAATAATAACGAAGAATTGCTCACTCCACCATGTCAAAATAATGGATTTTTGGATCTTATCAATCATAATAATAGCAATGGGGACCTAAAAAGTGATAATTTAAGAAAATTGAAAAAAAACTTTTCCCCAAATGGTTCTAACGAAGATAACAGTAAATTTCGAGAAATGGCAGAGACCTTATTAAAATTAAGTGTGACACGTGATAAAACCAATGTGAACCCATCTTGATAAAATATCGTTTTACAAATTTATATGATCTTATTTTTTTTAAACATATTTATATAAAATTATTTATAAATAATCATTTAGAGAAAATTAATTAATATATTATTTATAAAATATATATATTTTTTTTATCATCCCCTTTTTTTGCTCAAATTTAAGCCATATTTTTATATAGAACACGAATAAAATTTTTCCCCTTCTAATGTGCATATATTTTTTTTACAGACATATTTTATTACACCCCATGAAGAATTAAAATTTTAGATTATTATTTGTTATATTATTATTATGCAGAGCTTTAGAATAAGAATTAACCAGTTACATGATAATAATACCTAGATTGGCTATTCATTCATTTAAATGTCTATAAATATAATCAGCTGGTTGCACCCCATTTTGTCTTCCCGTACTGTTCCGCAAATTTGTATTTAACGATTATTTAAAATGCATTTTAATGAATGAATCACTAGTCTAGATAAGTATTATATGTCATTGGAACTAGCATAGATTTACAGAAGACTTATCTTTGAAATTTTTTTATTTTTCAATCTATTTAATCTGTAAATAACAACACGTGTTCAGGATCAAAAATAATTGTTTAATATTTTTTTTAACGATCATAATTTATTTTGTTATTTTTCGTCACTACTAGTTTTTTTTTGTTGAATATCAAAGCAGATTGATCCTATTATCGAAATGTTCCATCTCGTGCATCGTCTGATTTAGGTATTTTAACTGTTTATTATAAAGATTAATATAGGGTGGTAAAATATAATTATAATATTAAATTATTAAAATTCTCATGAATATTAAAAGGTTCTAACTCCATTCTTAATCTAAATTGTTTTAGTCATTAGCAATAGTTGAAATATATATAATTATAATAATTTAACTCATATTGCTGATTAAGATTATGATCCTCGTGAACATTACAACCAAGGTTCTAACACCATTTTTCATCTAAATTGTGTTAGGCTTAGGGGGTTATATTCACGTAGAAAAAACCCGAATTGATCATTAGATAGATAGTTGAAAGATATACCCCATAATAATTTAACTTTTGTTGCTTATTAAATTATTCGAACATTATAAGGTTTTAACTCCATTCTTAATTTAAATTGAGTTAGGGTTAGGGCTTTATATTTACTTATGAAAAACCCAGATCGTTAGATAGAGTTAAGATATATATACACTTTTAAAAATTAAACTCTTGTAGCTTATTAAATTATTATGATTCTCGTGAACATTATAAGGTTTTAACTCCATTCTTAATCTAAATCAAGGTTTGAAAAAATTTCCTCGCCCAAAATTTTGAGCACAAAATCTTTGAAGATCAAAATTTTAAGATTTTATTATATTAAAAACATGGGATTAAATCTTTTGGGATTGCTAAAAAAACTTTTGGGATTAAATCTCTTAAGATTTATTATTGTATTACATGTTTATTATTTATTTTTCGATAAAATAATTAGATGTAAATATTTGTTCTAATATTGAATATTTTTTGTGAATTTTTATTTAGTTTGTTAATTGTTTCTTTAAGATTTTTTAAAGGTATATTCTATATATATTTTATTTTTTGAGGTATTTTTTAAAGGTGATTTTTTCTAAATAATTATTTTTTAATTAAAATTTTTTTTATATAATATTTTAATGGTGATTTTTTCTAATGTATATTTTTTTATTAGCCCGTAAATTATCAAGGTACCAAAGATATAAAAATTTTATTTAAAAAATTTTATTTTCTTTTATTAATACATTATTAGTATATAAACATTTTTTCAAAATTTCAAAAAAAAAATTCATTATATGATTTTTTGAATGTTCCATAAATCAAACATTGGGAAACTAGTTCTTTTTTGGTGAAATAATTTTGAGCATTTTATATGAATCAGTACGACACATTTATCACACTTATATGTCATATTTATTTTGCACCATTTGCAACCACCTTGACGATCGGCTTTAATTGGCATATGACTTATCTTTACCTCTCAGATTGAATCAATTGGGCATCTTGATGGGCCAGGACGATATCGTTTTTTAGGTGCATTTCCAATCAAAGATCACACAATAAATCTTCTGAATAGAAGGTGAGACATATTCCCACCAGAAGTAATATTTCTCCAAGTGGCTACAGCACATAAACTAAGAAAGTTAGAGAATAAACACCACCACCATGGGCGATAATCTTTCAAAAATCTATCCAATAAATCAACACCTCCCATATATTGATTATATGAGGTAGATTGATGAATATTAATATATATTACATCGCTTGACTTTATTTAGAAGATATATTCCTTGATAATTGCTCACAACTGCTACAGGATGATTATCATTCCAAATATACAGAACAATCTTTTCATCACTAAATGCTTCATAAAATCCCGGAACTTTTTTTTCATTGGTTTTTGATCTAATGGACATTGCGGTTTGATTTATGCGATTGTTCCTGTACAACGCGAAACTTTTTCTCTTAGCATTTTTTATAAATTTGTGGAAGTATATCAAAGAATAGTACATGTTCTTGAACTTTAGAAATAATAGCTGAATTTAGTCACCACTCTTTCACCAAGAGGACTACTTTCATTGGCATCCTTCCCAGTATAAATATCAAAAGCAAGAGGATATCAACAAGATGAAGATAAAGCCCAAACTTTTGCGCCAAATTTTACTAGCTTTCCTCACATACATCTTTATAGTTTGGTTTCCATAATAGGGGATCATTTGTTCATCCAAATAAATTTTCTTTGAACATCCCAAATTGTTGTAAATTTCAGACAATAATATTTAAAAATAGTTTAACCTTCCCTAAAAATATCTTTTTATTTCTTGGAAACGATTTCTAGACATCTTTTTGGAAATAAAATGTGAACATACATCTTCATCTTGAGACCAATATAAATTTTCTTGGAGAAGACTATGATATCCACTCAGGCGCATACGCAGGAATTTGGTCTGGGGGGGGGATAATAAAATTTTTTAAGAAATATTATTCTTATTTAAAAATATTAAACATAAATTTATTAGGACTAATAACTTTTCTAATACACATTTTTAAATAAATGTGAATTACAAAAAAAATTATATATAAAAACCGGCATTGAAAAACTATAAAATAAATGTGAATGAATTATAAAATATAAAATGAATATAACCACAATAGGAATCACTTAAATGACCCAAAATTGAAATTTGAATTTTTTGAGCCTTTAAAATTTATATATAAAGTATAAAAAATTTAAATGTTGGAAATATAAATAAATACACAAAAAATTTTTTAGGAATAATTGTATTTTGTATGTTTTGAGCTAATTTTTCAATTATCTATCCTTGCTTGGCTTTAAATGTCTATGAATATTTAAAAGATCAAATCATTCAATCTACTTTCAGAAGTTGTATTTCATAGGTATGTTTTTCAGAGACTTGCAGGCCCGGTCCCCGGGCCAAACCGTATTATAATTTTTTAAACATACCTGGGGCCCGATATTTTTTTTAAAAAACACACGAGCTGGGCTTAAATTTTTTTTAAAATAAATATCCGGGCCGAGCTGTATATTTTAAAACTAAATATTTGAAATCGCCATTATTAGCTATAAAAATCAATAAATATAATTTATTTTAAAAGAATTTGGGCCGGGCCTGAAAATTTTATTTTCAAAAAAACCGGGCCGGGCCTGAAAATTTTTTTAAAAACAACCCGGGTCGAAAAAAATTTTAAAAAAAAATCCGGGTCGTGCTCTGAAAATGCTGTTATTCTTTTTAAAAAAGAGAGTGTTTATGGGAAGAGTTATTAATATACATAACCATTTTAATACATTGGGAATATAATCTAAAATGTGTTTGAAATAATGCAAAGCATCCATAGCATTTTTGGGACTGTATCAACCATAGTTAATCTTTTAATCATAGTTATTCAGCTAATAAGGCATCATGAGATACTTTAACATCTTCATGATAAAAATCTAACAAATATATTTTTTTTTCTATCACCATCTGAAAAAGGTTGGAAAGGCTTTTGTGGAAGTAACATCTGCGGATTTGTAAGTGCTGCTTGATGAATTAAAAATCATTCATTTATTTGGGTTATAAATGTATCTAAGAGAGGGGACATTTGTATCTTCTACTGATCCTATGTTAATGTTTTTACGATGAGTTTGCTTGTTGCAAGTCGAGGGGGACAAATTTTAAACACGTATAGCTCTTATGTTCTTCATCAACATTAACTTGCTCTCCGCTATTCATATCTTCTTAATCAAGTCAATGTCATGTTTTTGAAAAATAGTTGTATAATTAAATAATACATTCTAACGAGAAAAAAAATTTGAAATAAATATTGAACCCAATAATTTTCTTAGCCGTTATGCTTGATGGCGGAGACTCGATCTCGTTGGAGAAGCTTGCAATTTCTTTCTTCCTGTTGGACAAAGAGTTTCAGAGATAATTATTATTTGACTAGAAATTTAGATAAATAATACGCCACTAAAATTTGAAAATAGTAGGTACATTACGCCAAGGAAAACTTAAAATCGAAATTAATTGATAAAATAACTTATTAGATGAATGTGATAAATTAAATATATATATATATATGAGATAGGAATAAATATTAACAAATATAATTTAATATTAACAATAATATTTTTGAAAAATATAATCCGGCATCTCCATTTTTTGGTTGGGGGAGGGGGATTTGCCCCCCCCCCCATTCCCCGCTGCATACGCGCCTGTATCTACTATATTATATAAAAAAAATTAATAAAATAATATATATTAGAAAAAAATTATATAAAAAAAGTCATAAAAAAAATTATGTAGAAAAAATTACCATTAAAAAAACGCATAAAAAATTTTAATAGGAAAATATACGTTAAAAAAAATTATATAAAAAAAATCACCATTAAAATAACCCATTAAAATATTATATAAAAAAAAATGAAAAATAATTATATAGAAAATCACCTTTATAAATACATCAAAAAATTTATATATAATACAACTTAAAAAAAAATTATATAAAAAAAATTAACATTAAAAATAATATAAAAAATTCAAAAAAATATTTAATATTAAAACAAATATTTAAATCAAATTATTTTATCGAAAAATAAATAAAAGAAAAAATAATAAATCTAAAAAAAAATCCTTGAGCGATCTTCCCTAAAAAAATGATCAAAAAATCATAAGTGATTTAATCCCAAAAGTTTTTTTTAGCAAAATATCCCAAAAGATTTAATTCCACGAGATTTTTTTACAAAAAAAATTATGAAGATTTAAAAAAATTTTGAGCAGAAATCTGTGAACATTTTTTTTGAGGAGCATTTCAAGCTCTTTATCTAAATTGTATTAAGGTTAGGGTTTTGTATTTACGTTTAGAAAAAATCCTAATTGATTGTTGAATTAAAATATATACCTTTATAATAATTTAACTCATGTTGTGATTAAATTATTAAGATCCTAACATTATGAGGTTCTAACTCCATTCTTAATCTAAATTGTGTTAGGCTTGGGGCTTCACTACGTTTAGAAAAAACTCAAATTGATCGTTGAGTTAAAATATATACCCTTATGATTATTTAAATTATGTTTACTGATTAAATTACCTTGATAAGTTCTTAATTTTTTTAACCATAGTCTGGATAATTTTTATTACATTTTAATTACAGATGTACCGAATCCAATTTTTTTCAGTGGGAGCAGATCTCTTATTTTTAATTTACTCAAGCCGAGTATGGCATCGATCTTATATATAATTGAAATGTAAATTAAATTCAATAAAAATATTTTAAAATTATATTTTCAACAATATATCAAATATAATTAATTGACAGTTATTTAATATTTTATTCTTATAGAGCTTTTTTTTTTACATATCGTGTCAATTCAGCCAAACTTTATTGCGAAACACTTTTTCGCAATTATTTTATTACCGCGAATGTCGTTTACGCACAGGAATTTTAGAGTGAATATAATATCGCGAACCCAATTTCGCAAAAACTTATACAAAGAAGACAATATCGAGAATTTATTTCAGCAAATACATTATATCGGCACTTTTATCGCGTAACTTTTTCGCGGAATAATGAGTATATTGCAAATGCATTTAAATAGTAAATACCATATTCAATAATAATTTACCCCCATCATTTCGAAAATCATAAACGCAAAATATTTTACGGTTATTTTGCTTATTGAGCAATTGTATAAGTGAGAGATAGTTTGAAATGCCACTTTTTCTGATGTTATGAAAAAATAATTTGCCAATTTCTTCCTGGCCTCTCTCACTCATGAGGGCACATTTTGAGTCCAATTTTTAATCCCGATAAATTTAAATTTATCCCCACTTCCACTTTCCATAAAAATTTAAAAATGCGCTTTACGCAATTAAAAGTAAATGTTTTGTAACATATGTTACTTAAATGAGTCATTCTAAATTTACATGACGATAAATAATATGCGGAATATATCTTATCATATTCGAAAATTAATAAGATAAACGACTCGTATTGTTCATTCGTATTAAATTGAGACCTCAAGGATTTTATTTCAGGGAGGAGGTAAAAAATGAATAGGGCCGGACCGAAAAGCTCTATAGAAAATGTTCACGGCCGGTTCAAATCGTGCCGCGCTGACTTCTAACTTATACGTTTATGTAATAATGAGAATTAATTTTTTTAAAAACCCGTTAAAAAATCGTCTATTTTGTTAGAACTGTCCGGATTTAGATTCGATACATCTTTAATTATAATATTTTTTTATAAAAGGCTCACTTCACTAAACAAGGCACTCATTTCTTTATGCATATGGAACATTTCTAATTTAAGTTTGTCCATTCTCTCGTGAATACCTTTCATTGACTGGCTATTATTTTTGTTTTTAAATGTTTCTAGATTTACGACTATATTTTTGAAATTTTGTTCATTATCATTGACGGATGGTGAAACATTTCGTTGGCTATTATAGGTTGAGGAGGCATACATAGATAACATATTATTTTGATCGGCCATTATATCCTAATACAAAGATATTTTTTTTGTTTATAAGTTGATAATAAATATATGAGAGTTGTTAAAGAGCGGCTACATATTTTTAAAAAGGGCCTAATTCTGCATTCACAGTTAGCACAAATTCTCAGCGAAGTATGCTTTTGTATATTTTATATACTTCGTCGAGAATTGGCGCTAACTGTGAATTCTGGGTAAAAGTCGCTATAAAAATCGGGGGCGGGAACAAACTCATTTTTGGGATGGATTAGGAGCGCGCTGCTCCTCCACTCCTTTAATTTTATTTCATAATGTGTTTAGAAAATAATCTTAATATTTTAAATGATTTTGTTGAATGAATACAATAAAATTAATATTTATTTGTTTAAATCTATGAAACTATATATATTAAAATGTTGAGCCGAGTTATTTATATTTTATTCTTTTTTTTTTCCAAATCATAAAACATGGGAGACGATAGAGTGTTGTTATCAGATGTAGAAGTATAAAAGTTTCATCCTACAGCAAACATTCTCTTAAAAAAGATTCTTGATGAAAAAATTCTTGGTAACAGCTTATTTGATCGAATCGAAATTATTGCTACGAAAGTCTGCAGTCTTAGCATTAAAACGTGTTGAAAGTGCAAACTTTTAGTCTTGGCCAAGATTATAATCAATATAGACAAACCTGTCTAATTTGAGCTCTTGATAATTTGGGAAAATTCTTAATTTGACCATATTGCATGCTAAACAGGTTTTAGGAGCGAGGTTTAGTTCTTTATCAGATTCAAATTAAGAAAAATTTTCTACTATTAACTCAAATGGCAGGAGCGGGAGTTAGCTCCTTTTAAAGAGACTTAACAGCTCTCAAATATTTACTTTGTTCTTTACATCAAAAAACTATGATTATGTAAAAGGGACGAAAAAACGAATAGATTTAACAGATAGTGTAGATAAATTTTATTTTTTTTGTATTATCAAAGATATTTACTAACCTGTACCATGTTTTCATCGATTCCCGTGTTATTTAAAATAGGGCAAAATATGCTCTCCTCATTGGACACATCACTATATAACAAATTTTTATCATAAATGGTATTTCTACTAAGACATTCTTTCCAGGGATTGAGTTTAACTTCCGTAATATTTTGGCACGAAATATATTCCTTCTCATTATTTACAATCGTAAAAGCATCGATTTGAATTCTAGCGATATCGTCACCTCCACGGCATAAAACGTTTGATAGAGTGGTCTTTTCTATTTGGGAAAGTTGAGAAGGCGTGAATACCCAAGGGTTTTGGTACCAAAATCTGATTAAAGGATTTTTGAAATTTAAAAAAAATGTCTCAAAACAATTTTTATATAATTATATTATAAGTTGTATTATTTAATTATTTTTTTAATTGGCCTTGGGACTATTGTTTAATTAAATCATTAAAATTTTTTAAAAATAAAACCCTCAGAAGCTGGTTAAATTCAGAACCAGCGCCTTACCCTCTTATATCATTTTAAATTTTCCAATAATCCGGTTTTAATAAAGGAATATATATGTCCTGCAATGTGTTTTTAATGTATTGATTTTTCAAATTTAAATCATTTTCTTAAGCGTGTTTTTTCTAAATTTAAAAATCTGATTTTACCTGAAATGTATTCCGTCATGTTTGGAATACCTAGCCTATGAATTTAAGACATTTGCTATGAGCTTTTGAACTTAGTATAATTTATATTAGTTTTTTTCCATGGATTTTTTATATAATTTATAAATGACTCAAAGCTTAACAGCAAATAAGAACCGAAAGCAGAACTCACTTTTCAAAATTTTAGGAATCAGAAGTACTTTTTAAAAAATAAATCCCAAAGCCGAATCCTTTTTAGCCAAGATTCTAAAATTCTGAAACAAATATACCTATCTCCAATCATTAGTCTTTTGAACTGTTCGGCTAATAAACAAGTAAACGTTGGCCCTAATATTCCTCCCTCGTCATCATCGCCAATAGGATTCTCTAAAATTCCACCTAACCAAATGTCTATGTCATAAGGCGAAAAATATAAATCCGATAATTTTGATACGATATCGCTTTTATCTTTATAAACGTTTTTATACATGCCACTTATATTGTCATTATGATTTTTCAGGGTTTTTGTTTTGTCATTATTGTGCTCTTCGAGATCATGGTAACTGTCAGACAAATATTTTTCGAATATTCTAGACCTTCCTTCTCTGATTATGCTTGAATTTGTGTTTCCTTGGTGAAGTTCTACGATTTGATACATTAAATAAATGAAAATAAAGAATGAACTAAGTCATAAAGAATAACTGATTTAGTTATAAAAAATTAACCTAAAAGTTCTTTTAATATTTGATTTTGAATTCCATGAGTTAATCGATCCTTGTGATTAACTAAATCTAAATAAAATACAAAATAATATTGTTTTATATACAATAAAACCTCAAAAAAAATATTTAATTCCACAAATCTTTTATCCTTTGTCGAAGGGCTCAACAATAAATTAATTGACGATATACCTAAGCTATCATGACAATTCTTTTTCACCCACCGTAATACTTTTTGATTATTTAAAAAATTGTTGCCTTAATTTAATATTAATATTGATAATTTAAATCGGGGCCTTAATAGCACTTCTATTACAGATATAAAAAATATATTACCACTTCCAGCTGATTTCTCTACACTTGTCTCTCCAGGACATGTAAGATGGCAGGGCGTGATCTCTCCCTCTTTGTAAATTTATGGCAATGAGGTCAAAGGCTGGAGTATGATGAGTTTCGAATAATTTTTCAGTTAACTCTGTAGTAATAAGCTTGCGAGAGTCTATGGCCTTGCCAGGGGATGCGAACAAACCTCTCAATAGAGGATCGATTCCCCCACCTTCATTTTAAAGAAAAAATTTTTTATAGATAAAGTTAAAGGGAAGGGAAGGGAGGGAGAAGAATTGTTTATTACTTTGAAAATTTTCCATGAATTTAATTTACTTTTCGTAAGCAATAATGCATTTCATTTTCCTTTCACTGCCCAACAAAAAACTTAAATCAGTTAGATGATGCGCCTTAATACATTGCAGCTTACGAGTTTATCAGATCTGGAGGAAGTAATAAAAAAAAACCCCATATTTTATATAAGCATGTAAATTAAATTGAATATGGCATAATAATAATCAATTGATAGTAGGAAACAATAAATACAAGAAAGAATTCATAATAAAATGAAGAAATGACCTATCTACTAAATACAATTCCTATGATGTGCAGTACATGATAATTCAAAATTTAGAATAGTTTTTTATTATTTTCCAAAAAGTTGGTTAACGAAAATGATCATCACAAATATTTTGGAATAACTTGTAAAAAAATGAAATATAATTTGTTGCTAAAACGTAACTAATTAAGGAACGGGCAATATAATGTATTTTAATCAAAAGTATTTCGTTATAGCTCTAAAATTTTCAAAAAAGTGATAAAGTTACTTTGTTAAGTTTCATTTAAAATTTCAAAAATAGATGCGATCTAAGTTACTTACAAAATTTCTACCCTGTTTATTTATCTAAATTTTATTACCAAACTATATACTTAATATTTTTATATATTATTAAATACAGATGATTTAGTTATGAAATAAAACACAAAAACATAATAAAAAACAGGTGGACTAACTTGTAAAAATATTTTCGTTGAAAGTGCTAAATATGCAATCCTAGTATTTATATTATCAAATTAAAGTAATAAGTGTTAAAAATTATTTTTATAATTTAATCACCTTCTAAGAGTTTATCAGGCGCAAAAAAGGCTTCATGTAGTGGCAAATGTGATACAAATTTTTTCCCAATTTCAATCGACTCCGTTTCAGCATTAAAAATTTTTTTAATTTTACTCATATTATTCTCTACTGAAGAATTCGTGTCTCTATTACTATGACTACTATTGTCATTTGAATTAGAAGATGAAAGAGGTTGATATGGTAAGAAAGAGGAATTGAGACGAAAGAGAATAGGATTAACTAAACCATGCCCAAATCTGAGAATAGCAGTAGCGAATACGTTTGATATTGATGGATTTGTATCGTGATCATATTGAAACTTATTGGGATAACCTATATAAAAAAAATATTATGTACAGTTTAAAAAAATATATTTTAAATAAATTATACTTTTATCAAAAAAAAACTTTTTTAATAAAAAAAACTACAATAGGGTGTAATTTATTTGATATTTTGATTGAATCAATTTCGCTAAAGAGTCGCGTTTTTTTAAAAAAAATGAGTGTTGTAGTCCATAAATACATTAAATTTGTTGAATAAATCACCTATCTCATTTGGCAAATTTTACAACATTAAGAATTTTTTAAACATTATATTATATGGCTCAAATTACCAATTAGTTTCATTCCAATCTTCCCAACAATCTTGGGCAACCATTCTTTATATGTTATAACTTGCATTTGAGCTCCCACTATCTTCCTAGCCTCTGCATAAAGCTTGGAACCTTTCCATTGAGGATTTAATGATTTTAATTCCCTAACAATACTATTATGCTGTCTCATCCATAGCGTGTGCATACTGAGTAAGCCTAACTGTTCGTTCGCTCTGTGATCACCGGCTAAAAAACATGGATATCTTTCATATGTATTTTTTTGTGGTAAAAAATTTCAATTGCCAGGGTTTTTAAAATATCGCATCCCCTCTCCAAAAAATAAAACCTTCTGGCCTATGTTATTTCCGGGCTTGCAATTTAACTAATATTCCATTAATAACCATAAAATTTAGAAAAACAATTTAAAACGCGTGATATAATTTTAAAATTAAACGACACCTTAAATTTCTATACAACTTCTTCTTAAGACATCGCAGCACCTAGGAATTGTGGGGTTAAAAATATCCAAAAAGTTAAAGAAAAAGCGAAATCATTTTGCTATCTACAAACGATTTTTTTAAATTTTTAAAGATATATATATTAAAGATCTGCAAAGTTAGGCCCGGCCCTAATTCTATTTATAATAATCGGGTTCGAGCCGGGCCTAATATTTTTTGAAAAATTCGGGATGGGTCGGATCTTGGAAATTTTTTTAAATATATCTAAATTTATCAATTTTATATTGAATTTTTTATGTAAAATAAAAATATTTGATTTTATTTATTGAAACTAAACAACATATAACATATGTCTTTTATTTTGAGTAATTATAAAAATTAATTTCTATATTTAAATAAATTGGGGCCGGGCCGGGTGGGTAAATTTTTTTAAAAATAATTTCGGGTTAGGGCCGGGCCGGGTTTGAAAAATTAGGCCCGATGCAGATCACTAATATATATATTCGTTTTTTTTATCTATTCAAACAATTTCATATTTTTAATTCTTATTTTTAAAAGGTATTTTATGGATGGCTTCTGCGTTTTGAAAATTGAATTTTTCCTGTGAATCAATTAATTTACCTTGTTTTCTTATCAACTCAATTATTAAATAAAGTCAAAATACCAGCGTATCTATAAAATATGTTAAAGGTATTTATTAATGATTTTTTCGAAATAATAAAACTGTGACTGGATATTAAATAAATCAAATTAGAAAGGCAAAAAAATCTTAATAAAATGACAATATTTATTACTTTGAATAATAATATGCTTTAATCATACAAATATTAGCATTTTCTGGCAAAATTTTAAAAAATTTGTAAATATCGAAGATTCACTACAACCTTGTTCAATAAAAGCCCATCCACATAAAAATATATTATATCATTTTACCGTTTATTAGCAAAATCTCCTCTTCCGATTTTACAATCCATCCCTGCCTCAGTGTCAAAAGGTAGAAAATACTTTTCATCATTACTGTCACTTCCATTTATGTTATTTTTAAATTGATATTGCGATACCAATCCAACTTTTAATCTACCTGTTGGCTCTTTACCATTAGGTCCTGAATGAAATTAAAAAATTTTATATGCGTTATTTATTTAAACGTTCATTGTTTTATATCATAGAAATCCTCTTCATTTTTCTATAAAATATCTGACCAAAAATAGCAATCAATTTTACGAACTATCTCTCAGGATATTATTATATTCAATATTTGTTTTTGTATCATTTCAGAAACCTTTAGTGATGCAAAATCGCTGATCCGATTATTAAAACGGCTAACTCGGTATTCTATCTAGAAAAATATTAAGCAATCCTGAAGATTTTCTTAATGGCACAAAGGTTTGGAGATCTGTTAGTAAAATCTCGAGGCTTAGGCGATGTTTTTCTAGCTAAAATATTGAGCTAGTGTTTCTAAAATCGGCTCAAATGAAGCTTTTTTGAATTACTACAAACCTTGTACAGATTCTTTGACTTGTTTTTCGAATTCTTCCGAACTACCGTAAACATTGGAAGCATCGATGAAGGATGTAATTGTATTAATTTGTTCTCTTGCCCTTAATATTTGTTCATCCTCAAGTCGATTATTTGAAGATAATAAATAAGAACTTGAACCAGTCCCGCATATCGCGCTAGACCTCACAAACTCGATGCATCTATATTAAATTTTTGAAAATAGTAAAAGCTTAGACACGTTAAGAACTAAAAATTGAGGATGGTTTTGTGTAATATTGTTTAACGATCTTTTAACAGATATCTTGTTTTTACTTCTAAGGCCACGTTTTGACTTGTCTTATTTAAGAAATTTATTTCTGTTTAGACCAGTCTATTCAGATTTTAAACTAGTGTACCCTACTTGTTTTAAGTGTGTAGTAAATCTAAATGGCCCATTTCTCATTCTGTCTAGGAGAGGCTATATAGGTTGCTTAACAGATTTCTGTTTAGAAATAAGACGAGTCAAGACACGGTCTAAGAGTAATTTAAATATTACACAGATATTTCAAACTCCGATCTACTAATAATTTTTTAATTAATAATCAATATAATGTTAAACTAACAATGATTTTATTTTTCTTCATGTGACAAACTTAAATTTTTCAATTCGTGGATCACCGTGAAAGGGTTTAATGGGAAAACAGGGGGCGCTATTGAGACAATGGTCGCCACAAGGTGCTACATCAACAAAACTCCTATAACTCAGGGCTGGAAGTGCGAAATCTAAATCGTGATCTAAAAATTGGCCCCATTGCATAAGCATCATGCTGTATGAATGTTGAATTTTGATGGAACCAGTCGAAGCTATTGAGTAAGAGACCATTCTCGGGTTAGGTAATATAGGAATGAATGAAAATTTAATCGAACTCAGAGATCTATTATTAATGGAATTGTCAATTTGTTTATTTTTAATTTTATAGTTGGAATAAGTTTTAACGGAATCTCTATAATAATTCAAAAAAGCATCGTCCGATGGGAATGGCATGGAGAGATTGTAGTTGTGAGCAGGGTAGTTCCAACCTTCATTTTAATTTTTTTTTTCAAATTTATTTTTTAAATATATACAATTTAATATTGCTGTAAATAAATTATTGTTATATTTTCTACTGCTATAAGTAATGAATAGAGATATATATTATCATACTAGTAATTCATTTGTTTCTATAATACATTTATACAACATAATACGCACAACCATAATTACATCTGATACGAAAGTATAGTTAGAACATAATAGATGGTGATTATACATACATAATTAATTGTTAGATAGCTAGATTTTACCATATTTTATATTATTTATATATATAATCACTATATCAATATTACATATATATACTAAATATTTATTATCATGAAATTATAAATATAATTTCTACATTACTAAACTATGTTTTTTAGAAAACACAAAAAAACGATATTCATTTCAAAATTATTATTAAGTCCGTTTTTTTAAAATATTTTACTATTTAATAATAAGCCAAAAAAAAATCTGAAAATGGGGCACCTATCATAAAAATTTAAATTATATATTCATTGTAAATATTTTAAATGACCAAAGGATATCTTCTGCTTTTCACGAAGATTATTTATACATCTAAATATTTCATTTTAAAAGATAAGCATTTATTTGTTACATTTTATATGATATTAAATTAATATATAATTAAACAACTCCTTTTTCTTATCTGGGTAACAAGATTTTGTCGGTTTGCCAAAAAAACTGGTACGTTTATGCAAGGCGTTAACCTTAAAACGGGTCATGGACCAACTTGCTAAATGAATGAGTATATTCATTGTTTTAAAAATTTATATAGCGCTTTACTTTTAAAAAAATAAATGACATATCACATGCGGTAGGAGTGGACTAGTTAAATATTGATATAATTATTACGATCAAGCAGGAGTTCATTCATAATTTTTACTTTTCACTCAACACTAATTTTGATGATATTGATTATATTAGTTAAAAGGGGTATTATCAGAAATTAATGAGGTGAATCCTTAATAATTTTTATATGGTTATTATAAAAAAAATATCATAAGATATGGTGGCCTTGACCCGAACCGACCCGTCAAAATTTTTGAAAAGATTCGCCAAGTTCTTGAATTATTATACCCGGGCCATAAAATAATTTTGTGAAAGTTGCCCTACCCAGCCGGGATAAATTTTTACGAAGGAAAACGGCATAAATTTGTCTACTTATCAGTTATTTTCAAACTTAGGCCCAACCAGTAAAAAAATAAACTTTGGCCCTGCTAGTAAAAATATTTTTAACAATTTGTCCAGCGTCTTTCTTTTCCCAGATCAAAATCATTATTAGGAATTTCAAGGAATAGCAAAATTAAAAAGTTAGTAATTATTGTTTTAGATGGTCAACACGACAACAAAACCTTTAATTTATTTTCAGACTAACATCATTTACTTATTTTACATAAAAATTAGCCCTTCCCACACCCAATATTATAAGCAATTTTATATATGTGCAATTCTCGGGTACAGGCTTTTATGGACGTTTAAATGACAATCAGTAGCTTCACAAGGCGCAGGGGCTCGAGCTCCCTAAAAAAGTTGAAGAGCCCTCTCAAAATTTAAAATTTTTTTCACTAAAAAAAAGATAAGTTAGCTATAAAAGGAAAGGTAATTTAAGATAATGTTAGCTTAAAAAAAGGTAATTGTTAATTATTTAAAAAATATTTTGATCCCCTTAGGGCTAGTGACACCCCTGGATAGTTTTCGGATTGTGTGTACAAGTGCGGATTGTCCATAAACGTGCAGAAGGCTCCTCTTTATTTTAAACTTTTCACTAATTTATTCTAGTTAGATGGAGATGTAAATACAAGTTCAAAATTAGCTATTTTATGCACCAAAATTTATACACTTTTAAATCGACAGCAATTATAATGTGTATATATAAATCAAGGGTATATATATATTGTTTTTTTTAATTACTAGTATTTTAAGTTCGGTAAAAAAAATTATCAATAATTAATATTATATTTTTATGTGCCAATAGGCAGGGATTTTGTAATGGAATATTTTTCTATAAAGTTTTTCTTATTAAACAAAATATTTTACATTAGTTGAGTTTCATGATCCTATTTTAAAATTTAATATTAAAAAAAAATAATATAGCAGTTATAATATTTAATCTTTAGTATAGAGCATCTGTAAAAATATATGAATTTCTTTTATATTAACACGTATCTAAACAAATTAAGAAAATAAATGTCAGTTTTTATAACATCTTTAAATATTATGAAAGTCTCCAGATGGCTTAAATTATTTAAAAATATTGGGAAAATGTCATTAAAAAAATAAACTAATGATTCTTAAGTAGAATTGTTAGCAAACCATTATGTGACCCCAAAAAATTAACGATGTTAACAATCAGTGGCGTAGCTAGGAATTTTCCTTAGAGGGGGTCCATACATATAAAAGCTGGCGTTCGGCCCTTTTGCCCGGCCTTCGGCCGGGTTTATTTTACATATCATAACCATATCTTCGATAATATATAATAAATATATTTTTTAAATGCATCAATAATATGTTATTATAATTTAGTAGATTATTCTCAATGACTTTATAATAATACTATCCAAAATAATTTCAATAGTAATATAATATCCTTCCACAAACATCAAAACCAGAAAAATATAATTCATATAAAATCACTTTTAAGTCTTTTGAACGTATAACCTAAAAAAAAAATTTGCTCTGGGAGGGGTCCAAACCCGAAAACCACCCCCGTAGCTACGCCACTGTTAACAATATACGCTAATATAATATTAAATGTATGCAGTGAATGAGATGATATATTTAACAGCTATTTGAGTTTATAAATTTTTTTAATGCGATCATTAAAAATAATTAAAATTAGAATTCCTTAAATTCATCATGATTAAAGTTAAAATTAATAAAAGAAAAATTGATCTTTTTAGAAGTTTTAACTCGATCAGCTGTTATCGTTAAGACAACTATAGTCTTAAAACACTAATACCTAAAGGCGTATTGAGTCCGTTCTCGTATTTATGAGGCAATAATCTTCTAAAGGGCATCAGAGCCGCGCCTTTGGAAGGTTCGTATAAATTATTACATGTTCCATCTATAGTTCTATACTTAACGTGATAAGACATTCTCATCAAACATATGTTTTTGAAATCCATCGCATTATTTGTGTGTGAAGAATAATTATAAATCTTATTGGTATCATAGGTTTGAAATATTACGGGTTTGCACCCTGACATATTTCCTATCAAGTCGATGTGCGTCCGAGAAAGTATTTGCCCAAATTTGTGAAGGATGTTGGGTTCTAATAAATAATATATTTTTTATATATGGATAATAAAGAGGGGGGGGTGGGTGAATAAAATTGAAGGCCGTGTCAACGCTCAGATTATTTCTAAATAACCATCTGTTTAGCCATTTATATAGTTTACTCAAACCTCCTAAAAAGAAAGAGACTTTTATGATTTACCAGAAACCAGCCGTTTAAACTAACTTCTAAATTTATAATAAGATCAGAAATTATCACAAAACATTTATATGCAAAAAATGATCAAATTTAGAATTCTCATAACAGCCTCACACATATCCTTCCCCTTTTTCAGGAAAGTTAATATTGTATTTAAAAAAAATTTTTTTTTTAAATATATTGTAAGGAGTGAGAATTACCTATATTGTTTATTTTAAAATTATTAAGTAGTTTTTATTTTATATGATAAATATACCAAATTGGGACACCTGAAATCCTTTATCTTTTCCATTTTTCTCAATGTGATCCTCTATAATTTGAAAAGCACGATTAAAAATATCGCCAGCTCTGGCCAGTTTAAACGCGTCTTGCGTAGGATATCTCAAGTAGCTCATTAGTTCTCTTTGTAAATTTTAAAAATACTAAATAATAATCATTCATAATTCAATTTCCCAATTATATTTAATTTAGCTTGAAATTAGAATTTCGAAATTAATTTTTACAATGTTTAAATAAAACTTTAAAAATCCGATTTATAATTTTAATAGTTAGCGATATTAACGAAAATACTTAAAATTTCCTCGAATTCCTCTTTTTTGGAGATTTTTAATGGTCTCCGTTATAGCTAAATCTATATCGAATTTAGCTTTTGTTACGCTTTCATTTATCAGAGAAAGTATAGGATCTTCTAGGCTCGATTTAGTTTCATCTTTTGGATCGATAAGTAGATTTGATGCCGAATTCACATTGTTCATATGACTCTTCGGAGTTAAGGTAATAGGGTTGGAACTGATTAGTGAGTCGTGATCTACGATGCGTTTATTTTATATTTATTTATTATTAAATTAAGGTGCAACCGCTCCATGGAATTTTTAGTATATAATCAAATTATAAATTTATAGGTTAAGTTATCTGTAAAACACTGGAATACATATTCTGCAAAATCAGTTTCCAATCTTAAACCATTTATTCGGTGCATTTCTTTTTAAATTTATAAATTTCAGATCGAACTTGAAAAAAATATATTGAATTTGCAGGGTCAAAAAACTAAGTGAAATGAATAACCACAATATCGCAATAGCTATAAATTTAATATTTTTTTAGACTTAACAGTTTTATATTTGTGTTGACAAACAAAAGGTTAATTTCGCCTATTGGTGAGCTTATTTTTGAGCCATTTTTTTAAAAAACTTGTATATACCTCTAGTTTCCTTCAAATGGATTTCGCATACGTATACGCCTTGATCCATCTCTTCAATATTAGTTACGAGCAATGATCCATTTGGCATCAAATAATATTTTTCTATATTATTAGGCATTTCTACTCCCCACTTCAAATTCCATCGAATAATGGGTATATCAATATCATCTTTCAACCATAGAATATCGCGTATGCTGTCCTTATAACTGCTTAAAATATTATTCAAAGCATGAACGCCTTTATATTCATCATAGGTTCGATTATTGATATTTTTGAGAAATGTTCTAAGTCCTTCACAGTTTAGGACTACATCACTCCCAAATTCCATTTTGAGATTTCTTTCACTGTAAATATTAGAATGATTGTAATTAATAACCTCTTTTATTTCATAATCATGTGCTTCGTTGTTAAGCTTAATATCCCTTGTAGATGATTCTTTAGCTAAATATATATTTAAAAAATTGCATATAAATAGTAGTGCTATAAGTTTGTTTATTATTAATAATTCTAGCAAAATTAAGAAATCATATATAGAATATGTATTTGTTATCGATTAATTTATTTTTTTTATTATTAAATCCAATTTAAATGAATTTAAGATAATTATAGTTAAAATGCTAATATTATGATCGGCAAATGACATGATCAAGATCATATAATAAAAAAAATCTAATGAAAGAAAAAAAATATTGGATCAAATTTTTTTTTAAAGATACCTTCTGAATCAGCTAATAGAAAGGTTTCATATTTCGAAATTTTAATTTTTTCAGTTCTTAAATTCTTTTCTTCTATATGGCAAATATAAATTCCTTGGTCTGCAATGCTAAAATTGGTTATCAAAAGTGTTGAGATTTCCCTTATGTATTTGGAAGGATATTTTTTTATTGATAATATCCTGTATTTTGTATTGGTATTATTCAGTATTAGGAATGGATTGACAAGCGAGTAAAAAGTTAATAGGTCATCTAATTATTATTTTTTGAATTCACGAATAAATTTATTATATTAATTAATTTTTAAATAAATTTGAAGGGAAAAATATTATTCATTTATTTAATTCATTTATTCTTTTATCATTTGGTCATTCATTTAATTATTCAAAACATCTTCATATATTTAATTAACAAACTTTCTTTGAACCATTTGATAGTCGTTTCAAATTCGTTCGTGTTTTTAAGGATATGCTCTCCACACGTCACATATTTGTCGTTGAATTTTTTTAAAATATGATGCCCTATTCCTTCTTGATTTTCATTTTGATCTTATAAGGGGATTCATAAAATTAAAAAAATTTTTTTTATATAAAATGAGATTTCCCACAAATCATCTATAATCTTAACGTAGTCATTATTTTTATAAATTGAAAATAGACAGAGACTATCTATAAAACCGCCGCTATTATAAATTTTTAGACAATTTGAATCTACAAATTTTACATATTCTCATTCAAAATTTATAATAATCCTTAGAAAGCTATTCTGAGAAAATCTAATCTTTTATTTCCTTTAAAATTTTTTATAATACTTGACAAAAAAATATATATTATATTTTATATTTTAGATGAAATAATTATAATAAAAGTTAATATTTTTGTGGTAAAATGTGTTTCGTCTTATTTCATCTTTTATTTAAAAAATATTCATTATCACTTAAATCAAGTTCATTTGCTTTTTCTTTATTTACATTTGAAATTGCGATATGATTTAATCATTGCTGTTTCATCGTAAGATGCAGATAAGAGTCAAGACCGGTACTGAGAGAATCCTTCTGCGAACAACCACTTGAGGAAATTGTTAATAGCATTTCAATAAATTTTTATATACTCGGATAAATAGAAATAATTTATTTCTTACTTTGTTCTTAATATGAGTATTACGTCCTATAAAGAGTTTAGTCTATATTTTTTCAACTTTGAGTTTAGTCGAAAAACATATATCTATGAAGAATTAGATGAACCATTTTAAAATCCTCTTCATTGAATGCTTAAAATCCATCAAATTTTTAAATGGCAAATATTTTTAGATTAATTAAAGATATATTATGGGTTTTTGAAACGATTTTTTTTACTTGCAATTATATGATCTAAAGATTCATAATAAATTGATAATTCAGTAACTGACCTGAACTAATGATATGACAATTCGAGCCTTCTTCGAATCTTAAAGGCTTTTTTGTTGCTTTAAAATGTGATCCTCTAAAGTTAATTTGTTTACCTTTAAATTAATTTCTGTCCAAAACTTATCTAAACTATCATCTTGTATTATAACTAAAATTTTGATCGGGTTTATTTCTATTCTATAGAAAATGTAAAAAAAAATTTGGATTTCAGCATTTAAAACTCCTGCTCTCTCAAATATTGTTATCATTATTTTAAGAAATAAAAAGTTTTCAAAAAGCTTTAATTGGTATAATAAATTTTTTGTCTTGTAGCAACCTCGCTGCGAATTGAATTTATAATTTCTAATAAAAGTTTCATAATTATTTCATAATTCCTTTCCATTTATTTGAGCGATATTATTCGCGTTCACAAGCATAATGGCCTAGAAATTGAATTATCATTTTTCATCTTGAATGGAATGAAATATCTCCATGCGTTTGAGGGAATATCAAAAAAATGATAATAAATCTTTCCTTAATGTTAATACTTTAAAAGCAATTGTATTAAAGGAATCTTATACTGTATGACCTGCACAATGTACATAGATTGCTCTAGATTCTTCATTATGTAAACTAGAAATATTTACATTCACGTTAGAGATCCTATCATAACATTAACCTATGCATTTTTTGATGTCTAAGGAATATCTAATATCTTCGATTAATTCATCCATTTGCATAAAAATTTGTCAATATGGGCGGGAATTCCGTCACTCCCAAGAAGTAGACGCCTATGGTAGATGCTAGAGATGGCTAATGATTACCAACTATTATGTTGTTATGGCTCATTTTAGAGGAAAATTTTTACACAAATCAAAATCAAGCCCCTAATTTACAATAAATGTAATCTATCAAATAAAACAAAACTTTCAAAAGAAGGAAACATTTGGTCATTTAGGTATTTATTCTCCTCTTCCATTTCAACTATAGCGCTCTTGCTCCTAATTTGTCCCATCTTATTAAAGGCTAAACATTCGTAAATTCCAACATCATTCGAATCCGAGTCGAGAATCGTTAAATTTTGGTGATGTTTCGTGGTCAATATGTCTGCTGTAAAATTTACCTCGTATTTTGAAGGGATTTTATCTATTAATGGGTTTATCAATATAATATTTTATTTAATCATATGTCGAAATATTTTTAAAAAAACCTTAAGTTGCATTTATAGTAAACGCGTTATCTTAAAGCGGTGCGTTATTTAAATTAGCGGTATTACAGCTGATTTAACTATTTAAGAAGATAATGCATAATAGAGTTAATAATTTTATATAATATGAAAAATCGTATATTTTTATATAGAATTTGCTATTATTTTATAATCGTATTGCATATTTTTTTTACCAACGTATCGCAACATATGTTTTTCATATTTTATAATAGAGCTATCTTAATAACGCTCCATAATTACAAATTTATCGATGCCTTTATTTTATAATAACGCTGCGATAAATGGTGCAACGCTTGAACATAACGCGTTTACAACAAATGAGGCGGTACTTTTCGTTATTTCGAATCTATTCTTTTATACAACTGTCCAAAAAAATAATAACTTAGGTCTCGTTTATAATAAGTATGAAATATCGCTATATCACTCAAGCAGTGCTTAATTTATAGCTAAATGTACGTAAATCATAGCTGTATAATTTAACAGACATATTTTGTAAACTATGCACCACGGTATTTCGTGTTTATTATAAACGAGGCCTTATAAGACAATTATATGAATAATAAATTAGAATTAATGAAAAGTAAGAGTTAAAAAAACAGCCTAAAGCATAACAAATAATAAAGGAGAATTTGAGGGAATAAGTGCATTATAAAGTCAACTTAGGTGACATGGGCAATTCCATATTAATATTATGTTATTTATTTAAATATGTTTAGATAAAAATCAGCTGGTTACACATCTATTTGATTTCCCGTATAACTAAATTTATATTAAAAATTTTATGAATACATTTTTTTTAAAAAATTCAGAGTTTCCGTTTATTCAAAAAGGGGAAAAAATGGCGTATCACTAGCTTATTTGTATTCAGGGACGCTTCAAAATTCATTTTAACGAATGAATCCTCAGTTTAGGTAAGTAAACGATATGTCATTGATCCTGGGTTCGAAAAAAAAATGGTTACTTAAAATATAAAGAACAGTTGTTTTTTTTACGAAAAAATATAAAATTTATCATTTCAAACCTGTGACCGAATAACTTTCTGATATACTCGTTTCCCGAATCAGTTTACCTAGATCGAGTCGTTTGGGAGAGAAAAATAGCAAGCTAATTATTTTCAAAATCAATTTATAAAGTTTCAATATTCGTATAAATATTATAGACCTAGAGGGACAGCCCAGAATTCGGATCGTAAATCGCCCGGAGTGGGCCTTAAAATGATTAAAAAAACCCAGCCATCCCGGGCTTAGAAATAAATTTTTTTTAAAAACTGGGGTTGGTTTAAAGGTGGAAATTTTTTTTGATAAACATGCTATTATTTTATATAAAAACTCGTTATTATTGAAATGCGTTTCAATAAATTTCGCGATTAATTTTTCCCTGTGTTAATAAAATTGATAAAGAGAGAAAATATATGGATATAGTATATGTAATGTTATTAGAAAGAATTTTAGTTAACTTTATTTTTATACCTCGGTTATTTATGCCATGCATCAATGCTTCCGAATACGATAAAAGAAATTAGAAACCTGTAGAGGTAAAAAAATCAGGCCTGACCCTAATTTGATTTTTTTAAATTTTTAATCGAGGCCCGACTCGGATTTTTTTAAAAAATTTTTTAGCCCGGCCTGAAATTCTAAAAATTTGGAAATGCTGCATTATATAATTCTCCAACATTTACCAACTTATTATTAATATAATTTTTTTTTTTAAATTTATATATATCGGTTTGGCCTCACTCGGCTTTTTAAAATTTAAATTTTCAATCCCAGTCCTGATTTATAAAATTTGGCCTGTATTCCGTCGCGATAGGTTCTAGGCGTGCAATCAATATAAATGTTCACACATATGGTAATATAAAGTGGTATCTAAAATTTCGATATGTTTTTTTACTAACAATTCATTCATATTTTAAATTATATTGCTTATAACCCCCCCCCCCCCCCCCCCCCAAATAAAAAATTTCCTACGGGCTCTCCTAATATTTTCTACTTTCACAGAAACTAATTTAATGTTATCTTAGAATGTGCAAATATGTATACCCAAGGATAATCCTGAGTATACATTTTCAATATAAAATCTTGACTTACTTATCCTTAAACCACACGATATCTGGCAATGGATAACCCGAAGCTCTACACTGTAAAACGATATCTACACCCGGTAAAAATGTTTGATCTATAGGTTCCAAGAAAAATCTAGGTCTCTTATTGTGATGGTGATATTCTTGAAGAATTATTTAATATTTATTATTTACTATTATAAAGGCCTGTTTTTCTAAGAACTTTAAAAAAAATCGTAAAATAGTGTTAATATTATGTTTAAAATAAGATAAAATAAAATTCGATTTGAAAAGACGATTAAAGAGCTTTTCGCTGCCCCGGTCTCACCTAATTAATATCATCTCGAAAAATTATAATATAAACGTTTAAACGGAAGAATTATTACTAACGTCTATATCTCTCTATTCTATGCTCTTTTTTTCCATTCAACTTATTACCGACTCCACCATTCATTAATTCCTTATTATTGTTATTAGTATCAGCGTTGAAGCATGTCTGGAGCTTCTCCTTTCCTATTAAAGTACTCAACGGTGTATCCTTTAGATTTGAAGGTTTCTGGCAAATGATGTCAACTATAAGAGGTTCGGTATCTGAATATCGAGACATCTTAAGGAGTAGCCAACGTAGTTTGCAATCGCATATCATGGGATTCCATTTCATCTTTCTTTTAAAAGTGTGTATAAATAGAGAAATTAACTACAATTACCAAGGTAAACTGCAAATGCTTAGGTAAAGATGTTTTCTAAATACTCTAATAATAGATATGAGACTCATTTTCTTATAATATAAACGGTTGCAGCATCGCTTCATTTTATTTAATGTATAATTATATTTAAATAAGTAATAAGAATAATAAGGAAAATTATATATTTTATAGATTATTTTCGCTATTGATTATTGGATCATTAGAAAAATTATGGATTATATTTTTTTTGATATTGTGAGGTAAATTTTTTCTAAATATGCATATAAAAAAAATAAACCATAACGTAGTGAAATTAAAAAGTTTATGTAAAGTAATTTTAAAAGAAAACTAACATGTGATGGTTTATAATTTTTATTATTATAATGGGTATAGTATGTTTAGCAAAGTTTTACTCAGCTCCTTATACAGTGAAAGGGGGGATATTTTTTACCAGATGTTAAAACAAAATAAAATGATATTATTATATTTTTATTTTAATCATACTTAAACATTAATCTATGTTAAAAAATATTAAACAACTTTTTTAAAAAATGCCGCATTTGAAGTTACAGTGTTGTGCAGATTTAATTCAAAACATTTCCATATTTATTAATTTATTTAAAAATAAAATAATTTGACTTGCAAAAAATTGTTAAAATAACATATTTATATATTCTTATCAATTTTTACAAGCTAAAATTTTTATTTACAAACGAATTAAAAAATATGGAAATGTTTTAAATTAAATCTGCACAACACTGTAAAAAAAACTTTTATTTATATGTAAATGAATAATTTTACAAAAACATATTTTTTCACATATCATTTAATTTAATATTTTTGTATATTTAATTTAATATTTTTGTATATTTAATTTAATATTTTTGTATATTTAATTTAATATTTTGTATATTTAATTTAATATTTTTGTATATTTAATTTAATATTTTTGTATATTTAATTTAATATTAATTAATTTTTCATTGTTTAATATAGATTATTTACTTTCACATAACTTTAATAACTCTCCTTTTTCCAAAATACTTCTGTAAATCATTCTTTGCCCATCTCATATAAGAATGAGATTCAATCATCTAACATTTCAACAAATAATAATTCCTTAGCTACCTTAATGAAAATACACATCCTCAAGTATCCTCCATTATTCCTAAACCCAAAAGAACATACCATTGTTGGAATGGAACGAAAAGAATGACTTGGTGATGAAAATTTTAGCTATGCCAGGGGAGGAAAAGATGAAGATTAAGGACAACGCGAAATTTGTTAATATGTTGAAGGCCTCGATTCATAAAATAAAACGCGATACATTCCCAGAAATTATTGGTGAGCCCTTGAAAGAATTCACTCTTTCAAAGAGGGAGAAAAATAAAGGACACATCAAACATTGAAAGACAAATTATGGGCCTGCTAATGGACAACAATACCTTCACGGTGAAGGAAATAATTGAGAATTTCTGGTTCACCAAAAAATATTGGAACCATAAGGAAATATATCAAAAATCTTTGATGGTCCAAAAAAATAGCTGGTAGAGAACCGGATCGCAGGAATACACCGGGAGCTAACAATATTCTGCAGGTGTATTGCCTAAGATTAATGAACATCTCCAGAGAAAGATTATATTTTCTTGACGAAACAGGCATCAATTTTCATGATGTACCTATCTATGCCTGGGCACCACTCAATGTGAGACCATCAATAAATGTTCCACCCTCAAAAGGGAAAAATGTAAATGTACTTTGCACTATAGGAATTCATGGAGTTACATATTATAAAATCATCAAAGGATCATATAATGATATATTATTTCGTGATTCGTTAATGGAGATTATTAGCATGCCATTATGGTTATGGATAATGCAACAATACATAAAAGTCATCTAATTGATGCCTATAAAGAGAGAATAGAATATCTTCCACCATATTCATCATAATTGAACCCAATTGAAAATTTTTTTCGGGGTCTTCAAAAACAAATATAGGTTATTAATCCCAGACCAAGCACAAGGGAGCACATAATAACCAATATAAATCAAATTATGCATCAATTTTTTCCTTATGATTTCACAAATTTTTATAATCATCACTATTTGGAGCTGAAAGTAATCTAATTATATAATAAATTACGATTAACTTTTAATATTTTATTATATAGGTACTACTTAACAAGAAATTTCAAATGACTATGAACTATTAAATATTTCATATGTTATATAATCAATATTCATGTATATTAGTGTAGTTTGGAATATATTTCTTATTATATATTGTTTATATGTAATATATGAATTGAATAAAATATTGAATTTAATATACCTCAAATATGATAAAATAGAGTGGGAGAAAATAAACTAATTCTATTTTCAGAAATAAAAGATTTTGACTAAGATAATAACTAAGATGAGTATTTTATCATTATTTTTAAAATTATTCTATATAAAATAGATGTGATAACAAAACTTTTCATATTTTTTTTAAGTGTGACATTTAAAGTTGTTTAATATTTTTTTAACATAGATTAATGTTTAAGTATGAAAAATAAAATTATAATATTATTTTATTTTGTTTTAACATCTGGTAAAAAATATACCCAACTGTATAATTATTTAACATTTGATAAAGAGATTTTAAAAATCATGTTTAAATCCGATGACTGCGGATGTGTTAGGCAAAACTTTGTATAAAAATTAAATTACTGCATATATCATAATGTAATATAAATATAATTATATTTCATTTAATCTATAAATATATGTTTAAAATCTTGTTATAAAATTAAATTTAAAAAATATACATCAATAACATTCAATCCGCAAGTTGGCGTTCACTATTTTAAATACCTTATTTAAATATATAAAATTATAATTATAAATTTATTCTAAAATCTAAACGATTAAATAAGTAATATCTAAAAATCTAAATATAAAATAAGTTCATTCACTAGTAAAGTAAATTTTGAATATTACAAAATACAATGTCTTATGATATTGAAGTTATCCTTTAATTACGATTTTCATTATTATTTGATTATATATTTAAAAGTATATAATAAATTCTCTATAAAATATGTCATTCGTGAGAATCATATTTTTATAAATAGTTCGGAAACAATAAATAAACATTTATCCATCATACCTTTTTTACATTAATTTATCTGTTTTATTAAATATTATTTTATATTTAACCTTTATATGTAGATATTACTTTATTTACTCGTTTAGATTTTAGAATGATAAAAAATTTATAATAATAATTTTATTGATTTGTATTCAAAACAATAAGCGCCAACATGCGGATTGAATATTATTGAATTATATATTTTATATCAAATGAAATATAATTGATGTTACTTTATTATTTAATATATATATGAGTAAAAGAATAATATTAATATTGCTGATTATTACAATTAAGATTAACACATCAATAAATATATTTTAATTATTGTAAATAATTCTTATTATATTCATATTGTTATGCTCTTCACAAATAATTAATAAAAACTTTATTTTTTAAGAGAACTAATTACTTCTAAATGCCTTTTTAGGTTTTAACTGCTAATTTTTGAAGAAGATATTTTGTTTTAAAGAGCATATACTTAATTTCTTTTTTTAAATTTATATCATATTTATATGAATTCTGAAAATATAAATTATTAAATTATCATAAACCTTAAAAGAAAGGAAATTAAAAAAAAATATTTCAAGATAATTAAAAAAAAATTTTTTTTAAATAGGTATGATCGACCATGTATGGATATGCAGTTAGAACGACAGATTTCAGTTGATAATCTCTGTCGAAGGTAGAAGCCTTCTTTTGGATGACCTGTGATTAAATGTAACCTTGCCCTATTGTTTTGAATAATTTTAGGGCTTGGGGTCCAAATGATCTACAGGTGTCCGAGACTACCGGAACAAACAAAACATTATTAAGTTTGCTATATTTATTTTTGTGTTTGGCTTTGGAGGAAAAAGATCTGGCAAAACGATCCACACAAGTATAATCCCAGGCGAGAGGTAGACCTTGGTTCCAAGTGACTAGCGCCATACCATCTGGTCTGGTTAGATTGTCGGGGCTGAGGCCGGATGGTACCAGAGTAGTCTGTTGATGATTGAATTGATAGCATGGTGTCTGTGTAATCGGCCTTTTGAGAAACGACAGTGTAGGGGGTGGTGTCCAAGACTATCGATGTGGGTTTCACATAGGACGCATGATGTAGGTGTTACGATTTCACATCCTAAGCTAAGACCTATGGCTATTCTGAGTTCTTCGTTGATTAATAACAAGCCTAGATTAGAACTAGATACAGTTTCTAACCATTCTTATCCAAGGTGGTATATGGGTGAAGTTGGAATTATTGGATCTGGCAGAATGGTCATATTATTGTCATTATGTATAATTGGGTTAGGGTTTAGGTGTAGAAAGAAAAGAGTGATGGAGATTTTCTTTGAACAGCTTTGAAGTGTAAGTAATCGACGCAATGCTGTATCAATGGAAAATTCCAGTCTCTTTGTTTTAGTGAATCTGGATATGAGCGATTTGGGGCATTTTTGCTCCAGAGGTATAGTGCTGCCGTACGATGTGGGTCGATATCCAAGTCTCCAAGTGTGTGTCGAAATTTAACAACTGAGGATAAAAAAGCTGAAGTACTTAGGGATATGGGAAATTGTATACCTATACAACCTAGCTTTGGTGGAAGGGCAGCTTGCATCCAGGAGAATGATGAAAATTTGATATTTAATATGGATTCGAGAGTATTTTCTAAGTGGACTTCGAGGTCCAATAATACCTCAGGGGATGTGAAAATTGTAGATGAACGAAAGGCATGTAAAATTTTTGGAATGAATAGAAAAATTTTCAGTAAATAGAAAGCCTGATGAGCAGGTAAATATTTTAAAATATTTTTCATTCTATTGAATTTAGCAAGGAATTCATCTCTAAAATGAAATATAGCATTTTCCCCTCCAATGGGTGAACCTAGATAGGTAAAGTTGGCTTTGTCCACTATAATAAAATTTTCGAGTGAGCAGTCCGATTCAGAAGGAAAATAAAATTCACACTTATGAGGGTTTAGTGGCAGTCCTGTAATAGGGGCTAAGTGATTTATAAATGATGGAATTTTTATGTCGTTATAAGGGCCTGCTAGTGTGCCATCGTCCAGGTACCATACATTTAATTTAAGATCACAATTGGAAGAAATCTCTTTTATAATTAATTGAATGCCTTGGCAGAATAATGTCGGACATAAAGGGCCTCCTTGTTGGATGCCCTGTTTAGAGAGAATGATAGAATCATTAAATTTTAAAAAGGTGGGCTGGTTGTAACATGCAGCGATGTATGTTGTATAATCTGGGAAAGTTTCACAAAAAGAAGGTATAAAAGGTTCCCTCCTAAGTGAATTGAAGGCATTATGTAGGTCGATTTTGAGAATGCATTGATAATGTGTATTATGGAGGATGACAAGTGTCGAGTGGGATGCAGCCTCACATCCTCCAGTAACATTAAAACTAAGCTGATTTGGTTGTAGTAGATTGGATAGGTTAGATTTTATACGGGAGCGAATTATTTTGAGTGACCCTATTGCAATAGACCTGATGTCCCCATTGATTTTATTTAAGGATATTAAGTATGAAAAGATTAAAGATTCTCATTATTACTTATATCTGCTGTCACAACAATAGTACATGTATTATCTTCTAAATCTATAATGGAGGACATTATTGAAATCTAGAATTTATTTATATTATATAAAATATAATTAAATAAATAAAACTTAAAGGCTCTAAATCTCGTTCTAGATAAAATTTAGGAAATTGATGAAATATAAAATATAGTGGAATGGAAGTTGATAAAATATGATGTAGATAGATATTTTTTAAAAAAATATTATTTTAATTTAATTTTCAAAATTTTTATTTTATTTATTGCTTTTTAAGTAATTAATTTTTGAAAGGATCGAATATTAAAAAAAATGATTAATCACGATCCTCAATTTAAGTCAGGATCATGAATCCAGGAAAATTAAAATTTAGGATCGAATCCAGGATCGGCTACTTTTTGATTCGATCCTTTAACAACTCTGTTATCATAAGAAAATGAATCTCATATCAATTAATAGAATATTCAAAAAACATTTTTATATAAGGATTAGAAGTTTACCTAGGCATTTGCAGTTTAGTCAAACCCGTATTTAGGCAATCATTTTGTTTGCAATACTGAAATTTATTGGAAAAAAAAAATTTGCAATGTTTTTTTTAAGTTAGCAATTTTTTTAAATAAATTAAATTTAAGTAAAAATTTTTTTTTAGCAAGTCTGACCAAACCCCATTAAAAAAATATTCAAAACTCCAGGCCCGGTCTAGGCTCTATAGAAATTATAATATTAGGCTCATACCCTACTTGGAAAATTTATTTCACTATCTTGAATTTATACAATATAATATTTGGTATTGGGTATTTCTTGGAATAATATATCAAAATTTTGTTTAGAAATCGTCGCACAGAATATTTGATTATTTGTAGCGTTCATGTAGGTTAATGATTTCGGACTGAGCAAAGATTTCTTAACAATAAAAGAGTTTCATAATTTTCTGAATGGCCTTGGGCCAACAAATGAAGATAGACAACGTAGTCTATCGGAATATACTGATACAATAAAATGAATGACTAAGGAAGAGTTAAAATTTTTATGGAATCGAAATGTGGTAGTTAGAAATATCGAATTATATCTTGGGAACATTTGTTAAAAGAATAATCTGTTGATCATTGAAAGAGACACAATAAAATCAGATAAGCTAATTGACTCAAGCAGATTAAGTTATATAGGCGATAGTAGGACAAGGTTTTTCCCATACAACCATAATGTATGAGACTCTAAAATTAGATATGGTTACAAATAAAAAATCCCTTACGAGCTTAAATAAAAATAAGATATGAAGGATTTAAAATGGCGTAACTAGCTTTTTCAACTCGAGGGGGGCACATCTTATATAAAATTTAAAATATTAACAAAAATAGGGTTTAATAAAAGGAAATTCCTATTTAAAATTAGCTTTAAAAAAATAATAATTCTACCTAAAATTTTCAAAAAAACATATCTAAAAATACTCAGTATATTTTACCCCTCCTAACAACGCTATTGCGAATGAAGCTATATAATTCCTATTTATCAGAAGCAAATAAAAAATCAAAATCTAAATTTTTAGGCATGATTATTAGTTTCTTTTTTTAGTACCATAACTAGCTCGTTGCTTTATATAATTTGTTTATTCTTTTTTAATATTGGTCTTTTCTATTATATATTATAATTTTTAATAAATAATATATTCGTCAAATTAAAAATAAATACCAAGACATAAAATTTTAAGAATAATTCATTCTTTTCAGAGAAACTAATCTTCTAAACCAGTAATATAATACGTGTTATAATATCAAATAATCATAATATTTTTTCTAATCACTTAACTATTACTACAAAATCATCTCTTTGTATCGTGCCCAAAGGGCAATCCAAATTGAAGAACAATGAGTTATGGTTATAAATATACATAATATTATATTTTATTATTCCGAAATTAAATTATTAAAATATATTTAAATTATTGGACTTACAATAAATAGAAATTGCTATTGGTTTTGAAGGTATCGTCGTAGATTCGACTTATATCATTATTGTAAAGAAATCTGTCGTATCAATATATTATGTTTTAATTGTAAAATATCGTTCATTACCCAATGGACATTATTTTGCGATTGTATAAGAGTAATATTTTGCATTTTGAAGAATTACATTCATCAATGAAAGATTTTAATCGTAAAATGTTAAAATTAAGTTAATTTTTTTAAAATTATTTTCATTCTAATAAAACTCACAGTTCTTTCAATGATAATAAAGGATTAAAGGTGTGTATGTCGATAGTTTTGATTTTATTGTGATTGAGAAATCTGTTTTTTTTAAATTTAAATAATAAATATTAAAAAGACATATTTATTTTATTAAAAGTCAATTAAGATTTGAAATAGCAAGCAAGAGTAAGGCTCTTTCCTGGTTTAACTCATTTTTGATACTTACTTAATACTGTTTAGCCTAGACTAAACACTTTTTGAACTAGGACCCTATTTTTGGTCTGTTCTAAGTGTTTGGCGACATTTTTCTCTCGTTTATTTTCTTCATCTTGGCTGTTTAAGTAATAAGTTCGAACCAGGATTCGACCCTAAGAACTTGATGCTGATTTTAAATTAAATAATAATAATTAACTTACAAATGGGTCAGGTTTACCAATCCATAAAACGCGTTAGGGTGGAGAATCGATATTTGGTTTTGGTGCAGATATCTGTTTTGTAATTTAGAGTTGATAGATATGGGCATTTGGGCAAATGGTTAAATGAATTGAAAAAAAACAGTAATATAAACGGCTTATAAGCCCCGCTAGTATACCCATAGCTTGGCTAGCCTTAGTTCCATTCGTTGGAACTCAAACGGATATGTGTTGATGAGACTTTAACATGGCACATTTAGCAGTCTCCTATGGTTCAGAGACCTTCATGAGCCTTAATTTTGGAAGCCCACCCCAGGCCAGCAGTTAAAAAAATTTTTCACTATATAGTATTAAAAAAAGTTCCCAAGCCTATAATAAGTTTCAAAAAAATTTCCCAAGACTGGCCCAAGCCCATATTTAAAAATTAATAATATTTAAATATACTTAGGCAAACATTTTGTTTACAAAACTGAAATTTATTATTATTAGAAGAAAAAAATAACAATATTTCTTTAAGTTAGCAACTGTTTTGAATAAACTAAATTTAACTTAAATAATTTTAGGCCCAACCTAGGTCCGGCCCAGGCTAACTAGAAAATATGATATTAGATGGACTGGGTATGGGCCCTAGGGACAGCGGGCCAGTCCGGCCCATGACGATCTTTGCTTATGGGAACAATATTATATATATATTTCCTAAAATACATTTAATATAAACATATAGATCTAACGAGATAAATTCGAGTTTTATAAGATAGGAGAATGACACTTTTACAGTTTACATTTCAAAAATTAAAAGAAATGTTATTTATGCATTTTTTTTTAAATTTGAAGGATTATCCATTTATTAAAATAGAAACCCTTCAACAGATAACTACACCTAAATAGAAACCCTTCAACAATTAACTATGCATAAATAGAAACCCTTAAAAAAATATTTTTGAAATTGATATTTTTAGGTTATTTAGTAATAATAATGATGATCTTAAAACCTCTTTAATATTTTGTTAAAGTGATTGATCAATGATTGATTGATCGATTCCTGGTGTTTGACGAAAACATACTTAAAAATGAGATAATGTATTGAGGGGAAAAAATCTCACTTAAATTGTTAAACAAAAACCTCCTATGATGAAAATATTTTTGAAAACATTCTTTATAAGAAAAATTGGGAATTTGATATATAAATATAAATATTTGTACAAATATTTTAAGCGACCCATGTTGGCGAAGGTATAACTGTTGATTTTTGTCAAAGAATTGTGATTCAATTGCCTAAAAAAAATATATAAAATTAGATTGAATTTACCAGCATAATAATCAAATTCAAATAACCTTTTAGAGAGAGGGAGGTTGTCACCCTTTTATTTAAACTTTTTCTTTTAAAATCTTATTTTAATGAAAAGCCTTATATTTTTTTTAAAAAAATAATATAAATATGTCATAAGTTTTTTTCTGGAATAATTACTTAACCAAAAATTCTCATGGGGGTTTCGATATCTCTAAACTATCAAATGATTTAAGGATGGGTGATTATAAATGTGAAAAATCTGATTTTGACCCAAAATTTATTTCACAACATATGAATTTCAGACAATCTCGCCTTGAACTATTACGTAATTTGACTAGTTCAAAAGTTCTTGATATAATTAACTAACATCTGCACATTCTGAGATATATTTTTTCACTAATATCAATTTTTTTTTATAAAAATTGCTCTTTGTAAATGTTTTAAAAGTGAGAATTTCCGAATCCTCGCAAATTCCTGAAAAACTTATGGCATGACATATACGATATACATTATATCATGGTTAATATTGCTATATATTTTTTTATAAAAAAGGAAAAAGTGCTGAATGTATGGGTTTACATGATTCTTAAATTGGTGAGCAAATGAAAGTGATCTGGTTCTAATTGCCGAATCGAATTATGTCTAACGTCGCTGTTTGATTAATACAAAAAAAAAATTTTTTTATTAGTAGAAGAAGATTACTATAAATAATGGGTTCGACAGTTTATTATAATAATAAAAAATAAAAACAATCCTTTTATAAAAACGGAATTGGGACTGTCACTACAAGTTACCAAACAACACGAATTACTATATTTTAAAATACTAATTTTTTTTTTTTTTAAGAAATAAAATTCCTTGGATTCTGATGTAAGGGCTCATATTTTGCTGCCTATATTTTTTTTAAAAAAATTTAAAGTTTCGCTTGACATACGTCCAAGGAAAGAGATAAAGATTTTTAAAAAAATTTTTTGTTAATTTAGAAATAAATATGAAATATTTTTATAAAAAATAAAAGTTTGCAATATAATTATCTATAATAGAATCTCACTCAAAATTAAGGAGTTTAATTTATTAAATAATGACGACCAACAATCTGATAATGAAAAAAATTTTATTTTTATGATTTCCAAATCCAAATTTAATTTTTAATCGTATTTTATTTGCGAAAAAATTATAAAATTAAAATTTAAACGATTTTTTATTTAAAACTTTTACAAAAATTTAATTTTCTTTTTATAGGTTTCGGAAGTGGTAGTATTTTTTTTTCTTCTCTTTGTTTTATTATCAACTAAGAAAGAGAACAAACTCATAATTTAAAAAAAAATAAAATTGAACACATTTTAATTAGTTGGAAATATCAAGGATAGAATGTTATTAATTTGATATTGAAATAAGAAAAAAGTTTTTTTCATTTTTAAAATATCTAGTAACATATGATCATGCTATATTTTCTAGATGAAAATTAGAGGGTAGAGATAAGATAATACTTTCCATAGCTATTTACTAAACTAAGACTGAATTTTACTAAATCAACTTTTAGAGAATAAATTCATCCCAACTCATATGGCTAACCTTTAAACTTTATCAAAATCTCATCCAAGTGATTGCTTGCAGGAAAAAGCTAATCTGATCGAGGATCGAATTCAAGTCTTTCTGCCCACTCAGTTCATTTCTCTATAACAATAATTTAGTCAGATTAAGTAAAGTAGATGCTAGCTTAGGCATAGATTATACTAAATATCTTGACTAAAGATAAAAATCTATCTATAGTCATGATCTATAATCTCTATTCCCTCCAGAGATCAGATAAGAAAAATGAAAAATATGTTTTTTATGGCTATTTATGGTGTTCGGGTCTTACCAGAGTTTCCCACGCTATGCCCATCGATTGAATTAATAAAATCAAATTAAAAATATATTTCTCGAAAATAATTAGACTTGTTTTTCTTGGTCATCGGTTTATTAAAATTTAATGAATATGTAATCCAACGAAAATTCTTTAATAATAAGGCATGGAACGAATCATGAATAAATTATATTCATTCAATTAAATTTGAAAGAAGAGAGCAAATAATATGGGGTCTACCATAGTCAGCTATGTCTAAAATGATTAGAGATCGGTGTTGCATGACCCGAAAGCCCCAACTTGTATAAAATATTTATATATATTTTTAAAAGCTTAGAATTGGAAAAATTTATGTCTTTTTCTTTATTAAAAAAGTTATTAC
Source organism: Gordionus sp. m RMFG-2023 (assembly GCF_954871325.1). Classification (NCBI taxonomy): domain Eukaryota; kingdom Metazoa; phylum Nematomorpha; class Gordioida; order Chordodea; family Parachordodidae; genus Gordionus; species Gordionus sp. m RMFG-2023. The sequence goes on along the minus strand of NC_088779.1, from coordinate 22,497,546 downwards.
GGAGCGGTCTAGACAAATTGTACAAAATTATTTTATGGGCTAGATAAAATCGATCCAGGGCTTAAATGAATTTTTTTTCCTACTTGGAGACTATATGTTTCTCTAAAGCAATATTAAAATATTTAGAGTACAAATCCCAAATATTTAATAATCCAATTTGATAATATCTCAATATTAAGACACCTAATAAAAAATTATAATTCAGAGGAAAGATTTCGGGTATTAAGAAAATAATCCAATTATCTCTTTTCCGCATTTTATAAAAGATTTAAAAGCAAAACAAATCAATACCATTTTTTATGGTATAATAATGAATGCGCATGTCTAGAAATATGCTAGTATATTATTGGTCATTGCATCATTTTAAAACTCCATCAGATGATAAAGAGTTATTAAATGGCTTCTAGTATAACTTGAGAGGCAGAGTCAATGTTAAAACTAAAACAATTCGAAAACTTTGACCTAAAAACTATTATGGCGTTCTATAGAACTATTTGGTAATATTGATTAACATATACTACAGATCCAAACTGTTAATAACTACCTTGGTTTATTGCTCATGAATCTCTTAGGTCACTATAAAATCTAAAATAAGATTATTTGCATACTCCTTATTCGCACATCATTAAACATTATTAATCAAAACATAGATAAATTTAAATTCCGCACTTCTGTGTATGTGCCTTAAATAATCAATATCAATAAATAAAAACTTTCCAATTTTATAAAAAGAAATTTCGCCATATAAAAATTTTCTTCTTTTTTTTTCAATGAGAAGCGAAAGTTTATATTAAAATTTTAAGCGTTGCACAATATCAAAAACAGGTGTATATTTCATATTCATATCAGAATGTTAAGTGGTTTTTTTAAATTTAACTTGAAATTTTAATTTTACAAAAAAACTTGCAGAGTATTAATAGCTAAGTATATTTTATTTCATATTTTTTTTAAAATATATTTTTTTTTTGATTTTGATCATATATGAGGTCTTCTTTTATAGTAAAACTCCTCTTTTTAAATGATATTATCCATATTGATATTATTATCATCCTACTTTTGTAATTAAGGCAAAAAGAATATACCGATTTTAAAATATGACCTGAATTAAAATTTGACATTTCTTTAAAATAAAATATTTATATTTGTTTGATAATAAGAAAGAATATTAAATATTTTTCTAGCAGTGGCAAAAAAAAAGGAAGCTTATTTTTTAACTTCCCAAATGATCAAAAATCGAGTGATTGCTCGCTTTCAATTCTGAGGCAGAAGCTATATTTTTTGATATCGGCTGATTCAAAAGAAATGAAATATGATCAAAACTCCTTTTATGGTTTAAAGGGCTAAAAAGATGTGTAGGACGGCTTCTAGGACATAAAAATTTAATTTACGATTAAATAATATATATATTTTATTCTTGTTATAAAAGTGAGTATTTTAAAAATTATTTAAATTATTCGATTTCGAACGGTTTAATGGATGGTCAATAAGGAAAAAAAGATAAACTAAAATGATTAAATTCTCTAAATAATACGAATAGATTTATGAATTGAATTAAAAATCTTACAATGATGTTGTGAATGGTCCCAAATCGAGAAAGAGCGGAAGAAACGTCAAATTCCTATAAGCACATCTGACCACTTCTCTTTGGCAACTACATTTTTTGAGACAATAATTTCCCGAATAGCTGAGAGGAATAAAATCGTTTACGCTTCTTTCAATGATTTGTGCCCATGATTTCGAATAATTGATACAAAACAATAATGCCACCGCGAGAATAATGTCATAGAACTTTTGGTAAAAGAATATTGACAGCATTTTAATAAAAGTCAAATCCTTTAAAAAATATAAAAATCAATTGCTAATTTTAACAATGTTAATTTTATTCAATTTTAAATTACAATAAAGAATAATTCCGTTTTTTATAATCTAAATATTTAACGGAAAAGTTTAACACGCGTTTTCAATTTTTAAATGCATTTAAATTTGTTCAAACCATCAAAAAAAATATTATTTTTTAAATTGGAAAAATGCATTGAAATAAAAAATATATAAAAAATTCCTTAATCAAAAAATTTATGAGTAATATTTTTTTTTTGAAAAGTATTAAAATTCAAAAAAATATATATGGAAAATACACATATACACAAATTATATACCTGTAAATGTATTTTCATGATATATTTATTTATTTTATAAGGTATATTTGAAAATTTATCCATTTTCCTATCATAATATTTAGTTAAAATAATTTCGCCTTTCTTTTGATAATGACAACTTAATCAAAAAATATTATAATTTTATTTGAAAAATATTAAAACTTTATTTAAAAATTATTCGTAAAAAATTTTTCATTCTCTTCTTTCATTTTCATTTTCAATAGAAATAAAATAATTATTTGCTCATTCTCCAATTTTATTTGTATAAGGCAGACGATTTTTATTATCATTACAACATGTAATATCAATTATAATCCTTGAGGGGTTGGAATTAATCTTAAATAAATATAAAAAGACATTAAATATAATTTATAAAATTACTTACAAATAATAATCTTGATTAATTATAATATGATCCAAAAGCAAAATAATTCAATAACGATAAAATATCCACAACGATTATTTATATAAGTAAAACCCAGTAAAATATTAAACCTTAATGAGTTGGGTCATTTAATAAATATTTAATTTTGTAGAGATTAATCTTCTTTAATAATTTTCTTCACAAATCTTGAAAAATTAAAATCATATAGATAAGAAGTATAAACCGCTAAACAACCCAAAAAGTAAAAAAAAATTCAACAAATAAAAAATAGAAGATCAATAAAGCAATGATATAGCATTGGTCTTCATATAGCGATTTGCTAAATAAAATTCAATAAGGCCCACTTATTTTTTAATATATATTAACCGAAACACCCGATTGGCACACATATTATATAATATCATCCCCTGTAGCACGGAATTGCCTAGTTGGCTGCAGACTTGCTGGATTTTAACCTAAAAATATTGGTTAGTGGTATATGGTCTCACCGAGTAGGCCACAGACGCTATTAAAAATATAAATTATTTTGTGTATATGGATAAAATTACGACGCTCTCTAATTATTTTTATAAAGCAAAAAAAACAATAACATTCAACGCTATAACCCAAATAAATCAAATACACACTGAATTAATTATGTCAGCTAGACAGAGTGTCGTACCGAACAGCAAGCCCGGAATGAATAGTTACAATCTTTCTTAAAGTAATAGTAATCAAATTGTTAAAGAATATAATTGAACCTTTATAAATTCGAACCTGGTTAAGGTGGGGTTTTTAAAACAATTGTATTTTTTTAAAAATTATTAGTATATTAAAATATTTTTTAAATAATTTAATATATTTTTTAATAATTTGATATATTTTTTGATAATTTGTTATATTTTTTGTTAATTTAATATATATTTCAGTAGTTTAATATATTTATTTTATAATTTAATATTTTTTTTCTTGTATATCGCCCTATAAATTTAATTATTAAAATGCCAAATTATTTTTTCTTTCCTTTCTAATAAAATTAAGAAAATTCAACGTATATTGTTTAGTTTAAAAAAAAAATGTTTTCGATTTATAAAAACGAGAAAGAAAAACCCTTATCTAAATAACCACAAATGAAACCGATATAAATTTATTCAAAATATCGGAACGGGATAAAACCGTTATAAAAGTTTAAATTAATAACTTGAATGGAACTTAACCTTATTATTACGATTAATAGATAATGTTTTGATATTCTTTATTTTCTAAAAAACCAATGTTATATTAATCTTTTTTTATTCCATATATTTTAAAAATCTTTGTCTCTCGTGATTGTTACAAAAATTATATTGTGTTAATGGGCTAGTGCCCTATAAATTAATATAATTAAAAAATATTAAACGGATTTTTTTATTAAATAGAATAAAAACATTGAGGCCCGATTATTTGTTTGCATATATGGCCACATTTTCCCAGGTGGCTCGGTTGGAGAATACCATATATATTTTTTAAATTAGGTTGACTATCTCCAAAAATAACCGATAATTTTCAAAATCTTTTAAGAACCCCCCAAAAAACATTTATTTAAATGTATAAGGGTTAAAATGTTTTTTAAGTGTTTTTTTAACATTTATTTGGGGATAGCCATTCTTATATAAATATATGATAAGTTTGTAATAAAAAACTTATCCAAAATCTTCCAGTAACCTCTAAATTTAAAAAAATCTGATTTTACCTGAAATAAATTTCAGGATGTTACAGAGTATACCTACATTAATTTAAAGATAATTCCGCTATCTAATTTTAATATATATTTTTTTTAATTTATATGAGCAATCTATAATAACTAATATTAGTTGTAAACTACAGTAATATAATTTTTTAAACGGCTGGATTTGAGCCGATTTTTAAAGACGGCTAACTCAATATTTTAACCAGAGAAATATTGCCTAAGCCTCGAGATTCCTCTAATAAATGGCTAAATCTTTGTACCATTTATGAGAAAATTTCTTAATATTTTTCTGGGTAAAATATTCAGTTAGCCGTTTTTAAAATCGGAATCAAGCCGTTTAACAAAATTAGATACTTTATATATATTGGAATATTTCCTGTAAATTCGAATTTTTAAAATCTCCCTATTGTTAAAATAGTAAATAGGTAAATTATAATTAGCAACCAAATTTCAATGTTATAGAGTTAATACTAGTAATTATGCCGCATATTAAAATTTAAATATTGTATATCTAAAAAAAGGGACTTTAATTTTAGTCATTTTAGTTTGCGGAACATAATATTACTATTAAAATTCCAATATCGTATCTAAATAACTTAGTCATTAAAAAAAAATTGTTAGATATTTTTATTGAAACGAATACGATAAAAAATATAATATAATATTACAATAGTCTTTTTCTGTTCAATAAATTTATTTAGATAAAAATAAAGAAATAAAAATAAAAGAAAACTCATCCCAATTATTATTATTTATAATTATGATGCTAGTATATATGCTATCAAATCACGAATAAACTTAATATTAAATTAAAATTTTATGCTTGATATAAATTGTGAAGCTCGAAAATCCATTTCTATTAAATATTTTGGTTAAAAGTCTGAGTGATAAAACATATGCACTGTTTAATATTTTCACTATTAAATAAAATAACAATAACTGATAGTGAAAAAAAAATTCCTCTTGAAAATCCTAATGAACGCTAAAATTTTATAATAATGATATAATTTATATTAATTCATGTTCATTCTCCCTAATAAAAACAACAATCTGATAACAAATAATAATCATAATATGAGAAGAAAGGGACAAAGATAACTAATAACCCCATAGAGGAGTGTTTATTAAATTACAGCGTTTAATACACAACCTCAATCGGGTATATGCCCAATATGATTAAAGCTTAGATATCTCAAACTAGACTCAATCTATAAACATAATCTTGACGATCCGACTGTTAAGTCCTAACTCAGTTATACTCAGAAGGTCTTGTATACCCATTTCCACCATTATTATCTGCTTTAACTGAATTAATACTTGCTTCAAATATTTTTGATGAATTCTTTGATGTGAGCATAATTACATGTCCAGTTAGGAGTGATCATATGTGAATTGGACAAATAATGGCCACTATTATTTCAGATTAATTTTTTTGTAATTTAACCGTGGGGTAAGGTAGGAAAATATAACGCTAGTATATGCCCTTAATCATTATCAGGTTAAAAATCTCAGGATGAATGTTCTTGGTAATAAAAATATATACAACCAGAAAGTAAAAATGCGCCAGCATTCAATTTTATTAATAATTTATATATCAATTAAGAGATAATTTTCCAAATTTAATTATTTCTATATAAAATTTTACACTACAATACCTTGTAAATTTTTGGCTCATGTTGGTTCAAATAAAATTTAAAATCTCCCCTCAAATAAAAATAGCCCCTCCCAACATCCCACACATATTCTTTTAAGTCTTTAAAATTTTTAAACCCCCCCCTCCCCCACCCACTCCCATGTCATTTTTGGATATAAAATAGAGTCTTATCAATACCCCTTTTTGTGCAATTATTAAATTCGATTGTAAGTGAAATAAAAATAATTATATGGCAGAAGAGTAAAATCCTGGTACCCATTCTATATATCTTAAATAGATATTCATATTCTTTGGAATTTCGATTTTGAAAATATCCCTTACCTATTCTTAATTTGATAAATTAAAGATGAGATATTTATTTTAAATGTATATTATATATATCTAAAATACTCTTATTGTTTGCATAATCCGAAAAGTAATAACTGTAGAAGTTTTAGTCCCATTTTTCTAAGGATTCGAACATTCCACAAAAATATTTTTTAATACGTCAACGAAAACGAAAAATGTCCGTTATTAATATATTTAGAAATTAGTTTTAATAATAGTTTCCTTAATAAATATTTTAAAAAATCACTTTATTCAAACCTCAATAGTGCGTCTCACTTTTAACTCTACAATTCTCATTTTATTTACATAACTACCTTTGACATCACAAGAATATGTTGTTTATGGATTCTTCAGTAAAAATGTTCTTATTTTTTGAGTTATTTCGGTAACATGAACATATTGTAACTTAACAATAATATCAAAATAATTTTAACACTTTTAATCAATGCGAGAAATTGAAGAAAAATGGATAAATATTCTTTTAATACAAACCACACACACACAAACTACAATAAATCTATTCCCTGTATGGAAATATGCAAGTTGGTTTTTTTAATTATTATTTCCTTTTGAACCTGAAAATTTGATAAAAAAATCGGTTCATTATAAATATTTACTTTTGATTGCTAATAAAAAAATTTGCACAAATAATTATATCATCACATTATTGTATTCCTTAACATTTGATAAATTCATTTTAATTTGCTATCTTCCATTCCATGTTTACAGCTTGACAAACATCTTCATCATTTCTTTTATAATGATGAAAATGACGACAGTTTTCTTAACATTTAGATTTAGCTCTGATGTAAATGATCAACATAAATTCTTATGATAATTATTATATTTATCTATTCGTTTTTTCCCATTGAAGTTTTGTTGGCAACCCAATATTAAATATCGCCAAATAGGATAAAAAAATAAAGTAGAAAACTTTGGATGTCTGTCTAACGAAAGAAGAATTAAATCGAAAGCTACCAAAGCTAGAAAAATATAACACATAATTTTAAAAAAAGGTTATTAAATAATTAATTCTAAAGAAGAAGGAATATTTAATTTTGATATATGGCAAAACAGAAATCATCAGGGTTTTAAGTTTTACAAGTTTAATTTATACGATTAAAGTGTTTCCCAGCAATAATAGAAGCTTTTTCGAGAGCCTCATTTAAAATATATATAGTTCTTGGAAAAAGGATTATGGGATCCCTTATTAGCTTTCAGATCGATATACAATCTTGAATCAAAAAAATACGAAAACATAAAATCTCATTTTTGTCATCTTAAAAGGTATATTGTTAAAAAAATTTACAATTCCAACAAACTACTTTATCAGATTTTTATTGTATAAATTGTTTCTTGGATAATGAAGAAAATAATCTATTCGCCAGACAAAATTTTGTTAGAAAGGTAATATGTATTTTTTTAAATGATGCTTTTGTATTTTAGACCAGTCTTATCATGTTCCCTTGATTTCCGGATTGAACAAAATTTTAACTTAAATGAATATAATATAATATAAATTTTATTTAATTTGTGTATAGATGTTTTTGGTTTTTTCTCAGTTTGTTGACATTTTTTTAATGTCTGAACTAGACCAAGCTCCCTTTTTTTTATGGCATTGGCATATTTAGCTTCATAATCAAAAAGATATTTCATGTGACATTTTTTACTATCCGCCAATTCCTTAGTGTTTACTTTACAAGTTTGGAATCAAATCATTCATACATTTTGAATTAATTGTACTCTAAAACAATTGAGGTTACTAGATGGCTTGAAATTTTCCAAAGCTAATATAATTAAATACCTTAGTGGGCAGTAATAAGCAGAAAAATGTAATAGATTTTTAAGCCATCTCTTATTTTAATTCAGCAGGAATAATTCAAGGATTTGTCGCTTATTAATTTTGTTTGAATTAATTGTACTCTAAAACAATTGAGGTTACTAGATGGCTTGAAATTTTCCAAAGCTAATATAATTAAATACCTTAGTGGGCAGTAATAAGCAGAAAAATGTAATAGATTTTTAAGCCATCTCTTATTTTAATTCAGCAGGAATAATTCAAGGATTTGTCGCTTATTAATTTTGTAAGTGCATTATTATTTTATTACTTAATTGAGAAAACTGGAGTATTTCTTATAAGGGTTTAAGGGTCAAGCTTGTGATATTTTTTGTTAACATTGATTGATATTGAGCCATTCTTTTAAATTTAGGCTTTTTAATGTTATCTTTTAATATAGTTGTCATATATGTAATGTTATAAATGGTTTTAAAAAGTATATACTATCTTAAATTGGAACTATTCCGAAATAACTGATAGCATCAAAAATTTGATATTGAGAGAGAATGTTTATATATTTTAAAAAAGGCTTGGGAAATTTGTATCCTTTATTAATTTTTGAAACTAGATTGTTTTTTTCTTTTTATCCTAGCAATATTTTGTCCATACCCTTGACCACGACAATCACTTCTAGTTCACTATGAAATCAGAACCTCTAATTATTAACTAGTATAAATTTAGAAAATATCTGAAAATAAAAATATCATAAACAATTATATTATTTTTAGAACTTTTAGATAAATCGATATATTATTATAATGACATCTTTAAAGTTATTAGAGAGATAAAAAAATTAAAAATATCTTAATATTTAGGTCCCACAGGGACTGATTTATTTTTTAAAATTTTTATCTTCCTTATCTGCCAGGCCCTTTTAAATTTTGATAATTTTACGGCCCTTATTTGAAATTTGATAAATTCTAAACAATTATGACTATATTCTGTAAATAAAGGAAACTTAAAATATAAGAAACAAATCAAGTTTAACTGATTCATTATGTTGAATGTTTTTAACGGCCTGTTGATTGTAAACCACGGCTTGGATAGAAAGAAATAAGATTTTCGGGTCGGGTAACTTTGTAAAAAATATTTATATCTTTTATCTTTTTCTTTTCATTTTTTATTATGCTGTATAACTTCTTCTATTTTAGATTTCAACTATTCTGCTTAGCTTTTTCAGATGTTTCCCCATTTTATATTGTTCATACAAACCATCTTATTCAATTTATATTTTGTGATATTAGCTTTTACTTTATGGGCTCATTAATGTGTTGGTCTGTCTCTTCCGTTTACCCATAACTTCTAACTCCTTATTTTTCTAAATATTTGAATTATAGTCGTTATTTTAAAAAGTTATTAACTTTTACTAATTTTTCTTTCACATTCTTCTTTTTAATGATATATTTTATACATTTTTTAAGAAGAGGGGGGAGGTATAGGGAGGAAATTTTTATTAGCTTAAAATGATATTTGAGAACAGGCAAATTTACTACCATGTTATGCGCCTGACTTAGCTGTACTATGCAATTATCTTCCCTTTAATTTTTGTGTAAATATTTTATCAAATAATACTCCTAATAAATTTATTCATTCGAACTATTTATGATTCATTTTATTAAATATTTATTTTTTAATCATAGAATTGGTTTACAAAGTGGAACCTAAATATTTTCAGCTTGTAATTCCTGGCAGTTGCCATTTATTCGTTACAACGGAATCTGTTTTAGCTCCACCTATCAGCGTCCATATGACAGAATATTCATTAGGAAAACAAACCTTAAAAACATATACCTTCCTAAAAATTTTATTATAAAGGTAATCCCTTATATATTTTAGAGTGAATAAATTAAATTATCAATACTTTACTACAAACTATCAAGAATTGTGAAAGAATTATTTTTTAGAGTATGATTCAAATTTATTCCCCTCATTTACGATGAATGCATTATTTTATTGCAGTTATTGTTTAACATTAATATGAGTTTGCTGATAGAATGTCTAACCGTTTTAAATTTATTTTTAAAAATATAGCAGAAAATTATTCAAAAAAAATTTTTTTGAAAAAATAATGACTATATGAATGCATGTGCAATATATTAGAATTGGTAGATGTTTGAGCAAATATATTATAATAAGTCTATAATGAAAGTATTAAATAAATTTTTTCATCAATATATTTTGTCCTATTTCATCTAAAAATTAATTGATAATCCCTCCCTAGTTTACCTTAGGTGCTCATCCCCCTTCAAAAAATTTGGAAGCAAAATGTACCTCTTCCCAACTCCCGCATATGTACTGCCACCAATTAATATTCTGTTTTTCTTTGTTGACTATTATCTCATAATTTTTTAGTATTTTATCCTAGAAACCTACAAAATTTTTTAAAATAAAAAGGGCTGGTCGGGTCGAACCGAGCAAAAATTATAACGAACTGAGCCTAGCCTTTTTTACCTCTGATCTATCCAACTCGTTAATCTTTCATTTAACCCAGATAAAGAAACAAAAAGTTCCATATTGTCTTTCATTATATACTTTCTTTAAGCCAATCTGGTGGGCTTTACACAGTAAAAAGATACCTTAAAAATATACTAGAATCATATAGGACATATATAAGACCATACAATAATCCATTGCACAAATTGTCCATCCTTAGGCTTTCCGATAATAGAGGAGGTTGATCAAAGGCCGGCTTTCAGCCCACTCCTATTTATTAATAGTTATGCTATATCACCAACTTACTCGGAATCAACTCCATGGAGCACGATATTTGCTAATGATATAGTAATACTTGAAAAAATGATAAAATTATAAAATTAACCAACAAGGAAAAACAGGATAGTTTGTAATGCTTACTTTCGGCAATTAAAAGCGGCAAATATTTGGGTTTCATTTAACAATGCAATGGTATAATTTAAAAAAGATGATGGTGATAAGTTGTTGATGATGATAAACAACAAGATGAACAAACAGGATAGCAATTAACTTAGCAAGCCTCCCAAAAGAGGTAATGTTATATATATTTATTTTAAGTTTTAGATTTATTTCAATGTCATATATTTTTTTTAAATTAATGTCTTATTATGGTAATAACAAAAATATCATTGACACGATTTACATTTAGTTTTTCTTAACTAAAATTCAATCGTTTAAATTACATTTTATTTTCGTCTTGAGTAACTTAAAATGATTGATAATTATTTACTTATTGCTTTATTAAAACATTAATAAATTGCTGACAAAGAGATTACAATAATAATTGCTGACAAAAAGAGATATATAAAGACAGTCATATATTATTTATGAAAAAAGTGATATATATTTTGAAACATGATTTAATAAAGGATGTGTGAAATACATCATTCCCAAACTAAACCAAATATCTCATCATTATAAAACATTTTCAATTTTAAGGCGTTAAATACTTAAAAATAAAAATATCATTTTAGAAAACCAGAATGATTGGTTAGCGCCTTTTTTATATTTGAGTGTAGATATATTTAGAAACTAAAAATTAAAAAAAAATGATAAGTTTCTTTGACATATTAAATTTTCGTTGTAGCTCTTACATCAGAACCCAAAAATATTTTTTAAGACAAAATCTACAAATTATTATTTTAAAATTTAATTATTCATGTTTTTTGGGAACCTGTAATCCCACCTCCGTTTTTATAGAATAAGGTTTTTTATTCTATTTTATATTTGATATATTAATTTTCATATAATTTTATTTGATAGATTATAATAAAGAAGTTCGCAGTGGCGTAGACAAGGGGGGGGGGGGGGGTTGAAACCCCCACATCACCCCTCAAAAAAAATTTTTTTTAATTTTTTTTTTACTCATAATCAATCATTTATAAAAGTTTATAAAAAATTATATTAATGTTTAATAATATAAAAATGAACATTGAAAAGTTATTATATAAATAAATTTTTCATTACGCGATTAAAATTATATAAAATATAAATGAAGCTGATGTAATTGGCCCTGTGAATTGCTATTGCGAGTCTTTGTCTTAAGAAGAAGCCTTCACGAGGTTCATCAGTTAGTTTGCGGATTAGCGATCCAAGTTCCTTGAAGAAAGAAAGAGCACGATTCCCAAAGGTAGTCAAGGTAGTGGAAATGATGGGAATGAATAAGTGATCTTGGGATATCTCTGAATATTTTGCAATTTTTAGAAGCTCCTTGTTCTCCAGAATGTTAAGGGATTGATTGGAAGGAGCCAATGGATCAATACAAGAGTAATCCCAGACCAAGAATTGACCTCGCTTCCAGGGAATTTGAGAGATCCCATCAGGGCGTTTCCCATCAGATCTGAAAAGACCAGAGGGTTCGAGAATAGAAGGAATTTGAGCGGATCTCAGAGCTCTAAGAATTATAGAATTGCAAATGTTATGTCTAATGATGCGGCCTTTACATGAACGACAATGTAAACTATGCCTTCCATTACTCAAAACAGCAGAACTGCAGCCGGCACAGATGTGGGGTTGGATTACTACGCAATTTAAACGGATGCCTATAGAATGAGTTAGCTAATTTTGGGTCAATTGTAATTGTAAGTTCGCGGATGGAATGGCTTCGAGAAACTCATGTCCAGAACCATTTAGCAGAGAGGAGAATAAGGGACGGTCCAATGATTGCATACTGGAAAGGAGAGATTCGACGCAGCTTGCAATAATGGGCTTATCCCAGTCCTTCTGCTTGTTCGTTTCTGGAATTGGGTGGTCGGCAATGAATTGAGATTTCCATTCAATGATGGCACTATCAAAGGAAGGGTCAGAATTTAAGGAATTAGGATTGACTAAATTTTTGGTTAAAAGACAGCTCGATATAAAGGCAGTTAAGGCAAGATCGGAAGGGGATCTGATGCCTAGTCCTCCCATCTTGGTAGGAAGGGTGGCTTGTGTCCACGCTAATTCATGGAATTTAAGATTAAGGATACTTTCAATTAGGACTTTAATCCCATTTTCATAAATGACTAAGGAAGTGGAAAATTTAAAAATAGGGGTAGAGCGGAGCGCATAAAGAATTTTTGGGATATTGAAGAAATTTTTCAGGAGAAAAAAGGCTTTATGAGAGGGGAGAAGGGAAAATAGGTCAGCCAACTCATTAAGGGTTTCGAGTGTAGATTGTAGGAAGGATGATATGGCTGTGTGTTCACCAACGGGAGCACCTAAGTGAGATAATTCCTCCTGAGTAATCTGTTTGAAATTATGAAAATTGTTTTCTGATGAATTAATTGGAATGAATTCTGATTTTTCATGGTTGATTGATAGACCAATGGATAGCCCTGCATCCTTGATTATCATTACAGCTTTATTGATTTCGTCGTTTGGACCACAAAGGATTCCATCATCGATGTACCTTGCATGCATTGATAATAAACATGCCTCGTTAATAGATTTAACAATTTCATTGATCCCAAAACAGAAAAATAAAGAACCTAGAGGATCTCCCTGTTGTATGCCCTCAATCGAAGGAATTTTATAGGTATCAAATTGGAGAGTGGAAGGCTATTGATAGCATGAATAAAAGAATTTAGTGTAACCAGGAAAGAGAATACTCGATGCGCTCAGAAAGGAATTCCGAGAAAGAGTGTTATAAGCATTGTTGAAGTCGATTTTGACTAAAGATTCGTTGGTTGGCTGGGTTTCTAAGTGTATTCTCGTCAGATGAACAACAGCTTCACAGCCGCCAGGTATACCAACACCAAGTTGGAAAGGACTTAGTATATTTGAAGCTTCATGCTTTATTCGAGAGGAAATCATTTTAGCTACTAAACGACGAAAGGTCGAGCCAATTGCAATCGGTCTTAAATCATTATTGGGTTTTTGAAGGGCTATTAGCCTGGCACCGAAAAGAATAGGGGAAACAAAGGTTGGCACATCACCTTTTAAGATTTTGTTTTAAAAGTTTGTAATTTTGGAAAGAATGGAAGTTTGAGAACATATTGAGGGGGAAGTAATATCCTGGAGAAATATAGGACGGATTCCATCAAGGCCATGAGCTGAATCTCGATGAAAAGAAAGGATAGCTTTCCTCACTTCATCAGTGGTAAATTGTGATGCGCATGTAGAGTGAGGCTGTAGAGATATAGGGGTTATAGTTGTAGAAGGGTGTTTTTTGCAGAGCTTCAAGTATGTGTCGTTTGAAGGTTCGGCGAGGGAGTCTTGAGTAGAAACCAATCTAAGTGCACCTTTGATGTTAAGATTGTCAATTTTTTTAATGATTAAATTGGCCTTCAGCTCGATAGCAGAGGGTTTCATTTTATTTTTGACAACAGATGTCTTCCCGTGTTCGTATAGATGAGGGACAACTATTGAAGCAGAATCCTTGATTTGCTGGGTTAGGGATTTATGTGAAGTTTTGTCTGGCACCTTGAAAGTATTATAGCCATAGAAAAGAAATTTAAGCCATTCGTTTTCATTACTAAAGTTTAGCAATAGGGATGATAGACAGTCTGTAAAGGATTTGGCCACCGTCAATCTTGCACCTTTGGGGATCCTTGAAATAATGTTAGGTTTTGGATGATCAAGGAAAAAATCTGAAAAGCTTGAATTCGAATTTTGAGGAGGTGGAACGATATTTGCGGAAATAAAATTCGAATTGTTGATAATGGAATGTGGAGGAAGGCCGGAGTATTGACATTTGTAAGCATCCGTCCTTTCTAAGATGTATCAGTTTTTGACATGAAGGACAGGTATGCGAAGAAGACATATGGGATTTAATATTAATTAAATATTTGATGGGGTATACAATAACTCTTTTTAAACAACCCTTAAAAAAATTATAAACGTTTATTATTTTCTAGAACAATAGTTAAAGTTTTAAAAAACTGTTTCAATTTAGAAATAAAATAAATAATATATACGATATTAAAATGAAATATATTTTTATGAACTAATAAAATATTAAATAACAATTAAATATATATTGTAAATATATTTTTATTGTTTAATTAGATATTTTAAATTTAATAATAAAATTTAAATTGTTAAACTAAATTTAGATAGTTTTTAAAATTTTTATTTAATTCCCACATGGATATAAGAAAATTTTTACTAAATAAAGGTATATTTAAATTGATTTAGAAAATTTATGTAATTTGATTTAGAAATAACAAAATCCTCAAATGACGATGGTAATGGTATTCACTTTTATAATATCTTTTATTTAAATCTTGCAATTAGAAATACAACCAACCATTGGCGTACGCAGCGGGTGGGGGGCAGGGGGACAAATCCCCCCTCCCCCCCAAAGCCAAAAAATGCAGATGCCGGATTATATTTTTCAAAAATATTATTGTTAATATTAATTTATATTTGTTAATATTTATTCCTATCTCATATATATATATATATTTAATTACATTTATTTATCACATTCATCTATAAGTTATTTTATCAATTCATTTCGATTTCAAGTTTTCCTTGGCGTAATTTACCTATTATTTTCAAATTTTAGTGGCGTAATATTTATCTAAATTTCTAGTCAAATAATAATTATCTCTGTAACTCCTTGTCCAACAGGGAGAAAGAAATTGCAAGCTTGTCCAACGGGATCGAGTCTCCGCCATCAAGCAGTTACAGCTTTTATGGAGTTAGAAGAGCCGATTATTAATGCTATTACTGAAATATCATAATGTTGAAAGAAATATTTCCTCAGAAGCAAGAAAATTATTTATTTTATGTAATATTTTTCAAACATGACATTGACTTGATTTAGAAGATGAGAATGGAGAGCTAATGTTGATGAAATTTTATATGTTATTGTTGAGTCAAAAGCAGAGCTATACCTGTTTAATATTTGTCCCCCTCGACTTGCAGCAAGAAAGCTAATCGTCAAAACATTAATATAGGATCAGTAGAAGATCTGCATCGGGCCTAATTTTTCAAGCCTGTCCCGGCCCGAAAATTTTTTAAAAAAAATTTACCGGCCCGAGGCCCGAATTTATTTAAATATAGAAATTAATTTTTATAATTACTTAAAATAATGTTATATAGCTATTAGTTTCAATAAATTAAATTAAAAAAATTTTATTTTACATAAAAAATTCAATATAAAATTGATAAATTTTGATATATTTAATAAAATTTCCAAGGTCCGACTCGACCCGGCCCGAAGGGCCTAACTTTGCACATCTCTAAGAAGAGTATTATAAAACAAATGTCCCCTCTACCAACCTTTTTCATATGGTGATAGAAAAAAAATATAAATATTTGTTAGATTTTTATCATGAAGATGTTAAAATATCTTATGATGCCTTATTAGCTGAATAACTATGATTATAAGATTAACTATGGTTGATACAGTCCCAAAAAATGCTATGGATGCTTTGCATATTTTAAACACATTTTAGATTATACTCCCAGTGTCTTAAAATGGTTATATATATATTAGCAGCTCTTTAGTAAACTAATGATAGAACATTCTCTTTTTTAAGAAGAATAACAGAGCCTTGCAGAGGTACCATCTGCAGGACACGGCCCAAATTTTTTTTAAAAATTTTTTCCGGCCCGGGTTGTTTTTAAATCAAAAAAGCAGGCCCGGCCCAGCTTTTTTGAAAATAAAATTTTAGGCCTGGCCCGAATTTTTTAAAAATAAATTATATTTATTTTTGATTTTTATAGCTAATAATGGCTATTTCAAATATTTGGTTTTATAATATACAGCTCGGCCCGGATATTTTTTCTAAAAAAATTTTCAGGCCCAGCCCGGGTGTTTTTTTAAAAAAATTACAGGCCCGGCCCGGTATATTTAAAAAAATTAAAATATGGTCCGGCTCGGGGGCCGGGCCTGCAAGTCTGTGAAAAACATACCTATGAAATACAAAATCTGAAAGTAGATTGAATGATTTGGTTCTTTTGAATATTCATAGGCATTTAACGCCAAGCAAGGATAGATAATTGAAAAATTAGCTCAAAACATACAAAATACAATTATTCCTAAGAAACTTTTTATGTATTAATTTATATTTCTAACATTTAAATTTTTTATACTTATATTTTAAAAGCTCAAAAAATTCAAATTTCAATTTTGGGTCATTTAAGTGAATCATATCGTGGGTTATATTCACTTTATATTTTATAATTCACATTTATTTTATAGTTTTTCAATGCCGGTTTATATATATAATTTTTTTAATTCACATTAGTTTAAAATTGTGTATTAGAAAAGTTATTAGTCCTAATAAATTTATGCTTAGTATTTTTAATTAACAATAATATTTCTTAAAAAATTTTATTATCCCCTGTAACCAACATACTCAGGGAAAACAAATGAGTTAGCTAAAATAAAATCATCAAATGATAATGGTATAATTCTAAATTATCATTTATAAGTTCTCTTAATTTTTTATAATTAGAAAAATTATGTATATTATTAAAGAATCTGAGCTCTCAGTTGATTTGGCTGGAAAATCATCAAATGATGGTATGGTATTTTATAATATAATTGAGTTCTATTTTTTTATTTGTAAATTATATTTTCATTTGAGTTATTAAAATTTTGCAATGTGCTTTATATAACCCTTTTTTATATGAAAAGCTCATCATTTTGATTATTGTAAATTCCCAAATAATCTTTAGATATTACAACATTCACAAGCAGAGTTGGGCAATATTGTGAAAACTTGTATCTTAGATAAAAACAAATAATTTCCTTCTATGTCTTACCCTGTCTTTTAAATTTGTAATAGATAACTTGAATCTTTATTTAAGATATATTTTTAATAAACTATATTCTTTTCTTGTTGTGCTGCTCAGGTCTGAACTCTACAATTTACATTGAAATATATATTTAAAAATTTAAAAAAAAATATAGAAAATCAATGTCCTCAAAAATATATTTCATTATACTTAAAATTTCAGTTTAAAAATGATAATGAAAAATTGTTGGCTGTGGAAAATATTTGGGCACCTGACAAATGCTATAAATTTCCATTGTCTTTGGATAAAAGAAATTTAACATTTCAAACATCGTGGCTTAACATATAAGTGGCTTGCTTATTCAGCTAATGAAAAAGGAGCTTTTTGTAAAGTGTGCGTCATTTTTTCACCAAGATATGCTGGACCCGGGTTACAAAAACTCAAAACATTGGTAAGTCAAGTATATACAAGATGGAAAGATGCTCTTGAAATTTTAATTATCATCAACAAAATAAATATCATCTTAATTCTTGTGAGATATCTGATGCTTTAAAAGGCATCTCTATGAATCAAAAGATATCAATATCTAATGTATTGAATAAAAAAAAATTAGATATTGTTACAACCAACAGAGCCAGAATAATTATAATAATTGATGCAATCATTTGGCTAGGGAGGCAGGGCTTAGCATTAAGATCTCATAGAGTATCAGCTGGCCCCTTAACACTTTCATCTTCTCATAATGAAGGGAATTTTAAGGAATTGCTGAAACTTTTATGCAACAATAATGATAATTATATAAAGCTTTTTGAAAGCTTGGCTAAAAATGCCACCTACCTTAGTCCATGCATTCAAAATGAAATTATATCCATATGCAATAAGTTTATATTGAAAGAAATTTCTACAAAAGTGAAAGCATCACCATTTTTTAGTGTTCTGGCGGATGAGACATCGGATGTTGGTAACATAGAGCAATTAACCATAGCAATAAGGTTTATTGATATGGAATCAGGTCATTATAAAATGAAGGAACTCTTTGTTCAATTTATTGATTTACATGACACTAAATCAGAGACGATAGCCAAAGAAATTTTAGCATCCCAGATTTAAATTTAAATCTAATGAGAGGCCAGGGATATGATGGAGCTCCCTCAATGAGTGGTCATGTTAAGGGAGTGCAGTCAAGAATTAGAGAGCTTTATAGCACCGCTTTATATGTTCACTGCAGCTCACATTGCCTAAATTTGATGATATCCGAGGCATGTGAAATTCGAGACATCCGGAACAGTTTACGTAAAATTTTTTTAATTTAATTGGAATTTATAAGATTTTATTATGTATTATATATATCTTTTTATAATTTAATATATTTTTCAAAATTTAGAAACAATATCGTCGGTTTGTGACTTTTTCACACCACCCAAAAAGAGACAGTTATTTATCCGAACATTTGATGATATTGATTCAAATAATCCAAAAAAAAACTAAAACGATTTTGCCCAACTAGGTTTATCGAAAGACAACAATCAGTGAGACTCTTCATAGAATTATATGAAGTTATTTTTGCAGCACTCGAATCCTACGTATCCAGCAAAGAAAAGGATTCCTCAGATGCTGAAAATTTTTTACAGGCGATTACGAAGCCACAATTTTTAATATCAATTCAATGTGTATATTTTTTATTTAATTATACTTATGATTTTAGCAAAATACTTCAAAAAATTAATTTGGATTTAAGAGAGGTTATGAATAGGGCATCAGAGAAAATGTGGATGAAAAATTTCATGATATTTACAAGAAAGTAAAGGAGATCGCTAATTTGTTTGGGATTGAAATTTTTAAACCTAGAGTATTTTCTAGACAGTCAAATCGCTTAAATATTGATGCCTCTTCGATTGAGGATTTTTATAAAATAAATATTTTTATTCCCCTTATTGACACATTTTTATTTCAATTAAAAGAAAGATTTATTAGTCATAATTTTATTTTAAAAAGTTTTTATTTTCTTCTGCCGGTTGAGTCTGAATTGTTGATTACACATGAAACGCGAGAGGATATTAAAAAAATCTCAGAGTTTTATTCTGATGATTTATCAGGATCGTATGATAAGTTACTTTGTGATGTCGAATTTTGGTATAAAAATCTCGACAGAATAGAGTACTCTTTGAGACCTAAAAATGCTTTGCAGCCTCTTTCCATGTGTAATTGCACTTTAGATTCCCTGCCAAATATCAAAACATTACTTTTTATTTTAGCTACTTTACCGATTAGTACCTGCACCAATGAAAGGTCTTTTTCAACTTTTAAAAGGTTAAAAACCTATTTAAGAAATAGCACCGGTGAAAACCGTTTAAATGGATTAGCCCTTTTAAATATTTATTAAGGAGATTATTCCAGATAAAAATTTGATTCTAGATGAATTAGCCAAATCTCAGAGAAAAGTAGACCTCTCTTTATAAATTCAAATCTATGATTATCATATTTTCTTAGTCATAAAATTTTTATATGCAAAACTTAATTATAATGAATTCTTAGTCATAATATTTATGTATTTTTAATAAAAGTATTGCTTTTGCAATAAGAAATATTTATAGATTATTTTGTATTAATTATAATTGTTAAATTATATTTTTTAAAATACCGTACAAGAATTACTTATATTTTATTGAATTATATATTTTTTAAATATAGTTATTTACAATAAATTTTTAATATAATAATCTACATAAAAATTTCTATATTTTGAAATTTATTTTATTGTATATTCTCATTAAAATAAATGCATAGTTAAATAAAGAGATTTTATTTATACTAAAGTATTTTAATAATAAATAAAATCTATATCTAAAATTTAAAAAAAGTTAATTATTTTTAACACTCAATCAGGTATATTGAGTGATCTTAAAAAATGTAAGGTTCGGGGAGCAAATTTTTTTCTTTCTAAACTATATGGATTAATTTACAATTGACTAAACATAGATTAAATTTTTAGAATAATGTTTTCAGTGTTCAGTCGCTTATTAATCATAAATTTAGCCAAAATTGTTACTAATATTTTTTTTATTCATGCTTGTTACTATAGTGATTAGACACTAATAAAGCACATAATATTGCCAATATTTAAAAGGAGTTTGGGGGCTTCGCCCCCAAAACAATTTTAACCCCCCCCCCCCCCCATGGATAAATCCTGGCTACGCCACTGGAAGTTCGTATTTTAACTAGTAAATATTTTTTTTTTCCCATTATTAATAAAAATACAATTATATATTTTTGGATATTTAATTTCTATTTTTTATTTATTAAAAAATTGATTTAAATATATTTTTAAAAATAATTTTCTAATAAAATTTTGATTAATTCCTTTTTTTTTAGCAATGCAATATTTAGTCATACCGACACTGATATTAATATACTAGCTAAATAAAATAGTTTAGTTGTTGTTAATTTACAGACCAATTATTATCATTTTTATTTTTAATCAATCAAACATAACATAACATTACAAGCCAGGCCGTAATTTTTTTTACAAATTCAGGTCGGGGAATTGGTTCTTTTGTAGGTCTCTGGTAAAAATTTTGATTTCCTCAGAATTTTTTCATTGAATTTCTCAGAAAATATACTAAATCACATGACCTCGGGATTGGGTGGGAGGTGTGGTTAATAACTTTTTTTAAAAAAAATATCTTGGCAATGATATAAAATGAAAGATAAAAAAAAGAAACCATCACATCAGTTCGGTCGGGTCGGGTGGGGGGTTGATTTAATAAGTATCTCGATAAGGGTAATAAATGAAAGCTAATAAAAAATATTATTTGAATGAAATAAAAATGAACACTCAAAGCCTGGAACTTGTTCATTGGAACATAGAATAAAAAAATGATTAGAATCCCCTTTAGAGGAGCTCATATCTCAATATACCATATTTTATTTTCATTCATTATAAAAGCAAATCTAATAATCAGAGACCTGCATAGTTACCATTTGATCTGCCTGGCCCAGATTTAAAAAATAAATTTCGGTCCGACCCGGGTTTTATATTTTAGGCCCGGTCATGCCCGAATTTTTTTAAAAATATTATATTTATTTTTAATTTTAATAGTTATTAATAACGATTTTAAATATTTGGTTTTAAAATTTTTTGCCAAAAATATTTTTTAAGCCCGACCCGGGTATATTTAAAAAAAATTAGATAGTACTAAAAATTTAAAATATAAATCGTATCAAAATTATGAATTTATAAATTAACATTATTCTAAAAAAGTTAAAAGTAGAAACTTAGAATTAATTAAAATTGAAAAAAGTAAAAGTAAAAGTTTCTTAATCTAGGCTGGGAAGGGGAGAGTTAAAAACATCTTCTAAGAAATATTGCAAAAGTATCAAGTGAAAGCTTATAAAAATATTTTTGAGTGCTATTAAAATTAATAATCACTTTAGGTCCTTGGGTCTAGGTCATCGTTAAGTGGGGGGGGGGGAGTTAAAACATTTTCTTTTCTGAAAAAGTATATCGACAAATATGAAAATGTTTTGAATAATTAACACCCTATGCCTCGGGTCTATCACATGGGAAGAGGGGGGGGGTCAATTTTATCTTGACAAATATCAAATCAAAACTATTATAAAGATCTGATTCATCGTTACCATCCCTCTATATCACTGAGTCGGGATAAGAGGGGGGGGGAGGAAAGTAAGAAGGGAGTATTTCTAATATTAAATAAAAAGATCTTTAATGCTTCGGGGTAAGTTAGATTCAGGAGAAGGGAGGATAGAAATTCTAATATCTTATCTGGAAAGGTTCTCAAAATAATAAGATCTTTCGATTGTTTTATTAGTTCCGCATTACTAATAATTTATAAAGGGGAGTTGGGGAAAGGGGGTCTTAAAATTTTTAACATAATATCTTGGTATATATTTTAATTGAAATACAGTTAAAAAATATTTTTTGATTGCTCTGGTATAATTATTCTTACTTTTCCAATCTAGTTATGTAGGGAGTGGGCATGATAATTTTTCTTAAACATGGATATCAAGTGAGATTTATTTAATTTTATTCAATAATGAAAAAGTCAAGACTACCTACCCATCTCCAATTTCATAAATGATCTTGCGACATACCTCTCTCCAGCCCATAAAAATTTATAGATGGAGATATGATATAATATCATATTTAATTTTTGACATATAAATTAAAGTGAATATAATTTAAAAATATGATAAAAATAGCCAGTAAAAAAAATTCAAAATATCTTAATTGAATTATCTATTATGTGCGGACTATATATCTAGAAACTAATACAATTTATGAAAATAAAGGAATATTTTCATTGGTTTATAGTAGTTTAATATTTATTTAAATATAAATTTAAATGTTTAAAACTGAATCGATATTTAGGTAAAAGATTCATATATTTCAAAAAAAGAGCATATTTATTATCCCAATTGACAGAGTTTTTTTTAAATAGGCCCTTCTCCAGTAATTTTTGATTGGGAGTATAGGAAGGGACCAATATATTTTTTGAAAAAATTTAAAATTATTTATAATATCTTTCAATCAATAATAATAAGGAAAAATATTTCTTAGCAATTAAATGAATAGTTCTGTGCGTTTCATATATTTTTCTGAGCGATTCATTATTTTATAAGCGTTTTAGTTTTATATAGGAATAACTATTAATTTTTCTTAGCAGTTCAGTTTTTATCTGAGCAGCAAATAATAATTCTGAGCATTCCATATTTTTTCTGAGCGTTTATTATTTTGAACTTTTTTTCTGAACATTTCTGTTTTAATTCTGAGTGACTAAATCGGAGCATAAAAAATTAAATGTAAAAATGAGACAAATGTTATAACTTAATAAAAAATTAAATCAAAAACGAGAAGAATATATATTAAATTATGTAAATTTGGATTCACTTTATCCTGTGAAATAATTAAAGTGGAGATATGATATAAAAATATGAAAAAAGATGCCTTATTAAGGTTACTATCTGGATTTATTTATTAGCTTTAAAAGGGCATCCAATCATTCCTTCAGTTAGAAAAACTATCGAATTAAATATCGAAATTCTCAAAAAAATACACGAATTATTTTGTTGATGTAACCTATACTCATTTCGAGAGCGGGTTTTCAATATCAAAGAGACGGTTATATTGATGCGCACAAATAAATAAAAAGGCTTCAAGAGTTAAAGACAATAAATTTTACTATCATTGCTACTCTCGAATATTTAGATTTGAGATTCTTGATGGCCCTTGCTGTGCACTTAATTTTGTAAATGAAATATGAACATGATTTTTGGATAATGTCCCATTTAACTATAACAACACAATTGATGGAACGATTGCGAGGCGAAAGCATATAAAAAAGTTTATACCTAACCCATTTTTGAATTCAATTGAAAATGTGTTTTTCTTTTCCAAAATGAGAAGATTTTGTCAGCATCCAAAATATTAATAATGAAGAGAAATTGATTAGTTTTATAATGGAGAGAACGAGAAGAATAACTGAAGCGTATGCCAATAAGAATCATTTTTGAAATATGGAGAACTATATTCTAAATTTAGAAAAATGTAAATTAATAATGATTTATATAATTTTTTGTTTCTTATTCGTAATTAATGATATAATTCAATATACAAAAATTAATTTTAAAAAAATTTGATTGCAAAAAGGAAAAATAATTGAGAAATTAAAAATTAAAATATAAGGAGAAATGGGATTAAAAATTATTCTAAAAAACTAGTATAAAGTATTGTGTATAGTTAATAACTAAGTTATCTCTTTTTGGATTACTTTTCGAATAAGCCTTTTTTAAAAAAAAACTAAATTTGTTCTTATAAAATATGGAAAAAATATTTTTTTAAATTATAAATCATTATCGCTTATTTAAAATTTAGAAATGGCTTCAGCCAGGTTTTTAATTAAGCCAAATGCCAAAGTTCTTCATTTATACTTTATTTTTGTCGAATTTTCTACAATTAAGATTGTTAATCTAACTAATATTGAATCAATCAAGGTATATGATATGGGTTTATATTCTCTAATACTCATTGGCGTACGCAGCGGGGGGGAGCAGAGGGACAAATCCCCCCCCAAGCCAAAAAATGCAGATGCCGGATATATTTTTCAAAAATATTATTGTTTATATTAATTTATATTTGTTAATATTTATTCGTATCTCATATTAAATATATATTTTATTACATTTATTATCACATTCATAAGTTATTTTATCAATTAATTTCGAATTCAAGATTTCCGGCATAATATTTACTTATTATTTTCAAATTTTTAGTGGCGTAATATTTATCTACCATTTTCAAATTTCTAGTCAAATAATAATTATTTCTGAAACTTCTGGTCCAACAGGGAAAAAGAAATTGCAACCTTGTCCAACGAGATAGAGCCTCTTCCATCAAGCACTAACAGCTATTAAGGAATTAGGAGATCCAATTATTTGCTACTACTGAAATATCACAATGGCCTGAAAGAAATATTTCCTCAGAAGCAATAAAATTATTGGATTCAATGCTTATTCCAAATTTTATTTCTCATTAGAATGTATTATTTAATTATACAACTATTTTAAGTATTACTTTTCAAAAACATGACATTGATTTGATTAAGAAGATGAGAATAGCGGAGAGCATTTTATCAGAACTCAAGGAAATTAGGGCTAATGTTGATGAAGAATTTCTTATTTTATATTTTATTGTTGAGTCAAAAGCAGAGCTATACGTGTTTAATATTTGTCTCCCTCGACTTGTAGTAAGACAAGCTCATCGTTAAAACATTAATATAGGATCAGTAGAAGAGTATATCTTAGATGCAGATACATTTATAACCCAAATAAATGAATTTTTAATTCATCATGCAGCACTTACATCTGCAAATATTACTTCCACAAAAGCCTTCGCAATCTTTTTCAGATGGTGATAGAAAAAAAAATATTTATTAGATTTTTATTATGTTAAAGTTTCTTATGATGCCTTACCAGCTGAATAACTCTGTTAATAAGATTAACTATAGTTGATATAGTCCCAAAAAATGCTATGGATGCTCTGCATTGTTTCAAACACATTTTAGATTAAATTCCCAATGTATTAAAAGGGTTTATAAACTCTTCCCATTAATAAACTAATGAGAGAACACTCTATTTTTGAAGAAGAATAACAGAGGCTTGCAGAAGTACCATTTACAGGGCACTGCCCGGATTTTTTTTTAAGATTTTTTACAGCCCGGCCTGGGTTTTTTTAAAAAAATTTTTAGGCCCGGCTCGGCTTTTTTTTTCAAATTTCAGGCTCTGCTCGGCTATTTTTAAAATAAAATTTTCAGGCCCGGCCCGGATTTTTTAAAAATAAATTATATTTATTTTTGATTCTTATAGCTAATAATAACGATTTCAAATATAGGCTTTTTTAAAAATACAGCCCGGCCTGGGTGTTTTTAAAAAAAATCAGGTGCCCGGGTGTTTTTTTAAAAAATTTCATGCCCGGCTCGGGTATATTTAAAAAAATTAAAATACTTTCCGGCCCAGGGGCCGGGCCTGCAGGTCTCTGAAAAACATACCAAGAAGTACAACATGTGAAAGTAGATTGAAAGGTTTGGATTGAGATAATTGAAAAATTAACTCAATCCCAACGAAGATTGGATTTTACATTGTAAATATATAACAAACAAAATACAATTATTCCTAAGAAACTTTTTGTGTAAAGGCTCAAAAAATTCAAATTTCTATTTTGAGTCATTTAAGTGATTCTTTACATACAATTTATTTATAATTTACATTACTTTAAAATTGTGTATTAGGAATAGTTATTAGTCCTAATAAATGTAATGCTTGATATTATTAAAAAACAATAATATTTTTTAAAAAAATTTATTATCCCCCCCCCCCCAGACCAAATTCCTGCGTACGCGCCTGCTAATACTATATAATTTATTTTATGAATAATATATGTCAACAGTACTTATTGCTTCAGTTATTCTGCCTTGGTCACTTTATGAAACATTTTTTGCCCAATAAAAAAAAATAAGGGGGTGAGTCAAATTCAGTTTAAGAAAGATCTTGACAAAATACAAATAAAAATCATATTTAATTTCTTTTAATAACACACATGCCTGATTAAATTCATAAAGATATGAAATTTGATGTGGATCTGAATGAAGATTCTCGTGATGATGATTTAGTAAATTTTTCTGAAAATAAAGATCATTCTTAAAATATTTTTAATAAATTATCCCAATTAATTTTATTTATTAATAAATATGATATATCCAACCTCCTCCCTCATCCTCTGCGGCAGTTGTACGTGTTTTTAGCCCATAACTGTTTTTAGCACTAAGCGCTCTTGTTTATCTGATGAAAATTTTAAAAATCAATTGTTGAAAAAAACAAAAACATATTACAAAAAGAACTTATCTTATGATATACTATTTTTGTATAATTTTATTTTTTATTACCTATGGATAAAAAATTATTTAGTATATTTAAAATAACCACTAACGCGTTTTTTGAATAGTGAGTAACTCATTCCTTTTTTTTATAAGGTAACGAATGATAATAAAGCTTTACTTTTTTCAAGATAAAAATGGAAAAACCATTTGTTTAATATTTTTTGTTCTATAGCCGAGTTAAATCAAGGTTAAGCAAAATGGAATGTAAAATTATTATTAGTATCTATCAATTAATCTGAATAAATTAACTATATTATAACATGCTGCGGTAAAATGGATACATTTAAAATCGACCCCTTACTGGCTTTGACGTTACAACAGTAAAATATTATATAAGAAGCTTTTAATTTATAAAATTTATTAATTTCAATTATAAAACTACCATGTGGTGGGGTATTATTTCAAAAAAAATTTTTTTTATTCTAATTACAAATAATTTTTCACTTTTGTCACAGTTAAATTATATAATAATTTTTAAGTATCTTAATTATTAAATCCATTTTAAAAAAGTCAATCGAAATATAATAAAAATATGCTTTTAATATAAGTTGACATAACATATCATTAGTCTTCATTTTAAGAGTCAAGATAAAAAAAATGAAGAAATGGATGGAAATTTCAAATGTTTACTTTTTACCTCTCCATTTTTTAGTCACTATTATAATTTTTATTACTCTCTTTATCTTATTCACCTGGAAAAAATTGTATAAAAACGATCTGTTTATGACATGGTGTCGCTGTGAGTTTATTAATATATGTGATGCAACTATTCATCTTATCTACGTAGTGGAATTTATATTCTACCGATTTAAGATCATGAATTACGATCGAAATAATTATTTCATAAACTATATCTTCAGCATAACTTATATAATAACACCTTCAAACATGGCTTACAGAATAATCGTAATGTGTCTGAGCGGATTGGAACTCCTGAATCAACTTAACATAGCTACTTATTTGCAAATAACGAGCCAACCACGAGTTATACGGGTATTTAAATATGCGTCTTATATATCTCTCGTTTTCTTACACCTTCATAACATGCTTATATTCAAGCCCAAAGAATCTCTCAAGGATATTTCAAACGAATATGGTTCTATTTACGGACTTTCTAAAAAATCTTCAACGTTTAAAGGTGGTTTTATTGAGAAAGAATTCTCATCTCCATCTTTTCTCGATATAAATGAAACTTACCTTCCTAATAAAAATAATTTTTTATACTATCCTGAAAGAAGCAAAGTAAAATATACATATCATGGTAGCACTCTGGTTAAAAGGAGCTACAATGTCATGATCATGCTTTCGCTACGAGAAATCATACTAAACATCATACCAACTATTTGTCTTATTTATATCATGGGAATCGTAGTCTTTTACATTATAATTCGGCATAGAAAACATACAATTTGTAGTTTGCAATATTATAACCTATTCGCCTTAATTAAGGCACAAGAATGGGATTGTCTCTACATTTACAAAAACGTTTTTATATTTTTGAGTTTCTCCGTGTGTTACATTATAGGAAATTGGACCCGTTATTACGCGAGATTTAATTACTTTGGTGATATAAAACTTATACGTTCAAGAATCAGTTTGAATAAATTCTTCGTCGTTACTTTTTTGATGAGATCGATAGAAGAAACCTATATCAATGTCTTGTGGATTTTGATAACTTTCTTCGAGATGCGACGAAACAATACCAATAAAGAATATCCTTCTTATTTTGATTTATAATTTAGTAGATCTTATTATTAGATATTTTTTCCCAATAGTGTATACTCATTTTTATCATCAACATATTGTATAATCACTTAATATTGTATTTTGTAATTGTTTTCTTTTTAAATTGTATTTATGTGAATATCTTCAAGTTTCGTACAGTTCATTGCTAACTTAGTTTTGAAAACAAATAAAGATAGTTATGCTTCAGTCAATGACATAATTTTGACGACTCATTAAAACGCATTGAAGCGGATGAATACGAATCAGCTAGTGACACGCCATTTTAGTTTCCCATATAACAATTTTTATAAAATCTTAATATAAATCATGGGGAACCGAAATGGTTTGTCACCAGCTAATTTGCATTGATACAAATGAAAGAATAGTCAGGTCTAGGTAATATTATATTTCATTGCCTCCAGTATAACACCTCCTTTACTATCGAATTTTATCTAGATTAAAATAGGAGAATTAGCAATTTATTATTTGTTAATAACTTTCCTTTTATATATATCTATTTTGATAAAGTTATTCATTATTTAGGATTAGTAGAATATATTTTGACTTTTTTTTTCAATCAGATAATTTATGCAATTTAAGTTATTAAAAATCAGCCTAACCCGATTCGAATTTTTAATTTTTTTAAAATTTTTAAGTATAACCCGAATTTTTTATACCATTTTCTAGTCCGTCCTAACGCCAGGCCGGGTTCCGGGCCGTCCCTGCAGCTTTTGTCAATTTTATTTTGCGATAATTTTTAACCCGATTCTAGATTACATTCACTCTTATTTTTAAATGAAAAAGACGTAACACTTAATTTCGATAACAACTTAAATTAGAAAATTAATTTGGCGCTCCACTAAAAGTTTTAACATATATTCGAATTCCTTCCTACTCATTTCAAAGATTTAATAGAGTTTCTGGAAAAATATGAAATGATGTATATTATCAATTATTTTTTTAATTAAATAATTAAATTTTTTGAAAAATATAAAGATATTTCCTGTCATTTGTTTTAATTGCATTACATATTTGGAAAAGCAAAGATTATAAAATCTGGAAACCGGTTAAGTTAAAAATATTCAATTAATTTCGATAATAACTTAAATTAGAAAATTAATTTGGCGCTCCAATTTCAAAGATCTAATAGAGTTTCTGGAACTTGATTATACTTGTGGTGAGATCTAAAATGGTTTAATATTCATTTAAATTCTAAGAAAATATAAAATGATATATATTATAAATTTTTTTTATTTAATTAAGTAATTAAATTTTTTGAAAAATATAAAGATATTTCCTATCATTTATTTTAAATTAAACATTGTATTACATATTTGGAAGGGCAAGATCAGTATTTAACGGCATCCTTAGATGAAAAAATTATCATTATCACTTATCAACTTTCGCTAACCAAAAGATTATAAAATCTGGAAACCTGTTAAAATGTAGGTTTATTAAGTTAAAAATATTCAACGCTTAATTTCGATAACAACTTAAATTAGAAAATTATTGGCGCTCCATTAAAAGTTTTAACATATATTCGAATTCCTTCCTACTCATTTCAAAGATTTAATAGAGTTTCTGGATCTTGATTATACTTGCATGGTGAGATCTAAAATGGATTAATATTCATTTAAATTCTAAGAAAATATAAAATGATATATATTATAAATTATTTTTTTTAATTTAATTAAGTAATTAAATTTTTGAAAAATATAAAGATATTTCCTATCATTTATTTTAAATTAAACATTGTATTACATATTTGGAAGGGCAAGATCAGTAAATATATAACGACAACCTTAGATGAGAAAATTAACATTATCACTTATCAACTTTCGCTAAACAAAAGATTATAAAATCTGGAAAATCGGTTAAACGGTAGGTTTCTAAAGTTAAAAATATTCATTCGGCAGATTGAGCTTGAATGGGATATTTAAAATATTAGATCGTTTTTACTTAAGGAATGGGGGGGGGGGGGGGTGGTTATAAATAAGCGACTTTTTGTCCTGCCTATTCTGAAGTAAAAGTAATAAAATCTTCAATTTACACTTTTTATAAAGTTTGTACAATTGCTATAATTGGGTAATGGTTAAATACAAGCTAACCTCAATCTTCAGGCGCTAGCCGAAGAAAATCAGTTAACATTGAGGCGTTTCTTTCAAATTCGAGCCTCTATCTTTTTAATAATAACCCCGAAAAGCCAGATTAATAGTTTTAGGCTAAAACACTCGGTGTAGCTATTTTTTATCCGTCTAAAAATATATTTGGTTTTAAGAAGTTTAAAATTTAATTGTTGTAAAAATACATTTTTTATGTTTTTATTAATAATTGCTTTATAGTTTTTAAAAGTAAATGTGTTTTAATTATTTTTTAAACAAAATATTTTAATCTGAATGGGTTTTATTCATTAACAATCACAATACTGAAAAATAATAATTTATAAATTTAACTTCAAAAGTATTATAAAAACGGAAATTATTTTTTAAAAAAATTTTCTATATAAATAATAATTAAAACAACTTCTAAATATAAAAAACACATGATTGTTGACGATAATTATAGCAAAAGTAACATGCGTTTTTTAAAATATTCTTAAAGCTGGTTTGGTCGAATTTTAGACCCAATTCCCGGGTCTGGGTTTTACACAACCAACCATTGGCGTACGCAGCGGGGGGGGGCAGGGGGACAAATCCCCCCCCCCCCCCAAAAGCCAAAAAATGCAGATGCCGGATTATATTTTTCAAAAATATTATTGTTAATATTAATTTATATTTGTTAATATTTATTCCTATCTCATATATACAAATATATATTTAATTACATTTATTTATCACATTCATCTACTAAGTTATTTTATCAATCAATTTCGATTTCAAGTTTTCCTTGGCGTAATTTACCTATTATTTTCAAATTTTAGTGGCGTAATATTTATCTAAATTTTAAAATAATAATTATCTCTGAAACTCCTTGTCCAACAGGGAGAAAGAAATTGCAAGCTTGTCCAACGAGATCGAGTCTCCGCCACAGTAACAGCTATTTTGGAGTTAGAAGAGCCGATTATTAATGCTATTACTAGTGAAGGTCAACGGTCCGGTCCTATCGGTCGGATCGATCTTTTTTTTGAGGACCGGTCCGGACCGGTCTTTTATTAATATTTAAGTTTGCTTTACTATTCAATTATTATAATTTTTTTGTATATTTTATTTTATGAATTAATATTTAAGTTTGCTTTACTATTCAATTATTATAATTTTTTTGTATATTTTATTTTATGAATTTTTCTAGAGGAGTTATTTTAGATATTGTTAATTTTTATTTTGCAATATGAAAACCATAAGTTTGTCCAAGAAACATTTTACTTATAGTCCCAATAAAAAACATAGAGTATGTGTTCACTGCAATACCAAATATAATGTATCGTCAGCAACAAGTAATAAAATAATTGTTTATAATTTTTTAAGCAGTAAATTAATCAAAATAAGCAGTATTATTATTAAAATATTTTGGTTATTATTTATATAGTTCTATTTTTTCTTAAGAAACTGTCTAAATAATTCATTGTTAAAATAACTTAACCTTATTCTTAATAAAATAATTAGGTACCTTAAGCAGGCATCTGATAAAACATAAAATATATACCTCTAATGATGAAAATGAAAATATCTCAAAAACACAATCTACTCTTAATTTTAATATGCCCTCCACAAGCACAAAATCACTTTCTTCAATACCATTGGATAAATTTCAAACTGAACATATGAACCAATTAATAATAAAATGGGTAATAATGGACTGTCTGCCAATGAAGACTTTTGAAAGTTCAGGTCTTCATAATTTAATCAAATATTTAAACTCAACTGCTACAATTTGGTCTAAAAACAAAGTTAAAAATTTTTATACAGCTAATTTTGAGAAACTAAGAAGTTCTTTAAAAGATATTTTAAATAAAAATAATTTTTTAATAAGCTTTACCACAGATATGTGGAGCAGTATAAATAAAGTTTCATTCATAGCCATTACTGCTCACTTTATTGACTCTTCTTTTACATTAAAAAATATTTTACTTGATATAAATCATATCCCATTTCCTCATATTTCTGAAGAAATATCCTTAGCTATAAAAGAAGTAATTGATGTATATCAATTGGAGAAGAATATACTGGCTTGTACTACAGATAATGCCAATAACATCCTAAAAAGCATGGATATTTTGCAGAATATTTACAAGGAACAAAACTTTAAAGGTTTCAGATGCTGTGCCCATATTCTAAACTTAATATCTCAGGAAGGTTTATCAACAATTACAACTATCCTAGAAAAGTGTAGAGACATTGCCTTTTCTATAAATAAATCACCCAAAATAAATCAAGCATATGTACAAATATGTGAAAATAAGGGTATTACAAAATTTAAAATCCCTTCTGATATCCCTATTAGATGGAATAGCTCCTATTTAATGATGAATACAATTTATGAGGTATTTACATTTTTATCCAATTATTTTTAAAAAATATTTAATTTTTAGAACATGGATGCTATAGAAGAAGTACTTTTTTTGAATTACAAACAATTTAAAGGGGTTTTCTTTACTGAGTGTGAAAAAGAAGAACTTAAAGAGGCTGTAGATTTTCTTAGGCCCTTCTATAAAACCACACTTGATTTATCAGGATCCAAATATCCTACAGTTGGGATTTCCATGTTATATATGGAGAATATAAATAATGAAATTTTAAATAATATAAAAAAAGATAATAACAATACAAGAAAAGAAATTCTTAATAACATGCTGGTTAAAATGCAGAAATATCTCAAAGAATTATTTTGTTATGAATCATATGTCTCAACATTGTTGGATCCGAGATTAAAACAAGTTTACATGCCTAATACTCTTAATAGAATTGAGTATATGACCAAATTTTCAAAATATTTAAGAAAAATACAGGAATAACGGATTCTCAGGTATATTTTAAATATTTATTTATTAAATCCTAATTTTCAAACATTTGTGCCAGGAGGAAATCAATGAATTTAGTTTTTTAAAAAGAATTTTATCCCAAAAAAGAAATTCAGAAGGGGATTGTATATCCTCAGAAATCATTGAAGAAAATATATCAGAACTTCACACCTATTTAAATGAACCTCTTGTTTCTTTAAAGGATGACATATTAGTATGGTGGAAAACCAATAGTGAAAGGTCTTTTATATTTTGTAAAAGTCAATATAGTTTATTATATAGATTTCCAGTCCTCTCATTAGCAGCTAGAAATTTTTTAGCAATTCAAGCAACATCTGTTCCCTGTGAACAAATATTTTCGAAGGCAGGAGATCTTGTCACTAAAAAAAGGAACAGGCTTTCAATAGCAATTCTACAAACAATGACATTAGCATTTATTTAAATTGAATATTTGCATTAATTATTATATTATTCATAATTAATTTTATATTGTTTATATAATACTCTTATATTTAATAAAATGATAAAACAAATTAAATTAGGTTAAAAAAAATGTGTTTTTTATTTAGGACCACGGTCTGGATCGATCTTTTTCTTAAGGACCGTGGTCCGGTCCAGTCAGAGGGTATCGGTCCAGTCCGGACCAAAGACCGGACCGTGACCTTCACTAGCTATTACTGAAATATCACAATGGCTTGAAAGAAATATTTCCTCAGAAGCAAGAAAATTATTGGATTCAATACTTATTCCAAATTTTTTTTCTCATTAGAATGTATTATTTAATTATACAACTATTTTATGTAATACTTTTCAAAAACATAACATTGACTTGATTAAGAAGATGAGAATAGCGGAGAGCATTTTATTAGAACTCAAGGAAATAGAGCTAGTGTTGTTGAAGAAATTTATATTTTATATGTTATTGTTGAGTCAAAAGCAGAGCTATACGTGTTAAATATTTGTCCCCCTCGACTTGCAGCAAGCAAGCTCATCATCAAAACATTAATATAGGATCAGTAGAAGAGTAATATAAAACAAATATCCCCTCTCCCAACCTTTTTCATATGGTGATAGAAAAAAAATATAAATATTTGTTATATTTTTATCATGAAGATGTTAAAATATTTTATGATGCCTTATTAGCTGAATAGCTATGATTAAAAGATTAACTATGGTTGATACAGTCCCAAAAAATGCTATGGATGCATTTTATTTCAAACACATTTTAGATTATACTCCCAATTATTAAAATGGTTATATATATATTAGCAGCTCTTTAGTAAACTAATGAGAGAACATTTACTTTTTTAAGAAGAATAACAGAGCCTTGCAGAGGTACCATTTGCAGGACCAGGCCCAGATTTTTTTAAAAGATTTTTTCCGGCCCGGGTTTTTTTTAAAAAAATTTTCAGGCCCGGCCCGGCTGGCCCAGCCCGAATTTTTTAAAATAAATTATATTTATTTTTGATATTTATAGCTAATAATGGCGATTTCAAATATTTGGTTTTAAAATATACAACTCGCAGTCCGGGTGTTTTTTTTAAAAAAATTACGGGCCCGGCCCGGGTATATTTAAAAAAATTAAAATACGGTCCGGCTCGGGGGCCGGGCCTGCAAGTCTGTGAAAAACATACCTATGAAATACAACATCTGAAAGTAGATTGAATGATTTGGATCTTTTGAATATTCATAGACATTTAACGCCAAGCAAGGATTGATAATTGAAAAATTAGCTCAAAACATACAAAATACAATTATTCTTAAGAAACTTTTTGTGTATTAATTTATATTTACAACATTTAAATTTTTTATACTTTATATATTTTAAAACCTCAAAAAATTCAAATTTCAATTTTGGGTCATTTAAGTGATTCATATTATGGGTTATATTCACTTTATATTTTATAATTCACATTTAAATGCCGGTTTATATATATAATTTTTTTAATTCACATTAGTTTAAAATTGTGTATTAGAAAAGTTATTAATCCTAATAAATTTATGCTTAGTATTTTTAATTAAAAATATTATTTCTTAAAAAAATTTATTATCCCCCCCCAGACCAAATTCCTGCGTACGCGCCTGCAACCAACCAATTAACAACACTGGATTGAAACAATAAAATGAACTACTAAGCACTACTTTATGGTCTATAAGTTTTAGGATCATTTCCAAAAGCTTGATTTAATTCCTGTTTAAAGCGTAAGATCCTATTAATTTTGTTTATAACATTGTTTCTTTTTTTGTGGTTTCAAAATTTATTGAGGAACTAACAAATATACTATGCAGGCACTAAATAGCGTAAATATGTAGTTATTATATATCCCCATCCATACTGTCAGGATGTCAATGGTAATTTGGTTATTTATTTTAATCGTTTCTTTTTTTTCAATATAGCATCTATCAAAAGGATTAAAATAAAAATAATATACAATTAAATTACTAAAAATTGAAATTTTTTTTAGAATAACTGCTTTCAGTTAGGTTTTTAATTGTAAGGTTTTGTCAAAATTTGTTGCTAATAATTTTTCCTTTATACTGGCTGCTATACTGATTAAGGCATTCATAGGCACTAATAAAGCCCGGAATATTGAACATGATTATAGAATTAATGCTTTTAAGTGTTTCGCCAATTACAGCGGAGATGATATAACAATATTATATTATTTTGAAAGAGCAAAAAATTTACTACGAGAAAATCAAAACCTAATCAGAATTTTTTATATGAAGGACCTGGCCGAAGGCCAGGTAATAAGAGGTTTTGGGGTGAAACTTCAGAAATTATTTTTGCCCCACACCCCTGGATATATCTCGGCTATGCTACCAAGTCATATACTTATTTAATGGTTAATTCCAAATTTC
The DNA here is from genome assembly GCF_954871325.1 of Gordionus sp. m RMFG-2023. NCBI lineage: Eukaryota > Metazoa > Nematomorpha > Gordioida > Chordodea > Parachordodidae > Gordionus > Gordionus sp. m RMFG-2023. The sequence goes on along the minus strand of NC_088779.1, from coordinate 22,460,838 downwards.
GTAGTTTTTTGCAAAATTTACCATTTTTTATATATATTAGAGAAATATTTTTCGGCATGCCCGGATTAAAAAATATATTACATTTATTTTTAATTATTATGCCTAATAATGGCGATTTAAGATAGTTTTAAAATATACCACCCGCCCCGGGTATTTTTAAAAAAATTGTTTAGCCCGGTCCGGGTACATTAAAAAATTAAAATACGACTGGTACACGGGCCATGCAGGTCTCTGACATATATTGAAAAATTATATAAAATATCATTTTATCTCCTCTAGTTTTAAAATTGTAAAAATGCGAGCGCTAGTTTTTAATTTAATTTAAATTGTTTATCTCGTCAATATCCAAAATACAATCTTCAAGACATATTTGTTTCGCAGTATATAATCTTTCTTGTCGAAAAATTATAAAATTAACATATTTAAGAAAATATATAATTTTATTAATTATTGTAAATTTGAATATGGAATCATTTTAATAATTCCCTATAGTCTAGTAGGAAGGGGGGGGGGGATTAATTCGAATTAATTATTAATTTATTTACTAAGACAGTTATTAAAATCTATCTTAATTTAATTACATCAAATTAATTTTTTGAATATCATTATCAGATAGTTTATAAGTTCACTTATTTTAGCCCTTGGATATTATTCTATTTATTCTCGAAGACAATTTTCTTTAAAGAACAGGTACATAGAAACTTAAAATAATCTTGATGAATTGGATAAATATATTTAGTATTTACTTTTTCCCACTCCATTTTTTGGCTACGATTATAATTTTTATTTCTTTGATCATTATATTCACCTGGAAAAAACTGTATGAAACCGATTTGTTTATAATCTGGTGTCGATGCGAGTTGGTCACCCTATGCGATGCCACAATTAGTTTTATCTATGCTGTAGAAGTTATATTCTACTATTTTAAGATTTTAAATTATGATCGCAATAATTCCTTCCTGAATTATTTACTCAGAATTACATTTATATTAATGCCGGCAAACATAGCTTACAGCGTTATCTCAATATGTCTGAGTGGATTGCAACTTCTGAGTCAACTCAATCTCGTCATTTACTTGGAAATTACGAGCCAACCAAATGTCATAAAGCTATTTAAATGTATAACTTATTTTATTTTAGTATTCCTGCACCTTCATAATATACTCTTGTTCAATCCTAAAACATCCGATAAAGTAATATCAAACAAACATTACTATGATATAAAACAAGAGTCATATATAAGAAAGCCATTTAATAATATTTTTGAGAAGAATTTGTCCACCATATCTTTTCTCAAGGAAGATGAAACTTTTATTTCTTATACTGATAAATTTGCTTCAGAAAGAAAAAGGAACCTAATATTCTCATTCTATGTAAGACCATTGGTCAAAAGGAGCCGCAATTTCATGCTCATGCTTTGGCTGCGCGAAATCATACTCAATATTATACCAACTCTGTGTCTAATTTTTATAATGGTAATCATAAGCTGTCACGCGATGAATCGAATTTACCGAAGAAATTCAATATGTAATAATAGGCAATATTTTAACCCATTAGCCCTAATCAAGGTCCAAGAATCTGATGGCCTCTGTATTTTCAAAAACACTTTCATATTTTTGACTTTATCTATATGCTACCTCATAGAAAATTGGACTCGTTTGTACCTAAGATTTTGCTACTTCGGCGATCTAAAACTAATAAGTCAAAAAATGATCTTGGACAATTTTTATTACATAGGATATTTAATGAGACTGATAGAAGAAATCTACGTAAATGTCTTATGGATTTTGATAACTTATTTCGAAGTGCAAAGAAATCACAAAAAACATGAATATCCTTATTGGTTTGATAATTAATATTATATTTTTAGACCTTTTTTTTTATTAATTCATTGAGATTTAATATCATAATTCGACCATCATGTTCATTCAATATTGTATTTTAATTACCATTGTTTTCCTTCTCTCATTATTTCATAAAAAAAATGATTCTCTATTTATATGATATTATATTAACATGTTTAGACTTGAATTTTGACAATATAGAGAAAAGTCAAAACTTTTTAAAAATAATTTAAACTTTCCAAGATTAATTATCCCTATTCATCATTTGTTTAGATTTCTCTTACTCCCTAAGATATATGAATTGTCAATAAAATAATTATTATAAAAAAACAATCTGACTTCTGGGAAAAACTAAGGAAATTTATTCATTTAATTGAGTATTTTTTAAACTGTATTTTAATCAAGGCGGTTTTACATAATTACAATTCTTTTTTTTATAATTAATAACTGTAACTAATTCCGCCTTTAGAAAAAAAGATTTTTTAAGCATATAATTAGTAATTAAAATTTGGTTTTGAATATTAAGTTTTATCTTAAACACTGACAATAACTCCTATAATTATTCTTCTAATCGAAGATTTTGACCTTACCATGTTGGGCAGCTTTTAATAAAAGCAGGCAATATTGTAAACCTGAATTTTTAAATAACCAATACTCCTTTTAACCACACATAATTAATATACCTTAATATGTTTAACAAAATTTATGTTTAGCCCTTTATCATTTCTTTGTTTATATAGGTTTTACATCTATGCATTGTCCTTTTTAACTTTTATTTTAAAAAAATTTCCATATAAAATTTTAAGATTGGGATTTGATTCGGGGGAACTTATTTCTATAATTTAAATTTCACTACCATGAATGTTAATCATCCTACAAGATATTACATAAAATTAATAATGATATTCTATCGAGTTACATTTATAAATAAAATATAATCTTTTTACTTATTTCGTTTTGGTGTTGTTATTTTTTATCTATCTACCTTAATATGAGTTATAAATTTTCCAGCTAATTTTGGTTGTGAATATATTTAAAATATGGCGCAAAAAATAAGGAAATTAATGCAAGATTCTAGAAGAAAATAAGATATATACTGTGATATGTAAAATTTTAAACATGAATATTAAAAATAATCTATATCTGTATCTTTTGTCAAGAAAATGAAAAAAATACAAGATTCTTTTCATAATAAAGGATCCTAGATACAGATACTAGTATCTTATTAAAAATGTTAAAAAGATACTGAGTACAAGTTACATATATCAAAATATGGGAAAGGGGTCATCTCAGATGAAGAAAATCTTTTAAAGGAATAATACAGACAAAGAAAACGAATCATATTTATATATATCGGTGGTATTAAATTTGTTACATTATTTTTTAAATAAAGATTTATTCATTAACGCAAAAATAATATATTTTATCTATATCATATTTTTTGATAATAATATCATATCTTTTGATAATATAATATAAAATAATATTAGCCCTCCCCCTGAATTTATGAGAGGGTTGTCGTTCGATAGAGAATTTGTAGTGAATGGGATGGTAGGCATTCAATTTGATGAACTGGCCTCAATCGATGCAGATGAATGGTACAATTCCATTATAACTAAGGTGAAGAGCTATGGAAATACGTAGTTGTTCGCCAATCATGAGGAGACGGAGATTGGAAATCGGGATAGCTTCTAACCATTCATAACCTGAATTTGCATATAATATTATGTTTGGGGGTTTTCCTCAAAGGATGTTCGTAATGAGGTATTCAGCGGAAAAGGGCTATCAATGGAGCATCCTAGTCTTGAATGCTGGAAGCTGAACGATGGACAAGCTGTTATTGTCCCAAATGTAAGGGCCTGAGATAAGTCAGGATTTATAGAAGTGGATACCTAAAATTGTTATCTTCTCTCATAGAAAGACAAATTTGTTTTGCAACATTGCATGATAGATATTATAGAACATGCTTAAATAACAACTTGTTTGAAAAATTTATGTTAACATTAGTAAAATAAATTCAACAATATTTAAAAATACAAAATTAGGATCCATCATATTTAGTAAAAATTAAAATGATATATAAATAATGGGGGGGGGGGGTGAGGATGTGTAAGGGAGATTATTAGATTAAAATGATATTTAAAGAGAAACCCCCCTCCCTTGGTCACTCATCTGGAAAAACCGTTATATTTTATTTTTCAAACATAAACATACCAATTGTAATAATATATAAAATATCTATATAAGTATTAGCTAGTAAATACCAATAATATAATTAATATAATGGATAGGGTATTATTAAAATAATTTTTTAATTTATTTATTTAAATATGATTTTTGACAATAATATGCCTAATTGAATTTGTTTTATTCTATCTGGACTCTAGAGAATAAGAAAAAATCGCAATTGTGAATCATATCTTTCAATTCGTTTACATGTTAAAATCATATCCATTTATTTATTATAAGATAATAATTAGATGCTAAAATATAATTTATAAATATAAATAATTGATGAGTAAATTTTTAATATTAAAACTAATCAATAATTCTTTATATAATAATCTCAATTATATTTTTTTCTTTATTATTACTAAAACCAGTTATTTCTCTTTTAAATTTCTATATAAATAAAATTTTGATTGGGGTTGGGGAAGGGGCTAAAGAGCAATAGTTAAAGAAGGAAAATTTTTTAAAACAAAAAGAAATATGATATTATGATTTTTTATTAAAATTATTAAATTGATATTTTTCAAATTATTAATTTATGGTGTTGTAATTGTAAGTAACTAGTTATCAGGGTTGAGCAGTATCAGGAATACTTTTTAATACTAAATATAAATACCTTTTTTATATTTTTTTAGTATTTAATCGAATAATTTAGATATTATATATTTTAAATACTAAAAAAAATATTAAGTATTTTGTTTTTATTAAGATTTCATATAAACTCAACTAATACAAATATTATTTATTTATTTTTAAATTAATATTATAAATTGAATTATATATATATAATCCAAAATTTATTCTTTAGATATTAATTTTGTGCGGTATATCCTTAAATATTTCCTAAATTGAATAACAAATAATTATTTTAAAATTGTTTCATATGTTTGTCCTATTATATTAAAATCTGTGTCTGTGATCAATTACAAAATAAAAATATCTGCAAATAAAGTCTTTGTTTTTCTTATATATGCAAGCAGGAATTTATTTCTTTTTAATCAATTTCTTTTTTACTATTACGTTTATATGCAAATTTTCTAAATTTACTAAAAATAATTCTCTTAACGTCTCCTGTATTGTTATAAAACTTCTAGGAGTTCGTATAATCAAATGGAGAACAAACTCACAAGCAAGTTACAAATTGCGTCCTTTAATATAAATGGAATGAAAAACAAATTAGCGGTTCTCTTAAGGGTGTTAGAAGCGGAGAAAATAGACATTATAGGTATTCAAGAAACCCACTGTCCAGGAAATAACACTGCTAATTTCAATGATTAAAATTATTTTTGTTCAGGTAACACTTCCAACAGCTGTCCGGGATTCTAATAAATAAATGAATACAAAATTTCATCACCAGATTGCTACCAATTCTGAAAGATGTGGTCATCTCTGCTTTAATACACAATTCAGGCTTACAATAATAGCAAATTTCTATGCCCCACCTATTAGAAATGAAAGATTAGGCTTCATTGATAAAATGATAAACATTATTCACTTCCTAACGTGTATATAAAATATAATAATTTTAGAAGATCTAAACATCAAAATTGGTAAAGAAGTGGAAAATGTTAGTAGCAATGTCACTGGATAAGCTATCCTACAACAACTTAATGGCGGGGACAGTAAGAAATTTATTGATTTCTGCAGAAACAAGAGCCATTAAATTGTAAATACCTTTTTAGCCACCTTGAATTAAGCACATACACTTTCGAAATTCCAAATTGATTTCTTCATCTCCGGTGGTTTGACGATCACAGGATGCTTATAGCTAATATAACTGTAAGAATATGGGGTTTTTACATTAGCCAAAACTCAATTAGACCAAGTACAAACCAATTGAAAACTAATTTTACACGTAAACTTAGTAATTTGCAAACGCTTGAAGACGAAAAACCTTTTGATCAGGTATTGAACAAGAAAAGAGCTAGCCTTCTAAATAAAATTGAGCACGGAACAATAGAAGAATGCTGGAAAGGTGATTTAGCAGGATCACATAATTATTTGCCAGATGAAGAGTTTTTTTAGATAGAAATGGATGTAGTGAGACATTAGAAAAATTAAATTAACTTAGAGTGGATAATGGCTCTAATAAAGATAGAAATAATACAAAGATTAATATAGAGCGATAGACTGATTTACATCGCAAAGAAAGCCTTTGATATTAATAAAGACATGAAAGAAAATGGAATTTACGAAGTCTATAAAAAATTTAAATATTTCTATAAACCTTAGAAACTTCCCTCTATTGTTTGAGGAAACGGCAAAGTAATCATCGACCAGGACGAACAAATTGCAGTATGATTTGATTATTATGTGATGATCTTTGACTCACGAAAAGCAACTCTACCCACAAATATAAACATCAACTCCGCCTCACCCCCGTCTGGTTCTCCATTAATGAAATATCTAATGCAGTCAAAAAACGATGAAAAACATAGCTCCAGGTCTTGAATCACAGCGGAATACCTAAAAATTACGCCTGTAAGAACATTTTCCTTTCTATTAGCTATCTCCAATAAAATATGGTAAAGCGGTGAAACTCCAGTAGGATGGAATAAATCCTTCCTATGTAATTTCCCTAAAATCAAAGATTCGTAAAAATTTACATACCGAGCAGCCCTTATATCCTGCGTTTCAAAGATTTTTATGATCCTCTTAAAAAATAAAATTGTATCATCCACACCCCACCTTTTCCATAAATACATGTAAGCTTATACGCGAAACAAAAACATACAAGACCCAATATTAGCCTTGAAAATATTTATGCAAAGATATTGCAAATACAAATTACCCTTTTACTTCACCTTCGTAGATTTCCGTAAAACATTTGACAATTTTAATCATGAAGCTCTATGGGAAATACTCAGAGAGGGGCACTGACATGGAACCCAACATTATTTACATTTTAAAAAATCACTACTCTAATCTATATGCATGCATCAAAATTAATAAAAATCCCTTTCCTTCAGAATAAAAAAAGGTGTAAAACAAGGTTGTACTCTATGCCACTTTTGTTTAACATCATATAAATAAAATCATTATAAAGATATATAGGGTCAAACGAGATGCTACTTTTAGAAAATAAAATAATATCATATGCAGAAGACACTGTAGTGATAATAAAAAATATAGAAGAAACCAAAAAATTACCAATTAGAAACCTTCAATGAGTTGGACTAGTAAATTTCAACAAAACGGCTATTCTCCCCTCCCCATACGAGCCACCACTCCAAAACTTTACGGTTGTAGTTAACGCACTAATAATAGTAAACAAAATTAAGTACTTGGAGGTCACTCTTTATAATAAGGGTAGTTGCAAAGAGGAAATGAAAATCAAAATATAAAAGGCGAGATGCTTTCTACATGTATATGAAATTGTGGAAAACAAAAGAGATCTCAATATTTACCAGACTACGTATATAGTCAACTCAACAATAATTCCATATTATTCTATGGAGATGACATATGAGTAATTAAACGACTCCAATCCTTATTAATAATTGCCTCCGATTTATAAATATTTTCTATCCAAAATCATCTCAAATCCAATCTTTGGAAAATGTCAAATCATAAGACAATCTACATTACATTAAAAAAACGTCGAATCCAGTTTCTAGCCCACATAATAAGAAATTCTGATTTATACATACAAAGGGAAACAGTACACAACGTAAAAATCACTATGGTACTATAAAACTATTAAAGATAAGATGGAATTAAATATCAATATGAAACAATTTATAAAACTAAATAACTGTAAGAGATCTATTAAAAAACTATTTCATATTAAAAATAGATACTTCAAATGAAAATCCTAATATCCAAAATTTCGCTCTCAAATACCATTTAAAATAATACTATTATTAAATGTATCTTTAGAAGATTTTACTAACTAAGACAAATTATTATAAAGATATGAAATTCAAGGGATATTATATATTTAATTCTTAATTTTTGATAGTAATCAATAAATCCTTCAATATATGAAGTATAATCAAATACATCAGAACTTCTCAAAATCGATTTGAAATCAATCAAGACACATGAAGAAATTTTAAACTTAAAAATATTCACCCCCCCCCCCCTCCAAGTAATTAAATTATATTATAGTTCTTGGGTATAGGCTTTTTATTACCCTGCTCTTTATTTTAAAGTCTATCAACGTTTAAGCAACATTTTTAGAACTGTTTGTGCTTGCTATGTGCGGCTTGCTCATAAACGTGTAGAAGGCTCATCTTTATTTTTTTCACCCAAATTAATTTAGTCCCAATTAGATTAAAATGAAAAATACCTAGCCTAGCTCTCTTAAATCTTCAACGTCATAGGGCAAAAGCTATAAATGACTTATCATATCTGATTTTTTTTTCTACGATATTATTAGTTTGGGAAATGGTTGATAAAATATCTTTAAGTAAAAAAAATTGTGGCATACCATGAAATTATATTTCTAAAAATTATTAATTCTTAAATTGTTTTTTTTGTAAATTTTTTTGTGGGTATTTTATTTAAAATACATTCTTTATTAAAACGTAGTTAAATTTAGGTCAATGTTAAGCCGATGACAATTATTTTACTTACTTTTTTATTTGGATCCAAACAGCCACATTTAGTTATAATATATATTTAAAAAGTCGTAATTTTCGGAAAGCGCCTGTGGCCTAGTCGATAAGAGCGTCTGCTAATCAGATAATTCCCAGTTTGAATCTAGATAGGAGTTTATTTATTTTTCTAAAGCCAACTTGATGGTTACGTCCTAGAGGCGACGGTATATAGTAGATCGAATGCGACATCGTGACTCCATCACTTCATATATATAAATATATATAACGGATTTTATTATATTTTAAAAAATAATTGGTCCTTGTTCAACAAATTAGATTGGCTATCTAGAAAAATTGGTATATGTCCACTTGGCAGCATTTACAAATACTTTTTTTCGAGTGTACATTCGTATTTATATTCAGATTTTTTAAGATTGCCACCCTGCTTATTTTTGTAAAAAAAAAAATTGTAGCTAGTTACATTTCGGAATATAACCATATAAACTAATTAATTTTAAGTTACTTTTTTAAAAAATATGTTAAATATTTGTATATCATTCATTACCTTTGTATGATGATTTTCCAAATTTAAAATTACTGTTTATTGAATACGATAATATAGTGCATTTAATGCCCCTTAGCAAATTTGTCAGAATTAGTAAATATTATTTTAAGCTAATAAGGAAATACCTCCCCTCCCTCCCCAGTAAAAGAATAAATAAAATCAAATTATTTATAAATCAAAAATAATATAATTTGGCAAAATATTAAAAAGGGGATTTCCTTTCCATGACCCTTATAAAAATCCATGAGACGACTGTGATATTATGTCATTGTGTAGAAGTTATGTTTAGTCTAGGGTAGCTTCCTTTTTGAGAAAAACGAGCACATCTAAAAATGTAATTTTGAAAATAGTTAATTAAAATCAAAAACCAAAAAAAAGAAACCGATTGGTCCCCAATGCTATCCCGATGATGTCTATGCTTGAATGCTTGGGATATGATCGATGATGTCGGGAGTGTGTAAAATAAATTATATATTTAAATTTATTGGTATTAATGTAAACAATTATAATAATATTATTAAATATATTGATAATGCTTTGTAATTATATCTGTTTGTAAATTGAATTTAATCAAATTTATGTATTCATCAAAATTTTTTTATATCTCAATGGTAAACATGGGATATAACCTAGACCTCTACCCAGGTAAAAAAATTGACGCCGGTGGCATTTTAAAGCTATTAGAGGCCTGCAGCACCCCAATCTTTATGCCGTCATCTATATTGGAGAGGGCGCACCAGTAAACAAATATTTTTTAAAATGGAATTTTTTTTGAGTTTAATTTTTGCATGAACACTAAAAATTGATAGAAACACTTTTACCAAATAAAATTTGTTATAAATGTTAGAAACTTAATAATTTTATTAAATATATTACAAAAGAAATATATGTAAAAATGTTTTAAAAAGTTAGGATAGCTCCTGTCTTTAGGGATACGTCCTATGCATGAGCGGCAGTGTATGCTATATCGGTCCGGTATTTGAGCATTTGAGACAAATACAAATAGCATGTGTAAGCTCATTTTTGGTGATTTGCAATTGAAGATTGAGAGAAGAGAAACGAAAAGAGAGGATAATCTAGGGGTTTCATGCTTGATAGTAGAGTTTCAACGCAGCAGGCAACGACCGAGATGTCCCAATCCTTTTGCTTGCAAGTGGCAGGTAAAGAAGTATCAACATGTATTGATAACCATAGCAAAGCTTTGGTTAATAAGCAACTTGAGATAAAAGTTATCAGTTGCCATGACCGCCAAATTTTGTTGGGAGAGAAGCTTGGACCCAAACAATTTTTCTAAATTTTAGATTTAGGATCTCGTTGGTATGTTCATTGATTTCGGTTTTGTATAGACTTAAAGGACCAGGTTATTTAAAAACAGGTGTAGTCCTTAGAGTTTAAAGAATGAGCGGAATACTAAAAATGTTTTTATAAGAAAAAACGATTTATGAGAGGAAAGTAGGAGAAGGATATTTCCCGATTTACATAGAGTGTCGAGAGTTGAATCCAGAAAGGTGAAAACTGGCGAGTTGTCACCAACCAGGGATCCCAAGGGAATTAGTTGATCTTGATTAATGGCAAGGAGTTGATTTCGAAACTGTTTAGTTGGATGAATACTGATTTGTTTTGATTGAGTATTAACCCAAAAGAAGAACCGATCTCTAGAATAATCGTTTTATTGACCATTGGGTGAGCCACAAATTATACCATCATCCATGTACCAGATATGGAGACAGGAGGAACGATTTTCTTGATCATATCATTGATTCCGAGATAAAATAGCAATTGACCACGAGGATCACCCTGCTGAATCCCTTTTATGGAGGGAATTTTATTAGAATCAAATTGTAAAGGGGAAGGATACCGATAGCAAGAATTGAAAAATATACATCCAGGAAAAAAAATTCTTGAGGATTTTAAGAAAGAATTCCAAGAGTAGGTATTAAAGGCATTGGCGGAGTCAATCTTAACCAATATCATTTTAGGGATTGTTTTCTAAATAAATACGAGTTAAGTGTACCGCAGCCTCACTACATCAGCATCTCCCACACCGAATTAAAAAGGACTCAATATGAAAGATCATGTTTAATTTTTGAGGAAGTCATTTTGGAGACAAGGCGCCTAAATGAAGAGTCTATAGAAATTGATCTAATATCACTATTGGGTCTTTGCAGGCAATTCGTGGGCCAAAATATTAGATGTTTTGCGCATATATTGTTGAGCCTCAGCATAGTTCTAAATATAATGAGAGAACTGAATGTAAAAAAAAATAGACTGGCCCAAGAATAAATTGATTGCATGGGATAAAGTTGCTAAGCTTTATTTTTTTTTACCCATTATCCAACCAGAAAAGGAATTAAATTTTGATTCCCATCAATCGCAAAAATGAAATTTTAAATAATCACGTTTACTCACTCGACCTATATTTAACTCGACCCATAACCCCTTATTTAATTAAAACACTAAGAAAATAATATTAACCAATGTAGTAAAGTAATGGTAAATATCTCATTTGAGATATTTTTAACAAGTTGTTTTCTTAATGTTAAAGGAGAATATTGTCCTTTAGGAAAAATGCGGGAATATTGCCTTTAACTCTCCAAATAATTATATGAAATTAGATATATATGTTGTATTCCATACCAAAATACTCGATTCTCAACCCAACTCCCTTCGATTTTTTAAAAATAGTATATACATCAACTAGTAAAAATATAAAATTTTAATTCCCAACTCAGCTTATTTCATTGGGCATCTTTCAAAATATACTATATTTAATTTAAATTATCTCAAAAAATAATCTAATAACATAATTTAAATTTTATTATATAGCTCCTCAAGAGTGGCCCTTTAATATGATATAAATTTATTTTATTTAAAATAAGTCTATTGCCAATAACCGGAAATGGCTATAAAAAGTATGCGTATTTTCTTTCAATTTTTTTCTTCAAAATCATAGACTGGGGCGAATACCGGGCCAAGAGTTATTGCACTTAAAAAATAAGCTGCTTAGTTTACATACTATATTATACCATATATATAGTAATTTATTTTTAAAAAAGTGGTCAATATGCAAAATAACAAAATTAAAAAAAACGCATTCTAAGGAATAGATGATTTTGAAAAGAGTAATAAAGTAATAACTTTGATAATAGAAACTCAATAATCTTTTTACCCCACCCGGGATAGACACGAAAATCTTATTAGATAAAAATTTTTTTGACTCAACTCTGTGAGTAAACGATGTAGTTTATTTTTTGCCAGATAATTAAATCGTTTTGTTAGTCAGATATATATTTTCATTTTATATTTAGAAAATTAGGTTTATTATAACAAATAAATCATATTTGTCAAAATAAATCTCTCAAAGTTTAATTTTCTTAAAATAATAAAACAAAATATTATATTTAAAATAAAGTCATATTGAAATTATCAATAACAGTCCTCATTGTTATTGATAAATTTTTACATCTATTAAAATTTTGAATATGATATTCATCCGCGTCAATGCGTTTTAATGAGTCGTCAAAATTATGTCATTGACTGAAACATAACTATCTTTATTTGTTTTCAAAACTAAGTTAGCAATGAATTGTACGAAACTTGAATATATTCACATAAATACAATTTAAAAAGAAAACAATTAAAAATACAATATTAAGTGATTATACATAGACATGTGCGCCGACAGCATTTTCGGCGGCGGCGTTTCTTTTTTTAAAATGATCGGCTGGCGGCGGCGAATCGATTTAGACGCCGCCAAAAAAATCGGCGGCGGCGCGGCGGCGTCAAATATTTTTCTAACTTAAATTTTTTTAAGTAAATTTATAAATTCATTGGAAACACTTTTAAAATAAAATTTATACTTTATTATGTTTATAACTATAATTTAATGATTTTATTAAGTTATAATTATAATGAATAAATATTTTTTATTAAGATTTAAAGGACATAATAATGATCTTTTAGAGTTCAGAGTGAGCCCAGCTATAGAAAATACACGCTCGCTGGGTGTGCTTGTAGCTGGAACGCACAGGACCTTTCTAGCTAATATTGAAAGTTTAGGAAGATCCAATGCTCTTATCTTCTAAAAATCTAAGACATCTTTTATCTCCAAATTATAAGGCGAAAATAATGAATAACACTCTTTTTCTAAACTAGTTAAATAGTGTTGTTGTTCCAGGTTATTGTTTTGAATAGATGAATGCTTCGTAGCCAATGACTTAAGATAATCGAGTTTTGAAGCAACTTCCGTCGTTTTACATTCGTTTAATTCGTCCGTGTAAGACCGTAGAGAGGTAGCGTGTTGACATAAAAATTCAACCGGAGTAATATTTTTTTCCTTTAAATATTCATTTACTATGTTTATTGATTGAAAACGAGGATCCAAAAGTGCTCCTAACACCTAAGTAAAAAAAATAAAAGAAAGAATAATGTATAAAAAATAATTTATGTATTTTAAAATACTACCTGAAGATCGGTTATTGGAAATCTATGATCAAATTTAGTAAGCATATTTTTTTAAGGGATGCTATGGGTGGACTATCATTTTCTTTTACAATTAAATGATTTTTAATTTCACTACGAAATAATAAGGCTAAATTTATAGTAACTCCTTTTTGGACAGATAAAAATTCAACAGTTTGTTTGAAGGTTTTAAGAAAATTTAAAAGTTCATACATCAAGTCCCAATCGGAGTTAAATAATTTGAGATCCGGTTTCTCCTTTCTATTTAATAGAATATTTATAGGATTTTTGTTATTGCCAGTCACACTTTCCAGCATTATTAAAATACTATGCCAACGTGTAGGCACATTTAATTTTAAGGTTTTATGTTTTTTCTCATATGATTTTTGATTTTCACTATAATCCATACCCCAAACGATCTTCATAAAAAGGATCATTATCATCCAAATCTAAAATATCCGATGTATATGATATCGATTCAAAACATTTTCTATTTTCTATATCGTTTATATTTTCAAAATCCGCTGTTTTGAATCTTAAGGCAACTATAACTTCTCTAACTTTTTTAATGAGATATTCAATTTTATTAACCTTTTTTATTCCATCGACTGTCACTAGATTATGTAATCCATGCCCCAAACATAAATGATGGTCATATTCTCCTAGACGAACACTTTTCTTTACATTGGGTCCTGCATCCGTAACCATTTGAATTTTCTTGGACCCTAAATCAAATTCATTTTCAACTTTTTCTATTTCGGAAAGAATAGTTTCAGCGGTATGTTTTTGGGTGACATGATGTGTCGCCATTGTATAAAATACAATATTAAAATTATTATCTATTTCGTGAAAAGTAAAGGTGATATAATTTCGCCGTCTATATTTGTCTGTCCACATATCAAAAGTTATAGCACAAAATTTAGGACCTACATTAATTTGTTGGCATATGTATGCTTTCATTGATAAATAAACATCATCTAATCCACTCCGGCTAAGTGTAGTTCTGTCAGGTAATTCTTTGGCATCTGAAATAATGCCATATTTCTACATAATAAAAAGTTAATAATAAAATATTATGCCATAAAAAATTCTAAATGTGGGATGTTATAAAATAATTAAATATCTTAACAAATAAAAATTAAGATTGCCCTATAAAAAATTATAATGATTTTACAAATAACCTTTAGAAAATTTTGCATTCCAGTATTATTTATAGAAGAGAATGGCATTAAATCCTTGCAACACAAGAGAACATAATTCCTTACCAGAATCCATTTTTTATCTTTTATAGGGTCAGTTGTATCTTTTACAATGGGTTTGAAAAATAACTTTAAATTTTGTTTAGATATTTCTTCTTTACATGATAAATCATGTTTGTCAAGTAAATGTTTTATTATATTTGATGTGCTGATATTTTTTGAAAAAGATTTGATTGGATAACTAATTAAAAAATTTACTAATATTTATAAAATAATCAAAAAATTTACTCTGAAAATGAAGAATTATTTTCATCCTCACCATCTTTATCAAGTGCTATTTGCAAGCATATATTACAAAAGACTTTATCTGTAGCAACACTGGTTCTCTTATTATTTGTGTCAGTTTTTAATATTAAAGATCCAAAATGTTTCCATGCAAAAGAAGGTTTTGCTTGCAAGGATATACTATATTTTGTTACAGAGTATTGCAATGCTGCATCCATTATAATTGTTTTAGTCCTGGTATTTTTATATATGTTATAATGGCAACAAAATAAAAATCATTAAATAAAATTTCTATTATGATAAAAAATAAATTTTATATAACGAGTTGTAAATTATTTGAATCAAAATAAAAGAATAAAATATAGATTTACCTTTTCAAATTTAATGTCCTAATCTTATTTTATCTAGCACGTTGGTCACAAACCTGCCCAAAGTGAGCGAATAAGGATTGTTACAAATCAAATTTATAGCAAATAATATTTATTAATTTTAAAAAATAAAATCGCATTTTTTAATAATTCAAAAAATATTTAATATTTTTCTTATATTCATAAATAATATATAAAATAAATAATAAAAAATATGTATCACGCCGCCACGCCGCCGAATTTTTACATCGGCGGCGGCGTGTTGAGCGCCGACAATTTTTTGGCGCGCGGCGTCGGCGTGGTCAAAATCATCGGCGGTGGCGCATTTGATTGGCGGCGCACATGTCTAATTATACAATATGTTAATGATAAAAATGAGTATACATTTAGGGATGTAAATTTCCCGGGAAATTTGGGGAAAAAACGGGAAATAATGGGAAAATAGGGAAATAATGGGAAAAAACGGGAAACTATCTTTTTTATAATACTTTACAGGTCAATATTGATTTTTTTTTTATGTTTTATTGAAAATATATAGATTATAAACATTATAATTAAACAAATATAAATTATTTTCAACTAATTTGCAATTACTTTACATGTTTTATATGAAATATTATATATAGACTAAATAATATTTAAACAATTAATTTTGAATAGTTAATTATCTTCGTTTGAAGATGAAAATGATTCCAGATCAGAGCTTGAAATTCTGGAATCCAGCAATTTGTCATTTTCAGAAATTTACTTTCCCATAAAATGTAGATTGGCTCTTATATAAACTAATTTGATAAATATTTTCTATTAACATAACTTAAAATTTCATATATTATTTATAAATTTCATTGGTATTTATTTATAATATAAATATACTTTTCAGACTAGCTATTTAATTTTAACAAGTATCTTCTAAAATTTTGCAAATGTAAATAGGGAAATTGACATAATTCAAAAACAAAACACAATTATAATTTATGATATGAACCACGAGGAAAAAATGATTTTATAAAATCTAATAAAAATCGTATTTATTTTATCATAAGATCATTTTCAAAATTGGGAAACTGTTAATATTATAAAAATCATGTTGATTTAGGCAAAAAAACCTATTATAAAAATTGCTGTCTTACATCCCTAACAATGAGGGTATAGAAATTTTAGAAAGTTGAAAAAAATGACTAATCGGGTTAGTTTTTTTTAAAAAAATCGGGCCAAGTCCGAAGTTTTTTTTTTAAAAAAGCCTAGTCGGGCTAAAAAAAATTGAAAAAAATTCTGGGCCGATCCATGCAAGTGGTACATCTGCAGGTCACTGATTTTCATCAACAAGAAATATTGATATATGTATCATATAAAAGCTTGTTAAAATATTTCTAGAAAATATTCACTTATAAATTTAATAGGTTGAACTTAGTCTGAGGGAGGGTGAAGAGAGGAGAAAGGGGGGGGGGGAGTTAAAAAATAAAAATTTGATAAGGGTTTTAAATTAAAGGTAATTAAATTGTTATTCTAAGTGAGTGGGTATAGGTCTTAGGGAGTTGGTAATATTTTTATTATCACATAATAATATGGGTATAAAATAAAAGCGAATTAAAATATTTTTTAACAAAATTTATAATAATTATTCTTGGACTTAATGGGTTGAATTTGGTCTAGGGTGAATGGAGGGAGGGGTTAAAATAAATTATATGGGTATGAAGTAAAACGTAATTAAATATCTTTTATACGGGAGGGGGGTGTAGGAGATAGAAGTGGGCGCGGGCCGTGATATTACGGGAGACCCATCGTGTCAGGTGGGTCACGGGCGTGAGTGTGAATAAATTTTAAATTTCAAGGCGTGATGGGCCTTCCCAAAACTTTCTCCGGGCGTGATCGGGTGTGAACATAAATTTCCCGTGCATCACGGAAATTTTAATTTTTAAAATTGATGTTTAGGTGTTTTTATCGCGAGACTTTATGCTAAATTTTGCTTAAACTTTTTACAGAAAAGTCAATTATATTTTATTTGTAAAAATCTTAATTCTTTAAATGCAACAGAAAGTGAAGGATTTTAAATCTAGGCCAAGAGATAAATGTTGGTGTTACATATGGATAACAAAATATAAAAGTTGTGAACCGGAAACACTCATGAATACTATAGGTCCAAAAATATACCATAAAATAAAATTTAAGATTAAAAGCATGATCAATAATAATTACTTGTCCATAATCACTGATATTTGATTTGACGGATGACTATAAAAATATAAGTTTTTTAACCATTACAGAACATTTTATCATTAAGGATTTTAAATTGAAAACATTTGTTTTGGCCACAAGGGCAATGGATGAAAAAAAAGTCAAAATTAAAAGTGTAGTCAATTCAATTTTAGGAGAATATACAGAGGTAGATTACTTAAATAAATGTATAGTTGTGAGTGATAACAGAGCAAATCTTATAAGTGCATTCAAAGATGACGAAACGCTAGCATGTATATGCCATATACTAAATAATATTATGCATTATATTTTTGACAATTGTTTAACTGAAATAGCCTTAAATATAAATGGTGTAAGAAAACAGTACAATATTTCAAACAATCTCAGCTAATATCAAACTAATAAGCCACACCCTTAAACAAGATGTAATAGCGAGAATAACGAGATGGAACTCTGTCAGCGTCTACATGACAGGATTTTCACTGGATGCAAACCCCCTTCAAAAACCTTTGCCTACCCCCCTAAAAATCCCCGCCTTTGGCGGCAGTATCTCTTTATCATTATTTTCACTTATTTATTTATTGATACTCTTTTCAAAGAATTTATAAAGGATAACTTAAATTAATTTATCTCTACTACCAACTATCGATATTTTGTGAATATAAAGAATTTATTTTTTAGATAATAAATTCAATTAAAACCTCCATTATTTACAAAGAATTAATTATTATGGCATTATGAGCTTGCTAAAATATCTAAACCTTTTAAATTACATTTAAAAGGATAGTTTATTTGGAAAACAATGTGTATGATTGTTTGCAATATATAGATTTGGTCGATGAATGTATTATAATAATACTATAATAAAAGTATTAATTTTTACAGCAATAAATTTTGTCCTATTTCATCTCAAAATTTAATAGATAACCCCCAAAAAAATTTATCCTACCCCCATTAGAGCAGCTTACCCCCTACCCCCTCAAAAAAATAGGATGCAAACTGTTCCTACCTCTCCCGCTCATGTAGACGCTGAACTCTGTATATATCATGATACAGAGTTTCTTAAAATCATATTCTGAAATAAAGGTGTACTTGTTTTTCAGGCAAAAATTAAATAGATTAGCCACAATTGATATCAGTCATACGCGAGTTAGATAATTTTTTATCAATATTTAAAGAATGCTCGGATAATCTGAGAGCAGATTCTCGTCCCACAATAAATAAAGTTTTTCTATGGAAACAAAAATTAGTAAAATTCTTTTAACCTTCTAAACGTGATGCAATAATAATCAAAACCTTAAAATACAGAAAAAGATTTATTTTAAAAGATTATTATGCAGCCACTACATAAGGTAGGCTTAATTCTAGATCCGAATTTCAAAAGACTTGAGTTTTTAATAAAAGAAGAAAATGATATATATAAAACAATCATAAAAATTCTAAATGATATAAAATTAGATGATATGCATAAGTCGATGCCAACTATCATTTATAACTTTCCTAACTTATCCTAAACTCATAAAAAACCGTTTATTCTAAATGATCAATACCAACTATCACTTTCCTAATTCATCCTACATTCATAAAAGACCGTATATTCCAAAAAAAAATTTAGAGAATTTCATGACCGATGAATGCTCTGAGGTTGAACTTAAAAGATTCATATAAGATAAATAACGACAATACTTTGAAGTTTTGGAAGCAGGAATATTCATTTCCTTTTTTGAGAAAATTATCGAGTAAAATTTTGTCAGCTGCAAGTTCGGCTTCTAGTGAAAAGTTATTTTCTGTAGCCAATCTTTTATTAGAGGAAAGGCGTACACAATTGAAATAAAAAAAGATGGACATTCTTCTTTTCTAAATAAATTTCGATTTATAGATTATATTAATTTTTTGTTATTAATAAGGATTATAAAATTAGAGAAATAATAGAATGAATTCAAAAAAGTGTAAAATTATAGCAATAGTTTTTAAAAATTTAAAAACACCGTGAATTTTCGGGCGTGACGGGCGTGAATCAAAATTATGCTTATCGTGAGCGGGCGGATTTGGTCAAAATTTTTTTAATGGTAAGCGTGAATGGGCGTGTATTTTTTATAGCCACCGTGAGCGGGCGGGTCGTGAATGAAAAATTAGGCCCGTGCCCACCTCTAGTAGGAGAGATAAAATATCTAAATTTGATATTGGTATCAAATAAAAGGTCCTATATTTTAAGATATATTATTTCTACATTTAAGTTATATAATAATCATTCTTTTTTTAGAATGTTTCATTTTTTATAATCAATGTAACAATTATAATACCCATTTTGTGATGGCGTATGTTTTCAATAAACAAATGAATCTAATAGATTTTATATTCACATTTATTACGGAATATAAATTAAATATTGTAACATTCATTTTGGTATTTAGTCTAATTATATTTTCTCTTATCTGTTTAATATTTATCTATGATATTGGTTATATCTGTTTAATATTTTTCTATGATATTGGTTAAATATTTTTGCCCAGGCAAGGCAAGGACATCCCTGTGATTAATTTTTTATTAAGCTTTCTTTAATTTTCTTTAATTTTCTTAAATTCTATCCAATATTATATTTTCCTATACATTATATATTTAATTAATACTAACGTGACCATTCATATTGAGAGCAATCATATTAATATTCAGGAATCAACAATTTTCTGGAAATAAATTAAGTAGAAAATTGAAATATGTTCTGCTTAAATTCATGAATGTACATTTCGACTCGTTATCAATATTTTCGTAATCTATCAATCCAAAATAGCTTATGAGCAGGTAAATAAAGAAAGTAATTTTTCCTTGCTAAGGTGTATGGCATACGACTGTCATCTTCCGAGCCCATAAGAAAAATGGTATTTAATATCAAATTTACATTTGTCATAATTCTTAAGCGATTTTAGATATATAAAAACATTCAGTTAGGTAATAAATAAATAACAAAAATCAATTAAGTTTATTTTTAACTTTATATTTCAAAAATCTCGAAGAGGAGACCCCTAATCATTTAATAAAATAACACGTAAAAGTTTTAAAAAAATCAACATCAACAGTATTTTATTTCTATTCATAGGGCTAGTGCAACTAAACTGGAACCTCTCTGTATTATTTAAAAGCATAGCTTTGAAGCAGCTAAGAATTATTATCCAAAACTAATAAATTAATATTTAACTTAATAAAATTATTTTAGGTTTTGAAAACCTATGGTTTCAATTTTAACCTAAAATCCTTAAAAATAAAACTAGCATAAAATAAAATAAAATAAAAAGTATTATTCTAACTTCCTGTCATACACCCCCTTTATTTTTTATTCCATCGCCTTTCATCATTCCTATTCAAAACACCAACAACTCAACAATGCATACCATTGGCATAAACATATTTTTTTAACGAGGAGGGGAAGAACTATTAGCTAGGGTTCGCACAGGCCAAACTATTGCAAGCCTTTGGCAGGCTTATATTTAAAAAATACCTTGGATTCTCACTTTTCTTTTTTCCTAAAAATTTTGAATTGTAATATTGGCACTTGTTTTTCAAAAAATTATTATTTATAGTGGCATATTTTACATAAATTTGGAGGAGAGGTAGGGATGAAGGGGGGGGGGGTCGAAATATCATATATTAACCTAAAATAGTATTTACAAAAATTCCCAAAGGAAGGGCCCTATTTGCTACACCTATGTTTAAAAGTATAGCAAACGAGATAATTTATCAACGCTAAATTGAGCATAATTAAAAATAAATAAAACGTGTGAACAACCTACCACCAAAATAAGTATAAATTTCAAAATTCAATTATTTGTCTAAATGTCAGACAAGTCATTAGGTTAATTTTTTTATTAAATATTTGATATTAGCTACATAGCACCCCTCCCATTTAATAAACCCAAGCAGATGTTTATTTAAGTTTTTCACAACAATAATTATGCTTATACTCTAGGAAATTTGCATTAACTTGTTGATTTATTTATAATTTCAATGGCTTATAAAAAATATCACTATTGCACTTACAAAAAAAAATAAGTATAAATCGGTCTTTTGTCATTATATTCTTTACCATATGACTTACATAAAGAATGGCTTTGATGCAAAATGCAATGCATATAAATAATACTAATAATTATGATGTTAGCTTCAACAATTTAAATCTCGATATAGATTCCCCTAAAAATTCTACATTTGATGGAAATATTAAATCGAAGTCCAAAGATCAAAATAATCAAAAAATTTCAAATAGTAAGGCAAATCATAACGGAAATTTTCATAATTATTCCAAGTATGGTGAATTGATATTAATTGGGTAAGTTTAAAGTTTATCTTATATATAATAATATTCTGAAAATTTTATATCTGTAAAGATATAATTATTTACCATGTTTTATCTTTTTATACAATAAATTATTTATATCCATATTCATAAATAGTCTAGTTATATTTATTTTATCAAATATATTATATTATCTTTGGTTTATATGGACGATTTATTATTATAAATGAATATAAATAATTTATAACAAATATTAAAAAAATATGTCAAAATATTAAGATATTTATTTAAAGTTTACCATTTTTATCAAAATGAATCATGTAATCCAGATAAAAAATTTTTGAATGTAGTAGGCCATTTCCCATTTCTAAACAATGTTTTTTCAAAGTGGTTATTAGGTAATGTTATCAGCAATTTTTTTTTATAAAAATACTAACTTGTTTAATGGTCAAATCATTTTCTTTATTTTAAAGTAGGATATATATATATACACTAAATAATTAAATATATATACATTGAAAAACAAATAAGTATATATTAAAAATGGGTTTTAAATATATATATAAAAAAGAACTGAAAAAAAATATTAAAAAATAGAGTACAAATTACCATAGAGAAGAGTGAACTGACAAAGGTAGAATCCTTCATTAGGGTCCCCTGAGATCTGTCTCATTATTTTTCCTATGATTTTAATAAATTGAGGGCATCACTTCCAAACATGCTAAGGATATTGGTAACGATTGGTATGAACACAATGTTGGTAAGGCCAGCATATATTTTTTTAGGATTTCAGCCTTTTCAATGGCAGAAAATGAGAGGTTGGACTTTGCTGCAACGTCTAACTCAATATTCCATCCAGAAAAATATTACGCAAGCCTGAGGATTTTGCTCATAGAAGAAACAAAGGTCTAGACATATATTAACGAAATCTCGAGGCTTAGGCATAATTTTTCTGGCTAAAATATTGAGTTAGCCATTTTAAAAAATCGGCTCAAAATGTGCCATTTAACAACACTAAACACAGGTATAGTCCCAAGTGAATGGGAGGCCATAAGTCCAGGGAATGAGGGACATCTCATTGGGATGTATGGTGTTTTCAGTTGAGAGGCCCACTAGTTTGAGAGTGGATGAAATATTTTTGAGGGCAGCTAGGAGAATGTTGATAGATTTATGACACGGTTGTTGTCCATGGGAGAATTTGCAGTGCAAGGGATGGTAAGCTTTCAATTCAATATGATTGCCACAGTCAATACAAATGGAGGGAACTTCAGCATTACAGCCAAGGCTGAGAGCTATGGAAATGTGTATCTGTTCATCAAGAGGAAGCCAAGATTAGAACTGGGAATGGCTTCTAACCAAACCTTAGTTTGCATCAGTGGCGTAGCTACGGGGGTGGTTTTCGGGTTTGGACCCCTCCTAGAGCAAAAATTATTTTTAGATTATACGTTCAAAAAGACTTAAAAGTGACTTTATATCAAATAAATACCATTAATATTTATATTTTTTTGGTTTTGATGTTTGTGGAAGAATATTATTTTACTATTGAAATTATTCTGGATAGTAATATAAAGTCATTGATAATAATCTACTAAATTATAATAACATATTATTGATGCATTTAAAAAATATATGTAATATATATTATCGAAGATATGGTTATAAAATAAACCTGGCCAAAGGCCGGGGGGCTTTTATATGTATGGACCCCCTTAAGGAAAATTCCTAGCTACGCCACTGGTTTGCATTTAATTTTTTTTATATATGATATTTTAAAAACAACAATCCAGATCCCTATTTTTTAATCATAAATAGAAAACATACTGGTTTGATTTTAATAATGATTAAATGGCCTCTTGTGATTCAACGTTAGTTTTTTTTTAAACCATTTTGAAAAAACGTTCTGTCTGGAAATGGCGATAGATTTTTGTAAAAATATATTTTGGAGCCTTCACCCCAAACCCCTCTGTTTTGCCCTTTCTGGCCAGGTTAGAAAGGAAACTAATCCTTAGTTTAAATAAATACTAATATATAGAAAATTTAAAAACATCATTTTTGAAAAAAATTTGGAATATGGGAGTTTTTGTTGTATATTTTGGAAATTTTAAAAATGTGATAGTTGTTTTGTGTGATAGATTTCTACTTTAAAAACCTTCATTGCATAGGTGAAAATCTTGTGAAAGACTAGTGGTGGTCCCTCAGACCCCAATTAAGGAACACTATATCTTAGAATCAAATTAATTTGTAATTTTCATATTATATACATATTTTAAATAAGCTACTTTAATGATTTTAACTGTTATTTTAAAAATTTATTCTTATTATATCAATATGTGGCAGCTTTTGTCAAGATAGTTTAAAAGGTGATCAATTATTCTAAAATGTCAATATATGATAAAATATATAAATAAAATTAATGATATACAATGTTTATCTAAATTTTAAATATTAATATAATATGATTTTTAATTAATAAAAATGATATATAAAAAATGTTTACTTATGCTTAATATATCAATGCCAAAACAGATGAAAAAAGTTTTTGGATGATCAGATGGTGTCCATGAACTACTGAACAAAATCAAAATTAATTATGCACACCTAGAATTTACCTAAAAATGTTAAGCTACTAAAAGATTATGCAAAAATATCAAAAGAATTTTAAGTAATAACGTTTTTAAAATAACTGGGGTCTGCATAGTCTCATGCAAAAAAAAAATAAAAAAATTGTGGTACTCTAGTAGTCAATGTGGTAGACCTACAAACCCTGTCCAGATATATGCTTAATGGTGCAAAGCTGGACTTTACTAAAAAAAATTGGCTGGGCTGACAAGTGCAAAATTGAACTAAAAAATAGCTGACAAGTACAAAATAATTTTTTACATTTGGCAATTTATTTTTATAACCTTATCAATTAATTTTTAAAATTTATAATTTTTGTAACTTAGAAATTCTATTTTATAACTTTATCAATTAATTTATATAATTTAATATCTTTATAACAATAAACACACTTTTAATACAATTATAATTTAAAATTCATTAAATAAATAAAACGTCGATTTAAAATAAACTAAAAGGTACATTCTTAAAAGTTCACTTATATGAATCCTAAAAAATAATGATTAAATAATAAATTTTAGCAATTAATATAATCATTCAAGATCACATTCTTAATTATAAGATAAAAACTCTCATTCCAATGATAATTTAAATTTTTTTTAAACTGCTTAAGATTGTCTAGAATTTGGTCTGGGAATAATTAAATCAAATAAAGTACATTAAGTCAGTAAAAACATTTTATACAAAAAATTTATATATTTTATAAAAACTTACAAATAAAAAGATGTCCTTTTTAAATTTCACTATAGTTCATATATTTCCTGGCTATTATTCTGCAACTTGGCCTGATAGAGCCAGGCTTGAAGTCAGATTTTAGCCTAGATATTTTAAAAAAAAAATTTGGACTAGTGGGCCTATAATACATTCTCAGGCAAGGCTCCAGCCCAATAATATAATAAAAATTTATAAATAATATAGATGATGTTTTATCAAAATAAAATGATGATTGAATCTGAAAGACATAGTAATTAGTTATTTTTACTTCATTTATCTTTGTAAAAATATTAATTTATATTTTGTTAATTAAATATTTTCCTATTGATTTGAAAATATTTTGGGGTAGGATGGAACTTAAAAATTTATAAAAAGTAAAAAAATTGAATTTGTAGAAAGAACTCTTTTGGCCTGGTTTAGCCTGGAATTTTTTTTAACCTGTAATGCAAATTTATGATTTTTAATTTTCTTTCACAACAAGTTCTGGCCTGGTACAATATTTTTCAGGGCAAGACAAACTTTTTGCTGGGCCAAAAAATCTTTAAAACTCTTCATAGGCCAGGCCAATCTATAATAATAAATTTTCCCTTAAAAAACTTCATAGTACAGAATAGAAATAAAAAGAGAAATATAAAAATAAATTTTATCACAAATGAATTAAAAATTAAGTGTAAACAAAAATGATAAAGAGTAAAAAAGGAAGATAGAGAGAGAAATTATGAATCAAAAAGGAAGTATGATTTTTTTTTTAAATATAAGATCAGAAAAATAAATAAAGAATTATAGTTTTGTATTATTTTTTTACTTTTAAAAAAGTTACAATGGCTCATTATCATCCTCTGCAACAAACTTTGATCTCTACCCTAACAATGGCTCTTCATTCCACCATCCTTTTCAAAATAATGGAGACCGTGGGCGCAAGCGTAGTAGGTTTGAAGTGGCGGGCCAAGACGGTCGGCCTGACGGAGTGGTTTTTGGAACGCGCTTACGTGATAGTAGTCGTGCACGAGCCTTGCTAGCTCGAACTGATGCATATTCTGTGTCTTACACCTTCGTCGGCCAGGCACCAAATGGAAATGAGGAAGGGTCAGACGATAAAATGGTATAAGGAATGCTAACCCAAATTTTAGGATTTTAACTTAATATTAAAATACTCTTTTGCCAAAGACACACCGTTTTGCTGGCAAATAGTTGGTTAATTTTGATTAAGCTGGTTGAAATTAGTCGTTTCCCTACCTATAATTATCATAAATCTTATCTTTTATAAAATATTTATTTTTCTTAATTTATTATGCTAAAAAAAATTAGTCGATATTAAAACCAAGATATATTTCATATAAAGTTAATGTTGACTTGACTCTTATAAAATTAATAGAAATAAAATATAAAATAATATCCCAGGGTTTAAATTTTTTTATGTATACTCTTGTAGGGTTCGACATACTCAAGTACCTCACAAATTGCTTATATTTTTTGAAAACTAGTGTATTAATAAGGAAATTTTAGATATGTATTCTAAGACAACATTTAATGTATGAAGGTTTAAGATCATAAAAAATAACCATTCTTAAGAAATATTAATTTTATACACATTTGGGGCCCTCTATACCCCGCGATAGAGTTAAAATGATAAATTAAGCTTTGATTTCATAAACATAAATCTTATTTTTTCCCCTCCCATTCATCTTCCCTTACATTTGACTGAACCCAAAAAAGTTATTGGTGGTAGACGAATATCGGCCGGATCCATCTCTCGATATGTTTCAAATAGGCCGGTCCCCGGAAAAACCGATCGATTTTGTTGTTTTAGATACCCTTTATCCTCACAGATTTTCTCCACAAACACAACATACAGACCATCCAAAGAATAATTCATCACACGTAAATTGTCCAGGGCCACGGCGCTTGCGCAATGGTGATCAGATTATTTTACCCTCTAGTGCTATGGCACAGCCTCCAGCTGAAAGCGTCATTTCTAGGTCCTTCAATTATGATATATGCTCGACTAATATTAATTTGTTTCGTGATCATTATACAATATTATATCCGGTTTTTTTGTAATTATCAGGTTCGCGTGTAGGCTTACAGTAGGACGACACCCTCCTAACCCAATACGGGTTTACGCTGCTGGATTCGATTCCGGCCGTAACATTTTCTTGGGGGTAAAGATTTTATTTAGATTTTCATTCTTCATTTTATTTCCATATTTAAAAAAATTATTAATAATATCGAATAACATTTTTTGCATATTCTAGGAGATTTTGCTATATTAATGACTTCTTTGTCTTGTACAAATTTTTTATGGCTTTCGACATCTATTTCTTGCCAAATTTATATTTATTCATCGAGAATTAAAGAATGGTGATATTTAGAAAACAAATAATACAAGAGTCATCTTACCTTTCTCACTAACGCAAATTTAATGACAATATGATTAAATCAATTAATTTTTTTCTTTTCCGTTTTATTTTAAAACATAGTAAATATTTAACATAATTTATTTATGATTGATTGTAAATTTTTACTTATCTTTTTTGTCCAGTATAATATTTAAATTATAATTTTTATATATAGCATAAGAACTCGTTTATAGTAAGCGCGATATTGATGAAGCGATACGTAACTCTTTTGTAATTTACGCATCGCTCAATAGATATCGCGGTATTTCGCGTTTTCTATGAACCAGGCTTCACCCTCGTATTTTTGTATACTTCGTCGCGAATTCGCGCTAATGTGAATGCAACATTAGTGTCCTTTTTCCCAAGTTTTCGCATTCAATAGAGACCAAAGAAGCTTTATATTTATCTTATAAAATGGTCTAATATATAGCGTTGGTTGTAAAATATAGCAATTGGCTAAACAACAACCAAATTTTATTAAAATGCAATTTTAATATATATTTAACGGAATAACGCGATCACTTCCAATATTCTATATATCATACCCCATATTAGGGAAGCACTTATTTGGATTCAAAAAAACATGGTCTTTGCTGAATTCGAACTCAGATCTATAGACATGTGTCATATTCATTCGCCGATTATGTCACAAACGCTACTCTAATATTTTTATAAAAAAAAATCCATAACGTTCAAAATTATACATGCTACCCTTACTAGATCGTAGGCCTATCAGAAATATTCAATCATATCTTAGTTAGAAGATTGTTTTTTTTTAAATAATTGTGTAAAATTTATTAATTTAAACAATTTGTTCGATATTTACTATGATTTGCCAACTTTTAACTTGTTTTAATTTTCTTTCGTTTATTATGATCCTCTCTTTTATTATAGCCCACAAGTCTTTCAATTAATAAATTTAATATCCTTTCCTTTCACTAATCGCATTCGTATCCAATAAATTAAAATAATGAACATTATTAGACCCAATATTAATCGAATCATAATTAATTGATTACATTTATGTTTTAAGATTTTTTTTAATATAGGTATTAACGATTTAAAATTTTCACCTTCCTTTACCAACCCTTGAGATAATGTGCCAGTTCGTTTCGTCATTCCATTTATCTTCGCCTTTTCCCTTATAATTACTCGGTTATTATTGAAAAATAAAACTTACCATATAATATATCAATTTATGAAAACTTAGCCTAAAGCTGTGAAATGGCGCAAGGGAGACGATTTAGTAGACGGCTTAACTACCAATGGCATCCTTATATCTCACGACACTTCAACTTATCAAACATCACCAAACTCTATAGATGGCGTTAATAAAGGTAGGGAGTGGTACGAAGTATCGGTGGAGGGTCGACTTTACTCTTTGAGATCACCTCAAGCCATGAACACTTGCGGAAAATTGGTAAGAAAGAATTAATAAATATTAAAAAAAAGAATATACATGGTTTACCGTTGTTTTCGCACAGAAACTCTTATCATGAGAGCACAATTTTTATATTTTGTTCAATTCCAACATTTTATAAAATAACAAAAACCCTATCTTTATCTTTCTTTCGAACAAATTCTATTCAAACCGAACATTTATAGAAAATAATAATTTTTTACATTTAACTTATAATTTATTCCTTAAAAAAATTCTAAATAAATTTATATTATAAAATTATCGAAATAATCTTAAAAATTAATTAACAATTAATATTTAATCATGAAAAAATTTATATATTGTTATTTTTATAATTAATGGGCGCCATGCCTAAGCAAGGATCTTATTTTCCTTTACATGAGAAAAATCTCTTTCACAATCTTGAAGTGATATCTATAGATAAAGGGGGATAAAATATTATGCAATAATTATATCAAAATGTTAAATATTTTAGTTTACTGTTTTTGAGAAAGTTCCAACTAATTATGCATTTACGATTTATATCAATGCACATATTTCTTTTTTAATGCATGACACAATGATGGATATTTTAGAAAAGAAAATTAGTTAATGGCATAAAAACTCGAAATATATTGTTTATTGTTTGTTTTATACTGAATAACGATTTCTATATCATTCCTGCACTTAGATATAATCGCTTCAATATTTTTGATTAATCAACAAATTTTTAAAATTTTTCTTGTTGGCCTTGACGTTCATCTTTTTTTGTAACCCTCACATTATATTTGATTTTTTATTAAATTTTAGTCCTCATTTTCCCTTCATCATAAATGATATTTTAGATCGATTCTCAAACAAATCTCCTCTCAGACTGGTCCCTCATAGACATATGCGGGGCCACTTTACTATGGCGATCTATCCAAGGTCTAAGTACTTCCCCTAACTCTAAAGACATAGAAGGATACGTGGAGAAGCTCAACGCTTGTAAACCTCAATGTCCTGTAAGGTTATCCACTCTCATTGTGCCTAAGAAAAATTCTCAAAACTATAACAAAACCCCTTCTAATCAGCAGAGTAATTTCCTATTTAAATTAATAAATAACCATTTAATTTCAAGCCCCCTCCCTTATCTAGAGTTGTTAAAACCCCTATTCGTACAATTTTAGCCAAAATGATATTGTTTAAGCCTCGAAATTTGCAAATAGAGGTCCAAACCTTTCTGTCATCTATGAACTAGACTTACAAAATATTATTTTGGCAAAATCTTAATCGGTTCATTTTTAAAAATAGACCCGAATAGCGTTTTTTAACAATCTTAACTCCCCCCTCCCACCCCTTGAAATATTCTAAAAAACCTTTTTAATACATAGGATATAATTGCACGAGAATACCTTTAGCGAAAACTTGCAACATGGCGACTAGTATATACTTATATTATTTTATTTTTTTCAATCTAAATCCACAGATAAAACTTCTGAAAATTGTGCTAACTCGGATAATAGAGCTTACGTATACCTGAAATGTGGGCACGTCCAAGGTTTACATCAATGGGGCAAGCAGGGCGATCACAACAGGAAATGTCCTATATGCCAAAAAGTATTTATTTTCAATATAATGAAAAATACCACCATAATCAAGAAGGGAAATCTTCTTTTCTTATTGGTTGCAACATTTTTTGTCATTATTATTTATGACCTCCAGTAATGCAGGAGGGTCTAAAAATTCTTTTTTGTTGGACACATCAGGAAAATCTATGTTTTAAACCTTGATCTTGTTTAAACATATTTGCTGTTCTAACGGGAATGTGGATTCGAACCTTCTGAACTCTTTATGTTTTTCCAAGGTTATTTTATTAATAATTAGTCAGTGTTTCTTTATGCTTTCCAAACCCTGAACCATCTTTAAAAAAAATTATCTCTGAACCCTGGACCAAACGCTTTTTATATGCAAAGGGTTCACATCCCTGGTCCAAAATCTGTGACAAATATTTAAAAAATTTGAGCCATTGACCTCTACCTAGATATTTACTAAAACGAATCTTTTTGATTTGAGTTACCTACACTAGAGATCTGCAAAGTTAGGCCCGGCTCGGCCCAAAAGGGCTTCGGGCCGGGCTCGGGCCTAATTTTATTTAAAATAATCGGGTTCAGGCTGGGCTTAATATTTTTAAAAAAATTTGTGCCTGGTCGGATCTTGGAAATTTTTTTAAATATATCTAAATTTATCAATTTTATATTGAATTTTTTATGTAAAATAAAAATATTTGATTTTATTTATTGAAACTAAACGACATATAACATATGTCTTTTATTTTGAGTAATTATAAAAATTAATTTCTATATTTAAATAAATTCGGGCTAGGCCGAGTCTGTAAATTTTTCTAATAAAATTTCAGGTTCGGGCCGGGCCGGTAAAACTTTTTTAAAAAAATTTCGGGTTAGGGCCGGCAAAATCTTTTAAAAAAATTTCGGGCCGGGCTTGAAAAATTAGGCCCGATACAGATCACTAACCTACACATTGGAATAGATATATAAAGAATATCAGTAAATGACAAGTGATCTGCGATGGGCTCGTTAATATCCCTCTAAAAATTAAAACATTGGGCAGGCGGGCTGGCAGGTTAAAAATATTTTAAAAATTATATAGGGGAGGGGGTAAATTTAAAATATTTTTGAGTGCAATTAAATAAAAATAATTATAAATATTAGGCATAGGGGGTTTAAATTTTTATTTAGATAAATGGACGGATGTGTAATTTTTAGCCATGAATGGGTGGGCGTTCTGGTTAAAGGTCCGCACATTTCAGACATCTAAGTGACCTAACGGTCTAATGGGCATTTGATGATTTGCTCAGAATTACCTATTGATAAGTAGTTTTAATATGTTAAATTTTAACACGTAACACCAAATCGCATAAAAATTTATTTTAAATTATTATTGAAAAAATTAATAAATTTTTAAAAATAATTAAAA
This sequence comes from Gordionus sp. m RMFG-2023, assembly GCF_954871325.1. NCBI lineage: Eukaryota > Metazoa > Nematomorpha > Gordioida > Chordodea > Parachordodidae > Gordionus > Gordionus sp. m RMFG-2023. The sequence continues at coordinate 22,428,752 of NC_088779.1, read as the reverse complement.
TGGCGTAAAATTATAAAGTATTATTTAAAAAATCTTTTCATATTCCCCCTCCCAAGTCATTCTGATTTCATCTCTCCATTTATTTTCTTCTTCTCAAGTCAGTCATTTCCAATTACATGACACCCTCCCCCATGGATCTCTGTAGCGTAACCCAACATATCCCATAACTCTTGCATTCAAGTTGCAAAATAAAGGCCCGTGAACGAAACCTGACCGCGGCTTCCATGGTCACCCTTAATGGGCAATAACTTTTCTTCTGGGTTTCCCTTGATTCAAAATATCTCACATTCCTGGGTCAATTATATTTCTCCGCGATCTCTTGGTTACAGGCTGCGGGATCTTTTCGGAAATCGTAAGTCTACTACCCAGAATTGTGAACGACGTTAGAATCTCGGTTCCAGGACGGACTCATTTCTTTATCATATATATTTCTATCATCCTCTATTTATTAGACTGGCTCCTCACGCCAATAACTTCCCCTTCATTTTGGGTAATCATATATAACTTCAGATGTTCGGGAGAGTTTTTTTCCCAGAAATCCACCTCCACGAATAGGTGGGAATAGAGAGTGATACGGGTTATGGTTAATATATATATATTAAAAATGGGTAATATTTTTAGTTGTTTTTTTTCATTTTTACAATATTTGTAATTTATTTTATACATTCACATTATTTATCTCAAATAATGCGAAATCCTGGGATATAACTACTGTAATTCGATAATATATTTTATTACAATATTCTTAGATAGGTCCCATTACCGCTCTCTACCCAGGTTACGAATCGGCGTTTTATCGAAGCTCCTCCCCTTTGACACACTCTTTTGACCCTTGTGGTCATTTGACGAACGAATCAACCGCTAAATATTGGTCAGAAATCAATATCCCATCAGCCGATTTCAAAAAAGTTTGCCCTTTTTGTGCCACAGAACTAGCTAACCCCGGTTATATAAAACTCCATTTTCAAGGCGAAAATTGAACAAATTTTAACGATTTTCAAGAATGTTTAAAATATGTGAATTTTAGAGTTATTTATGAAACCCATATTTGCTTATGTGACTTTTTTGTTATCGTTTTTTTTGCATTTATTCACAAAATTAACTCTAAAACTTCAGAAAAAGTCATATTTATGCCACCAAACTAGATAACCCTTTTTATAAAATAAGATGCTAATTTTTTGTCAATTTCTAAGATATCCCCCGGTTAATGTAAAGCCAATCTCTTTCAAGGTTAAAAATGCATTTAATTTGTGCGAGTGAATCTTGAGGCTCTGTTGTTTTTGCCTGTATCATACAACTGTATTAACTTTATCCCATAGAATTAGCTAGTGTCGTTAAACGGCTAGTTTTGAGCCGATTTTAAAAACGGCTAACTCAAAATTTTACCCAGAAAAATATTAAGCAAGCCTGAAGATTTTGTTCATGGAAGGCACAAAGGTCTAGGCATATATTAATCAAATTTTGAGGTTTAGGCAATATTTGTTTTTGCAGAAGTATTGAGACAGCCGTTTTTAAAAATCGGCTCAAAATGAGCCGTTTAACAACACTAGAATTAGTAATCCTTAGATTTTTTTGCCAACCTACTTATGTTTACTCATTCTTCCGTTTGGATAAGTTTTTGAAATAGAAAAATTATTTCTGAAATACAAACAATTGCTATTTTCTGGTCCACCATTATTTTTGTAAAAAAAATATTGTTTATTTGAATTCATTGATTAAGAAGTTTTACCATCTTCAAATTACATGACTTTCTTCTGCAACTTATGGAACTGTTTTCAATAACAATTATTTATAGCTATTTACTCTTTCATATGACACTCTTATTAAATCTGGTTAAATCAAAGCTTTGAACTGTCATATACTATTTTGTATTATTCATGGCATTTAATGTTCCTCAAATATTATTTATAATATATTATTCTTGTATAATTTTATAACAATTAAAGGTATACGTAAATTATATATTTTTTTAAATATAATATTCAAATTCATTAATTCTAATAAAAATGTTGTTTTATCTATATTTTTTTTACCAATATATTTGTCTTCTTTTTTTGTGATAACATCCAAAAATCAAAATTCTTATTACCCTAAATATCCTTCTGAGTTCTTTAAGTGTAGTTAATTAAAGTATAATTTGCAAAATTTATAGTTTTATAAAAAAATTGTAATTAATTCATTATTATATTTATTTTAGCACTGTAAACAACTTTACCTAGGTTTTATTTTTTTTAAAAAAATTCTATCAATTATAACCGAAATTCCACATTAAATTAATTTCCAATTTTTTTTCCCCCAATCAAATCTTTTTAAAGATAGGTTCTCAGTATTAGCATTCTGCTCTATTTATATAAAATTTTATTATCTGAGCATCACAAACCAAAGTAGGATATTCTATATAACGAATATAATTACGTTTACGTTTTCCATATATATTTTTTTTAATTTATTCAATTTTCCAAACATTCTTATTATTATATGTAATTACTATTTTAATATTTTATAAATGCAATTTTTAATATATTATAAGTATTCGAATTTAATAAAAAAAAATTGTAATTTATTTTTATTTTTTTGTTGATTACCAAGAAGAAATATAGGTACCTTCTTTAAATCTGAAATAAGTAATTTTCAAAATTCCAATCCTTGAATGTTAAGTATAGTTATAAACTAAACTTTAGAGATTGTAGGTTATATTAATTAGATCTTCTATAAATTAATAAATATCTATCCAAAGCAATGCTAGACTTATATATTTACCCTAAAAAAATAAAGCGAATGGTTGTGGTAGGGTTAGTGAAGGTCTTCGGTCTGGAGCCGATTTTTAAGGACCAACCAGTTTAGCAAACCGGGTCCGATTTTTATCTTTATATAAAGCAAAAATATTAATATTATCAAATTTCATTTAATTGCGAATATGGAAATGATAAAAATATATTTACATAGGACCGAGAGATCGAAATAAACCTGAATTTTACGAGTAGTTATAAGATAATTTTAGGAGAGAACCGAATCGTTATAAATGTATTTGATAGTGGCTCATAAGAGTAAATGAAAAATATTTGTACAAATTTCTATGTGACTTCACATAATTTCTTTAATCTTTGTTTTGGTTTTTAAAAATTTTTTTTTATTATAGATTATTAAAAGTGTCATCAAGATAATGTATTATGTATGATAATTTATTTTAATATATCTAAAATTTATTAGTAGAACGAACTGATATAGATTTGTTAACCCGAATGAACCAATGTAATATCGTTTAAAAATAAAAACTGAAATGAAACCGTTTTAAGATTACAAACTAAGAACCAAAATAGAACTGAGCTACCTATCAGTTTAACACCCTACTTACAACAATAGCAATCATTGATGGTATCTAAAGTTAGAGATAAAGGAGTGATATGATAAAGCCCATGCAATGAGTGGGCAATTCAACAGGCTTCAGACCTTTATAAAAAGGAAATGTCCAACGACTATATACATTGTGCTCCTCACTGAACTTAGAAGTATTGATTAATGTTCTCAACTATTGGTATCAAATTGCTAGGTATAATTTTAATTATTTTGATTAAAATTTCTCGTTTACATTATGCAATCATAGCTTAGATATCCAATAAAAAATATAATAAACAGAATTATATCCAAAACTCCTCCAACACGGAGAAAAATATTACAAAAACTTGACCAATAAGACGAAGCCTTCGCCGTCAAATATTAAGGCTTTTTTAAGTTAGAAGAGCCAATTATAAATGCACATAGTAACCCAATGGCTGAAAAAACATTTCTGGTTGCACGGGCTGTACGGACCTAAGGATCGGGTTGTCTCAAGCGGGGTTATCCGGCCCGATAAATAAATATTAAAAGTTCAAACTTTCCTTAATACAAATTTTTGTTTCATAAAAATGTCAATCAGAATAACTATTATTATACCTTTTTAATATTTTTATTATTATATTTTTTAGGAATTTTTTTTCTGTATAAACAATTATATCATCTTGCAAATTATTTTTATAGTCAATAATTTTTAAATTCCATATACATTTAAACTGAACAAAGTTTATGTGTATACAAATTGAATAAAAGGAAACTTTTTATGAATATTGATTAGATTTATGAGGGTTAATTAAATTTATTTTTATTTTAGGTGACAATATGTGAATAAATACATATAATTTTTAATTATTTCTTAGATATCATAGTATTTAAACTCAAATTATAAATTTTTTTTAGTTAGCTCAAGCTGGATCTAAAAATGTGTGCTCGGGTAGGGCTCTGACAAAATTCTTTTTAAAATCACTTTGCAGGGCTTTAATTATGATAGTGTAAGGTTAAGTTGTAATATACAATTTTAAGCTACTGTATGTTACATTTATTAAGATTAATTAAATAGGGACATATTAATTAAATAATGTCCCTATTTAATGTAATATATAAATTTAGCACATTATAGGGAATTATTATTACAAATGACATTTATAGTGTTGTGTTGTGTAAAAATATAATTTAATCCGCTTTATTATAACCTGTAAATCTGACAGGCAATGTTAATTATTGTAAATATACAAATAGAAATTAAATAAATCAGCTGTTATAATGGCAGTTTCCTATCATCCTGGAGTACCTTTCCGAGAAAGTAAGGTAGGTAAGAATTTTAAAAAATGCCTGTATTAGATATAAGTTTATAAAATCTGTTAAAAATTCGATATAAAAAAATGAATGTTATTAGAGTAACTTCTCAAAAGTAACTAGATATATTAACAAATTACCTTGCTCGAAACTTAACTACATAGCATAAATTACCTTAATTAAAATGTAACTTATTTATAGTTATTCAAATCTAATAGTTACATTATTTAAAATTGTGGAACGCTATTTTATTTCAATTATAGACATTTTAAACAACAAAAAATGTCGTTTTAGAATTTTTATTTCATATTAAGTATATAATCAACATAATATTTATTTATAATAATTTTTTTCTAAATTAATCAAGTAAATATACAAATTAAAATATGACAATTTTGAAACAAATAGCGGTATTACACTAAATATAAATTTAAAAGAGAGACTGGGTATATATATAATATTGATACTCAAGGTAAAATTTTATTATTGCAGAAAAAAAATTTGATGCCTAGATAATCTTTAAGTTTGCAAAAATATTTTTATACAACATACAAAGTGTAAGAAATTTGGCACTTTTCTATATTAGCAGGATTAAATTACATTGAGATAGATGGTTAAAGTTATATACATATCTAGAAGTGTACAGGAATAATTTTTTTCTATCAGGTAATTATACAAATTAAAATATAACATTGATACAAATAACGGTATTACACATATAAATTTAAAAAAGAGACTGGCTGTGTAATTTTGATGCTCAAGGTAAAATTTTATTATAGCAGAAAATCCTTTTAACGCCTTTTAACAGATAATCAATAATTTTGCAAAAATATTTGTACAACATAGAAAGTTTAAGAATCTTGACCACGTATTCTTTATAAGCCGGATTTATTATTACATTAAGGTAGAAGGTTAAAGATATATACATATACTCTAGAAGTGTACAGGCAGCGAAAGCGATATCAAAATCGATGGTTGACAGAAAATGATCGTAAAAGTCTATCGTGATTATATAGATCGAAATGGGTAGCATAAAAATTATAAATTCGAGAATTAAAATAAATAGCATGCTAAGCCCTATGTTGAAATCTTTGCGTCTCTTTTCCAACCTATTCATAGAGTTGCAATCCATATTAGGTTGCGTGTTTAGATTGTTTACCAAATGTGTGTTGATAAGTCTGGTTATAGTAATCATTTTATCATTGTGTATGTTAATAGGAACGCTTAATGATTCTATAATTTCAGAAACCTTTGATGGTTCTTCTTGAATAACATTATCTTTTTTAATTGCGTCATTAGCTACCACTCTAGTTGTAATGGATGCGGTCGGAAGATTAACCGGTTTCACCATATGTTTTATTCTCCAATTTAATAAAGACCTTTGGCGTTTGAGGGAATAATAGTTAAAAGTCACTATCGTACAAACGGGTATAAATTTTGTGAAAATTTCCCGAAAAAAACCATATATAATCCAGCGTTTTTTGGCAGCATGTGTGTAAAGTGCGAATTGCCTAGTATAGATTGTGAAATTGTTGTGCTCGCAAGCATAATTATATTTAATATTATTAAACCACCATCCTGAAGGTATAAACCACAACATAAGATAAAAAAAGCTTGAGCACAACAATATTCTCACTCTAAATACATTAACATAGCGTCTATATAAAAGTGGATGTACGGTGGCGATCATCTGTGATAAGGCAAACAAAAGGTATATCATGAAAGAAAAACTGACAAAGGTTTTAGCCAAAGGAAAATGATAACTTGACATATATTCCTTCCAAGGCCTCTGTAACCAAAAATTCGCCATATTATATTCTGCTACGGTGTCCAAGATAGGGTAAAGGAACATGAAGAAGCAATTTACGAGATTAATTGCATAAAATGCTCGGCTCAATTGTACTGTAGTGTATAAAGGTTTGTCTTTCATCGCGATATATAATCCTGTCCCATTACCTAGTATGCTTATGATCAGCAGGATTGAAGATACGTATTGGAAAATATGTTTAAGTAGCCTGTTAGTAGGAGTCAAATTTTTCCAAATGGTGCAACTAATAATTATATTTTCTTTTTTCAGCACATTGTAAAATTTGTTCTCATAGCTAATTAAATTATTCAGGTTGGGAATCTTTGCTAGAAATTTCACTGACATATTGTTTAATTGCATCATTTTGGCAATATAATTTAAAATTATAATTTTGGTAAAATATAAAATGAGTTTGATTTCACGATGAAATCGTTACCTTGAAAAAAAAATCTTGCTTTTCTTTAAATTTTTAGGATATTGTTAATTAAATTCTCATATAAAATAGGAAATTTAATTATTGAGATAACAATGAATTTGGTGTCATTCTCCAAAAATTCTTATATAATATCAATAATTATTTAAATTATTGATATCGATACCTCAAAATCTATATTTTCATTGATGAGAATATTTCAATACGCTAACAAGGACAAGCGCTTAAAGGATTATAATATTCTTGTAAATGTCATTTAAAAAGCAAATAAAAATTCCTTACACACCCCCCCCCCCTTTCATAACTGTATACAATATATCACTTTAGACAATAATTTCAAAGAAAAAGGTATAAGCTAATATAATTAAGGGCCTTCCTCCCATATGGGAAAATCCTGGATAGGCATCGTCTAAAAATACAGAAATATTTTAAATGATGACTGACTTATGCTGACCAATCAAACATGGATTAATAATAATCTTTTGTATAAATATTATAAAGTTCAATGCACCTTTTTATGTTCCCTTCAAATTCGGGTGACAATTTTTTTAGAAGGTTCAGATTCAGTAACTAACAACCTCTTATCAATATTTAATGATTAGCGAACCAAATAATCACTATAATTCCTGAATCGCAAATATTTTGTTATCTAAAAAATTTCTTGAATTTTGTCAATACTGCCTTGTATTTCGTTAATTTTTTTTATTGTTAATTTTTCTGAAATTTTACAAAAACTTTAGCGAATATACAAACTTGAAAAGGTTGTAAATAATAAAGGAAAATTAATGGACCTCCCAATAAAATCTTAAAATCAGTTTTCACCCCCATTCACGACCCATTTTTTTTTTATAAAATTACTAACACCAAAAATTTTGACCCGAGTTGCACTTCTTTCTAATAGGTTAAATATTTATTTTGCGAAAGGTATGCCGGTGGGATGTTAGAAAATTCAGAGTTATGCTTATTTAACCCCGAATTTTATCAAATTTTTAAAACCTACTTATAGCTACTATTTGCATGTAATAATCCCCTAAATTAGTATCTATTGCCTCAGCGTAGTGAGAGAAGTGGCAGCCTCTTTAAACGGCCAAAGGAGATTTAAAAAGTTCCCTGTAATTAGAGTAGCATAGAATGATAAATTCTCAATATTTCGTACAAGGCAACTAAAAATGTCGCGACAGGAAGAGTTTTGGCCTAAAATATTTGCCTCGAAATTTGTAACAGCGCAACAAAAGGTAATTTGGGTTTTAAATAAATTAGCCCGAAAATATTGCACTGGACGTTTTTTATTAAGGCAAAAGTAGTATATACATATATTTATGACAAATGAATATATATAACAATGTTATATAAAAATTACGGTCTTATTGATAGAATTGGGCTTATAAGGATAGGCCAAATCCCGTAACTCGATATTGTAAAAACGGAAATCAAGAAATATTTAATAGATTTTTGCAGTGGTCAACTGGCTATATTTTATTCAGAACTTAAAGGCTGTAGGGATGTTAACTCAGGGCAATTTATTAAAATATTCAAATTCCAAATTTTTTAGAAATAATTTTAAAAAGTTAATAAAAAAAATTAAAATTTCTTCTTGATTTCAAATGCTTGGACAAATATTAGAGATGAAATCATAATAAATTTTATATTAACTACCCCTCCACCTATATTCTCTAGATCAGCTAAAACTGATACAGACTACTGTGATATAAATTATAAAGAAATTATCATGATAATGAAATTGGTAACCAAAAAATTACTAGTTATCACGGATAATTCCCATAATTGAAATTAGTTTGAACTAATAATGTCCAGCAAACTTCCCGCATTCGAAGTACATTAGGCATGCTGTACATGTAAATTTATTAATTCAAGATATATTAAATATAGATTCAATGAATAAAATATTTAGAAAAGCTAAAACGTTAGCAAAAGAGTAATCATTTCATTTCTGCAAAACTAAAAGAGAAGCAAGGTAATAATTATTCAACACTAAATTGCGAAGTTCAACATGATATGGTGGGGTACTAATAAGTTTAGCAAAAAAAAATTATGAAATGGCAATCCATAATATTTTTGACAGAACGAACAAAATACCAAATTCTGGTTGATGATAATTTTTTTGGGTAAATAAAGAAAAATTATTGGACCAATATAAATGCTGAATATTTCGAATTGAATCTGTTAAAGCAAGACTTTCGAAGACTTGAAGTAATGTTTCATATTAAAAAATCTATTAATATAGAGAAAAATATTTAAGGATAAAAACATTTAAAAAAAGAAAAAACATGCTGTTGCATAAAATTCATTTTTCTGCGAATCTATTGGATCCCAGATTTATGGGGGATAACCTTGTTGATATCAGGGACCCGAACCGTTATTTATAACGGTTCAGTTTGGTTACGGTTTAATATGTAAAAAATTATAATGGTTACGTTTCGGTTACGGTTCTTAAGAAAAAATTTACAAAGGTTCGGTTCAGCTAATTATAAAGGTTCATAATGGTTCATTACGGTTAGAATTTTTTTTTATTGAAGCAACACCATCGTCTAATTTATTTTTATTATAAGCATCTATGAATTATATATAAAAAAAATATATAAGATTCAAAATAACTCATTTTTAAATATATTTTTTAATATAAATGGATTCATATTTGTTTGTAGTGAAGGTCAACGGTCCGGTCCTATCGGTCTTAGACCCGGACCGATTGTCGGACCAATCTTTTTTGAGGACCATGGTTCGGACCGGTCTACCAGTCTTTTATTATTATTTAAGTTTGCTTTACTATTTAATTAATATGATTTTTTTGGATATTTTATTTTATGATATTTTTCTAGATGAGTTAGTTTAGATTTTGTTAATTTTTATTTACAATATGATAACCATAAGTTTGTCCAAGAGACATTTTACTTATAATCACAATAAAAAACATAGAGTATGTGTTCACTGCAGTACCAAATTTAATGTATCGTCAGCAACAAGTAACAAAATAATTGTTTATAATTTTTTAAGCAATAAATTAATCAAAATAAGCAGTATTATTATTAAAATATTTTGGTTATTATTTATATAGTTCTATTTTTTCTTAAGAAACTGTCTGAATAATTAATTGTCAAAATAACTTAACCTTATTCTTATAAAATAATTAGGTACCTTAAGCAGACATCTGATAAAACATAAAATATATACTTCTAATGATGAAAATGTAAATATCTCAAAAACACAATCTACTCTTAATTTTATTATGCCCTCCACAAGCACAAAATCACTTTCTTCAATACCATTGGATAAATTTTATTGTTTATATAATACTCTTATATTAAATAAAATGATAAAACAAATTAAATTAGGTTAAAAAAAATATGTTTTTTAAACAAATTAAATTAGGTTAAAAAAATATGTTTTTTAAACAAATAAAAAGACGGGTCCTGGACCGGTCTTTTAGGACCACGGTCTGGATCGATCTTTTTCTTAAGGACCGTGGTCCGGTCCGGTCCGAAGATATCGGTCCAGTCCGGATCAAAGACCGGACCGTGATTTTCACTATTTGTTTGTTGTGACGATAATACAAATTTTAGCCTTGAAAATGCCCTATCTACAGACTTGTGTTGCAGGAACCATCAATACTATCAGAACAAGTTTATATAATTCTGGATATTCAAATTTTTTTATTCCTAAAATATAAAAACTGAACCGGTTTAACCTTTTTTTATAAAGGTTCTTTTTACTCATTCAAAAAATAATTATATCGGTTCGGTTACGATTCTGATATTTATAACGGTTTATAATGGTTAACGGTTCGCTACGGTTCACTCCGGGTCTCTGATTGAGATTGATGTACTCTCAATAATCAAACTTTTCCTGATATTTTAAATTTAGATGTTGGTTTGATTATTAAAACTTAAGCGAATATCGAGCTAATGATAGTTTTTATAGAATTTCTGGCATTAGAGATATCTCCTTCCAATACCATGTTAAAAAGGACTCTGTTCAAGCCATATCTACAATTGCCCAGAGTTTTATCGTTAATTCCTACAAGTACTACATCATAACGTATATAGTCATTTTTTGGAAACATATTCTAAGCCAAGAAATAAGGTAGGAAATAAAAAGTTTAAAATGTTGGTATAATTTATACTTAATAAATTACCGAATTGTTCTTAAATACTCAATCTATAAACAATAATTTCAGGAAGAAAATAGCTCATCGTGAATTGAAGTACAATATTCAAATGAAAATGGTGTTGAAAGGGTTCATGATGGTATGAATGAAATCAGGTTTTGCTAATGTTTTTATATATTTAATTATATTCTTATTACTAGCTGTTAAATAATGGAATTGATTTTTTATATTTAAATTTGTATTGATATTTTCTATTACTTTTGGTATTATTTGAATATAACCTTATTTAATATGTTGATGAAAACTTACGATTATTTTAGCTTGTAACCTTGCTTTTGTTTAAAATATTTTTGTAATTTATTTTGATACTTTTTATTTTTGTTTAATCAAATTTGTATTTAATATGAAAGATGTAATACCTTATTTTTTGATAATAGATTTTTAGTTTTTTAGATTAATGTAAAAAATATAATAAACTCAATTTCTTACTTTTCTTTTGTTAACTTTCGGCACCATATTAACATTTGCATTATAAATTATCGGTCGTTGCTTGTATATAATAAAGTATAGTGTAAAAAATATAAAATTAATAGTTACCATGTAATATCAATATTGTTTATTTCCAAAATTCCTATGGGAGAGTTCGGGCAATAAAAATTCCAGGTAATTTTCTATCTCTAGGTACTAGTAAAGATGATATTAGAAAAAGAAAAATTGACATTTTTTGTTTAATTAATAAGTGATAATTGTTTTAACAACTTTAAATTTATTTAAATTTCGCAAATAAAAAACTTGAAGATTACTAGATTTTTTTAGAGGTGCTATCTACCCTTGACGCCAATGGATTAGCTTGGCACCATTTTTTGAGTTTTTAAATTAAAATTCAGATTGCACAATTGGTTTTTCAATATTTGACCTATTTTAGGAATTTTAACAAAATACTAGGACAAAATTTAAAATAATTACCAAATGATTTTCTAATGTCCATTTAATTTAAATACTGCCAATTTCTTATTAAAAATTGCCCGAATAATCTCTTACCTAAAAAAATGAGGTAAAAATATCGACAAGTCTTTTTTTATGTAGTTACAATTTCAACCTCAACCGGGGATAAATAAACTTAAAATTTCGACGAATATAAAACTATCATGCAAATTGCCGCAATTAGTCTTTAGAGAAAAATAACTATAATAGCAAAGCATCTTTAATCGATACGATCAATATAACTCATTTATTTTACTATACTATTTATAATTTGTACAGATAATAATAAAATTAGAGTATTTGTTTACAAAGAATACAGTAATCATATTTAAAATGATAATAAATAACATGAGATAAAAAAACTAAATTTGAGGTAAAAAAAATACATACATATAATTTTAAAAATATTCTATCTTACTTTAAATAATTAATAATAAACTATTTTAAAAAAAAGTAGTTAAACAATGTACGTTTAAGAGTTTCAGTTCAAATGATTGTCTTGTTTACATAATCTAATACTCCGTCTAAAATTTTAATAATGATAATCTAAGTTTTAATTTATTTTTTTTTAAATCTAAAATTTTCAGAAAATTTCAAAATGTCATAATAATAATTGTTGTTGTCTAAGTTTAATGAAAAAATAAGAGATTTAAATCAAGAAGTTACAAATAAATTGATAGTGCATTATATACAATTTCTAATAAATTTTCTTTTATCCCCCATCGATATCTTAATATATGAAGGGAATAATTCTGCTCCTAACGATTCTTCTGTATTCATTCCATGCTGCTCCGTATTTATTGGCGCACCATGCTTCATCCCTGATTTGCCTGTGAATGAGTAGGCAGGTCAAAAAGACAAAATAAAAGTACGGAAGGACATGATGGAAGCCTTTAATAGTATTATTAAAGAATATGTATATGTTAAACGTTATTTAAAATTTTTTATAATAAATGTAAAACAAGCAACGATCTTATGTATATCACAACATGACATTTTCTTTGTAAAATTAAAAATAACGATTACTTATGATCCAAATGAATTTAAAATTTTATACAAAAATTTAGATAGCGCATTTATCAAAATTATTTATCCAATTCATAAATGTTTTTAAAAAATTTTCTTGAAATTTAATTTTTCTTATTTTCAATTTAATTTGTTATACTATATTATATTCACATTTATATAATGTTTAAAAAAAGCCAACAGTTTTAATTACAAAAAATAGAAATATTGCCTAATATTATTCTGTGTAATTGTTTAATACCTGATAAAAGGCACATCGAGAGGGCAATTATAATATCTCCCAGATAGTTGGGATGCCTGACCAAGCCCCAAAAACCACCAGCTAATAGTTTTTTGCCCTGAACCCCTGTTGGAATTACCCTGTAGTCTAAAAATAAAGAATGGTATGGAAAAAGAATTATATTTAATTTTTATATGTGAGTTAATTAAATGATAAAAATGATGATAAATTTAAATGTTTTTATTTTTTAAAAATACTAACTCAAATAACTTACGAGAAAATTTGGGATGATTTGGTGATCTTGTAAACAATGCCTTGTCTGAGTTGGACATACGAAATATCGTGTAACCCACAACTAAGTATGATTTTTAAAGTTAAAAAAAATCAAATAGTATATAAATATGTATTTATTATCAAGAATTGTTATAAGAAACAGTGAATAGGAGATGCAACAATCAAATCCTCAGTTATAATTCCCAAAAATTGTAAAATATTCCCCAAAACCATTATCTAATTTGGAACTTTATATTAAAAAAAATATCCCAGATAAATTTCAAAAAAAACAACTTAAAATGATTTATATAAACTACTCTTAAGGAGAATTAAAATATTGTGATATGTAATCCCTTGAGGTTACAAATGTATTTTAAAACTTTTTGAAGGTATTACATACGTTTGAATATTCTGAGGAATTTAATTTCCTTCCAGGAAATATTCCTTAAATTTCAGGACTTTATATCTGTAGTTAAATACATATTCTATTGTCACATTAATATCATATATTAGTATTATATAACAATGGCTAGAGAAAGAGAAATCATCAATTTAGTTTTATTAATAATTTTGAAGATATATTTGAATTGAAATTTAGTGAATTTTATATATATATATTAATTATTCGACAAATTTTTCTGTCTTTTGTAATTCCTTGTGAATTTATATGAATTTTAATTATCGTGATTCAGGAATTGTATGTTTAGTTAGTAATTAAATTCGATAAAAATATAATTAACAATTATGAATAAAAATTCTATTTTAGTGTTGTGAACAATCAAAATATATATCTACCTTATTAATCTAAAAAAAAGCTTAGTTAATCAAAAAAATTAAAGAGTATATGATAATTAGAGTCCTAAATAATCTGAGTTTTCCTAATGTGCACTGTCGTATTTAATTTCCTAATAACATGAGCAATGATATAAAAAAAATAAAAATGTTTACCATAAAGAAATATGCACAATCCCAAATGCCATTTAGGTAAAATGACGGTATGCAGTGATAGGTACCTGGCTTGCAAGCTGTAAAGGAAAGGTACCCATACAATATCACCAAATAGAAGCATAAAACCAAAACTTTCGTGCCTAATATCCCAAGTAGATAAAACTCTGGCCTATGTAAAATAATAAAATATGAAAAGATTCCATAAAAACGGATTTACTGTTTATTGTAAACCTGATGGAAAGAAAAATAAATTTATCATTATTTTTACATGGTTAAAAAGGGGGGAAATTTAAAAATTATAATTGCTCAAACTCATGAATATTTCATAATCTATAATCGTAGCTGGATCATCAAAAATGCTCTAGTTTTTTATCTATATAATTAAATCACGTAAATAATTCGTTTTGATTACACATTTATAAATTTTAAATTTTTTTTCATATATAGAAAGTTGAAGATAAGAGATGTGCATAGTGATCTTAATGAATGCTATTTTCGTGAGAGGTAGATCGTGACTCATTGGGATCTCGAATAATTTTACCGTTATGAGTAAGGAGTAAAATTGTTGTATATTTTATTTTATGTTATAAATTTTGTCTCTATATATTTCTAGCATTGGTTTGTATTATTTCCTTACATCATGGGAATGGAGTTTATGAGGATCTAGATTATATGTTGATTATTGATTTTATAAACAATGATAAAAAAATAGATAAATATGTTGGAAAATAATAAATAAAAATTACTTTGTGTTTTATAAGAAAAATAATATAAATTAATTGGGTTTTAAAATAGTATGTATTTGTGAATTTAGAAAGCTGGCCTTTTTGTAGATAGAATAATTGGCTGATTTCTGATAGAATACTTTTTAGACCAACTCTATTTCGAGATTTTTCATAAATTAAAAACATGTAAAATATTTTAAAACTCATTTCATTTCATTTTCCTATAAAACACAATTCCAATATATGTATATCTATTTTTTTCATTATTAGATAAAATCAATGATTATATAATAACAAACAGTTATGCTATATATACATAAAACAATATAAAACAACTAAGATTACTTTAATAATATAAATACGATATAAAAATATGAAATTTACAAGACCCCCTTTTAAAGTAAATTCCCTCTATAATGAGCATAAATCCATATGCTTTATTTCATCTTCACAATGCTTGTACTTCAATCTTATAATCTGCTTCCATCTTTTCCATTATCAATCTAAAATCCTAGAAATACAATTTTCTCATCCTAGTTCATACTCACCCACCCTTCTTCTGATTTATTCGTGAAAATCTTTTTTAAAATTTACCTCTACCTAATCCCATTTCTTTCATCCCCATATTTGATTCGACTAGGGCTTCTAATCTTACCCAAACCTTTTTATCTATTCGAATTCCATACATTTTCAAAAATAATGAAAAGTCGTAAAGAGCGAAAAGTTCACGACTCCTCATGATTTAAAATTTCCCGCCCACTCATGACGATTTTCCGAATTATTCATGATCCAAGGCAAGATAGATCACGAAGCATACCTCTATAGAATATAGAGCATTTTAGCGTTGAGAACGATACACTATTCTGGGCAACGTTATAAATAAAAAGTATATGAACCTCGTTCCATTGAGCATCCAAAACGTACCAAGCGTGAAATAGGCAAAGAACTAACAAAGGAATGGATATAAACTTTCTATCATGAGTCTTCTGAGCCAAATAACAAAGGTCCAATATAACCTTTGAGAAAATTATCATATATTTTTTTATGAAAATAATTACACAAAAATAATAGAGAAGTTTTATATTGTATGCTATATGCATTGCATACATATATATTTTTTGATTTTTTAGTTTATCATGTGGCCAACTGTAAATTTGGAATATTTTCCGAATTTTGCCTTTCTCAAAAAGTTTTAAATTTTGAGTCTATAAGATTTATATTTGAAGTAAATAAAATCAATATTATCTGGATATTAATCTTCGTGTAGGCAATTAATTAGTTTATCACATTATTTATTAAATTAAAAGAATGGTATTTTTTACAATTTAATTAGTTTCTATTATTGAGTAATAAAGTATATAAAAACATTTTAAAATTCACTGTAAGATATTAGAGATTTGCAATGCCCACCCAGCCCATGGGCCGATCAACATCTAAATTTTTTTTAATGAGCCAGTCAAAAAAATTTCGGACCAGGTGGGGCAAAAAATTTTTATATACACATTTGATGAATTCTGATATTTCATAGAAGTAATAAGAGTGTTTTTAATTTAACACCCCAAGATTATAAATAGTTATTTTGGTGTTCAACAACATATATTTTGGTGGCCTTGTACTTAAAAAAAGATCTAAAACCGGGCTGGGCAAAAAAATTTCCAGGCAGGGCCAGGGCACAAACGAAATCCCCACCAGAGCCGGGCATTAGAATCTTGCCATTACCACCTCTATAAGCTATATTGTAATTTTCCTATGATTTTGGCAAAAAGAATAAAAAAATTGTAAAATTTATCAAAGAAACGAGAGATGGGATGATAAGGAATTCCCAATATATAAAATTTTAAATAATATCTTAATTTAGGAGAATGCTGAATTTTCAATGATATTCTGTTTAAAAAAAATGTAAAACGAAAAAATCCACAAATCAAAAAAAAAATTATCATCACAAATTTAAATGTAATAATTAAATACATGTGTTAAAAAAAGTATTTTATCAAAATAAAAGTAGATAATTAAAGTTGTAAATACAACAAAAACTAACCAGGGGTCACAAAGAGGTGATCACCTTTGGAGGTATCACAAATTTGTAGCTGAATATTTAAAAAATTTTTAGATTAATTTGAGAACAGTATGTTTGGGTAGGATTTATATTATTTTAACTGTAACGAAAATATAAAATAGATTTGTATCGTTTATCTTAAAAAAATAATAAAAGTTATTACCCATCCAATTAATCCGGGCCTCATTTCAAAAAACATCTTTAGGTCAAACATCTTACCAATTCTGGGATTTTTGAATCGGCCCATGAAGTAACGATATATAGTTTTACCTTTAAAAAACATATCAGGATTATAATTTTAATAAATATGTGCATTCTAAATACAAGAAAGTTAATAGAAAGAAACTATAAATAATAATTACAATTTCCTTTAATCTGAATCAATGGATTAAAACATCGATTCTCCAAAAAAAAATCCTTGGCCAAAAATTTAAACCACCAAAATAAATGGAAAAAGGATATAATTATATAAACATAACATTTGCCCTTTAAATCAGTTATGGTTACAATTTCAATTAGAGGTAGCGTTGTCAGAGATAGATTGAAAATTTTTCCCGTAGATGGCAAAATGGTTAGGACATCTATTTACCAAATCTCGAGGCTTACATAAAATATCTAGACTAAAATCATAATCGAATCGTTTTTAAAAAATCGACCCAAACCGGACCTTTTAACAATACTAGTTAGAGGAGGGGAGGGTATGAGAAGATATTTAAAGGATATGTCGAAGTTTCATTTATAGTTTATAACCTTTAACGTGCTCATTTTCCAGAATTTTATCAGTAGAATGGGGATCTTGCTTTTCCCAATCATTCGGCCTTCTGGTCAACAAGTAAAAGGAGAAGAGAAAGGTAAAAGCGATCGATAAACATGCCATGGGGATTACGTGATCGCAAATTTTCCACACTGGCAATTTATAAAATACCGCCATTCCAAAGAGTATCATGGAAATTAGGTACGCGTATAAGCCTTGGCGTGCCGTTTTTTTGTATATAGAAATAAATATTTAATAATTGATAAATTTTAGTAAAATTATAATTTTATAAAAAGGGTTTTGCAGTGATCTTTGATAATAAAAACCGTAGAACTATTAATAAATATCTTGCAAATATCATTGAAATTTTTTTTAAGCAAAATTATTTTATAAAAGGTCAAAAAAAGGATAAAATCTAACCATTGCATCGATATTTTAAAGACGGGCCATTGTAAAGAGGAAAACCAGTGGCAAGACTACCTATAGGCAAGCAGTAAAATATGGCATGAAACAGCATCCAACATGTAAAACACGTGAGAGAGAATGTGTCGAAGTAATGGATAGGTTCAAGGCGAAAATGAGGTACTTTCCATAAGCTAAAATATTTCTGAGTTTGTTTTTTTTATATAAAAAAAACTATTTACCATCGACCGATACATTTATGCATTATAAAATGTTAATATCGGATCATTGATAATCCTTAAAGATTTCATAAATTCATTTGAACTTTAAGAAGAAGTAGCAAATTTTAATATATCGCCTAATTACATTAACTATGTCTATACAAATACACACCAAGGTTTAAGTTTTTAAAAAAAAGCTAACCTTATCGCACAAATGAAGCAGGTATATAACGAAAGCTGGTAAGAAGGCGATGAGAATGGAGTTTCCTAAAGGCCCGCCAAATTCTAGCTTGGGATTCGTGTATTTGACGAGGTTGGATTTGGCAGATTTGTAAGCATGTCTGCCGACTTGTGATATCTCTTCCAATTCGTGCTAAGGGTATAAAATAATAAATCTGATTTATAAAGTTTGATATAAAGGAAAGGGATGAAAGAATAAGCAAGGGAGGTGCAAAATGTTACATATAAATGTTCTTATTATCTTAATCGCCAAATTTTAGGATACCGACTAAAATATTTAGGATAGAAAAAGAAGGAAGAGAAAAAGAAGGAAGAGAAAAAGGAATGCTATTATAAAAATAGTAACATCGATGATACGGTAATGCGATACTTTTTTAAAGCAATGGCAATAACCGTTAAATGAAAAAAAAAGAGTTTAATAAAATTACTACGTAACAGCCTTAGTACAATGTTATTTTTATTACAATTTTGCATGTGAATAATATCTTACCATTACCTCTAAATTTTGTTTAATTTGATGGCGATTTTTGAAGAGGGAATCAGGGGTGTCCAAATCAATTTTGGGTATAACGGAATTGACCGAATCTTTGAGTTTCTTTCTAAAACAAAATAATTCGTACTAGAATCGCAAAATTCATAGTGTTTTAAAATGGGGGATATTTGATAGATCTTACATTTTACCACTCCTCACTATAGTTGGGTAATGGCTAAATGTCGGCTAATTCGCTCAATCTTCAGGCGCCTGCCAGTGAAAATCTGTCAATATCAAGGCGTTTAAATTTATATTAGTTTCTTCCAAATTTGAGGAGCTATCTTTTAAATAAAAACCCCGAGGCCAAAGTGATAGTTTTCGGCTAAAAACTTGGTTTAGCCGTCTAAAATATAGTAATTACCCAACTATACTCCTCGCTGTTAAATATATTTACGATTGCTTATTATAATTAGGATATTACGTTTAAAAAATCTACCCTTGATTTGACTAGAATAATGAATTTAATTATTCGAGCAATTTCGGGACAATTAACAACGATGGGATCTACCCTTGATTTGACTAGAATAATGAATTTAATTATTCGAGCAATTTCGGGACAATTAACAACGATGGGCTATATATAAATATTATAAGAAAAATTTGTAATAAATTACATTTCTCTTTTGACCTGCTTGCCGGCAGATGCAGCAGCTGATATGGCCGAAGAAGCTCCTTGCTTTAAAAGGGGAGTAATTGTGGATTTTATTCTGTTACAATAAAAATAATATATTTTTTTAAAATTATTTACTCTTATAACTTTCATATTCTCTGTCCAAGTATATAAAAATTGTCACGTAATATATTAAAAAATTAAAACTGGGGACAATAATTTTTTTCCCTTTTCGAATAATATAAACATCTCTATTATTAAACTCATAAATAACAAAAAAAATAAACGAAGTGGAGTAAAACCTCATAAAAAAGGCTTGAATAGAATTAGTTTAATTCTAAAAATATTGAATAAAATACAATTCTAATAATCCATTTTATTCAAAAAAAAACAAATAAGAATATTTTGTAATTCATATAGGGCTAAATAAATTTTTAGAGATAAATTATTTCATGTCAGGACTTCCCGAACTAAATTCGGGTTAGTGAAAATCTTAAAAATAAAGCTCCCATCAGAAACTAAACCTTTTTTGCCGACTCGCAGCGAACCCGAAAAATTAAAAAAAAGAAAATGGTTTCATCGGGTTTAGAGGTATTCCTCTTTAATTGATTGTGGATTCATTATGGAATAAAAATTTTTTATAAGAAATATCGTATAATTTAAAAAATCATTGATGATACAGCTTCAGACTATATTCAGCTTTTAATGTAAATAATTCAAATTAATATCTTACGATATGGATTATATTTATGAATTCAGAGCTTCAAATTGCTTAATTGATGGATGCTTTCATAAGGAGACACCAATAGTGATAAAAAAAATTACGCATATCAAACCAAAAAAAATGCTTAAAAATTAAAATCTCCCGAAGACTAATTAACAAATTGCCATAAATAGCATTCAACATCCTGATACGGTATTATAATAATCTCAGATATGCAGAGGCTCTAACCATCACGATATTTAAATTTCATCTTGACCCACAAACATGAAAAGTTGAGCTCCTTTTTGGCGATCTTAAAAAAATTTCTACAAATAGTTTGGCATTTCAACATGGCTCGCTATACCAGAATTGCTAAATGGCTGAATTGTTTAGATATATATTTAAAATGATTTATTTGGCAAATTTATTATAATAACGTCTTATACGAAATAAATACATGTCCTTTTTAAAAACGATACTCTTTTTCGCGCGCTTTTTATTTTTTTTTAAGATCTCGCTTAACATTAATGTATATTATTTTCCGCAAAAAAAATTGCAGGACATTTCTAAACCTGCCTTAAATCCAAGATGGGTTCAAATTATTTTATCCTGAACATGGAGAACCCTACTCGTTAAAATATTATTGCAAGTAGATAGAAGCTCTGATAAACGCGTTACCGGAAAAATGGTAATATTTTACATAATTTGTATACTTCTCTCACTATAAAAATATATAATCGCATAACATCTAATCTAATCTCTATATTCAATAAGATACTCCCTAGCTGCGATTAAAACAATAATGCTTTTGTTCAATATTTTATTATTATAAAATAAATAAGTTAAGACAAGAAAAGAAAAGTGAAGCCATATTATATTTCTTTCGAATTTATTTCATTCATAATTTACAAAATTACACAACACACCAAACCCTTTTGTTATTATACATATTATATAATTACATAATAACTAACAATATACTCTTATATTTATCAGATGATAAAGGTTAAAATAAATGTTTTAAATTCCAACTCATTTTTTTTATCTTCATTGGAGGGAGGGGGTGGGGGAATTTAAAATCTCCATGCATTGAGGTTTTCGCCAGAATTCGGAAAACCAAAACGAAAAATGTTTTAAAAAATTAATTTCCTGTTTTTGGTTCGAGCAATTCTAATAACGATTTAGCAAATATCTTATAATCTATTTTTCTTTCTTTTTTTGGATTATGGTGACAACATTATTGTTAGATTTATCGTTTCCTAACCACAAATAATTTTTTTATTGACAAACTTTGGATTGCTTTTGCTGATATGCGGTGGTCGTCCTCTACTGTTTGATCTGGAAGGGGAAGGGGTCGTGTTATTTTTTCTTCCCCTACCCGGGCTGGAATTCCTTTTCCTGGCGGGACTTCGGGACTTTCTGGCAGCCCTCGGAACTCGTCCGGGACTCCTTGAAACTCGAGTCGACATTTAAAGAACTGATTTGAAAGAGATGTATAACCTTTAAAAAAAAAATAGATAAGATTATTTTTTTTAAAAAAAATCAACAGCAAAGAATAAGAATCACAAAAAAATAGAGCATACGAATTATTGTTTGATATTAGTGAAAGTCATGATCTTTGGTTAAAACCGATACATAAGACTGGACCATTTTCATCAAATAAAAACCGTAGTCCCAAATAAATAGGCCGGTCTTTGATTTTTTTTTGCTATTTTAAAAATATTTTTGCTTTTTTTAAATATAAAGAGTATTTTATGTTAGCAAAATCAAATTAGTGGCGTACCGATATTTTTTATAGGATTGGATGGGGCCGATATTTCAGCTTTTTAAAAATATCGGTTATCAGCCATTATTATAAAATTTTCCGATCCGATCCGATAAATGGCGTCTTAATTTTTTTTTTTTAAATTTCAAATTTTATAATATATTTGTTTATTACTTATTATATAAATAGAACATTATTATATAAATAAGTGATTTATTAATAAAAATATTTAATATACTTTTATATTCATGAATATAAACTATAACTTATCATTATAATATATTTAAATGACTTATGTTATGGTATAGTTAAATTATTGTTATACTATTGAAATGTATATGAAATGGGTAGATGTTTAGTGACGCAAAATCGCTGAATTTGAGCCGATTTTTAAAAAAAGGCTACCTCAATATTTTAGTCAGAAAAATATTGCCGAAGCTCAGAGATTTCGCGACTAGAAGTCCAATCCTTTGTGCCATCTATAAGCAAGTCTTCAGGCATGCGTATTTTCTAGATAAAATACTAAGTTAGCCGTTTTTAAGGATCGGCTCAAATGGAGTGATTTTGCAGCACTAGATGTATGCATTAAAAATTTAAAAAGTAGCATGTTTACAGAATACAAAATCAAATGTAATATCGGATAGGAATGGGCCATTAATTTAATAGTGTATCGGTTTTCAAAAAGTTGTATTGGTACACCCCTATCTAATATAATAAATAATACAAATATTTCATTTAGAAGTAAAATACCTTTTTGTTTTCATAGTATATTGCAAAATAAAAATGAACCAAAAAAGAAAAAGAATCACAAAAACTAAAGTAACCCCTCTAGAAAAGTAATATGAAATTTACACAAAAATTATAAGAATTGAATGGGGCAAACTCAAATATTAATAAAAGACTGGTCCGGACAGCTGTCCTAGAAAAAATACCGGGCCGTCAATCAGTCAGGTCCCTGTGGAAGACTGATAGGACCGGGCCTTTACCTTTACTATTTGATATTTGGGTTTAGAGTTAAAATTTAGGAGGCGAGAGGTATACTCTTTAATTAAGTGAATAATTAAAACTAAAATTTTAAATAAAATATTTCCATAATATGATCACAATTTTTTTATAGAATCTTTTAAAATTTAAATTAAAAATATAGAATAGAAATTCTTATATATATAATATAGTCAAAGGCATATTCCGACAATCGCATAATTACTTTAGTCAAGTCGCATAAAATCTAATCATACATGCGCCTGAAAAATTGATTATTTACATTTTTTTTAAAAAAAGTGGCTAAATAAATTATTAAAGTTTTAGTAAATGGCACAATTCGTTTGTTTACATCTAAAAGTCTGATTTTTACTCCATTTATTATGAAACATGTGATAAGAAAATAAATATGAAACACCTCTTGATTTTTTTAAAAAAACTTTTCCAATTCTTAATAGTGATATTTATTAAATTAAAAAAAATAGGGAGGAAATTTAATAATTTTTTTGAGGCCATAGGCTGGGTCTATGTTGAAGCCCGGCAAACCCATGGTTTGATCTTACGGGTAACAATTTGGGCCGAGAATGTGCTGCAGTGTCTAATCATATACCCAATTTCCTATAACGATTAGATTTTTTCTAGTTTTTTTTAATATTTTTTGGTAAAAGCTGCATTTTGCTATGTGTCAGGAAATACGTTTTCAGATTTTAACAGCTCTTATTTAAGGTAATTTTATGGAAAAGGTTGATTTGGAAGATCTGCTAAGCTCACCATAAGCCTATCCAGGATTTTCGCGAAAAGTGGGGGGGGGGGCTTATGGGTAATTTTTTTACCATAAGTTTTATCGGATATTTTTAAGCTCACTTTTAAGAAGGTCTTTAACCGGATTACAGTTTAAAAAAATAAACAATTTCGGTTCTTCAATTATATGTTTAAAGGTTTAGAGATATGAATTAGGGTTTAGATTAGGTCTACTAAAATTTAATCCTTTTTAATAATAACCTGTCAAACCTGACGACAGGTCATGTTTATAAATAAGCGGATAGAAATTTTTAATAAATCAGCTGTTATAAGGGCAATTTTCTTGAATTGTACCATAATCTATGTTTTTTTTAAAAAAAAATGCTTCCCTGTTTAAATTTAAAGTGACATTTTTTATTTAAAAAAATGCGAAAAATTAATAAAAATAATTTTAAAAACGAACTATTTAGCGTATAATGTTAAAAAACGTTTACCCATTTAAAATAAGTTATACTTAAAAAATGGAAAACGAAAAAAGCTTAAATTTGACTGAGGAAGGCGAGGGGGTGGTGTGTAGGGAGGATATTTCCCGCTCCCCTCTCCATATTGGTTACACCAAATGTGGCCCACAAATCCGTAATAAATATTTTGAACAAATGGCGAAAGTTTGTTGTACTGAGGGAGGATTATTGTCAATAAATTTAAAAACTTGACCTGAAGAGTGAGATATCTATAATTTTTATGAAAGTAAATGTGTTATTTATTAGAAAATAGATAATTCGATACTATTTAAAAATAAATGACAATGGAAAAATGTGAATTTAATCTTAAATTATCGACTGTTTTAAAAAAAGAAAAAACAAAATGATAAGAGGGTTTGAGTAGCCATGTCAAGCCATTAAGTTCATTTATTTTGAATTAATTAGTTCAGAGGTATCCATGCGCAATCGATTAGTATTTTTTACAATTTTGTTTTCTTAAAATATTTATAAGGAAGAAAATAATTATAATAATTAAACATAATATTTTAATATTTAACCACAAAAAAAACATATTTTACAAATAGATTGAATGTGTGGATATCAAAGGATCTGGTTCATGCCGACTAGCATACATACGAAACATGACACATACATATCGCGCATAGAATTAAAATTATTACCTCATATTGCGTGGGGAAAAAAATAAGGTTCGTACCTACAAACAATTCATAAAGGGCTAATTTTTTAAAAAATTCATTTGATGAATCCATTAAATATCCAATCAATAACCGTGCGCAGTGTTACCAAGGAAAATTTTAAAAAAAGCCGATATTATAAAATCGATATCAGTAATGCTTTTTTTAAATAAAAAATTATATTATATTTAAATATACACGAGGCATATGGTAGATAGTTTGTTTTTTGAGTAGGAATATACATAATGAGAAAGGAAGGAGAGGGGATGAAAATGAAATCAATGATTTATGTATTTTTCTTGTTATCATTATCGTGTGATTTTTTTAAAAAAAGCCTACCTTAAACTCTACTAATGATATTGACAATATATAATTCATATTTATTATTAATTTTATTATAAAATATATTGTTTTTTAAAAATTAACAGATAAGGTAAGGGATAATATATGTACAAAATAAAACAGTTTTTTGCTTTTGAAAAAAATTAGGGGGGAGGAGGAGGGTTGGATTGTGGAACTGTATTGTTTTAAGGGACAAAAAAAATAAGAAAAGTTGGCGTTATTTTATTCATTATAAATATGTGAAATGAGATTTTCAAATTTGAGATAGAAATGTTATCAACTTAAAAAAACTACCTCTCAGTTGATACACCTCTCCTAACTTGAATAACGAGCAGATATATTTATAACGCGTTAGTATTTTACTCATCACATGATCTAGGCTAGAGGCTATGTGATCCGTTAAATCAAAACAAAAAATATTGGCTTCGCGAGAGCTAATATAATAATAGCAGGCTAAGTTAGTTGAACATTTAAGCGATGATAATCAGTAGTAGTTAAAGGGAAAAGTTATAGAAATAAGTGAGAATGTGAAATAAATCAAACCTTAGACATTTTCCAATTGAATTTTAAAAAACTGATATAAAGATAATTGTCGTTTATTTTATGTAATGAGTCATATTTGAATGTTATATTAGTATAAATTTAAGTTATTTTCAAAAATTTCTATAAGCGCTAACCTTAAAGGTCTGCAAAAACTGACCTACATACGACCAAGTGATGGATCGGTAAATTCAAATTAGGTCGGGTTTGTAATATTTTTTTTTGGCAAATTTAAATTTAATCAGTGATGTTATTCATGGTTTTTCTAAAAACAATTTGGGTGAGGAAAAAATGGCCTCTCGGCATTTAGCGATGGAACAGATTCTTAATTAAGGAACGTAAAATAAATCAAGATTTTAAAAATTGCGATGTCGGTCATTGATATGGTAACACCTCTGATAAATTGCATTTTTAATATTTAAGTGTCAATTAGGAATTTTTTTAAAAAAATTGCGTAATTACGATATTCGGTCATCTCAAACCACATATTTTTTTAATATTTTGTTTTTTAGCGTCAAATCTGCCAATAAATATCGGGTAAATATAATTTAAAGGAAGACTCGCAGTGTATAGGTCTGCATTAGGCGAAGTTTTCACCAGCCCATACTTTGAATGGGTATGGTCGGGTTTTTTTTAAATATTTTTAACATTGGGTGGGTAGCGGGCGAGTTAAAAAAATTTAAGTAATGGGCAGGCGTAGGCGGGTAAATTTTTGATATTTTTCAGGCGCAATGAACAGAACAGACTTCAATTTATTAAAAATAATAGTTTTATTTCATTGCAATTAATGTTTAATTAAAAAGCAAATAAATAAATTAAGAGCCAAACCAGCCATTAAAATAATTTTTAAACATTAAGCGGGCAGGTTTGAGCAGGCGGTTAAATTTTTTAAAAAAATTTTAAGTGAGCGGGTGGGCGGGCTCCCATTGCAGACATCTATCGCAGTGTCTAATTATATTAATTAACCAGGAAACTTTTTAAACAGGAAGCTATAATTTTTTTTACACGTAATGTAAATCAAAACGATAACACAAATATATCACTTATTCACATATATTCTATCATATATTAATTGATAATTTTTTCTTGAGATAAAATAAATAATTCATTTTTTTTAATAAAAAAGACAAAAAAACAAATAATAAGGGAAGATAAGTGTATTTTATGGTGGTCAACAACATCAAAATCACTGGGGCGTAGGATACGTAAAAATTAATAAATAAAATTAATATGGAAAATCAAATAAATTATACAATTTTAAACAATTAAATAAAAAAAGCGCGTTTTTAAACGTTAAATAGAATTTTTTATTAATTTTTTAAAATGTATTTAACTGGAAATATTTGAGATAATTCAAGGGATTTTAGTTTAGATTTTAATTTGAGATTGAACTTTAAGAATAATTTCCAAACTGAAAAAAAATATTGAAAGATGTAAGATCCTAAATCAATAGTTTTTATTATTAGAGATTAAAATTTTAATCAATTTTTTTATATTTAATTTCATAAGCATTCTTCAATAAAATAATTTAATAAATAAGAATGAATGAATATAAGTTACATGTAAGGAAATCATTAGTATTAAAATGGAAAATAAATATATTATTATTTCAGTCAACTTCTATATAGTATTACTGATCTACATATTTAAAATCATTAGATAGTAAAAATTATTATGGATTGAGATATCATAAATTAAACTAGTATTAAAATTATGAGTTTACAAAATATAGACTTTAAAATAATGTATAAACTTTATAATTATAAAGATTATAAATAATTTCAAATACTACTGGCACTTAAGTATATATATTGCTTAAAATAACAAGAAATTTATTAATATCTACAATATATCGTATAAATATAGTATTTTACTTGCTAATACAAATTAAATTCGGCGTTAGAATGGAATAATATTATTTCATTGGTTGATAACAAATAAGACATTCATTTTTATTTGTATAAAAATTATTAAAAACTTAAAAATAATTTATTTTAAAAAAAATGTACATTTCGATTTAATAAAGACTTCTTTCTTGAAACAAAAAAGTAATTAATTTATATGATATATAAAATAGTTTTATAAATTTATAATTAGCACGACAGAATATAAAATGAGTTACATTTTGTATCTTTTATCTTGGTAAATAGATAAACTGTGTTTATAAAGGTTACGATATAAATCCGCCCTAAGTCCCCAAAGATCCAAGCACAGCCAACGGATGTAACTAAATATTATTTTATTTTTTTGCTACATAGATGATTCCCATTTTATTCTAATTATTCTTCTCAACTAACTATAATGCAATCTCTGCTTACCCACTATTTGCCATCCATCAAAATTTGTGATTAAATACTGTTTTCAATTCAGCCCTAATATATTGCTTATTCATTCTAAGAGTTTGTAAGAGAAATAAGATTTTTATTTTACCCAAGTATAAAAAAAATTTAATTCATAATTTTACTGCATATATCAACATCCAGGATCTTATCAAGTTTGTTTATAGTATTAACAAGATAACCTTTTTAATCTTTTATTATTTGTTCGATTTGACATTCCAACCTAGTGTTGTGAAATAGCCTGATTTTTACGAACAGCCGGAATAAGATTATATTCAAAATAATATTGTGTTACCCTGGTGATTTTGCTCATAGATGGCAGAAACGTTTGGGCTTCTACTTGATAAATCTTGAGGCTTATACTAGTGTTGTTAAACGGTTCGTTTTGAGTCGATTTTCTAAAACGGTTAACTCAGTATTTTAGCCAGAAAAATATTGCCGAAGCCTCAAGATTTCGTTAATATTTGTCTACTTGTTCCTTCTATGAAAAAAATCTTCAGGTTTGCATAGTATTTTTCGGTGTAAAATATTGAATTAGTTTTAAAAATAGGCTCAAAACGAGCCGTTTAACAACACTAGCTTAAACGATATTATTATGGCTAAAATCTTAATCGGGCCGTTTTTAAAAATCCAAATCGGGCTTTTTAACAAAGCTATTCCGACCCATAAGAACATAAATGGATTCCATCAATGTTCACTTGATTTAAAAAAATTCGTGGGAAGACGATTACAGAGGAAGGAGTGATATTTTAATCAGGATTACCACAGCATAAACTTTAAGTCGAGCTTATTATTTTAATATGAAATTTAAATCATCCCTTTGGTTTGATCAAAGGGACTGGGACAAATTATTTATCCCTCTTTGAAGCCATATATTAGAGGTAGATTATTTTCTGGTCAGCGTCTATACGAGTACGACAGATAATTTGTTAGAGGCAAACAACCTATCTCAAAGAAAACCCTACACCCTTCCCCCCTTACTAAAAAAATAGCGGGCTTTTACCGCGATATTTGTTAATCTATTATGCTATAACAACCACATGATATTCCTAATAAAAAAATAATGAGATACCATTTATAACCTCCAAACAAAATTCTAAACAAAACTCTTTCAGGCCTCATGAGTTTGTCTAGGAATAGCAAATAACCATTTGTTGGTGATAATCATCGTTGTTATTTTAAAAATTAGACATGTGCTTGTTTAAATAAAACTGTGCTAAAATGATATCTATAAATGTATGATTTAAATTTAATTACCCAATAAAAGAGGAAGGAATATCTGTTCCTATTAATCTCGGCAGTATATTCTGTAAGAGGGGTAGGTTGTAGTTATAATTAGTGCATCAGTAAATTTCATCAATTCGTATAAATCGGAATATAATTTTTAAAAAAAAGGTATTTTTATAATTAAATGTTTATTTTAAAATAATGTCAAAATTATTCATAGCTGGCTCTGCGGAATGTTTGCTTGCCTATCGACTAAGAATACCAGTGATTTTTGACCACGCCAAAGCCAAGTGTTGGGGCTGATGTAAAAATTTGGCGGGGCAACATATTTTTGATTCTTATTAAATATATACTCATTATTTATGAATTATATTTATCGAGGAAAAATAATTAAATGTTCTTTTAAATGGTTATTTTTATATAAAAAAAAACCTGTGTTTTTCTTAACAAGAAAACATTAAAAATAGTTTAAGTAAGAATATTATAATAAAATAGTTATTAAAAATTTCTATACACCTATATTTGGAATGTTATACTTTTTTTCGTTTTAAAATGAACAATTACATGTTTTTATTCCAGATCACTAGGTATCAAAAAATATCTTGATTAAAAAACACTCCATCATTAACTTGTTAAAATTGAACTTACAATCTAAATAATCATCCCATTTTATATTTCTTCAAATTATATATAAATACCATTTAATCTGATTAACGCAAAGAAAATATTTTCTAATAATTGACATAAGATTAATTTTCTTTTAATTACTAGGCCGCCAAGACCATGTTAAGCTTGTTAGTACTATATTTGGAATCCATTTCCTTGATGAGATCTTAAAGTTTATTTTTCATGAAATTATAATTATTGTTCTTTTAACTTAATTATTGCCATTTTAACGTAAATAAAATATAAAAAGAATCAAAAATATAAAATGGATGCTGAATTAAAAAAAATCCTAATACAAAATAAAATATATCCTTATCATTAGCCCTTGGTAGTGCAGGTAGAAAAAAAATTCCGCAAGACTAGCTGAGGTTCCTCAGTCCCCAAATTACAAACACTATATCTTATAATCAAATTAATTTGTAGCTTTCATATTTAAAAATATATTAAAACTTTAACTGTTATTTTATCATTACATGACAGCCAGCGTCTACATGACAGGATTTTCACTGGATGCAAACCCCCTTCAAAAACCTTAGCCTACCCCCTAAAAAATCACCGCCTTCGGCGGCGGTATCTTTTTATCTATTTTCACTTATTTATTTATTGATACTCTTTTCAAAGAATTTATAAAGGATAACTTAAATTAATTTATCTCTACTACCAACTATCGATATTTTGTGAATATAAATAATTTATTTTTTAGATAATAAATTCAATTAAAACCTCCATTATTTACAATGAATTAATTATTATGGCATTATGAGCTTGCTAAAATATCTAAATCTTTTAAATTACATTTTAAAGGATAGTTTATTTGGAAAACAATGTGTATGATTGTTTGCAATATATAGATTTGGTCGATGAATTGTATTATAATAATACTACAATAAAAGTATTAATTTTTACAGCAATAAATTTTGTCCCATTTCATCTCAAAATTTAATAGATAACCCCCCAAAAAATTTATCCTACCCCCATTAGAGCAGCTTACCCCCTACCCCCTCAAAAAAATAGGATGCAAACTGTTCCTACCCCTCCCGCTCATGTAGACGCTGAAGACAGCGATTGTAGTGAGTTAAGAAAGTGATAAATTATTTTAAAATGTCACAATGAAATATACAAATAAAATTGATAATGTAGAATGTTTAACAAAGGTTTAAATAAAATAACTTTTAATTATATAAAATTATATATAAAAAAGTTTATTTATGGCTAAAACAGATGAAAAAAAGTTACAGATGACCAGGTAAGATCTATGCCGACCCCGAGCTCCAAAAAACCTTTATAACTCATTAACTATTAAACAAAATCAAAATTAATTTTGCACATATATATTACCTATAAATGTTAAACTACTAAATGATTAGGCAAAAATCTCAGGAATAACGTTTCTAAAATGACTGAGGTCTGCATAGTCCCACCTGTGCAATGAAGGGTGAAAAATAAAAACAAATCCCAATAATTAGACATTTAGTGTTGCAACAAATGTTTGCAATATATATTTCCAAATAGAAATTGATAAAGATAATGCGGTTGGGAACAAATATAATTCATTTTCAGAGTAATATTTTTAAAATAATCAAATTGTTTCTAAAAATATCAATATATCCTTAAAGAGACATTTGCTAGACAAACATTTCTTTCTTTCTGTCGTAAGACAAAATTTAAAATCATTTTTTATTCAAGTAAATTGTAATATCTTTTAGACTTAATTTGAAAGTTGCATTTTTTCCGTAAAAATTATATTATCGAAATGTTTTATTTGCATACTAAAATAAGATAATTTTTTAAAATTTATAATTGTACTTAGAAGCAATAATTATTCCTAGCGACAGCACCAAAAAAATTTCAGAAATATAAAACAATGGAAATATATTAGGTTTAAAATATCTTCTTAGATAAAATCTTAAGGCTACAAAATGATATATAAATTGTAACACTTTCATTTACTTAAATCACAATTTGCGCGATTTTCTACTTTAAAGGGTTAAATATTTGAATCGGGTTTAGCTAGCACTCTAAAATCTCAAAAATTTAGATAATATATAATAGTCATGTCAATATTTATTCTAAAAGGACCAACCGTCCTAAAATCTTGTTCTTCTTGGTTGAGATTTGTTTTGCACAAAAATGTAAGCGATAATAACAAATTACAAGCGAATTCAAATGGCCCATTTAATATTTTTTTAAGCTATAAATAATTGGCAATATCATCAAACATGATTTTTTTATTATATTCATAAACAAATTCTATTATGTGCGTCTTAATAATTATAATATATTTATTTGTATAGGGTATATATAAAAAAAATATTCATTCTTTTGAGTGCCATTGAGATATATATATACTAAACAGAATGTTATAAAAAAAAATAATGGGAGAGAGCTTTAAATTGAATCATTTACCAATTTTTTTTCTATTAACTCTTTAAAAAAAAATTTTTTTTCATAAGGATTGAAAAAGATGGGATGTGATAATGTAATTCGAAAAATAAAAAATTATAAAGGATTTATCACCGATATGATATATATATATATATCATATCTAAGATTATTATATTGTTTGTTTCACAGAAAGAGAGAAAAAACGATTATTTAATTATGTGGTGCCAAATTAATTTACTTAAAATTAACACCCCATCAATTTTTTTAAAGTTTTATCTCTAAAATAATATATAAATATTTATAATTTGAGCTAGTTTAATTAAGTTTTCCGTTCAGTCATCAAGTGTTAGTGACTTTGGTAGCGGGTATATGGCCAGAGTCGCCTAGGGCTCTTAATAAAACTCTACCATCGGGTCGAATCGTTATCATGGTTATGCTTCCGTTATTCAGGCTCATCCTTAGCCAGGCTTGAGCCGGGAGTTGTAAGGCCCTTTTTATAAAATATTTATTTATAACCATAATTAAAGAATACTTGATTCTTTTCAACCCTTTTTTTTGTATGTAAGGAAATAAATTAGAGTAATTCAAATTCAAAATTATATAAAAACACTCATAATATTTAAAAATACCTAAAAAAATATTTTAAATTAAGAATTTTTTAAGAAAAATATAGTTATTTCCGTGAAAATAAGCAATCATATCTAAGAAGGCACCTATGATATCACTTAAGTAGTTATTGACCAGGTTATATGTGAAATGCCGTATTAAATGACCTGTTAAAAACAAACGGTTCTAACTGTATTTTAGGTCGAAATCAAGTTAGGGCCCATGTTACATTTCAAACCTATGTTTTACATGCCATTCACTAGATATTTTTCTTAATTAAAAAAAGATATTAAAACCTGCATACAAAGTAGCGTATAACGTTGGCGTGGCAAACGATGATTTCGTAGCTATCCTGCGTCTGTTCCGGGTGAGCCCTATGAAAGTATTTTCGAAAAGCGGCTTCGATTCTAATGCCTTGCTGGAAAAACTCCAATATGGTTCGAGTATAATTTTTTTTTATTTATTTTTTTTGTGTGTGAATTATATTTTATTTTAGAAATCCACCTTTTTTATATTTGAGTATGTAAAATATCAAAGACATTAAAACTCAATTTTATTCAGACCAGATCCAATATGGATAATATAGAACTCCTGGACGGGCCTGTATATAAGTGCCTTTTGTATAAATAACAAATTCACACATTCAACAATTTGTAGTGGCAAATGATATTAATACTCACCCAGATTGAGGATACATTTTTGTGTACATAGACTAAAATCTGCTGTAGTCAATTTGATTGGCTGGAATAAACGGGATTGAAAAGTATTTAGTTTTAAATTCCTGTCACATTTCGTTGACTTTCAATGTATGCACACTTTAATGGATAAATCATCGGTCTAGGTTAGTAATTAATATCATCAAAACATACCTTGAATTGGCCCAGAAAGATTTTTGGGTGGGAGAAATTAGCAAAATACTTTTAGGTGCTCGATTGGAAGTTTTAAAAATATTTTTTAATGATAATTAGGGAGATTTAGCAGTTTTCCTTCATAAAGAATTATTATGAAAGAAGTTAAAGAGATAATAAAGGGGACTAAGCCGAAAAACCCGATGTGGTTCGGGCCAATCTCTATTAAAGAAGACGTATTTCATAGCTAGAGGAAATAATATTTAAAATGGGGGGAAAATGATAAATTAATAAATATGATATAAGATAAACTCAAAGACAAATATTATATTTTTAAATTAAATAATATTTAAACATTGAATATTAAATAACATTATCATATTTTTTTTTTATTTATAATTATTTTTTCTTATTAATATATAAAAAAGTAGCAAATAATAGTTTAAGAAAATAACATAAATGATGATAAACGTGAGGATTTCATATATATATGAAATATTAAAACTCAAAATTATTAGTTCATCATTTTGCGTAAGTTTTAGTACAAAGGTAAATGTCAGAAATGATAGATCACCAATGTAGGATGAGTGATTATCATCAATGCAAGGTCATTATCCATCTAGTCCAAATCTTGCTCCGATATCTTTTCATATTCTTACAAAAATTTGGGGTTTCGCTAATTTAAGCTATGGTTTTTATTTTTAGAATGACATATTTTTTGATTAAAACTTATATTGGACTATATATGATACGATATAATTATTAAAAAAATAAAACTTAGAAAACTCGCAATATTTTTACAGAAAATTTAAAAACGAAAATCAAATTTTAACAACTTTTTTGCACTAGAAAATTTATAACACATAGCAAAAAATAACAAAATAATAATCATCAAATCATTCCTAAAATATAAATAACTTGCCAAGTTTATTGTTACTGATAATTCTATTACTATTAATATAAAACCGAAAATATATATCAAATTTATTTTATATAAAATAAATTCCAAATAAGAAGGTGAGAAGGGAATTAATTTTCTTCCATTTTTAAAAAAAAAAGGAATCTGGCAATTTTAAATGACGCAAGGCGTCAATATATAAACGGAAATCATTTTAACTGAAGCTTCCGGTTTCCAGTGCTTTATGGCGGGTTCGGGTGGCACGGGGGCGCCTTCTCGTAACAAATCGCAACTTACAAGAGGCAAATCTTTGAATATTTATATATATATATAAATATTATATTTTAAATTATGAATTTTAAAATATAATCACAATATTATTAAAACTAGATTTTCGCCTCACAAACTGTTTTCATTCATAGTCGCTTGAGATAACTCAATTAATATATTGGCCTAAATTACATTAAATTTTAAAAAAATGTTATGGATAAACCGATAACGGATAAATAACCTGGTCGATTCTATGAAAAATAACTGGATCTTAAACTGACTCCTATAATTACTTTTCTTACAAAATTTCGTTTAAATATACTTTCGGACCGATTTTTAATTTTTCTTCATGTAAAAAAATAAATATTCCATAAAGTTAGCAAATTTTTTTTAGAGGTTAAAAAAACCTTTTGAGTGGTACCTATAAAAATTGGTCATTATAATAATGATGCTATTGAATCTCTAAGTTGATTGGTCTCGTTTAGGAAAAAAAGGAAGCACAACGCGATCTGGCGTATGCTCGAAATATATTTAATTAATGAATTAGAGAATAAATAATTTATGATTATCCTGGACTATTTTATACAGGATTTGAAATCGAACCGAGAAACTGGTACGAACCGTTATAATTTTCTGTCCGTAACCGTTGTAAAGAAAATATAGAAAGAGCGAACCAAATTGTTATAAATATTTTTGAATCAGTTTAACCCAGTTCGTAAGGGTTTTTAAAAATATTTTTAAATTATTAACCTAATTGAAATTTTAATTTTACTTGGGGCCAATTTAAAATCGTATCTTTTTCAAATTAAAATTTTTTTTACAATTAAATCGCCATTATTTTCATATCAATCAATACCAAGTTTTTGTTTTTACTTTATACTCAATTTAATAAAGATAAAGCAAATTCTTTAAATTAAATAAGGAATTATACAAATATAAATTAAAAAAGATTTTTCCCCAAGATTATATGGCTTGTTTAATTTTTTTTAAATATCAAATTTATAAAAGAAATGAACCGAAAAGAACCGTCATATATATTCTAAATCGAACCGATATTAATTTCTTCATGAAAACCGAAATGGAATAAAACCTTTATAAAATAAACTAAAAACCAAAATGAACAGAACGGCTATACTTAACCTTTCGCCTAATTTTATAGATTATTTTATTGATAAATTATTTTAAAACTAAAATATACACAAACACATTTTACAATTTTAGATTACTTTTAAATATTATTTTATTCTATTTTAAATTTAAATAATTTGTCAAGATATCCTCCTTTTTGCTTTTATAAGAAATTATATGTTATTATCTATTTTTTTAAAAAATAAATATAGTTTACCGATTGATTCTCTTGATCTTTGAGAATCGATATATTTTTTTGAACAATATTTTAATATAAGATTAGTCGATAAATTTTAATATGATAAAAAATTTGGTTCCCGTAAAAAAAAATGACGCGAGCATTTGTAGGGTGAATAGAACTCAAATTTTAAACGGCCTATAGGGTAATTCGATGACAAATCGACAAGTGATTCGGGCAATTTGGTAAGAAGGTTAAATAGATTGTATATTTTATATTAATCTAAATCTTAATGCCCTAGCTCTAATATATCCCGTATATGTGCCTTCAAAGTTCAATTTTTAACGAATCTCAAAATACTCAAAATAGTTTGGGTCTATAGTAACAAATAATATATCATAATGTAGCGCTTAAAATTCTCCTTAAGAAAATGCAAAATTTATTTAAAATATATTTTAAGTGTGGTAAAACAAAAAATTTTTTTAGAAAGTGTCCCATTTATAACGATGGACTTATGAAATATGTTTATTGCCAATATATTTACATATTTAAGTAAAAATATTAATGGAGAAAGTAAAAACTTTAATTTTATTTAGTTTTTTATAATTTATGAATAAAAAAATTAGTTATAAAGGGCGTTTGAAACGATGAAACTCATCAAATATGTTTATTACAAATATATTTAAATATTAAAGCAAAAATATTAATTAGGAAAATAAGAATTTAAATTTTATTTAGTTTTTATAATTTAAGGAATAAAA
The DNA here is from genome assembly GCF_954871325.1 of Gordionus sp. m RMFG-2023. Classification (NCBI taxonomy): domain Eukaryota; kingdom Metazoa; phylum Nematomorpha; class Gordioida; order Chordodea; family Parachordodidae; genus Gordionus; species Gordionus sp. m RMFG-2023. The sequence continues at coordinate 22,391,211 of NC_088779.1, read as the reverse complement.
AAATTAATTATAGATGACGCTATTTTTAAAGATAATTATAATGTATCTTATAAATAAAAGTATGCATTTTATATTATAAATAACCATAAATATATCTATAAGATTATTATATACATTAGAAATTTTTTAATTAAAAATTTTTTTATACCCCAATAAAAAGAAAATATATTATAATTATCTTCATCGATAGCAATTGATATTTTTATTTTTACAAAAACCAAAATTTAAATTCTTATTATCTTCGTTAATATTTCTATTTAAATATATTCGTAATAAACATAATAGATGAGTTTCATTGTTTCAAATGTCCTCTATAATTGAATTTTCATCAGTATGTATATTTAAAAGGGCTAGCCTATTCAATCTTTATTTTTCCAGAGGTAGTACTTCTCATGTATTTTTTTTACTAAAAGAAGAAAATGTTCTTTCATTGGTAGAAATATATAATAATTTTAATATATTAGGAAAAAATTTCAAATGTGTCTGAAATAATAAAAAGCATCTATCGCATTTTTGAACATTATCAACCATAGTTAATATTTTACATCACATTTGGTATTCAGCAAGTAATGCATCAAGGGATAGTTTAATATCCTTACAATAAAAATCTGCCAAGATTTGAAATAGATTCTGCGGTGATAATATTTGCAGATATGTAAGTGCTGCCTAATGAATCATGAATTTTTCATTCATTTGATTTATAAGGGATAAAAAATTTTATCTTATAGTATTCTTTCACTGACTCTTTAATAATATTGGAGGGGATGCATTGACTATGAACTTTTAAGATACTCAAATATTAAATAAGATTAATATATCGTGTGCACAATGGCATCTGCTTAATGCCTACAATATCTATTGCCTCATCAGTTAAGATGAAGAACATGGTTCTGGTTCGAAATTTATTTCATTAATTTTTATAAAATGAGATTATTAAAAACATCATAAATTTCATTCTGGGGCATTCCCATTTAATTTTTTCAAAGATTAACAATTTGTTTTTCATGGATGTCAAAAAAAGATTCCTCCAGCATCTTTGTATCATCTGAATTGGAGTCTTAACAAGACAGTTGAGCTTGACTAAATTTCTTCCAGCATATCTTGGACCAAACAGGATACATATCTTGTAATATGCCCCATTATCCCTGATAGAGTAAGGATTCTGATTCTTATTAATACTGATTAAAAAAATGGGGGTCAATCAATATATCCATTCTTTAAATAAAATGCAAACATCGAATATTAATTTTTTTGAAATATTATACTTTAGTTTTGCAGTGGAAAAGTTTAAATGGTAGATAAATATAACGCAAAGGAAAATTTGAAATCGATATTCAAAGATTAAATAAGTTACGATTTATTTCTGCTGTGAGTGTGATAAATAAATGTAAATTGAAATATATATGCGACAAGAGGTAGCAATGATTATTATAAAATATAAATTAATTACAGTAATATTTTTGAAAAAAATCTTAGCCGGCATCTGCATTTTTAGTCTGGGAAGGGAGGGGTTGTCCCCTTGCCCTACTTCTGCTGAGCACGCGTCTGAAATTTTCAGATAGGTATAAAAAGAATATATATCTAAAATTAAAATCGCATGTAGGTCATATAGGTTAGTTAGAACATATTTTATAAATATAATTGTTTAATTATTTATAATGTTATTTTAAGAATACATAATGTTATAAAGCTATTTAAAAACATTTTTTTGAGAATTAAGATTTAGAGTGACTTTAAATGAAAGTAAAAAAAATAATTCCAAAATTCAAAACAAATATAGATCAATAGAAATTTTATTTATTAAGTATTTTTAAGACCTCATTCAAGTAGAAAAATGTTTGCGTAAATAGTTTGTGCTCTCGTAGTTTAAGTTTTCTATTCGAAAACAACGGCAAACGCTGTCATATAATTTTTGGTATTTCTTTCTCCTCTACATTCGAATTAAAACGATAAAATAAATTACTTCCTTGTCACATATCTAAAGAAAATAAATAAATCATTTCTCATTTTTACAACTAAAAAAAAATATATAAAAAGTATTCGACAATTAATTGATCTATAATTATATATTAAAGAGAGTTTTCAAAAAATATTTGTAATTATTTTTTAAAGTATTGCAAGCGATCAACTTTTTTACAAAACAAAAAAATAATGTCGTAATTATTTTTAAAATAAAAAAAATATTTAGGCGTTTTCTCTTTTATTTTTAAAAAAAAAATTGTCTCTATTACCTAGCATCTTAAAATATTACATATTAATTCGAATATAATAATCATGAAACAAAATAAAATTTTATTTATTACGGGAGTAGTTATATATTTAAGGCTACCACCAAACCCTGTATTTTTTTAAACTTTAAAATTTTGGTTACCAATCTTATTTTTAATGCAACTATCCTTAGTTATTTGTTGGTTCTGTCAAACACTATCGAGTAGAGATATATAAGACTTTTACTGTTTTTAAAGGTAACAGTTTAAGAGAAAAATGTGGGAAAATGTTTTTTTTAACAAAAATTAAGGAATGCCAACCATTTAAAAATATAATGATAAATAAATGTTTGTTTGAAACCAGGGAAATTTTTGTGGATGAATTCGGCTGTTTGTTTGGCTCGCGTCATGGAAGAATGAAAGATTCGAGCGAAAGGGTGATTGAATTCCCTCAGTCTTTCACCGGTTATTTGGGCTTGATTTTGGCCTAAATTTTTATTTTATTTTGTTAACGGGTTTAGAAATTCATATTATATCTGTCATGTAAAAAAATTATATTAATTATATTATATAAAAATGTCATAAAAAATGAAAATTTTTTTTTAAATAAAGATATATTATTAAAATAAAATGGGGTTTCTTTTTAAAAAAAAATCATAAATAATAATTCAATGAAATAAATTAATCAATAAATATCTTTTTAAAAAAAAATGATAAAAAAAGAGAGAAATATGTTAGTATTATTTTATTTTAATTATTTTTTAAAATTGTCACACTTGTCCCTCGCTCATAGTTAGAGCGAATTCGCTGGAATGAATGCAAAGATAATATTTTGTATACTTCGCCGTGAATTCGCGCGCTTACTGTAAATGCAGCATTATTCATTAAGAGGAAAAGGAAGAATGGAAATATAAAATTATATATATATTTCTTATTCTTCTGACTATAGGTAAGGGCCAATATTTTTCGGTTACCATCTATTTACTTAAGAATATATAATAATTAAAAAAATTAGCTTACCAAATATGTTATTGTTATCAATAAACGAAATTAACATATAACTGTGAAAAATATTAATTTTATACTTAAAAATTTTTTTTATAAAACCTTTTGTCTTTTCTAAAATTATTATTAAAAAGTTTAAAATTATTTATCAGAAACTTGCAGGTCAGTACCAAAAGATTTAAATGTAAATGGAATGATTATAGATCAGACCTAAAATGATAGATACAATTCCGAGTCGGCTCCTATAAAATATAATTATATCTGTTTAGGACTTAGTGTCTTATAAACTTACTGATAATTTTGCCGCTCTTTAATTTTTTCTCCCTACCCCCCCCCCCAATCTTACTTCCCTTCTACCTTTTAATTTCATTCTAGTCCCATAACTTACCAAAATGCATACCACAAGTGAAACCCCCGAAATAGTTATTACAAATACAGAATAGATGATATATATTTTTTAAACATATATTTTATATGGTTTGTGTCTATAACCTAAAATTTTATAAAATGTTCTTAGCCATATATTTATATTGCCCATTAAAAATAAGAGAACAATGTATAATGTGTATTAGTGATCTGCATCGGGCCTAATTTTTCAAGCCTGGCCGGGCCCGAAATTTTTTTTTAAAAAATTTACCGACTCGACCCGGCCCGGCCCGAATTTATTTATATAGAAATTCATTTTTATAATTACTCAAAATAAAAGACATATGTTATATGTCGTTTAGTTTCAATAACTAAGATCAGATATTTTTATTTTTAAATAAAAAATTCAATATAAAATTGATAAATTTAGATATATTTAAAAAAAATTCTAAGGTCCCCGACCCGGCCCGAATTTTTTTTAAAATATTAGGCCCGGCCCGAAGCCCGTTCGGGCCGGGTCGGTCGGGCCGAGTATGGGCCGGGCCTAACTTTGCAGATCTCTAATGTGCATACCTTGAATAAATGAATTTGATTAAAAAATCCCATGAACCTAAACTAAAAAGGGGTTTAGGTTCGGATTTTAAATCATATAGTTACATCATAATGTTCTCTCCTGAATCGCGTTAAAATGCTGTTTCCTGATTCATGCTGCTATCACAGCCCTATGTATATTATACAGACATCCTCCGTAAATTTGATTTCTTCTACTTTATTCCTTTTATAATCATTTTTTAAAGATTCAATTCTTTTTGTCTCAGCCGCATTTCTATTTTTACCATCATGAACACTATACATTCATTTTGCAATTCATAAGTTGTTAAACTTTGATTCGCTCCATAATATACAATTTAATTATGGGCGCCAGCACCGGGCTCCTGACTTATCTAAGGGTTCGTGAATCACGAAACACGCAACATGTTTGATCTTTTAAATTCAATTATTAATATATCTTTCATGCAAGATATATATAATTTTAAAAGTGATTTGAAATGGAAAAAAAAATTACGATAAAAAGCAAATAAAATATGGCATTTTAATATATTTTTTTTATTAACTTCATTTTTCATATATTAATTTCCCTTCGTCGATTAGTAATTTTTTTTTAAAAAAATGGCTATTTGAATATTTCGTTAGCAACTGGTCTAATATTTGAGCATAATTTTGGTATTCTAATTATAGGAGTATTTGACTTTTAAAAAAATGATTAATATTTATTATTTCTCCAATCTTTATAACCTTGAGCGATAAGTAATGAAAGAAAGAAGAAAGAAAAATTGTAGACTTTGCTACTGAAATTATATTCGTAAATCATTCTAAAAAGAATAGATATTTATTTTCTTTTCCAAGCTGATGATCCCAAATAAAAAGAATGACTTCAATGCTCAAAATTTTATTCGCGAAGGTCTGAAATTTCTTTAATTCTTATTCGCGAAGGTCTGAAATTTCTTTAATTCTTATTTTGAGTGTTAGCCATAATGAATAATCAATTCGCGATAGTTCGGTTATATTCTTAGTCTAATTTGCAATATAGATTTTTTTTAAAAAAAAATAGCATATGCGTGTAGTGTAAAAATAACATTTAATGTTACACGATTTTAAAAAGTTCAACGCGTTTAGGCTACGTCATGGTAGAATTTTTTAAGTAAAAACTAGGCTTACATTATTTTCCTCTATAATTATAACATTGACGTTATTTCGTTCCTAAAATTATAATCTAAAAATTCATTTACTTCATCAGCGATAATAGAAACGCGGACGATGGTGTATTCTGTTGTATGGTCAGGCTTCTCATCTCACGAAAAATTTCGGCAGCGGTACCAACGAGGAGAATTATTCTTACAATAAATTAATTGCTCAATCCAAATATGACTATTTTACCTATAACTATCGCAACAACATATTTTTTTTCAAAAACTAGTTGCAACAACATGGCTTTTGAGATTTATCGTCTCAACTGATTAAATACAAATGTTACCACTTAGTAATCTTCTATACCCGATGTTGAGGTATTTATTAAAATTTCGCCAAATATTATAGTGAAATAAAAGGCCTGGCCATTTAAAAAATAAACTCTCGTCCATGTTTCCATTCTCGTTGACGAAGTGCACGGCAAAATGTCAACTGGCCTTATTATTCACAGGCAATGACGGGAAATTTGAAATTACCTGCAACGAGTATAAAATCTCAACTCATGGAAAAAAATTTCAAATTACCGAAATAACGACTAAAGATCATAGAAAAAAAAACAAGGAAAGATCCAATTTTAGCAGGATCAAAAGATTTTAAAAACCTTGTAAAATAAATTATTCTATGTAATAAATGAACAATCAATTATATCAAGGAAATGATAGTGGTACTAAAATCTTACGATACACTAGAAATGACAAATGATAATGTTTACTGACCGGAGCTGATGGCAATTAGAAAATCAAGAAAAGGCTGCTATGAATGCAATAAAAATGCAGTGGAGCCAAGGTAAGCTCCGTTGAATAGATGGGAACCTACGGAAGAACCATGGATCTACATATGGACATTATGGATCCAATACAAAACGACTATTATTTGATACTAGTAGATAGCCAGTCATGGTGAGTTGAGGTAGAAAGGATGAAGAGGATAACTACAAAAGTAGTAATAGAAAAGCTAATCAAAGTATTCGCAAGAATTGGAAATCCTAAAAACCTAGGAAAATGTGTCCCAGTTTAGCTCTAACGAATTGCTTGCGTTTTGTAGGTGAAGCGTAATAAAAAGCAGGCGCTTACTTTGCCTTGCCACCCAGCTTCTAAAGATCGGATCGGACAGAAGAAACACATAGTCATAGACCATAAAACGAAATAGAACCAAAATAGATTTTGCCAATTTTTGAAAAATTACAGGATGAGCAAAAACCCAGTAACTGGAACTAAGTCAGATGAAATGATGCTCGAACACAAGATAAGTGTAGGCTCAATTACGACCAAGCAGATCAGACATTACTGTAAACAGCGAGATGCAGACGCTACAATTCAAAAAGGATGATCTGGTTTTGGCCTGAACACTGGTACGTACGCAACATAAACAGGAAACGGGGTAGAGAGAAGATATGCAAACAAATTAAATGATCGAAAAGAAATGTCACTCAACGAAATAAAGAATTATGAAATAATGAACAAAAGAAAGAACAGAAATGCGACTTGATCCAAGTAAAAAATATATTCGTTAAAAATATTAATAGGAATTGTTGAGTCCAAAAAAATTCCAGATCGAGTCCTATCAACAAGGGTTTAGTTGGATTGGACTAGCAATGTGCAATTCACGTGATGTGATTGGTGAATGTTAAAATTTGACACTTAAAATTTATTTAGTGAATATATTTAATTTGAGATATAATTTCCTAATCCCATTTCAACTTGCGATAAAGTTTGGTCATGCCGCACTGGTCTTGATCCTACAGTTTTTTTTTACCACTGGGCCATTGGCTAGGGCTGAGGCAAAAAAAATAGATTTTGTGAGACAATAAATAGATAAGCTAATTTTATTATTATTTCTATTTTAAAACTTCTCTTACCAGAAATAGTTTTATAGAGTACTACTGAACTAACCTTGGTCGAAAATAACAATATGAAAAATTCAATTTTATAAACTGGACACAACACAATGTAAAATATAGTCAGAAGTTTAAATAGTGATCCCAATAGTGTACTTCTCAGTGAATATTTTAAAAATCCATGGCAAACTTAAAAAACTTTGGAATGAGCTAAAAAAATAAAATTTAACAATTCATTTGTAAATTTAATTTAAAAATAAAATATTTAGTAGCAAAAATTTTTGAGTGATAGTATTTCTTCTAAGAAAAATAAAAAAATTTTGATGAGAAAATCAAAATTTTTACTTTGTAAAATGCTCTATGATTTTAAGAAAAATTATCTGTGAAATTCATTACAAACCCTTAACCTTAAATATTTTTTTTTAATTTTGAGCAATTAAGTAAAATAAATTATTTTGTGTTAAATAATATATGTCATAAAATAGTATGCATCTAGAACAGGCAAATTTGATAACAATTCCTAAATTTGGCAAGAAAATTTTTAACTAATTTCAGTGAACAAGGACAAAAAAAAATTCACCATAGGTGTATCCAGGATTTTCCTAAGGGGAGGGGCCACTATTAGGTAAGATTTTCTACACTGAGGTTTTTATGCCCACTTATTGTAGAACTTTAATGACTCAATTTAGTCAATTTTAAATTAAGATCAGCCAAAATGATATTACATACACTTCATAACAGAATACTTTGCATAATATTTTAAAAATATTGGGTTAGCCATTTTTAAATCTATTTAACAACACTAGCTTTGGCTATGTTACATTTTTATAAAAATAATTTTAATTTTTAAGCTTATATAAAAATGCTTTCTTTCTATAACTTTTGAATTATAATCTTATTTTTAAAAATGATTAACTTTTACTTATTTTTCTTTCAAATTATTGTTTATAGAGATGTTGTATATACATTGGGTAGGGGAGGGGGGGGTGTTAAGGGAGAATTTTTATTAGCATAAAATAATATTTTAAAGAACAGGCAACTTTCTGATGGGAGGGAGGATTTTCCTATCCCTTTATGCCTGCTTTTAAAAAACATAAATTATCTTAGTATCAGCCAATGGTTTGTGTAAAATGTTAGGATGTCATTAAGTTATTGCAAAAATAAATATCTTAATCATAAAAAAAAAATCCATTGATACTTATCCTGGTTTGGCGGTCTGCATTTAATCATTAGAAAAATAAAAAAAATATCTTTAAATTTTACAATTTAAGATTGCAAGGATTCGAATTTAATAAATTATTTATAAAGCAAAGATAAATATGTAAAATAAAATTAAACTGTATAGGAAAAAAATCTAATTTGAAATAAAGTACATATATATATATGTGTTACCTTTTAAAATGCAAATTAATGTTAAAAAATATTATGAGTTCTTCTTATATTGTGAAAACTTTAGCAAAATTGAAAAAAGGATGTTAAAAATATAATTACTAATAAAGAATAAGTATATAATTTACTAATATATTTAAAATTTATCATAACATTATGAATAAATTTTTCTCATTAATTAATATTTATTGATCTTATAAGAGGGTATTTCCTATAATACCATACTGTCTATAAATATACATTTAATAATAATTAAGCTATAAAACAAAATATCTGTTACTATTATATATGCTTAAGAAAAATTAATTAACCTAAAGAAGTTAGTTCCCGTTCAAAATCAGATGAACCTTCTAAATTATATTGACCATGTCGTATAAGAAATAAATAACGAGAAGAGGATGGCATGGATCTCAAAATCTTTTCTTCTCTTATCTCTTTTTCCTTTTCATTTTTTGGCGGCTTTATCATATTTGAAGGGCTTCTTCTAATATAATATAAATAAAATTTCATGATTATAAGTTACTTGTCCCAATTATCATCCCATCTAATGGTACATGATTGTTCAATATTCCACTGAGCATATGCTACAAATTTATCCTTGTTATATAACCCATATGTAATTAATGCTAATCCAGCACCAACTGATGCACCAGTTAGAAATTTAGAAAATCTTGAACATAGTTTTGTAAATATAACCATTTGTACATGAATTTTGTGAATATTCTGAAGCTACCATAAAAAAAGTTAAATTTGTTAGAAAATTATGACAGCTGTTAAATATCAATTATTAAATTTTAATCAAAAAATATAGCAATATATCTACATATTTTCTTATATATTATTGTATAAAATTATTCTATAAATATATATTTTTGATTCGTCATATTACCTTATATTCTAATATGAAAAATATAGAATTGTTAAAGGATCAACGATCATAGATTCCATCCAAATTTCGTAAATTTTTCTGATCAGCGATTCTAATTTTTGAAGGCCTTGATAGACAATACTTATTTTATAAAAGAAAAGTGCCATGATCGGTTATCCTTTCTTTAGGAAATAGCCTGGATCAACAGTACAAAAATGAAGATCGGATTAGGATTTTCAGGCATTTTCAAATTGTGACTAAATTTTATACGGACTTTTGGCCTGCAAAGGCACGATTTTCGATAGTGTGAGAAGATAGAAATTAATTATTTGACTTCTTTTTTTTATTCATATCAGTTACTTTGTTATATTTAAGAAAGTATCAATATCATTTAATTTTATGGTGCTTCAAATTAAGGCTTTTTTTACATTACTTTTGGTAGGCTTCGTCCTGTAATGCAAATTTTTAACCAATACGCCCGTCATTGTTAGATTATTTAACAAGCTAAATATAACTGCCTACTAATTGTTTCAAAATTTTTAAACTAACCCATGTTTTTTTTTAAATATAAATCTAATCAATCAGTTTGAAGTATTTTTGTTATGTCGCATTTGATTTATTTTACATCTGATTTCTGATATTTTACTCCAATGTCTACAAAATAAAGTTAAAGTATAAGATTAATAAAGCCCGATCCATGAGTGGCTTGGAATGGCTATTATAAGAGTAAAGATTTGAGAATAATTATTAGAATAAGAATTTTGGGTATTATAATAAATTAGCTTTTATTTTTAATAAATTTAATTTATCATTTTCCATATTGGAAAATCTTTTCAATAAGATATAAAACCAAATTTATCATGACATTTATATTCTATTTATATTTCATTCTTCATTGAGAATAATTTTCCTATATATTTAATTATTTAATCGGATTTTATTTTAGTTGAAAAGTGAGAATTTTTTTTTAATATTCATTAACTTTTTCTTTCTATCTTATATTTATTAATTCTCTACAATTTCTGAACAGGCATTCATAGAGTAGAAAGAATGATACTCCCTATTTGTTATTAAATTTATACATGGATTGGCAGCAAATGCATTTATACCATTCCAATTGATTCCCAATTTGTCACATATATCATATTTAAATTCTTACCAAATAGAGGATTTAAATTTAAATATTTTCAATAAATTTATAATCGTTTATCTTTAATATTTTATATATTTTTTAAAAACTTATTTTTAAGCAATTTATTATGATGTAGATATATTTTTTTTAACTTATTTTTAAGCAATTTATTATGTAGATATTTTTTAAAAATATATAAATATAATAAGAGAATATTTTGACAGTTGATGAGAGTTCAAAAAATGTGAACAAAATTAAATTTTAATATTTCTAAGATATAAATTTTTTCTAAAGAAAATTTAAAAAAAATAAGAGCATGATGTTAAATGAATCAATTGAATTAAAAATAAAGGATGCATTTGTTTCTTTATTGTGCATATATATGGTAGGCTAAGAGATATAATAAATCATTATGTTAAGGTAAAATATACAAAATACAAAGCAGAGATGAACATGAGAAATGATAAAATGAAATTATGTATGTTGGGCAAGTATTAATTATTATTTTAAAAAAAAAATACTAATAAAATACTTTTGATTTTGAAAATAATAATCATACATATTTATATAAAATTATTTTAAAGGAATAAAATACAATATATTTTATCACCCAGTCAATAGTGTTGTTGAACAACCCGATTTATAATAAAGGCATGATTTAGTCTTTACTCAAAATAATATTATGAAGCCTCGAGATTTGGTAAATAGTGGTCCAAACGATTTTGCCATCTTTCCGCAAATTTTCAGGCTTACATATATAGTGGCTAAAATTTTAATCAGGCCGTTTTTAAAATGGGGTTTTCAATAACACTACCTACCAAATAAAATTCCATCCACTGAGTAAATTATGGAAATGTTTATTTTACGTTTTATAATATAAATAAAACATAAATAATGTTTTAATATCTATTCATATAATCATTATTCTTAAACATATTTATCACTTCAAAAAAATATATTGCTTAAATTAAAATAATGAACGAACACATAGGCAAAGCTAGGATTTTGATAATTCGGGGGGGGGGGGACTATCAGGTGTGTTTTACTCTTAAATTTTATTGGAAGACTTTAGAATCCATTGTGGGCCTTTGGCTATATTAGATTTTCAAGCCTATGTTAAATATTTATTTATTTTCATTTAATTATAAGTAATATTATAAAAACAAATAATATTTGTTTGAATAACAATTGGTATAAAATGTTATTTTCGTAAGTAAGAATAACTTTTAAAAATTAAATAAAAAGTTAAACATTTAAGATTTGGTAAGGTTAAAAAAGATATCTTATTCAAGTAAAGAAAAATGATAAAAAGTATATACACAATTAAATTTTAAATAATAATATTTCAATAACTAAAATATTTTTAAAGTTTATTTTCGATTTTCACATTTAAATTTTTTTTAATTATATTCGTTGTTTTAGAAGGTTATCAACTTTAACTAATTTTTCTTTCACATTTCTTCTTTAAAGTTATATATTGTATACCATCTTTGGGGGAGAGTAGAAAAAGGTGTGTGGGTGAAATTTTTTTATAAGCTTAAGATGATATTTACGAGAACAAACAAATTTCCGAAGTGGAGGTCTGCCCCCCCCTCCCCCCCCCCGGCTAAGCTTATGAACAAACATAATGCTCAATTTTTAAGTACCATAGTAGTTATTATTTTTATTATATTTTTCAGATTAAAAATGTTCTATTTATATAGTTAGTTTTATTTATTATAGAAAAATGAACCCGTTGAGCTTATTTTTGTAATTCAAGGAAATTATTTATCGAGATTATATTTTTTAGATATTTTCTAAATTTGTTTCTTTAAAATCATTGATTAAGAAATACTGGGGAAATATCTTGTCTTCTTTATAAAATAGAATACTTTTTATAAATTGATAATTAAACTTTAAAGATCTCTAGAAGAATTAGGAATAATATTGATAAAAATACTTGAATTTAAAATTATAGAAGAATTTTACTCTACTTCCAAAAAAAAATGTAGTGCCTGTATGTGTTGTTGGTTAAAAGAGATCCATCACTAGAAGAAAGAAGGAGGATTTTGAAATTTATATATTTAATAGATACAACGTCTAATCTTTATTTAAACTAAAACAAACTAAACATGTTAATTAATAATTTTTTTTACAATTTATTTGTAAAATAATAAATTAAATATTATTTCTAAAAGTAATTATTTATTATTTAATAATGCTAATTTTTTTTATAATATGTAAGAAATTTTAAAATTGTAAAAGATCTTTTGAGATTTGATTATGGGGAGGGGGGGGATTTGAGGTAGCGGGTTCTGTGAGTGTTGATGGAAAAATATCAGGGAGACTTTTGCGGTGGAGGGGGGCTTAGAGTCCTCTGTATAGAATTCCTACTATAATAATAATAGACGAGCCTCCCTGGTGGGTAGAAACCTTGTAACTCTATGTAGAGAATGACTACCCTAACCTTGTGAATAGCATTTACATGAGGTGGGAGTGGTGGGGGGGGGGTAGGAAAGTTTGATTCCAATTTTTTTGAGGGATTAGGCATTTAAGGAGGTAGTAGGGTAGGGGTAGGATAGATATATTGGGGGTTATCTTGAATATTTAGTTGAAGTAGGGCAAAATGTATTGCTGCTAAAGTTGATACTTATAGACCTATTATAATACAATAATATTGCACATCGATCAAATCTAAATATTTCACACAACCATAGACATTATTTTTCAAACAAAACTATTTCTGGATAATTTATTACTATCATTTTGAATTAATTTAAAAGGATTAGACATTCTATCAGTAAACTCATATACATGCCAAACAATATACTCTAATAATGCATCATTGTGAATGCGAGGGTTTTCAATTGAATTAATGTTTTAAAATACAAGTCTTCACAATATTTTAACAGTTGGCAGTAGAGCATTAATAATCTAGGTCGTTCTTTTTAAAATATATGAAGGGAGTACCATTAAGGTGTCATTAATAATGGTAATATTGCCCTCAAAGCGGCAAAATATGGGTAGATATAAGTCTTTGAAGGTGTTGGCATCAATATTCTATTGACGAGGCCTGATTGATATTTTAGAAATAAGAATATTAGGAGTGTATAGTTTTAATTATATCATAGGCATAGCCAGGATTTTTCTAATGGGGGGATTAAAAAATTACTGGGGGCTTCGTCCCCAGCATTTTGGGGGAAAAAATAAGTCTGGAACAAATATGATATTTATTTTTATTAGTTTATATAAAATATAAAATTACTTGTATATACATTTATATAAAAGAATGGTAATAATTTATTTTATACAAGTATAAGAAATTTATTTATAAAATGTAGACATATAGTTGATATTCCTATATTATATAGAATTATTACTAGGTAAAATTCCACTTTTACAGACATATTTGACAGTTAAAAGAATGGTAATAATTTATTCCATACAAGTATAAGAAATTTATTTATAAAATGTAGACATATAGTTGTTATTCCTATATTATATAGAATTAATACTAGGTAAAATTCCACTTTTACAGACATATTTGACAGTTAGAGAATATATTACAGTTAATATTTTAACAAATTTTACTAATCAATGCTTTGATAATAAATATAGCAACAATTTGCATTCAATTATTTTACTCCATCTATTTATTTATATAAAAATGATTTTAAAAATTAATTTTCATATTATTCATCCCACAATGTCTTTAAAAGATATTTTCTGATGTCCTTATCAATATTTTATAGCTTTCTGTAAAATATATAATTAGCTAAATTGGTAAAAATTACTTGATTGTCATATGATAATTGATAAAATAAGATATATTGTAAATCTACGACATATAATATTCCACTGTTTGTATTGTGCTTTAATTTTTTTATTTAATTTATTATTTAATTTTATCAATAGTTTTATAATTATATTTTACTTTTATTAAGATAAATAATTTAAAATTACTCACTTTATAAAAAAATTATATTTAATATATTATATTATTTAGTAATTTTATGGATCTATTATTAATAATTATAATACATTTCACTTTTGTCTTAAGACTCTTTGGCGTATATTCCATTTCATAAAAAACATTTTTGGTTCACTTTTTTTATATATAAATACTTTTTCCAAAGATGTATAAATTATGATGAATAGTTTTATAAAAAAATATCAACTTTTACATTCTTTCTTTCAAATTATTATTTAAGATATATACATATATTTTTGGGGGTCAGGGAATGGGTTAAGGACTAAGAGGGATATTTTTTATTAGCTTAAAAGGATATTCACAAAAAGTGATAACCGGGTACGCCTATGATTATATGGAATTTATTGGTGGCTAAGGTATAAAAAAATTCTAATAAATATGAATGATGTATAGTTTTGCCTGTTAAAGAAAAATCTTTTCACGAAAATGCAGACAAGGCTGTTAAGAAGGTGATATGATATAGTATAACTAATATAACATTCGAAAAAGCTTATAAAAGGGGAATGACTGTTGTTCTGATGGTTATATTTGTATTAAGATGATTGGTCTAACTGAAAGAAAAAAGGATAAATATTAAATTGTGGAATATTGTAAATGTCAAATCCATAATTTCCGGACAGGGTCTCTATAAAATATAGTAAGTGAACGCTGTTTTAATACACTGATCTGACTGGCGCGATCCGGACCAATTTTCTTATAACAAAAATTTCTACACAACATATTTATTAAATAGTTAGTAATTTCTAAAAACATTTATTTTATGATGATATTTATAAATTCAGATATAATATAAATATCAAAATAAATTTATCTGATTTGGCATTTCTATCTACGGTTTTATTGCTTAGAGGCACCTTTCACATTTTATATAAACATATTTTAATTTTATTTTTTTAAATATAATCTTATTTATATTTTTAAATAGATTCTTATTCTGTATCTTATTTTATAAATTGAAATCTATAAAAAAATAAAAATTCCTCATTTATATTCCGTTTTTAATGCATTATAAGATCAAATATCCTATACTGATTAGAGACTTTCATGGGTAGGGCCGGCTCGCATTCATTGGTTTAATATTATATTTTCTGGCTTTTGACTTTTTTTTAATGGGCTTGGGCCTAAAGTTATTTCATTTAAATTTAGCTTTAAAACAGTTGATAACTTAAAAAAATGTTGCAATTTCTTCTAATAACAATAAATTTTAGTATTGCAAACTAAATGATTGCCTAAATGCACTGAAATGTTGTTTATTTTTAATTACAATAGATTAAATTTTTGGATATGGGCTTGGGCCGGATTTGGACAAATTTGAAGCTTATCATGGGCATGGGAATTTTTTAAAATATTAAATATGGGCCGGGCCTTAGCAAAAAATTATGGCCCATGAAGGTCTCTGATACAGAGAATATTAAAATAAGTTCATATGTAAGTTAGTTAGTAATATTTTGATAATGATACGGTAACCAATAGGGGTGGAGAGTCTAAAATTCCCTCACTACATCATGGAAAATTTATTAAGTTTTTGTGAATTATCATTTAGCGAGCAAAAATTAAAATGTAAAACCATATATTATATTTTTTTAAATTTAAGCAGGTTAAAGGTATATGGAAAACCGGCCTAAATAATTTTTTATCTTTTTTATGTTGCAAATTTGCGAGTCTCAAGTAAAATTCATGGAAGAAAATGCCACCTAAATTTTATAAAATCCTGATTAAGATAAATATAATTTATGAATCCAGGGAAAAGGGAAGGAAGGAGATAATAAATAATAGTTATAATTTTATGGAATGTGCTGGCAAAGCGCAGTCAAAGGGAAGGGAGGTAGGGTTTTCTGGTTATATTGAAAATTTAATTAATAAGAAAAATAATTTATATTTTTTTATTTAATTTATATTGAAATTTTAATTTAAATTAGAAAATAAATTCATTTTCTCAAAAATAAATTTTTCTCAAACATAAATGACTGGAGGCATTTACTGAATCAAAATCTTGGCAAAATATTATCAACAATTGAGATTTTAAAAAAAATATAACGAATCAAAGTCTGGCTTCGCAAGATTCTATAAACACAAAATGTTTAACAAAATAATTAGCTAAATTATAACCTCCGATATACCTAACATAGTGATATCACCGACATAAATATCTTTTAACCGCTGACAAATATGTCAGATGGGATCTTACCTTCAAATGGTATTATCAAAGATTTTAGCCAAAATATATTATATAACTCTCGAAATTTCGTATAAAAATAAGTAGAAAGGTTTGATTGACTATCTTTTCAAATTTCGAGGCTTAATTTTTTTTTTTTTAAATTTTGATTTTACTCTTTTTTATTAAAACGCAAAAATCGAGGTTTTTCATTCAAATTCTCACATTAAAGCGCTATATAAACCTTTTTGTAGTGTTGTAAACGAACGCGTTCACGTTTTTTTGAAAAAAGGTGATGAACGGCGTTCCTTTTTTTTGACAAACTTTGAACGTGAACGCGTTCCTTTTCTTTGATGAACGCGTTCAATTTTACGTTCGTTCAATTTTAAAAACACTTTTTATTTTTATTTATTTAAAAATTAATATTAATCCGCATTTTTTAACAAAAAATCTTATATTTTTATTTATTTAAAAAATTAATATTTAATCCAATTTTTTAACAAAAAAGTCTTATATTTTTGAATCAGCTGTTTTTACTTTTTCCTCTTTCATATTGCAATTAACGTACCATAACGTGCTACTGCTAGAGAAGATAAGATTAAAGTTTATTAATTTGAATATTTTATATTTTAATTTAATAGATTAGCATTTGCATGGATATAAATATTTCATCATCAGATTCTGAAAATCAAAATTCAATATTAGATGAATTAGAATTACCATGGCCCAAATATCAAAAATATTTCACTGTTTTAAAATCAAAAGGTAATTCAATAGTTACCAAATGTAAAATGTGTCCAAAAAGTATTATATCATTGTCAACATCTTCAAGCTCCAATTTAAAAAGACATCTGATTGTAACATTAATTATTTTATATTATATAATATGTATAACTATATAGCCAGTTAATAATTTATTTTAATTGTTCTAAGTAAAAATAATTACATAATATATATATATAGTTAATTATAATAATAAGGCATTTTAATATTAGTATTTAAGAAAAAAATTTTATAAATTTATTTTTTTATCGCTCTATTATATTGTATTTATAATTATATTATCAAAATAAAACTATTATTTTTTTATCATGGCTAATATATTGTGTTGAAAAATATAAGGCATGTATTTATATTAAATTAAATTTAAAAAAAAATTTATCATAAAATTTTGAACGCATGAACGCGTTCATGAACTTGAACGTGTTCCTTTTTTTGAATTTGAACGTGAACGTGAACGCATTCGATTTTTGTCAATGAACGTTGAACGCGAACGCGTTCGATTTTTTTAAAAATGTTTACAGCACTACCTTTTTGTGATTTTATATTTCATTCAATACTTTTCTCTTTTATTGGTACATTTATCTCCTTTCATTTTTAAAATATTAAGGGTAATCCACACTTTAATTAGTTATATTTGAACCGAAAGAGTTGACAAAAATTCAGTTATAAATTTTCAAAGAAAATTATGCAGGTTTTCCCTAACACATACACAAACTATAGATAGTGTCATTTTCATTTATATTATATATTTTTTTTCCTTTTTTCAGAATTTAAACTTACATTCAATGCTTTAATTCTACATCGTTTTAAAAATATTTAGATAAAAGTTTCATAGTTTATGATATATTTTTTATATATCCATAACATAATCAATAGTATAATAATTTTATTTTAGGATCAAATTTTTAAAGGAAGAAATTAACCTACATCTTTATTTTATATAATTTATAAAGCTTCTATGTTGACAACCCAATGCCTTGAAAACAATCTCCTTATCCATCTAGATGCAAATAAATAATTTTATGGTCCATGTTGGAATGTAATATGTTATATCTAACGAATTTAATTTCATACTTATTTTAAAAAACATATAAATTTATAATTTAATTGATCTATTTATCAATAAATTGAAATGAAATTTCCTTGCAAATAACCATATCTTTATAATGCACTCACATCAATTAATAAAATACAATCTACGTGTATAAAATATTTTTAATTGCCAAGATAAAAATTAATGAAGAACGCTATTTACCAATTCTGGTTGCATTGATTAATGTGATATATCTAATAAGAATTTTATTGTTTAAGTATATATTCTCCCCCAAAAGATCAATATCTGCCTTTGTCTATGACCAATGACCCCCTATTTGGAAATGGCTTCAACCCCCCCCCCCCCCACGCACTCTTCCACCTTTTTATTTAGACGCTGATGATTTATAAACAATTTATTAATTAGTTAATGTTGTAATATGCAAATATATTTTTTATTTAATTTATATATTTTAATTATATGCTAAATTACTTATTAAATTATGAAAGATTGGTTATGCATAGACAGTATATTTTGTTAGATAATAAATTTTATTATGTAAATGAGATGAAAAAGCGACATAATTATAGAGATTTTATACTTAACAGTTTAACAATTGTTTAGTTATACACTTTTTTTATATTTTATAATTTTTATATTTTAATTTTTATAATTTTTGTCTTACTTATAACTTTTACCTTATGGATTTTAATAATGATTATTAAATGAATAAAGATTATTAAAGGGTATATTATTAATTAGAGCCTTTATTATTTATATATACATTTTTCTTTATTACAAGGGTTACTCCAATCTTGTTTTTTACAGTTACAATCAGAGAAGCATGTTACATTAACAAAAACAATTATTATTTCCAACGAGTTGACATGTAAAAAAATTATAAATAGGTTTTATAAGCACAATTAGAAATTATGACCATCATTTTTTTTTAAAAAATATAGATTTTGGTATTTATCAAGGTAACATTTAATTGAGATCTTCTTGTTTGATTATAGGTTAAAATCACACATCCTTTGGTTCCGATTATTCTTGGTAAAAAAAAGGGAAAATGATTATATAAATAAAATAAAATATTTAGATATTAAGGAATACCTTCAAGTCCTGTTCTAATAATTCATTTAAATCTCAAATTAATAAATCTTTACCATAAACAAATGAAATGGCATTTAAGAATATACAAAAAGTTTATGGAAAAAAAAATTTTCAAAATCGTTATCATTTAGCAAAAATGTTATATATGATATGATCCTTCACAATTTTGCCCAATCTTGATCCTTTTTCCTTAATTTTTACTATTCATTGCCTTTAATCTATTTATGATGGAACTGGCCAAAAAAAACAACTTAGGAAAATAACGAAAAAAGGACACCATTTTGGCCTCTAATTGGAGGATAATTGTAATCACAAAGAATTCGCAAATGATCTACGATTAGTTCTGACATGAGATTTGCATGATTTAGATAAATATATAGGATTAACTACGTGCACTATATAATTGAGATGGATTTATTAATACTATAAAGAATAAAGATCTTAATATAATATATACCTTTGAATAATTTCCAAAACGAAGCCTTGTAATCGGTGTCGTAATAATAAAAGAGGAAAAAATCGTAAATCAAACTAAACGTTGTGAAAAATAATAACCATTTTCTAGCCATTATGTTTTGATTAGTGAAGGATACCATAAAATATCTAAGTTTCTAATTAAATAAATGTGAAAGAATAATTTTTGGCCTGCATTAAAAAAGTTCAAATAATCAATATTTAATATACTACTACCATAGCTTATAAACATTTTGAGATCTCGTTGATTAAATATAATTAAGCCGCAAAAGTATGTTATTATAGAACAGTTAAATCGATGAAAGCCGGAAACTTAACAAAAGGCAGGTAATAATTGAAATTTTTTTTAGCTATTTATTTAAAAGTAAACCAAGATTTACTCGAACCCTTTCAGGTGCTGAAAAAAAACATCGTATGATTTTTTGTTTTTTATTATGGCAAAAAGGTTTATTAATATCTATATAAAAATAAAGATAGATAAGATAGAAGTGATTTGCCTCTTTTTATAAAAGATGTAGGGCTGTTCATTAGAGTAGAATATGATAGCACCCAAAGGGTTGCAGGATAAAATTGTGCATTAATAAATATTGTATTTAATATGTTTCTATAATATTTACATAATTTTTAGTTTATTTTTAAATCTTCTCAAATGGAGAAACATTTAAAAAAGTTTATAATAAATAATAAGGTTCTATGAGATTATGATTTTTACCGATTTTTCTGTTATACATTAATTAACCAACTATGGATGATAATTAAAGGAAGAAAAAAAAATGTAATAGTGTTATATATATTATAATATATATTTGAATGATAATCATACCTCTTTTAGATATAAAACGAAGAAGGGTAACCAAGAAATGATGAATAAGAATGAGAGCAAACACATCATCTTAATTATATTAAATTTTATTTTTCGTACTTTACCAAGGAAAGGCCGCTTTTGAATTCTAAAGCAATCACGAAGTTTAAACTTATTGAATTTCGTACCAGGAAGGCTCTGTATTCTAGCGCCTTCACGAAAAAGGTTATTGCAATTTTGAATATTTATATTATTATTAGATATATCTTGGAAAATAGGGGCAGTACGGGTTGCAATAGCAAATATTTTTTTATTTGTTTTAACTAAGAAACAAGTTATGATGGCATAATTGATGATGATCCAAACAGACGGCACGAAGAACACCATTATAGATACGAAGATCGCATAAATCAATTGATACACGCTGGATTTTATACAGGCGCAGTCTACGATTAATTCGTAATCACTTGAAACACCATTCTTACTTGTAGTAGACTCCAACTTATAAATACGACTTATTCTTGGATTTCTGCTTGAAAGATGCCCATATGGAATATATGAGTCGGTTCGATATATAGGCATCTCCAATCGTGTTTTGGAAACCTGCATCAAGAGGCGTATTTTTTTTTCTCTACACGATCTGTATTGGTTGTTCAATCTCCAAAGGGGTGTGTAACGGGATGACAATTGGGATAAGAAGTTTTTAAGTTGGTTATCGAGACTATTGATAGCGCTTTTATTATAAATCCTCCCAAATTTGTTTAAAATCTCATCACGGCTTCCAAATATATACTGTTCACAACTTAAGCGCATCTCCCCATATTCATCATCGTTGAAACTCATATTATTTAGATTTATAAATTTTTGTTGGGCAGGCTCCATTTTGATATTCGGTGGAGGATAAGGGATAAGTGCGTAAGTGACATCATACAAGAATAAATTTGGAACCGATACAATAAGGCCGAAAATCCAACATAGGGCAGCCACGTATTTACATTTTTTATCCATTCTGTATCTGTTGAAATTGGAAGCGGAGACGCTAGCCGTAGTGATTCTCATTCTATCTATCGAAATGATTAAAATCAAGTATATTTGAACCGATGCGCAAAATACAAAGAGAAAGTGTACCATCTTGCATAGAAAAGTTCCTGTTTAATAAATAACAAAATGTTAATTGATTAAAATAGATCATATAGTAATTTTAATAGTAAAAATCCGAAAATAATATTAAGGAATTCTATAAGGAAGAGTTTATACTTTAACTAGTGATGTTATCTTTGTAAAGTTAATAGTTGTATCCTTAAAAGCAGGTTGATTTTCCCAAAAAAATGTATAAATAACAAATTATAATCATGCGTATATCGCGGATGGAGAGCTATGGGAAGCCACCCCCTTCCTAATTTTGTTGATTTTTACCCCCTTTCCAAATTGATGAGGGGATGAGTCCTCCCCCCCCTCCCAATTTTTAATGATTTTTCAAAAGTGTTAAAATTAAATATCTCTTTTCTTCATTAGTGTTATAAAAATTAAAATTTTTATATAGTCGAAAATATTTTTCATAATTTTTTTTATAGTAACGTACGAAAATGAGAAGCAAAAAGTTTTATTTAAAAATATATTTTATTTTCATTATTTTTATAGATTTATAAGTAAAGTAACGGTGATAAATAGTTCCATTTTTAGCAGGTTTTAAGTTAGCTTTAAGAGGTTAAATCAAATTTGTAAGCAAAAACTATGATCCTAGGCTCGAAGATTTATAAAAGATAGAGCTTAATCTTGAAAATAACATATTCTTGCCTAAAGACTTATTGAATTTTTTTGACTATTAGGATTGAGTCGGTTTAGCAACACTACAGGCAAGGATCTAAATTTAAAAAATTCTTTTTAATGTTTAAATAGACATTTCCAAATAGTTAGATTGTTAGTTGTTAAGATTGAAAGATTAACTTTGAAAATTGTTAAAAACCTCAATATAAAATAGTTTCTTTTTTATCCTTCGTAGGTTTTGTCTTCAATACATAAATTTTTTTTGTTACCCTTCTTTTGTTTTAGGCCGCGTCCAAAATGTTTTTAAAAAATCCGTAAAATATTAAAATTTTCACAAATTATTAACAAAACACTTTGGACACATTTATTTTAAAAAAATAAAAATTAAAATATTTAAAATACTTGATATGATTCAATTATTAGTTATTTATTATATAATATTTGAAGATACGACTGAACATAGAAATAGATATAATTTGGAGTCTTGGGTTCGAGCCCCAGCCAGGGCGCCAATTGAAGTGTCGGGGCTTCAATTATGGGTAGAATGGTAGGTGGCACGTCTCGATGAGATTTGGTATGCGTCATTTTAGATTATTAAAAGCAACTACAACACTTATGTTTTAACTTTTATTTGTTAAGAAAAAGAAAATAATTAATTATAAAAATTTAAGAAGCATCAATTAAAACAAATAAATTATATTTTTAAGTACAAAAAATAATTATATTTTAAATTTTAAAACAAAAATAAAGTATATCTTTAGTATAAAAATTTGTCCCTTATATAAGGAAAATAAAATGCGCAATTATAAATTAAAATAAAATTGGCGCAAAAAAAAAAGAACGTAAGTTTTTTTATATCAGTTTCTTCGGTCTCCTTTTACCCAATGAACCATTTAGGAAAATGTTGACAATAATAAAATATTATGTAGTCATCATCTACATGGCAGAAAATTTATTTAGGGCAAATCCCTTCCAAAATCTACCTCTAATACCCTAAAATTAATTTTTACGGCCTCGGCCGCCCTATTTATCCGCCCATTTTATTATAACAGCCACATGATTTTTATTAAATTAATATTATAATGACCCACCATTTATAACCTCCAAGCAATTCTAATTAAAATTTTTCAGTCCCTCCTAATTATTTAAGCTAGGAATAACAAAACATTAGTTGACGATAATCAACTAGTTGTTACTAACCGTATTTTAAAAATCATCCATGAACGTGGATAATTATCCAACTGTACTAAAATTTTTAATGAAAAATAAATATTAATTTCTTTAAAAAGCATCATGCAGTCCTATATAATAGATGGCTTTGGAAATGACACAAAAATGACTTGAATACATTTTAATAAAAAATTTTTAGAAATTCTTTTCGATATATTCTTTATTCAAAAAGAAAAAGGACCTAAAGAATCTAGAAGCATAATTTGACTAGAAACAAATAAAAAGAATCTGCGAATCTAAATTTAGTGAATATAAAACGATTGCTAGGCTTCAACAATATATTGATGAAGATGTACCTAATAAAAAATTAAATTTTCCTTAATTATGGTAGCTTGATCCTGCTGTACTGCCTAGTATGAAAGGGATTCTCATTTTATGATTTTGATTGTGGTAGATAATCGAGCGAGTTTGAAAAGTAAATAGTTTATCAAAATTTAATGATCATAAATATTAATGAACTCTCAATATCGGAATGGATCCAAATCCATACATCAAAATATGGGAAAAGAATCATTTAACGGGCATTATGAAATTCGAAAAAAAAAATACAGCCTAGAGAAATGAAAGATTTATAGAAAATAGAAAATATCGGTTTAAATTTGTGATATTATTTTTATTCGCAATAAATAAAATTCTTTTTAATAATATATTAAAAATTGTCCCCCCCCCCCCATTCGGCTAAATTCTAAAGCAATACAACTCTGATTACGATATTTATTTTCCATAAAATTTGATCATATTAAAATATAATTTTATTTTAACAATAAACTATTTTCAAAAGAAGGTATGCTGGTTTTTCTTTAAAAATCAGATTCCCTAGACTAAACAAACGATCTACATGTAAATGAGTAAATTTGGGAAATTATCATATAAGATACTAAATGTGATATATAATTTATTTAATATTTTTATAAAAGTTACTTTTGTCGTTACATTCCAAAAAATATAAATAGTTATCCTTACTTTTTTTTAGAAAAATTTAAATAGTTTTACTTGTAGCTAGTCTAACTAGCAACTATTTACTTATAAAAAAATGTTAATTTAAAAATATTTCAGATACAATGCAAAACAAAACATCCTGCAATCATAATTTATTACTATACATCTCGTTAACATGTGCATTAATGTTATTTAGGAAAACTTTAGACTCCGATGGTGCTCAAATCATAGAACATCACCTTACATTTACGCTTTATTAAACTTTACCTTCATAATAATCCGTAAAATGGGAAATATCGTGCAATTGCTGGGGTAAACTGATGGCTCCCGTAAACATCATACATATGGTTAAGTTCTTGATGTAAAAATAAGTGGAATTTCCTTTAAACCGTCGAAGCTTATCTTTCCAAAGGACGATTAGAATGACGCTATTTAGTAAGAATCCGATAATTAAAAGTATGGTGAGAAAAGATATGTATTTGATATGAATGTTTTGCTCTAGCGGCATAACTTTTTTGTTTGATACCATTACAAATTTTTTAAATGGGTTGGGTGGATGTTTTAAAATTTTTATTTTTAAAATTGAATTTTAAAATTAATATAATTTATTATGTTAACTTTTTTAAAGTGCTTTTCCCAAAACAAGCAATATATTAGAAGATGTTAATCATTTTTAGAAAAATCTCCTGCTATGAGATAAAATTTCAATTATTCCACTTTTATATAATCATTTTTAATTGATTAAATTTTTGAATTAGATAAATCTATTTATTATAGCTTTTAGTAAAAAATATGGCATTAAAAAAAATTACATACATATATATATATATATATAAAAGTCAATCGATATAAATGTTATACAATTCAAGAAATAGTTCTATGGATAGATATGTAAGTGAGACTTGCAGATCTGATGTTTGTTAGAATGTTAAACTTTTCTTGAGGTTTGTTTAAAGAAGATTTTGAAATTCATAGAATAAAAATAAGAATACGCTTGAAATTCGCCAATGCATTAATATTTCTTATTTTAAATTTATTAAAAATACATTTGATTTTTAAAGATTTAAATACCAAGCCTAGATTATTATTTAGTAATTTTATGACTTAATTAGCCATTTTAACAAAATGATTTCATTTGGTATTATAGCATATAAAATGTCGCTTTTTAATCATGCAATATTTTATTTTTTTCCTGTAATCCAATGGTATTGTTTGGAATGCTAAACAAAAGTCAAATTAAATTTATCTAAATTTATATATTAAATGTAAAACATAATCCAAAATATGAGGATTAACAAATATTTGTTAAAAAAAAGTTTGTGGAAAAAATAATTTCGGTTATTCTTACTTATCATATGAGTTTTAATAAATGTTTTTTTTTATAATTAAACACTTCGAAAAGAGATTTTACTTTACTTTTAAATATATAATGTAATATTTATACTTATAATATAATCCATTAAATAAGCTTTATAACAAATAAAAATTGTATAATGAATTTAATTATGCAGATCTATTTTTAGAAAGAATCCTATATTTTTCTATTATAAAATAAACTCTCATCTTCCTGCTTTGTATATAATGTAATTTTCTTCTTATAAGTTGTAATGTGAAGCCATTTTTCCTAATATTAATGTATCTGAAAAATTAAAAATTTCATTTTTAGTATTTCTTGGCATTATTAGATAACATTTTGGCAAATTTTAACATCTAAATAGACTCACGTAACATTAATTGATTAAAAATATATATGGCATTCATATTTTTTAAATCTATATAAATTACCCTCATTTAAGGGTTCGTATCAGGGTTGGGCAAATTTTCAGAAAATTGTATTCGGATACAGATACTTTATAAAAAAAATTATTTAAGATACAAGATACTTTAGAAAAATTTTAATAAGATATAGATACAAGATACTTATAGCTTTATTTTAAAAAAAGTATTAAGATACAAGATACTTTTTTAAAAAAGCTTTATTTTCTTATCTATAATATAAATTTATATTTAAAATAAATTGTAGAAAATAACAAATTTATTATATAAGATAATGCGATATTTTTTTTAATAATTGTATAATTAGTAAATAATAATAAATCAGCATTATTTTTTAATATTATTAATTTTTCAAATAATTTATCGTTCAATCTTTGACGATTTGGTCTATTAACCATATTAGCAAAGCTAAATAATCGTTTAAAGGGGGGGGGGAAGAGGAAGGTAATATTGTGTTATATTTAATAAATATCTCTTTTATATATTTATAACTATTTAACATATTTATACTGTGCCTGTCATCTTTCATATAATTTAGGACCTCTAAGAATTAAATGTGGTACTTTTAAAACAAAAGTAATCATCATCTTCATCAATTAAAGATTTTGTTGACCTATTAATTTCAATATTATTTTTAAAAATAATTAAAGCTTTATGTATTAACAAATCCTGAAGGTATTTTTTTTTCTTTTTCACCATCAATCCAACGATTTTTAAAATATGGATGAGAAATAGTTGCCAAAAATGCGCTTTTAAAGTTATTATAAAAATCATATATATTTTTAAATCTTTTATTTAAAGAATTTTCTACGGCAATAGCAAATGGTTTGCAAAAATGTAGATCAGTTTGAATTAAATTTGTAATTTTTTTTTAACGACATTTAATATTGGAGCTGATTCTCTATAATAGCAGTTGATTTCACTTTGTATTTTATCAATCTCTATAGCCAATGGGGTCATTATATTGAAACATTCTTCTAAATATTGAATTTCGATATCTCTTAATTTTGGAAATTCCAATTTTTGACATAATTTAGGAAGTTCGCCTTTAAATTTTAATAAACTAATAAAACTATCAAACAAACTATTCCATCTTGCGCAACAAGGTATAACTAATTGTTTTCCTAAAACTGCTTTGATAAGTTCTGCAGTTTTAGGCCTATTACTAGCATTCCATAGCATAGTACATTTAGCTATTGCGGGATGATGAATTTTAGAAATGTTAGGAGAATCTTTAATAGCTTTCTCGACATCTGTTGTGGCAATAAGACTTATCGTATGGCACAGACAACGAATGTGTTGAGGCAATGCTATTGAGGCTTCTTTAGACCCTTAAATATAAATAATTTTATTTGAATAAAATTTTTAACTAAATTTAAGATATCATAATAAATTTTACTATAAAAGAAATATATAATACTTTCAATGATTTCGAATTCTATACATTCATCATCATTGATGTCAAAATCATTCTCCACACCTCCCATAGAATATCCAAACTCCTTGAAAGCTTTCTTGAAGTTAGAGCCCATTTTAATTTCATCATCAATCAATAATATGAAAATCTATTTTAAATATATGGAATATGAAATGATAATGAATATGATTATAAATGTGATTTATTATATAATTATATATTATACTTTTAGATGCTTGACAAAATTTGATGACGAGTCCGCAGAACCACTTATAGATTTGTGGCATTTTTAACATTCTGCAGTAATTTTATTATGATCATGTGTTGAAGTCCTTGAAAAAATTTCCCATTTAAAATACTTAATTTAAATTTATAGTTATATTTTTCTGTTGAAAAGAATCATCTGAAGACAAAGATAAACATATTATTCTATTTTCTTCTTCCATTATTTTAAAATAGACGGATATAAAACGATTCAAATAAAATATGGTAGTTCTAATTGTTAGCAAATTGCTATATGACGACCAACGTCATATATCATAAATTATCTTAAAATATCTAAATTCTGATTAAATTTTTCATTTAAATTTTAAAACAATATTTTAAATTTTAATACTATTTAAATTAACTAATATAAAATTTTTAAGGTATCTGTATCTTTTTGAATACAAAGTTGGTTAAGATACAAATACTTTTAAATAATATGTATCTTAGATACTGGATACAAGATACTTTCCAAAATTTAAAAAAAGATACATCTAGTATCTTAGATACAAATATCCGCGTTACTGCCCAATACTGGTTCGTTATAAAAAATGCTCACCAAATAACGAAGTTATGATATCATACGATTTAAAAACGTGGTATATACCTAAGAACATATGGTTATAGTGTAATAAATTTAATTTTTTTTTTGATAATACGAACCTTGACATATGGATCTTTTCAGATTTTATCCTAAGAGGGCATCCAACAAGAAGATCCATTAGGACCTCTACTTTTTTGTTTTGGAATCCATCATCTCATCTACCAAATCAAACAAAATTTCAACCTAGATCTTAATCTATGGTATTTAGACGATGGGGCCATCTGTGGCCCTTCAGCTAATGTACTTAGCGCCTTAAAACACCTGGAAATTAATTCCCAAGATATCGGCCTGGTACTCAACATAAATAAAACAGAATTATGTTTCTTAAACAATAAGCCACAAAAGTTGGAAGGCTACAAAATCAATGCTCCCGATAGTTTAACACTACTTGGGTCCCATTAGCTAATGCTACCAAGTCAGAAAATTTCCTTCATAACATTTTTAAAAGCTTTTACAGCATGGAGCACATTCTATGTCACCTACCAGCAGACCAAAGTTTATTTTTAATACGCAAATGCCTTTACATAACTAAATTTTTGCACATTTTCCGATCATTATCTTTTTTCAAAAACAATGAATTCATATCTATAATTGTGGATAAATTTAAAATATTTCTAGAAAAAATTTTAAACATAAATTTAAACTCATTCAATTTGTCACTTGTCCAGCTACCTTCTAAACTAGGAGGTTTAGATTATTTTCCACTCAATCTTTTATCCTTATCATCATTCGTATCATCTAGATTATCTAACAATTCTATGATTTCTGGCTTCATATGTCCTACCGATCGTTTATTAGACGATGCTATTGACAAATGGAAGGCAAACACACTCATTAACACCGTATTATTATCAATCATCATACACAAAAAATTTTTCACACCTTTAATCTCGAAATACCAAACAGATTTATCAGTCAATCCACCTTTAGATTGCATTCATTCAATTATCTGACAGACTTAGTGGTCATAAATGGTTAGAATCACTCCATAGTCGTAATCTTGGTAATCTCTTATCAGATGAACAATTGAGAGTAACCATTGGTTTACGTCTAGGTTGTGACATAGTACAGCCTCATGCTTGCATCAAATGCAAATCACCTGTCGATTCAAAGGGTAGGCATGGCTTAAATTGTATATTTAGTCAAGGGCGACATCAAAGTCACTCAGTTGTAAACCATATAATAAAAAGAAGCCTAACAGCTGCCCACATTCCTAGCAATCTTGAAGCATCAAACTTATCTCAAGTAGATAATTTAAGACCTGATGGTATGACAACCATACCTTGGGCCCTCGGCAAATCACTTATATGGGATTACACGTGTGTCTTATCATTCCCTTCAAACATACATTTCAATTTTATAACACAGGGAGAAATTAAAAAGACAAACAAACAAATACAAAAATTTTAAAAGCTTCATATTCACTCCAGTAGCGACCTCTACTAACGGGAATTTTTCGCCTTCAACATTTATGGTTTTAAAAAATCTGGGTAATAAAATACGACTTTTCATAAATGAACCCAGAGAATTTCTTTTTATTCGACAAAAAATTTAAGAAATTTTTAGACACAATTATGGTTCCTTTTTGGGGACTCAATTATATAATTTTATTTTTAATTATATAATTATAAATTTATATTAATATTTTTTTTAACTAGGTTTTAATAAATTTAAATTGATAAACCGACACCCTCTTTTAGCAGGTATAGATGAA
Organism: Gordionus sp. m RMFG-2023; assembly: GCF_954871325.1. Taxonomy (NCBI): domain Eukaryota; kingdom Metazoa; phylum Nematomorpha; class Gordioida; order Chordodea; family Parachordodidae; genus Gordionus; species Gordionus sp. m RMFG-2023. The sequence goes on along the minus strand of NC_088779.1, from coordinate 22,360,617 downwards.
AAAAATTTCCTAATTTTATTTATCCTAACAGTTACCGCGTCAAAGAATGATGGTTGATTCAGAATTTGTATTTTTGATCTAAAAATGTAATCGATGAAGGTCTTATAGAGCAAAGAATAAAAAAATATATATGTATAACCCTCATTTTGCAAGGTTAAATTTTTTTTAGATCTTAAATTACAAATACAAATGTTTAAATGAAAAAATAGTTTAAAATTTTTTATTATTGTATATGGTAAAAATTTTTGAGTTATTATGAAATCTATATTTTATAATTAATATATTTAACAAATATTTACAAATAATTTGAATTATTTCACTAACATATTTTATCAAAATAATGGAAAATGTCACCTCTCATTAAACTACATATGTATACATTTCTAATCCATACCTCAAAAAATAAAGCAAATTTATGATTCATTCATTATCAACTAAAGGGTTATTCTTTGATGGGCTATCTGTTTGTTTAAAATATTATTACAAAGATATGTTAAGGCTATGATAAAAATTATAGACGAATATTTGAAAAAATGATGAGCTATTGTAGAAGTGTTCGCCAACCAATTAAATCTGTCTGTAGAATTTTATTGTATTAATAGTTTTTTTGCCTGATATTTTAAAGACGGTGATAAATACTATAAATGATATTATTATATTACATATATTTCATATAACAATTTCAATGATAAATTCAATGATTTTTTAAATTTTTAGGGCAAACATTCAAAAATCACAGCTTCGCATTTACCCGATTAAAATAGCGTTGTTAACATATAAATGAGACTTAAAATATTTGGCATTTAACCGATATTGTTACAAGTCCGAACTTAACTCAGGGTGTTAATGTTGTATTGGGAGAGCTAATTAGGAATCAAAGGTATATTAAATTTTTCTCTATTTAGAAATATTTAGAATCTCTCTGTCTATAATTAATTTCAGATACTATAATTAATGTAAAACAAATTTTTCTTTTTTTTATAAAAATCCACTCTGACTAACTTTATTGAAAATTGAATCATATATATATACATAATTATTTGCATATTAAATATAATAATTTTTCGAAGAATAAAAATATAAAATTAAAATATTATCATTTAAATATAAAAATGTAAAATCTAGAACAACTATTACTAATTTTTCGAAGAATAAACATATAAAATTAAACTATTATTATTCAAATATAAAAATGTTAAATTTCGTACAATATTAAATTTACATAATACCACATCTCTCTCCTTCAGTTCTCCCTTACGCCCATTGTGTTCGCCGCTTCTACCATGTTCCTGCTCGGTACACTTGAATTATTATTCGTTGTTAACTCCAAGCTGGGACAAAACCGTAATTTATGTTCTCCACCACAGGACCAACAATCTAATCTCCTTCTTGCACCATATGGGGTTGTTCTTCGATCCCCTCTTGTTCTAGTCGGAACTTCTTGTAACCACTCCCCGTATCTTCGTCTGGCTTCATTCCTTGCCGCTTCTACCCATCTGTTTGATTCTTCTGAACCGTCAACGTCTCTTATCTCGATCCTCATTATCTTGTTACCAACTCTAACATATAAGGCCATCTAAATAAAATACTTTATACACATATATATATATTCTTCGAACTCTTATTTCTCTATACTAGGTTAAAATTTCTTCTCTACTCTTTAAGTCTATCATCCCTTTTATTTCCTTCAATTATGATTCTCCTACTATGTATATCATCAATTTATTTCTTTCTAAATTATGAATCTCTTAATTATGTCTCATCAGTAAATCTGATTCTCATAATTACGTCTTTCATCAATTTATTTCTTCTAATCCTTCGTATATTTCTTATTTCTCTCTAAGGCCCTAAGCTTCTAAGCCTTACTTGCTTCAGGTGCCTTGTAAAAACTCCTTCTTGTCCTTCAATCTTTACTTCTACTTTTTTTTCCTATATTTTTGCTTATTACACCCTTCCCCCATTTAATAGGCCCATCAAACAACAATACCCACACCAAACTTCCTACTGGAAATCTTTCAATCTCTACTTGTTCTCTCCTTATCACTTTTTCCTTTAAAAAATCTAATTCTGATCTCGTCTTTCTTCCTAAAAATATTTCAGCTGGTGACTTTCCTTTTGCTGTTTCCGTACTGTTGTATGCTAACAATGATTACCACCATTTACCTTCTCCATATTTTTCCTTTTTCAACCAACTCTTTACTAACGCTACCATTCGCTCAGCTTGTCCATTGCTTCTTGGGTAATAAGGTGGTGATAATAAATGTCTAATATTCCACCTATCACAAAATTTATCAAATGCTCTACCTTTAAAAGCTGGACCTCCATCTGATACTATCGTCTTCATTAATCCATATTTGCCTACAAAATCCTTTATCTTATCTAAAGCTACTCTTGTTGATAAACCTGAAACTTGCTGACAATCTATCCATTTTGAACCTGCATCTACCATGATAAAATATCTTTTCTTCTCATATTCTAAAAAATCTACATGTATTCTTTCGCATGGAATGTCTGTCTTTGGCCATTTATCTTCCTTATTCTTTGCTGGAACATTAGCCCACATGTTACAGGTTTCACAGCTCCTCGCTAACTCTTCTATTTCCTTATTCATCTTAGGCCACCACATATATTCTCTTGCTTTATTTTTCATTCTTTCTATGCCTTGATGACCTGAATGTATTACATTTAAGGTTTCCTTTCTTAATTTATTCGGGATCACTAATCTATATCCTCTCAATAAACAATTGTCTTCTATATTTAATTCACTCTTAACTTTTTTAAACGCTTTATCTTCATTTTTCCATTCTATATCTCCTTTTAAACAAGCTTTAATTCTTATTAATTCTTCATCTTGTTGGGATATCTTTTCTACTCTTTCAAATGTTATAGGTTTTTTTCTTGTATCTATTCTCACAGCTCTTATAATATTACCATTTACATTTTCTTCTTCTTCTATATATTCTAAACTATTGATTACTGGCTCTTTGTCTTCAATATCTTTATTAAACAATCTTGATAAAATGTCCGGTAAGCAATTTTGTTTACCTTCTCTGAATTTTATCTCAAAATCGAAATTACCAACTAAAATTAGCCATTTTTGCAGCCTAGGTGAAATCATAAGTTCCTTATTTTCCTTCTTAAATAAATCTACCAACGGCTTATGGTTCGTATACAATAAAAACCTTTTTCCTATCAGATATTCCTTGCATTTCGTAAGTCCAAATTTCACTGCTAAAGCCTCTCTTTCTATCGTGGAATAATTTTTCTCAGAGCTATTAAATCGTCTCGATAAAAACAAAATAGGTTTCTCAACATTATCGATCATCTGTAATAAAACTCCTCCTATACCTTCATTAGAAGCATCGACTGCTAAAATAATATTTAAATTCATTAAAACAACTTAAAATAGGCTTCTCTACCATCTTTATTTTCAAATTTTCGAAACTTTTCTCCTGTGCTTCTCCCCATTCAAACTTTTTATTTTTCTTTAATAAATCATACAACGGTGTAGCAATTTCTGCAAAATATTGAGCAAACCGATGATAATAATTTGTTGCTCCTAAAAACGTTTGTACCTCCGCTTTATTATTCGAGGCTCTCATATTCATGATCTTATCAATATTCTTTACAATTGGCGTAATCTCATTTCCCTTTATAACATGTCCTAAATACTTTATTTCTTTTACTCCAAAAACGCTCTTCTTCAAATTAGCTTTTAAACCATTTTCTAATATAATATCTAACACTTTAACTAATCTCGAATTGTGTTCTTCTTCTGTTCTACCAGATATCAAAACATCATCTAAATAATACATTATTCCTTTTATTCCTTGAAATAAGGCCGCCATCGTTCTTTGAAATATTGGCGCAGATATTTTCAAACCAAAAGGTAGTCGGCAGAATGCAAACAAATGTGTTGTAATCGTTAGTATCTTACTTGTCCTTTCACTCACCTTAATTTGCAAATAAGCATTCGAAAAGTCAATTTTAGAAAACAGGGTGTCTCCTCTTAGATTCGCTAGTAGTTGCTCTATTTTAGGTAGTGGATACTTTTCATTTATTACATACTTATTAACTGTTACTCTATAGTCTATACACAATCTTAAACTGTTATCTGGTTTTCTTATGGGCACTAAAAATGTTGCCCATTCACTATGCACTATAGGTTTTATTCCGTCTTTTAACCATTTATCTAATTCTTTATCTATTTTTTCTATCCACGAAAATGATAATCTTCTTATGCCGCAAAACTTAGGCCTATAATTTTTTTCTAATCTTATATCTACTTCAAAATTTTTCAGAGTACCTAATTCCTCTTTAAAGACTTCCTTATACCTATTCAAAATAATCTTTATTTCTTTGTCAAAAATATCCTCAACAACATTCTTGTCTACCATATTATTAATTTCTTGTTTAATTTCGACTGAATCTACCTCTATTGACTTTATATCTCCTATTTTCTTCTAAATTGCTCCTATATTTAATAAAAAATTTTGGTGTTCGATTTTTAAGTTCATCGAGAACTATCTCTTGATTGACTCTTAAACAAGGTAACTCAGTCTTCTCTTTATCCCCACTTCTTATTATCTCTTTAGTTGTTTTGTTGTTCTCTTGTATATTTTCAAATAAAGCCCCCCATTTATAATCAGGACCTATCTTCTTAATGTCATTCCAACCTAAAATTGGTTCCATATTTAGTGTCGTAATCCATAACTTTATTTCCTTATTTATATCTACCAATTTTATTATATAAAAACCTAGAATTTTAATCATGTTTCCATCTAACTGTCTCACTTTTATTTTCTTTGTAATGAATCTCTCTTTTGTAAAATATTTATTAAATTCTTTTACACTCATTAAACTAATCTCAGCTCCAGTATCCAATAAAAAGCTAATTTCAATTTCTCCTATTTTTATTTTAATCCTAGGACATTTATTTTTCCTTATTATATTTTCCAACTCAATTTTGTATACATTTTCTGTTTCAAATTTTTTTTTATCATTCACATTATATTTATTCATATATTCTAAATCATTTATACTATTATCATTTATACTATTATCATTTCTTCCTAATTTACAATTAAAATTATAAAAATCAGATATACTATTACTATTATAATTTATATGCTTATTCTCTCCTTTATATAGTCATTTGTTACATGCTTCCTGAACATGTCCTTTTTGTCCACATTTTAAACATATTAAATTATTATCTATAAAACTTCTACAATTTGTTACTATATGGCCTTTCCGTCCACATCTCGCGCAATTTAAATGTCCAGTTAAGTCACAGTGCCTCGAAATGTGTCCGAACTTTCCACAACTGTAACACCTTGTCCTACCATTATCAATTTGACTTATCTTGCTTTTATTTCTTATCGCGTTTTTAATTCTTTCTACTTCTTTATTTTCCAATCTTATTACCGACGTATTTCTACCTATAATTAATCCTAATGCGAAACTTAAAATTAATACCAAAATTATAATTATACCTATATATTCAAGAACTAAACTTAATAAATTAATCTGTGTAATGTACATTATAATGTACTCAATAACCACTTAATTAACAAAATTTTAAATAATTAAAAAAAATTGCATAAATATAAAATTACTACTATAATAAATAAAAGTAATAATAATTTATATAACATAAAAATAAATTTGTTTTTACCTTTGAATTCCTAAGTGAATATCTAACAGGCACTGATTTACTTCGGTCCAAATTGTTACAAGTCCGAACTTAACTCAGGGTGTTAATGTTGTATTGGGAGAGTTAATTAGGAATCAAAGGTATATTAAATTTTTCTCTATTTAGAAATATTTAGAATATCTCTGTCTATAATTAATTTCAGATACTATAATTAATGTAAAACAAATTTTTCTTTTTTTTATAAAAATCCACTCTGACTAACTTTATTGAAAATTGAATCATATATATATACATAATTATTTGCATATTAAATATAATAATTTTTCGAAGAATAAAAATATAAAATTAAAATATTATCATTTAAATATAAAAATGTAAAATCTAGTACAACTATTATTCGAAGAATAAACATATAAAATTAAACTATTATTATTCAAATATAAAAATGTTAAATTTCGTACAATATTAAATTTACATAATACCACAATTTGGATAACCGATTTGCATTTAAAAAATATATTTCAACATTATGCCATTATAGATTTTAACAAAATGGGGATTTTTTTTCACATATAAAAGTATTTATAATCTTTGCAAAAATAATTAAAATATAGACAAAGCATTATTGAAATTTCTTTTATTATTCCTTTTTAATTTAATCGTCAATATGTTTCATTAAATCATCATAACACTGTAATAAGAATAACAGAATTTTTTTTAAAAAAATAACAAATAGAGAAATTAAAATTATAAACCATGAAAGTCTTTTAATTGTAAACCAATCAGAGAGTATGTTTGCCAAATAAGCGGACACTGATCCATATTGTGCAAGAATGCTGTTCAAATCCCGCAGTTGGTTAGAAAAAGAACTAAATTAATTCGGTCTCAGGTTGATAGAATACGAATTGGTTGGGGAGAATCAATTAGTCAAGGCGAGTCGGAATTTAAAAAAAAAAAAATTATAACATAATTAATTTTAATATTTTAATTAATACATTTGACTTAATAAAAGTTCAAGAAAAAGTTTATATAAAAATGAAGATGATATATATTTCGTATTGGGCTATGGAATCCGTGTGGATTCTAAATCTTTCAATTTTAAATCAATTACTGGGAGAGGGGTATGACTAAATACTGCATTGCTAAAAAGCAATTATTCATAACCAATCAAAATTTTAATATATAAACTTTTTTAAATATAATTATCAGAAACATTTTCAAATATAATTATCAGAAACATTTTCAAATATAATTATCAGAAACATTTTCAAATATAATTATCAGAAACATTTTCATTAATATATATAAATCAATTTTTTATTAAATAAATTGAGATTAAATATCATATATTTTTAAATTCTATTTTTATTTAATATTAATGGGAAAAAAATATATTTACTAGCTTATCACAACTCAAATTTTATTTTTCAATTTTAAAATTTAACAAATATATATAAGAGGACGTTATTTTTTAAAATATTTTTTGGAATAATGTATATACACATATTTATAGATTTAAAAAACAAAATAACAGCAAATTTGCTCAATTGAATATCTAGTAAATGGTCGGGTTTGAGCTCGGCAATCGGTCATATCATAATATTTCAAAATATTTTTTAGGATAATGCTTAACGCGTAAATGTACAAGCATAAACCAAAAATAAAAAATTTTGCATGGATAACGCCAGCAATGCAGTATTTAGTCATTGGGTCGGTTTCAAATCGGTTATCGGGCAAATCACGATTTTTTAAAAATATTTTTGGGATAATTTTTTACACGTATATAATAGATATTTAAAACAAAAATGAACATTTCGGAAATGGTATTCCAGCATATCTTGAAAATCTATCCTATAAACGTAGGATATCTTTCACCATAAATGTTTGTGATTTTTTCTAATTTATATGAAAAATCTACATTAAAACGGATATAAATTAAAAGTAGGTTTAAGGTAAAATTGTATAAATAAAATGATATATTTAATGAAACTTAAAATCGAGAGATTCCGTGATTAATTCCTAACAGCGGAGATTATATATTGATTAATTTATAGGTATTTTGATTTCTGAGTGATTTAAAGAAAAAAAAGTAACAAACTCTATAAACAAAAAATGACCACAATATTTTGGATTAAAATAGTTGATTGCTCAATTTAGCCTAGTTTAAGATAAATTTATTATCTTATTAATAACATAGAATAAAGAAATCAAAATTGAAACATTTTGTTAGTTGGTTTGATAAAAACTCTCCAAGAAAAGAAAGGTGTGATGAGAAAAAAATTACTATAAGCCTTATACTAAAATTCCGAAGTATATATGTATTTATATAAAAATATTTATATTAGCTATGGATATTTTTGGAATTAAAATGAATGAAAAATATTGTAGAAGTTGGAATAGTAGGGGAGACCGGGGTAAAACGATAGGCATTTTGCATATTTACCATAAAAATTTTAAACAAGAGTCAAACACAACAAATTATAGATCAATGTGTAGCCCCATCTCTCTTCTACAAGATAAAAAAAAGTGTAGCCCTTTACCTATAATATTTTAGGAGCTATGATTAGTTATGTAAAACTACTCATTTTCGCCATTTTACCCTGTACCCAGGGTAAAATGGATAAGCACTAGGGTAAAGTGGTTAAAATAATATTTGACACATATTTATTGTTTTATTTAACAAATATTACAAATTTAAGATTTATTTATGATTTTTATTTAAAAACTAATCGATACAATAAGGACATGTAAAATAATTATCATAATTAGCACATTTAGAATGTGCCCATTCAAGGGACATTGTATATTTTAGCCATTCATCGCCCTCGCGACTATTTTTATAGTTTTTATTACAAATAACACATAAACAATTATTTTTTGATATCTTTTTTTTTCTCTGAATTAATTTATTTTTTTTTATAAGGTGTAGATGTTAATATCTGAATTCTTTTTTTTAGTTATTTTATCCGATGAAATATTGAATAATTTTGGAATAGGTATTATAGATAAAGGATTGAATACTTTATTATAATTTTTTGAGCATGATGGTAACATATCATGATAAGGTTCATCAATATCATCTGGAACATTTTCGTTCAATAATATAGATAAATCACTATCATTATTTTGAGTCACTGTAAGATTTTGAGTCACTGTAATATTTTCATCATTATTTTCAAATTCAATATTTGAGTTAGCATTTGAATTATTACAGCAGATATAATCTTGTTCTGTAAATATATTTGGGTTTAAAGGAAATATGCCACATGCTAAGAATCCATTTAATATATTATTTGATGTCACTGCCCTTGGTATTTCATTTTTTAACACTCCTGGAATATCATAAATCTGAAATTGTTGCCCCACATGATTTTTAGATTTAGCATTATTAAAATTATGAAATACAATATATAATTTCAATTAAGCATTTTTATTAAAGTTACCAAATTAGTAATATTTAGATTGAGCATTATTAAAATTATGAAATACAATATAATTTCAATTGCGCATTTTTATTAAAGTTACCAAATTAATATTGATATTTAGATTGAGCATTATTAAAATTATGAAATACAATATAATTTCAATTGAGCATTTTTATTAAAGTTACCAAATTAATATTGATATTTAAATTGAGTTATTAAAATTATGAAATACAATATAATACAAACAATATAATTTAATTACTTGTTTAGGCGTTAATCCCATAAATGACCTACTTGCTTCTAATACGTAATCACACAATCTAGATTCTTCTTCATTTGTAAATATTTGTTTATGATGATCTGAACTTTTAATACCAATTTTACATCTCCTTCTCAACGTTGTATAAGGTATGTTAAATTTTTTAGCAGACAAATTTAATGAAGTATTATTTGTTATTTTATATTTTATGGCTTCATTTATTATATTTACACATCTCTGTATATGGTTCTTCTTTTATAATTTCTCATTATTTGATTGATACAATAAAAATTATAATAAATGAATTAATGAAAAATTAATGAGAATAATTTTATATTTTAACCCTTTTACCCATAACAGCTTTACCCCTAGGTGACATATATTATAAATATCGTTATTGCGTGACTTCTAATATAGCTAAAGATGTCAGATAAATTTTATTTTATAGCTAATACATTAAGGAACATGTGTGCCAAATTTTGAATCCTGAGGATATGTAAATTTTACTAAAAGCAAAATATACTAGAGAATGATTTTTATATATTTGGGTAAAAAACAGTTTTTGACAAAATATATAAAACCAGGTAAGTTTTTTAAAAGATGAACATAGGTAAGAAATTAGATATAAAAATACATCTTCACACCAAATTTAAGGTCTTTATACTCAATGGTTAAAAAGTTATTCGCGTTAACATTGTTACCCCGTCAATCGCTTTACCCCGGTCTCCCCTACATTGGGTATAAAATAAAAATTGTAACTATGTAAGAGGACTTTTGGCTAGCTTTTCTCTTCATAAATTTTATTAGAGTGGTTTAAGGTGCTTTTCACAGTTCATATTAAAATTTCAGATTTCACTTTTTATAAAAAATGTTTTTTTTCTAAAGAATTTCAATCATAATTATTTTATAAAATACTTTTAATTTTTTTATAGAGAGAACAGTTCTACCATGGGGTATGGGGGGGGAGAAGTATGATGCAAGATCGTAAATAAAATTGAAAGGGAATAAGGAGTTATGATGACGTTATCATCTTTTGAATGAAATATGTGAGGGGTAATATAATCATTGGTTTAGGGAGTTGGAGATGTCCTTGGCAGGGAAGTGTATCTAATAATTTTATAAAAAATAGAAGATTTGCAATAGGAGATCCCCACCCTTTGACACTCAATTCATCAGTAGCGTAATTTCGGGCTTATATTTTTTGCTTACACTTCATAAAGTTTATTTTCGCTTAATTAATATTTATTTTGGTTATATACTTTTTGCATATTCCCGCTTCTCTTACATTCACATAGCTTATAAGTAATGTTTGAATTGAACTTTAAAATCAGCAAAATTTATATAATTTTTTTTATAAGGTAAATTTCTTTACCCAATACTATTTCGAAAGTTTTTAATGCTATAAAATATAGTATGATTAAAGTGTTCAAGACGAAACCAACTCTATATTTGATCATATTGTCATTTCCGTATTTATCAAACTTAATTATTAGAATTAATTTGAGCTGATTTCACTAAACTTCCCAAATGTATCCGACCATTTGACTCGGCATGTTTATTTATCATTCCTAAACGTTACCTTTTGAATTGCAAATTCAGTATTCTTTAAGATTTTGACAATTAGTATATTTAGGTTTAAACTGAAAATCATTACAACTTTAAACTTTATCTAAAGCCCTAATATCTAAATTTACACTCATTATTTTAAGAAAAGCTTTGTAAAAAAAATAATTCAATATTATAAATCTTTTTCTAAATAAAAATATAATATATTAAAATACATAAATTTTAAAATAACCAACTCTTCTTTTTCCAAAGTAAGATCCTAGATACGCCACTGGGGTTACATATTATGTATCATTAAAATAAAAATACCGCACAATTAGCAAATTACTATTTTTTATTGTTATTTGATTTATTTTATTAATCTAAGTTCTCATTCATATTTGCAATCTTTGTTTTCTAAATTGTATTAGAAATGAGAGATTCCCAAGATTCGATAAAATTATTTACATAATATTGAAAATATTATGATTCTATATTGATTTTAAAATTTTCGATATAAACGTGGTAATTTTTTTCTCTTATTAACAGAGGACATCTAGTAGAATATGTATATCCAATAAATTTAAAAGACCAATTATATATTTAATTTTGTGTTCTAATTATATTTTCACTAAATTTAAAACTATTTGTTAAAAGTCTATTCATATATTCATTCTTTATTCATAAACGTAGCATAAGGAGGAGGCATGGATACTTTATTTCCCCTTTAGAAATTGACATTTTTTAGTTAAGCTAATAAAATTTTTCACCCTACACAGCCCTATCCCAATCTCCTTCAAATTATTTTTTCATCACTATAAACAAAAATTTGAAAGAAAAATTAATAAAAGTTAATAATTTAAAAAAATTTTCCTAAAATTCTTTTAAAAAAAGTACATTTATAGAAATCTCCATGAGCGTTACTAGCCTTTACAATTAGGGAGCTCAACTAAAAAAAATTTATGGGGGGGTCCCCTATACCCCCTATTATATTTTACTTTTTAAATAGAAATTTTCAAAATCTGAACAATTATTCTGAATTTCATATTTTGTCATTTATTAAAAATATAAACTAAACTAACTTAAAAATAATGAAAGTAAAACAATAAAAGACATTTCTAAAGATTAATACAAAATATTTTTCTATTTATTACAATATTAAGTTTTCGATTGCGGATGTAAAAAAAATTTGCGTCTAAGGAATTGCAAGTGTTATAAAAGGTTAATTAATTCATACACTTCCTCAATTGATAATGATTTTTAAAAACTACATAAGGCAATATAATTCTTAGCAAGTTTCATGACAAAAGGTCATGAAACTAATATAACGTTCTGTTACCATTTTAGATAATGTTTTATAGAATAGACTAATGAGGAAAATTTTATAGGCCTAACTAAATTAGTAATTATGAAGAAGAGAATATAAATGACTAATCCAAATCATAAAACTATATGGTGGTTAGAGCTTCCTTTTAGAAGACATGATGGAAGCTAGATAAGCAATCGAGAAAATTATTGTGAGATATTAAATTTCTAAAGATTATCTTCCATTTTTAATGATATATAAACAACTAGACAGTTGCCCATTTTTGCTAAATTATGCAATCAAATTCTTTCAGCAGCAGGAGTAATAATCTTAAATTACATAGCCACACGAATAACAGATGCTGGTTAATTTGCAGTCATAATCATAACACTCATGATGTAAACTCATATTAAACAAAAACACTATAAATCTTTAGAAGAAATAATTATGTATAAATAATGAAGCTTAGAGTATAAACACGGTAAGGATGTCATGTTAGAAACAAATCATTTAATAACTATAAAAATAAGGAGCAGAATGATATGATGAAACTAATTAAGATTTTATACATTATTGTCAATGTATTCAAATATTTCTAATTAATTTTTTGCATAAACAGATTCGTTCATATCAAAAGAAAGCATATACTGTTGTTAGTTTAATCTCAAAGAGAAATTTTTTATAAGTATCATATCTTTTAGCTAATTTTGGATAATGATAAAAAAAATGTATCAAATGATATATTCACTCACAGATATTAACGCCTATACGTTAAAGATCAAAAAAAATATATATTATAAGGCTAAATTGTTTGATAAAATAAGTCATCATTCCAGTTGGTCATTGCATATTCATTTATAATTTAATCCATAGGAATATTTGTTGATTTAATTAGAGCTATAAATTTTTATTTTATAGTCCTTTCTATCAAAGATTATTTGAAATGGTTCCAGAGAATTACATTAGTTACATGACCATCTGTTACCGCGTGAGTTGCTAAGAATTCTTTTTCTTATTTTCAATAATATTTATCAAAAAGGTATCCTTTTTGAGGCTGTGTGGGAAAATTACGACTAGGAAAACAAAAAATATTTCTTATAATGCTATATTCCATCCAAGGATAGGATTTGTACCACTGAGATTGAAATATCTTTCCCCAATCTAGTATTATGCACCTAATATAGGTTGCATAGGTCCTGTTCATTTTGCATCCAGATCAAGCTTTTCTGAAAAAAGTGACAAATATTATATATTATTTAAAATATTGTTATAGATTTTCTGAAAATATTGACAAATAATATATATTTGAAGAAAAACATTGGTAAAATAAATTTAAAAAAAACTTTATATAAATATAAATATCATAATTTACTAATAATCATTTTCAGACTGGGGCTAACATATAAATTCTATTATTTTATAAATAAAATATTATATATATATTAATTTCCTATTTTCTTATCTTTTGTGTCTACATTATTTACATCCCTCTCACACAATTAGCCATCTTTCTTCATTAAATCTAAATAAGAATAATTTTAAATGTATTTCATCAAATGTACCTTTTTCTAATACAACTTCTTTATCCAATATACCTTTATATTGTTGCTACCAACAATCAGGCTTGTTGTAGGATCCTTTTCAGATTCCATTCCTGTATCAAATTTTATCTTTACTATGTTTAAAAATTAATACGTTCCGAGATATCTATAGATTCGATTTCACATATATTTTCAGATTGAGCTACACTTTTAGCTCCCATTCACAAATAAAATATCCTATATAAATTAATTTACCTATTTTCTTTCTGTTGACTTTTGCTTTCAATATTTATAAAACTAGTATTGTTAAATGGCTCGATTTGAGACGATTTTTAAAAACGGCTAACTCAATATTTTAGCCAGAAAAATATTGTCTGACCATCGAGGTACAAACCTTGAAAAATTTTATTTAAATACACTTTGTTCACCACCAACTTTATTATTGCATCTTCTTCTTTGCTCTAAAATATCAATATTGCAGCATTCATCTCAAAATCATAACCACATTTTTCTTCATTATCTAATAAATTTAAAATGAATGATTTAAAGATGTTTTAATTAATATATTATAAGAAATTTCTTATACTTGTATGGACCTTGGGAATATTTTTAGGAAGAGGCATGATAATCAAATTTAAAAATGAATAATTTTGATTAGTGATTTTGAACTCGGATAATTATAAAATTAAATTTGTTAATTTTCAAATAATAAATTATTATATTTACTTGATTAGGGTTATGAATTAATTCAAATTAAAAAAAACCAATTAAGCTTCAACTGTTTTTGCTAGATTGATATTTAGACATTATGATTGATATTGATTCATTTTTAAAACAGAATTTGATTGCAATTGCTGACATAGTTAAAATAAAATTTATATGTATTAATCTAATCTAATAATTAAAATAACACTCATTGAATAAAAATTCAGATGGTTTTATTAATTTTTAAAGGCCCGCACCCGGCCAGAATAAAATCAAATCTATATATAATACATAATAGATTTCTAGATTAAATCGTTCGGAAGGTTATCAAAAAAATTACTTTTGAGTTCAGGGGATATCAGGGGGTTATTAAAAAAAATATTTTTGCTTCAGGTGGCTATTCAAATTTTTTATCTAGTGACACTACTAGAAGTCTCAAACCAAAATCCTTTCTATAAATAAAATGTATACGGAAAAATATATAAATAAGTGATCTAACCTCTAATAATATATGGGTGGAAATAAACCTTAGTGTCTCCAATCACCCCCCCCCCCTTATCAATAAAATCTTAGGAAGGTGTATGTATCTTTTTAATACCTCTTTTGTTCAAATTAAAAAAATTATAAATAAAAATTCAAAATCCATAAATCCTTCATCTCTTCGTTTTCTATGGGTTATATTTTTTCCAAAAAGATTTATTCGCCCTGCAACGATTTCTTTTCCATATTTTGATATATGAATCTGGAATCAACTACGAGGGTTCCAATTAATATTTATGAACATTAAATTTTTGATAAATTTCTCTTAATTTAGCTCGATTATTAACCATATTGATAAAAGCCTCTTTAACAAAGTTTAAAATAAGAAAGGAATGAGGAAATAAATGGAGGCAGATATTAAAGGAGGTACCTAAAAAATTACAAGTAAAAATAATCATATTCAAATAAAATTTTATCTGAATAATATGATCAAGTGCGAACATTATCATTAATTTAAGGTAATAAATTTAAGAATTCACAAATATTTGTATAATCGTTTGTGGAACTACCCGTGTCTAATCTATTGTTTAAATATATAACTGTAGTAAAGAAGCAATCTATTGTAATATTTTATCATATTATATATTATATTTGAGTTAGATATGATTATATATATATATTTATTTATTTATGATTAATATAATAGGTGTTGTTTAACTTCCTAATTTATTATGTACACACCCATCCATCGTGTAATTATATATCGCCATTTGTAATTAAGTTGCACTTTATGGTTAAATTATACTGAATAAAATGGAAACTGATACTTATTGTGAATGAATTATAGAATTAAATAAATTTAAATATGGTTCTACCTTCGTTAAAGTGGCGACGAGGATGGGATTCTAATATTCTAATTAAAACAAATAACAAAATAATCATTAATTTTATAAATTATGCCTCAGTTCAAAAATACTAGTATAATTGATAAGTTAGAAAAATATCAAATTAATGGGTCTATACAACGTTGGTTCCAATTTGGGACGCAACGTTAAGACTAAAGAACTGGACACCGACCGATCAAGAAAATAAGGACCTGTTCAAAGTGAGTTTTGGCGCTGAGGGCATTGACATTCTCGAACAATATTTATTTCCTGAAACCATTCTAACGACTAAATTTGATAAGATAAGGAGTGTCTCGCTACATATTTTTGAGAAGAATAAAACCATTTTAGGTAGTAGATTAGACTTCATAAGGTTAATTAGGAATGAGACTGAACCAATTGGAGAGTTCGCTAATGGAATCAAAATAACTGCGAAAGCGTTTTGTTTTACGCCGTCAGAAGTTGACGGCCGGTTAAGAGATCAATTAGTTGCGGATATAGATCTACCAGGTCTCGAAGTTGAACTTAGGACTAAATATCCTTTAGCATTGGATGTGAACAAAAAGCCCCTGACGTTCCAGTTTGTGCTAGATATGGCCACGGCAACAGAAAATGCTCAAAACAAAATGACTATCAAGAAAGACTTGGTAAATAGTGTCAGACCGCAAGATTGCAAACATAAAATGCCTGATTCACAAGAGTGTGTTAAGAGAGACAATAATTATAGGAAGCCTAATAACAAGTTTTACAATAATAAATCTAAGAATTGTGCTGCATGAAAGATATTTATGCCCAGCTAAAGACAAAACATGTTTTAAGTTCCAAAGAACCGGACATTTCGCAGCATGTTGCCATAGTAAGCCTGTATATCGCAATTTAAACTCAGTGAAACCACATTTTCACTCAAGTGATTCAATTAATAATCTCTAGACAAGGGGATTAAATAAAAGGGCAAAGATCACAGCCAAAATAAATGGACTTAGTGTCACTTTTGATTATGATACAGGAGCACAAGCCTCTATTATAGGATTGAATATTTGGGAGAAAATTGGCAAACCACTAACATCTTCCACAAACCCATTAGCAGCCTATGGAGATAAGCCTTTGGATCTTATGGGTGAAGCCATGGTTTGTATGCAACTGAGGAAAAAAATTCGCAATATATCAGTTATTATAATAAAGTCAAATGACCTACCTCTGTTTGGGTTGCCATGAATTTTAGCATTTGGGTTTGAGTTACCGAGACAGGTAAGCATACAACAGGTTCTCAAAACGAATAGAAAAACAATAACATCAAGTTGCCACCAAACCAAAGATGCCCCGATGGGCCTTCGAATACAATCGGTGCCCCCGCTGGTCGAAGCCCCGATGGGCCGTTCAAATACAATCGATGCTCACAGGATCGAGGATGTCACTAACGGAAGACTCAATAGGGCATTTGTTAGCTAAACAGTTTAAAGCTGTTTTTGACGTCAAACCGGGGTTGATACGTAATTTTGCGGTGTGACTCCTATTAAAAGATACGGCTGTTCCAAAATTGTTTCCAGCTCGTCGAGTGCCATTTCCATTACGCACAGCGGTTGAACTAGAACTGGATCGCCTTGTGGCTGCGGAATTTTGGAGCCCATCGATTCCTCTATAACTAGGGTGCCATGGGTAACCCCAACAGTAAATGTCAGGAAAAACAATGGCGAGATTCGTATTTGCGCAGATTTCAAGGTGAGTTTAAATCCCCATCTATTATATGATCATCACGTTATTCCTACGCTGGATGACTTATTGGTTAAGATTCAGAGGGGGGACCGTTTTATGGTGATAGATTTAAACGACGCGTATCTACAAATGGCCGTTGTGCCAGAGTCCCAAGAATATTTGGTCATCTCAACACATAAAGGATATTTTCGATACCGAAGGATGCCGTTTGGGCTTTCGTGCGCACCAACTATTTTTCAGCGTATGCACAATGTTTTGAAAGATTGCCCGATGACTGAAGTATATTTGGAAGATGTTATTATCTCTGGCAAAAATGACGCCGAACATCTGGCTAATTTAAAAATAGTACTCGATGGGCTGCAGGAAGCAGGCCTCAAAGTTAAATTTGAAAAAGTCCAATTTATACGGAGAACTGTTTCGTTTTTAGGTATCGTTATTGACCAAAATGGGGTACACCCAAGCGAAGAGAAAGTTAAAGCAATTTAGGCCGCACCTAACCCCAAGAATATTTATTAGTTACGTTTTCTTGGGCTTATCACGTATCATGAACGGTTCATTCCCAATCTTCATAGTGAAGCAGCTGTGTTACATCGATTGATTAGTGTAAAAGTACCATGGTGTTGGACTAATGTAGAGCAGGAGGCTTTCGATATAGTTAAGACATTGTTATCAGCAGAAGAAACCTGAACGCCGTATAATGCTAAAATACCGTTGATTATGGAGTGTGACGCATCAGATACAGGACTGGGGGCTGTTTTACTTCATAAGGTTTCACAAAACGGGGAAAAACCCATCATTCGCGTCTCGGACGTTGTTACAGTCGGAGAAACATTATGCGCCTATCGATAAAGAAGCGAGGGCATTGTTATTTGGAATAGAAAAATTTTATACTTCGGACAGACCATAAACCCTTGGAACGGTTGTTTGGGGAAAAGAGGGATCTGCCAAAGATATCGAACAATCGTCTGGCACGTTGCGCCTGGAAGATGGTCGCTTACCACTTTAGCGTGGAATATAGATCTGGTCGTGAGAATGTTATAGCAGACGCCTTATCTAGACTACCGCTCCACGATATCATACCTAATCAGGTTACCAAGCATGCATTGGCGATTCGGAACGTAAACTTAGAGGATATGCAGGTCTCAGAGGGAAACCTGTGCAAGAATTCAATTAAAGATCCAATACTAAAGCGAGAGGCACAACATATTGAGCAAGGGTGGAGAGGCATAATAGGAAAGAAGAACCGAAGCTAGTAATCTTTCACACCCAACGAGAGGAATTAACAGTAGATAGGAGAATAGTTGAACGAAATGGTAGATTGATAATCCCTACGAAACTTAGGAATTCAGTGTTGGAAACACTACATCAGGAACATTCGGGAATGAACGCGATGAAGTCTATTTTTCGGTTGTATTGTTGGTGGCCGAAATGCGAAGAGGACATAGAACTGTATATAAAGCTGTGTGTTGGATGTCAGAAAAATCGACCGAACGTAATGGAGTTACCACTATACTCATGGAATTGTACCAAAGAGCCATGGGAGCGTATACATCTAGATTTTGCGGGCCCGGTTGACTCTTTATATTGGCTAGTGGGAGTAGATTCATACTCAAAATGGGCTGAGGTAGACCTGATGAGAAATACATCGGTGAAGGAGATGATAACGAGATTAAAGAAGTTGTTTGCTACCTTTGGCGTAGCTAAAAGCATTGTAACGGATAATGGACCTCAATTTATTTCAATAGAATTTAAGCGATTTTGTGAAGAACATTTGCCACATTCGCTCAACGCTGTACCACCCGAAGACAAATGGGCGGGCGGAACGAACCATTCGAACCTTAAAAGGGAATTATGCCAGTCGAGAATCAATTAATGACCCGCAAGAGGCGATGACTCAAACGGTAGCAGCGTATAGGCTGGGATAACATAGTTCGACGGGTAGGTCACCAGCGAAGATTATGTTCGGTCGTCAAATAAGAACTAATCTAGACTGGGCTGGACCAGAGGTGGGAAAGGAGATCGATAAAGCCAATGATAAACAAAATCAAGAACGTGATGCACATTCCAATTTTAGGGAATTTGACGTTGATCAGCATGTGTGGGTAAGGAATGAAACCACTAAGGATTGGAGAGAAGTGGTAATTCAGGATAAAAAGGGATTATATTCCTATGTAGTCAAGACCCCAGATCGTGTAATACGAAAACATGCTGACCAGCTAAGGGACCGTTTGATATCAGATACGACGGAGCGCGTGATCGCTGACAACGATCAGAGAGAGTGTGAGACCCCAAGACGAGGGCGGACACATAAGCCCCCGAAACAAATGATTGAAGAGATATAGACATCTCTCAATTAACGTTGGGGGAAATGTAGTAAAGAAGTAATCTATTGTAATATTTTATCATATTATATATTATATTTGCCAGTTAGATATGACTATATATATATATATATTTACGATTAATAAAATGGATGTTGTTTAACATCCTAATGTATTATGTACACACCCATCCATTAAGGTGTAAATATAGCCATTTGTAATTAAGGCACCTTATGGTTAAATTATACTGAATAAAATGTCAATGAAAACTGATACTTATTTTGAATGAATTATAGAAATAAATAAATGTAAATATGGTTCTACCTTCGTTAAAATAACTAAAAATAAATATGAATTTATTTTATTATTTATTTATTAATATGAAAATAAAATTAATTACTATAAATTAATCATTAATAAAAATAAAAACTACATAAAAATTTATAATAAAGAATTTTAATAATAATTTTTATAAACAAATTAAAAAAAATAAAAAGTTCTTTTTTTCGAAGTCATAATTTTTGTTATTAAATATAGACTTAAAATGAATTATTCGTAATGCTATTTGATTCTAAACAATTATCAATAGCAATAGGACACCAAGGTAATGTTGTCAAACTTTACTAACAGCTCGATTAGGATTTTCGTTAAAATGATAATATGCAAGATTTGAGATTATGCTCCTATATTGCAGAATGATTTGGACCTCTATTTACCAAATCTTGAGACTTACATATTATTATTTTGGCCAAAATCTTAACAGGCCCATTTTTAAAAATCCACCCAAATCGGGCCATTCAACAACACTATACCGAAGAATCTCATAAAACATATCTCATTTATTATTTCTTTCAAAATATATTAATACCTTAACAACAAGCTACTCACCTCTTTGGAAATATCAAATTACAAATTAATCATTTATAGAAATTCTTCACATTGAGAGTTGATTTTTTTTTCCAAGATTGAACAATACTTTTAATTTAAATCTATCAAGGCTAAGATGATAGTTTTCGCTTAAAAATTTGATTTACTTTGTTTAAACTCTGCTATAAATGGAGCCATTTATCTTCACTACTTGCTGGTTGCTAACTTCACTCTATATTTTAAATAATGAACTTAAAAAAATTCTATAGGAAATTGCAAACATTTTTAAATAAATTTGATGTTCAAAATATTAATGGGTCAATTGTATTTATTTTTATATAATATTTCTATAGGAATTAGCCTGGAGTGTGGTAGTATTGAGAACTGGTTCGATTTATTGGACAAATTATTTTTGTCGATAATGTAAAAATAATGATAATAATGAAAATAAAAAAATTAAAAAATAAAACTTTTACTTCTCTATCTTAAACGGCACGATTTTGGTCGATTTTTAAATCTGTCCGAATACGACTTAGCCTAAATGTTATGTAAGAATCGAGATTTGGAAAATAGAGGTCCAAACCTTTCTACCATCAACACTACTTCTATGCTATAAAGACTCCGCCTGAATAAAAAAAAAATTGTATGAAAAGGGGAAAAAAATTCTATTTAGTACTACTAGTTAGTATATAGCAAATTATTTCTTTGAAGTCGATAGCTTTTCCTTTCATGGATAAAGAGATATATTGAATGAACATATTTTCCTAAAAAAATAATCGATTAATTTTTCTCGTGGTGTATTAATGCATTAAATTAAATTTTTAAAAAAATATTTATAATGCTTATAAATGTTGAATAGACAGATATCTACATTTTTACTATTCCTTATAACATATCCTACATCCTCATCTAGTAATATATTATTAATAAATGGCAATATTTTAATTGTTTACTAATATATCATTTGCATTTATGCTATCAAAATTTTTATAGCTCTCATTTGCTTCTGTAATATCTGTACTGATAAAAAAAATAATACATGTGAAACTGATGGAACATGTTACGCCTCAATTCAAAAGGATGAAAAAGGACTGGTCAAAAAATTATACACGTAAGTATTTTTACAATAGGCATTTTAACATTACAAATATAAACATAAGTTGTTTTATTGACTTTATGCAATCTTTTATTAACCCCACTGTTACATATTATAGATTCATAATTTCCAATTTTAATAGCTTTTTATATGGCATACCATCAAATCCACAACAAATCTTTTTTAGTTGAGCTTATCAATTGTTTTAAAAATTTATGTGAACATTATAAATGTTATAATTAGATCATAAATGTTAATTGCTTTTATGTTCTCCAAGAAATAAATGGTTATAGTGTCAAATATGCCATTTTTTATATTTTAACTAATTAGTTATTAATTAAATGTTAAATTAATTAAACATTATATTCAGTATATCTTACAAGGGATAAACAAAAATAATTTTTTTGTTAGACTCATGATATGACTTAATTAAGTGTTTTCAAAAAAAAATCTGCCTGCATTTTTATCAACATTTATAAATTGTTTTTCAATTTTCACAACACTATTTAAAATGCACTGTATGTTTTAAATAATAAAACAAACATTAATTAGGTTGCACTATTATACATTAATGGTAAATTTTTATGTTTTATTTATCTATTTATTATCCTTCAATAATTTAGGCACCCCCTTTATTTTTTTTGTTAACAAACTTTTCATTATTTTATAACATTTAATAACAAAGCCTTTTGTAGCATTAAACTAAGGTATTAAAATATAATGCGATCTTTACTTTTTTAGCCATATTATTTTAATTTTTATAAATATTTATTTGTAGCATAAATTATTGAAGGACACATTAGGTAATCAGTAGTGTCAGTTAAAGCAACTAGCTACAGATAACTAATTTTATTTTTGCAAAAAATAAAACAATATAACTAAACTAGATATGTTTTTATATGACAAAATAAGTAATTACCTTTTAGAATATGTTAAATATTTATATATATCTCATTCATTATTTTTATTTTTGATGATTTCCCAATTTTCAAACTACTATTTAATATAATGTCTTATTTTACTTACATCTACTGCTCTGTAGAACGTTTGTTTAGTCAAGGGAAGCTTATTTTTGTAAATACTAGCATACCTTTTAGATACATTTTGTAAATATTTTATTGTTGAAATCAAATTAAATTAACCCCTGACTGGCATATTGGTTTTCAAATTGTTACTATATAAAAAGTGGATATATGAACTGGTTTTTTTAAAATAATCACATATTTTATTCAAAACTCTGTTTCTGCAAAGTTGCATCCATATAATTATCATAAGTCGAATAAAAAAGAATAAACAACACTTTATTGTAATATGACTTCTCCAGATATAATTATGAAAATTTTACTTAGATTCAATATTTAAAAATATCAAATTTATTCATTTTAAAAATATCAAATTTATTCAATTTAAGAGTATCGCCTATGATGGTGATACCCTATAATTAATTTTCAGTAATATTCTTATTCTCTTAATTTATTTCCTTAACATAAATTAAAATTAACAAATAAATAAAAAAAGTGATCTTTTTACAATTTTTTTTTCAATGTAATAATAATAATCAAAATAGCTCTTTCAATATATTTTTTGAACTCAAATATATGAAGCAATTTTATTTTATTTTTGAAATTTTACAAATTTCTCATAATATTTTTTTTCTAAAATTTTAATATTTAAAATTAATATAGTTAGTTTCTAAAGTAATTTCAAAAATATCAAATCTTATACTTTTTTAAAAAAAAGATCAAAGTAAATGCATTACAATTTTTTACAGAGCAACATGAAATTTAACGATGATAATTTTTTGAGTAACGTCGATATAATATTTATATTGCGTTATGACTTTAAAATATAATATTTGAGAAATTTTTTATAGCTAATATTAAGGGGAGTTGGTGTTTTTTTAAAAAATATTTTTGCATTCAACGAATAAATAATATATTAATTTTTATAATAATGAATGATGCAAAATAAAAATCGATCGGGCATGCCACCTCCTGGTTAGATCTTTATATTATGGTCCATTGTTCCGGGTTTGAAAAGTGGCCTAACCGAATCACGACCTTCACTACTTAAAAATAAAAAGGGTGGCTTAAATAGTATAGAGATGTTTAGGATTAAATTTTTTCATACTTAATTCAATTCTAAATTTTAATTACCGTGCCGGGTTGGCCGATACTATATCTGATAAAAAAAATGTTTATAACCTCTTTTCACATAAAATAAAATTTGTGGGGTAAAGACCTACAACGCAAATCTTCTATGTCGAGAGAGATACTATAATAAGATATATTTAAATTTATTAGTAAATCTTCAACTAGTATTGTTAAACGACTCGATATTCTAAAAAATGGTCTATTTTAGCCCAAATATTAGTGTTGTTAAACGGCTCGTTTTAAGCCGATTTTTAAAAACGGCTAACTCAATATTTTCGCCAGAAAAATATTGCCTAAGCCTCGAGATTTCGATAATATATGACGACCTTTGATCTTTCTATGAACAAAATCTTCATGCTTGCATTAAAATGCGCGAAATAGAGCTGTTTAGCAAGTCTATCCTCAACAGTAGAATAAATAAATAATCGACACAGTGTATTCAATGTTTTAATCATATACAGATGATTTTTTTACCTTTTATAATAACGAAATTATTTTGTTTGTTAAAAATCGTTAATATATCTTTTGAATTTGCATACACAAAAATAATGGGATTCTATGATAAAATACAATAAAAGAACTATATTATTTAGCTAAATTACT
Organism: Gordionus sp. m RMFG-2023; assembly: GCF_954871325.1. Lineage (NCBI taxonomy): Eukaryota > Metazoa > Nematomorpha > Gordioida > Chordodea > Parachordodidae > Gordionus > Gordionus sp. m RMFG-2023. The sequence continues at coordinate 22,336,063 of NC_088779.1, read as the reverse complement.
ACTAATATATGTTAACGGTAATACAAAAATATTTATCGAAAATACTACAAATATGAACTAAATATATTTCAAAAATGGCGCAGTTGATAAAAAAACGGATTCGAACATGTGTTACAAAGATTGATACGACTTATTTAAAGAATTTAAACAAACATTTCATCCCAAACGTAATAAAATTATAGAGAGATAATTTTTATCAATATAATCAAAAAATGAGGAAAATTTAATAGATTATATAAAGAATCTTCGAAAATTATCAATGACTTATGAATTTGGAGAATATTTGAATATTGCTTTAAGAGATAAATTCATTTGGACTAAAAATTCCTAAAATATTACAAATTATACAAGGATAATTTAGATATAAATAAGGCTATTCAAATATTTACTGCGATAGAGACATTTATAGAGAACACAAAATTAATACAAAAAGATGAAACTACAATTGATCAGTTAGAAGATAAACATGATAATATAAATATAACTATAAAAGATAATAATGATAATAATAAACAATCAAAACAATATAATAACTATAATTCGAGCTACAAGAAACCATATCCCTGCCATTTCTGCGGCGTAAATCATAGAAGGGAAAATTGTCCTTTCAATAATATTGAACACATTGCTCGAGTCTGTAGAGAAGAAATAGTGATTTTATTTATAATACAACAAATGAGTACAATCCATAATTTTGGGTGGATATCAAAGGAATAGCGATATTAGGGAGTTAGATACTGGGGCTGAGGTAAGCATAATAAACGAAATAGATTGGAACTTAATCGCCCTGGATTAACAAATTGCATGCTAAAATTTAAATCTATACAGGTACCAATATACCACTGCTAGAGACTATAGTAAAAGTAAAATATAAAGGACGAACATTAGAACTACCTATTAATTACAAAAGAATATACAAAAAATCTAATTGGAAGAAACTGGATAACTAAATTTCCAAAAATGACTGAAATACCTGAAAGGGCCATATAAATAAATAAATTGGGCTATTGGAAAAGGCACAAATATATATGGAAAACGAGAAATCAAATTTCTGTAAATCACGTCCCGCATTATACTCATTAAACGAAAAATTTAAAAAAGATTTAGATAGATTGCTAAAAATAGGAGTAATAGAAAAAATTAATCATTCACTTTATACATCACCCACATAGTAATTGTTCAAAAGAAAGATAAAACATTACGAATTTACGGGGATTTAAGAGAACGATAAATCAATATATTAATATTGATTCATACCCAGCCACTTTGGGAAAAGGAGATTTTCAATATTGGATCTCTCAGATGCCTGTTTTTAAATTAAAGTGGATTAAGATTCATAAAAATATATTGTAATCAATACGCATATAAGATTATTTTTATATACAAGACTACCTTTTTGGTATATCGTCTTCTCCAGCAATATTTCAAAGGGCCATCGAATTTATTAAAAGGTTTTGAAGGACTAGCTTGTTATTTAGACCGTAAAAAATAGAGAGAAACACCAAACAAATTTAAAAAAGGTACTAAAATGTCTAGACAAAAATGTTATCATGCTAAAGATAGAAAATTGTAAATTTTTCAAACAAAATGTCGAGTACTTAGGACACAAAATATCAAAAAACTAGATTATAACTACAGGAAAAAAATACTGAGGCAATAAAAAAAGCACCAGAACCAACAAACTCAAAACAATTAGAGCATTTCTAGGGTTAGCAACATTATCCAAAATTTATTTCAAATTTTGCAGACAAAGCCTAATCTTTTTACAAATTAATAGAAAAAGTAGTAGTTTGGATATGGACAAATGAAAGCAAAGATGTCTATAAAAAAATAAAGCAAGAAATATGTAGTACTCCAATATTACATTATAATCCAAAATTACCCAATATACTAGCAACAGATGTGTCAGCCATAGGAATTGTGGCTGTAATATCTCATATAAAGGGGGTAAGAGACCAATTGCATTCGCCTCAAGAACGCTTAATGCAGCAGAGAAAAATTGTAGCCAAATAGAAAGAAAAGCTCTTGCCATCATATTTGGGGTTACAAAAGTTAAAGAATTTATATATGAAAAAAAGTTCACATTACAAACAGACCTCAAGCCATTAATGAGTTTATTTCATCCAAGAACAGATATACCAACAACATCCACTGTCATAATACAAATATGGGCTTTATTATTAGCAAGTTACTAATATGAAATAGAATTCAAAAGTAGTCGACAAATAGCTAATACTTTTATTCTATCTGGATATCTATACAGTGAATTACAATATCAAAAGAAGAAATACTCGATCATATAAATGGGAACAATCAACTATGAATGCAAACGAAATTGAAAGAAGAGAACTAAAATGATAATACCACAACAATGCCTAAACAACGTGTTAAGCATGATACATCGGATATATTGGAATGGTAAAAATGAAGATGAGAGGACAATACTCATGGTTGTCTAATATAAATCAAGATATAGAAACATGGGTCGAAAAAATTTAGAGAATGTCAGGAACAACACGACATGTCTCATAAGACAATAATTCAAAATTGGCCAAAACCACCGAAGTAACCGGGTACACATTGATTATGCTGGACCCAAATCATTATTAGTTCGTAATGATAGATGCTAGCATTCGGTGGCCAGAAATAGTTCCCATGACTAGTACAATCACTGAAAGCACGATAAAAATATTAGATTCGGATTTCCTAAGATATTCGTTTCTGATAACGGGCCACAATTCAGCAGTAAAAAATTCAATGATTTTTGCGAAAAAACGGAAGTCATACCATCCTCAGACTAACGGCATGGCCGAACGTTTAGTTCGAACTTTTAAACAGAGCATAAATGAAACTTGGGGATTTAGAAACCAGTTAAACCCTTTTTCTCTACTATTACCGAAATACACCCGGGGCAGAAAATGAATAAAGTTCCACCCAAATACTACTAAAAATTATACCTAGATGATTTTTTGGCATTATCTTGTAAATTTACGTACACAAAAATAATGGGATTTTATGACAAAATACAATAAAGGAAATATATTATTTGGCTAAATTACTACTAATATATGTTGTCGGTAATACAAAAATATCTGTCGAAAATACTACAAATATGAACAAAATATACTTTAGTATATATAAACAACCGGTCAAAAATTGGATTTTTTAAAAAATTCGGCCTAATTTAAAGAGGGAAGATCGTGGTCCGGTGTATATATCTACTTAACACTATACATCAATAATAGAAGTATCACAAAATGGGAAGCGAATCAAATAAGAAGGAAAAAATGGTTCATATTTCCTCGGTTTAACGCTTTCCGCTAATGTTTAAAATTTTTGTTCCACCGGGAAACGTCCACTATACCATAGAGTTAAGCATTAGCGGGTTGATTATTTCAATAGGCAGAAGAGATGCCTCTCTAGGATACCATTTTACCCAAAAATGGGGTTAGAACCCTTTAATAATCAATCGACAAAAGGTTCATTTCAAAATTCAAAGTCCCATCTAAATCATCTTATCATACAAATCCAAAATCCCATTATGTTATCTATATATATTTTTTTAATTTATCGATTAAATTATTGATAAATATTTTGGAAAAAAAAACCAATTCTATAAAAAGATGATTCTTTTTTTAGTGCAAATTTATATTACGATTTTTCGTTTGTACCCGGGTTCCTTTGACCTTACATTAGATCCGGAAATAATGTTAAACCGTGGATTTATGGTTCTAAATAACATTTTTTAGAATAAGTTAACGGTTAGTAGAGACTTTTTATATATCCTCACCCCCTCCTTCACCCTTTCCATTACAACTAACCCTTTCACAGTTATCGCGAATTCTCGGCGAAGTATACAAAGTTCGCTACACTGAATGCAGGGTAATAAATAAGGGGTTCGATTTACTTTAATAAATAATCATTTTATTTATGAAACAAAATTATTTTATAAAACTTTTATTTAAAAAATGAAGAAAAACTAACACCAAAATAATTTGAACATAATTGTCGTTTTATTAAACGTTACGATGTTAATATACATTGTCGTCTGGGAAATAGAATATTCTATCTTCACGTTTGGTAATTTTACAGGGGAGCAATTTAAAAAATTAAGTTTCTATTTATTTCAATAGGATGGTTAACCTTGCATCGGATTTAATTTGAGTTATTTTATTAATATTTTGGATTTTTTAAGGATATATATATAAATCCAATCTATATTGACAAATCAATTTACATAAAATTATATATCTTAGTTTTACCAAACATTAGGCGTATCTAATATATATAGTCGCCGTAATCAAGAAATGAACTTTTTCGTATAACCTTAATGTTAATTTTTGGTATCAACTTGCCTATCATCTTAAAGTTAAATAAATCGAAGGAGACTATATATCTCTAATGTTAAATTTTTTTTATTAAAAAAGAAAACTTAAAAAAAATTTTTCAACGAGATTCAAATCACTGACTTAACGTTCGTTAGACAAACGTTCTTTCCAGTCACCCCCGTTATATAATTCTTCTTATATTTGAAATTATATTATGATAAAGTAATTTAAATATATCAATATTTATCTTTTTTATTAGAAGCTCCAGGCTTGGGAAAACAATTTCAAAATTATCGGTTGGCCAGGTTTAAGAAAAAATTTTTAAAATTATTATGGGTCGGGCTGGGCTTGGAAATTATTTTTATAAATTATATTGTGCTTGGAGAAAATTTTTCAAATTATTATCAGCTTGGACGCTTGGGAATTTTTTTATTGTTAACTATGGATCAGATATTGACCTAAAAAGCAAATAAACCAATGCCCATAATCTGATTTTGATTGTATTTTTAAATTCATTATGATTTTTTTAAATATTTTATTCTAGTTCTCAACTACCAAAATTATTATTATCTTTGGTTGGGGTTGGGGAAATTTTTTCAAAATTATTATGGCCTTGGACCTTGCTTGTGAATTTTTTCAATATTAAATAATAGGCATAGATAATCGGTAATATTTTAACAAGTAATATTGATATGGGTGTCAAGTAAAAGCTTTAAAATTATTTTGACTCAAAACATAGCATTTAAACTTAGTTTTAATGGATTGAACTTAACCTGAAGGTGGGAGGGGGTTATATAGAATAAAAATTCGATATTATTTTTAAATAACAGGTAATAACTATCATAAGAGTAAGGAGAAAATTCTCATTCCCCGTCATTTTTGACGGTCTCAGCAATACTGACTAAGCTTATTCTCAGTTATATATTTTTCATTTTGCCCTTCAAGAAAGACAGGTCATCACACTTTTCTTCCTTATTCGATAATAGATAAATCAGAAATTAAGAATATCTTATGAGGTGTGATTCACAAATTTTCCTCTTTTTCGCCTAAATTTTAATATTATTTATAAAATTTATTAATTAAGTATTAGTCAAACTAATTATCCCTCAACCCCGTCATTCTCGACGGGTTATTTACTTATAATATAATAACATCAATAGTATAAAATTTATCAAATTATTGATAAATGTTTAACCAGTATTAACAACTCAATTTAATCTATTGTTTTCATTTTTAACTTTAATATAAATAAATTATGATGTTAACAATCTCGACAATAACCGCTGAAATTTAATCGCGACATATATTTTAAACATAATAAGATGCATGGATAAACAATATCTTTCGCCGCCTGATAACCCGTTTATATGCCACTCATCTCCAATCAACACGAATTTTGGAATCCAATGCTGCAGTCACAGTGATTTGTGCAATCAATACCTAAATCCCACGTTTCCGACCTTCAAATCCGATCCTAAATCGGGTATTTAATATATCACCATAATTTTTTTAAATATAAAATCTGCTTTATAATGACATTTTAAATTTCTGGATCCCCAAAAACTTTAAAAAGATCAGCTGTATTTTTTTTAAATTGATAGATATTGCACTTCCACGGATTCCATATTCCAATACGGCATTCTAATTTTATTTTATCTCAAATAAAAAATCACGTGTAAAAATGAGCACCTGATTAAAACTGATCTTAAAATTTTCGAATAATTATTTGCTCACATTATTTACATTTTATCATCTTTTTTTTAAAAAAAAGGATAGAAAAAAGCATATTTTTTTTTGAAACTCGAGTGAGTGCTAATGAACTTAACACCTGGTTTATTTTTATTTTTCGGGAGGAAGGATAAAATATCTCATTTTTTTAGAGCCTATTTTTTGTTAGATTAACTCTGTGTCCAATACTGTTTTTTCTTTTTTTTCCATTTTGGAATTCTAAATAACTATCTGAATAGAATGTGATTTTTAGACTAAAAAAATAATAAAATATACACCATTAAGCGTATTTTTATCTTAACGGAATATGATTTTTAGATTAAAAAATAATAAGAATAAATTTTTAACGTATATTTTTAAAGGTATTTCATCACTTTATGTAAAAATAGATGTATCAAAAAGAAACTAAAAAAAGAAAGCGGTCGGGCTAAAAAATTTTAAACATCGGGCGGGTGAACAGGCGGGTTAGAAAAACATTTTTAAACAACGAACGGGTAAATTTAAAATATTTTTAAGGGCAATCATTTTTTTATTTGATAATATTGCATATTTTTTTTAAGTTTAAGTAATATTTAAATATAAATTAAATAACGAGCCAAACCAATCAATTAAATAATTTTTAAACATTGGGCTGGGCGGAGGTAAATTTTTGAAAAAAACACGACGGGCGAGTTAGTTAAATCTTGTGAAATTAATAGGAGAGCGGGTTTTCCGGTTAAAACCCGCCCATTGCAGCCCTCTTGTGTGATAGTTGTTTATTTCAAATATTTCTATTCAGAATTAAGACCTAAATTAAGAAGAGCTAGAACGCAGTCTCCTCTAATCTTTTATAGAGTGCTAATCTTATTACATACCGATGGGGGAGATTTATAAAAAAAACAGTATTCAGTTGGGAAGGCAAAAAATAAATATATATTTTTTTCTTTTTTAAAAAAAAACAAAATTTCTTATCTGTTTTGAGACAAATTGCTTTATTACTTTCTTGTTATGAATGATCGATAAGATTTAGTATTATGAATGATTAAAATCTCTCGAAGCGACAATTTCTGCATCAAATTATAATGTTATTAAATGGCTCGATTGAGCCGATTTTTATAAACGGCTACCTCAATATTTTAGCCGAAAAAATATAGCCCAAATTCAGAGATATAGCTAATAGATGTCCAAACCTTTGTGCCATCGATGAGCAATCTTTAGGTTTGCATAATATTTTTTTAGATAAAATATTCATTGAGCCGTTTTAAAAATCGGCTCAAAACATAACAACATTACATCAGTCTTGTTTTTATAAGTTCGACTAGGGTCCGAAAAATTACCGTTTTACAGGTCCAAATTCGTTCAAAACGAAATACGTCAAGTAACCTACAAAAAAAATAACAATTATATACAATGCGAAATATAAAACATTAAATTTACAGGATAAATGATAAACATGTCATAATGAAGTGTCATTTTCCCAAAAAATAAAGTTATCTTTGAATTATTAATATTCGTAAGAAATTTACTATTGTCGTACCAATAATAAATACACTATTTTTTATTCTATTAGTGAGTACAATTACTAATTACTCTGATATAGTCAAGATTATAAAAAATACAAAATCAATGACACGTCAATTAGGAATAGTAAATTATTCGATTCATATAAAAGAATTCGTTATTCGACTTTTATTCATTATTGAATAGGCCTAATTTATTAAATAAAAGCTTCCAATAATAACGATTAAATGATTGATAAGTAAATATGAGGGAAGATCTCTTATTGAAAATTAAATAAAAATTGAGTATTCCTGAATCCTGAGCATTTAGAGTTCTTAACTAAAACTTTTCACATTTCCCTAAGAGAAACTGGTCCCGAATACCTCCCCCGAGTTACGACATGACTCTGTATGCATTTATTCGGGGTTATCTATTCAGAGACGCATCGATACCACCTTTTACTATCCTGTATTCACCACCGGATATCACTTATTACTAGTGCTGTAAACATTTCCAAAAAGTGAAGATAGATTCTATCAAATTAAGATTCAAATTCTTAATTAAAATAAATGATTCTATTAAAAATTAGATTGCAAATCTTATATTGCTGATGATATTCAGTAGATAGACGCGTTCAACGTTCATTGACAAAAAATCGAACGTGATCACGTTCAAGTTCACTTTAAAAAAAAGGAACGCGTTCACATTCGTTAAACCTTTATAAAAAAAAAATTTAAATTTGATTTAATATTAATAAATTTAACACAATATATTAACCATGTTTAAGATTAATAGAAGTGAATATAATATTTTTATTATAATAAAACTTTTATATATCACAAAAAATTTAATTATTTAATATATAAATTCATAATACTTTAAATAGTATTCAACTATTAAAATATGAAACCCTTGATAAAAACTTAAAAATAGTAGCGAAATTTCAAATAATCTCACTAAAAATAAATAAATTCGATATGTATATAGTATATATATATTTAATATATAATATTTAATGATATGTATCTATTATAGTAAAAGTAAACATTAATTTAATAATGAACATCATACTAAAATAAATTATTAACAGGATACTTATAGTTATATATATATATATATAAATATTACATCAAGTATCTCTTTAAATTAGAGCTTAAACTGATATTATACTTTTAGGACACATTTTACATTTGGTGAGGATAGAATTATTTTATTGAATATATGATGTTACTGTAAAGTATCTATTATATTTGGGTCATAATTAAGAATCAAATGATGATAATGATATAACAACATCCATGATTACGCCAAATAATATTCAGATTAACAAACTATACTATAAAACAAAAATAATGGCTGGTTGAAAATTCAAATGTGATAAAAGAAACAATTAATTTAAAAATAACCCTTTCTTTTTGAAAAATTTCAATTAATATTACATTAATATTTTTGTTTTTAAATGAATAAAAATAATATACTCTAAAATCGAACTAACTTAAAAAACGAACGCGTTCGTTAAAAAAAAAGGGAACGCGTTTACGTTCAAATCAAAGTTAGTCAAAAAAATGTCAAAAATAAAAGGAACTTCGTTCATCATTTTTTTCAAAAAACTTTGTTTACGAACGCGTTCTTTTGCAAAATTACCTTTTTACCAACCCGGTATCCGCTAATATTATCGATACCAATTTTTTTTAAACTTAATCAAAAAAAATCTTCCCACTCCACATTTTTACAAAAAATTAATTTTTTTTATTTCTAATTTAGGGGTTCCAGTACAAACCACGTAGCATTTCGCGTTTATAACTTTCCTTCGCTCGTTTTTAGTTCAAATTTATTATATATTTTTTTAAATCTTATCAATGTTTATGCCAAACATGTTTTTTTTTCTTATAAGAATCGCAAAAAAATGGATATTTCTCTTTTTTTTCAGATCTTTTAATAATTTCGCTTTATAATTTTTTTTTAAAAATATAATAATTATTCAACGCAAGATCAAAGATATTTAAATTTATTAAGTTTTTTTTGTATCTTTTTCTTTTCTTATTTTAATAAATATTTCTTTGTTAAATTATTAATAATTCATGGCACGTTAAATTTAAGGCGTTTACCCCACCAAAAAAAAGAGTTCATTTTCTAATCTAAAAAATTATATTAAATAAATATATTATTAATGATCGCTATGGATGGGCAATGGTTTTTATTTTACACATGTTATCATTCTAAGCAACATGCAAGCTCGTACCAGTCCTGGCCACTAGTGTTACCAAAAGGCTGATTCGGGCCGATTTAAAAAAACCTAGCTTAATATTACAGGCAGGCAGAAAATATCGCCTAGGTCTCGAGATAATGGCCAAACCTTTATGTCTTTGAGAAAACTTTCTAAGCTTGTTTAATATTTTTTGTGGATAAAATATTGAGTTATCCGTTTTATAAAAGTGCCCAAGTCGAGCCGTTTAACAACACTACTGGCCTTTATGGCATTATTTATAAATCGGGGCGGGTCAATTTAATATGTTTTTAAAGTTATCCGCCAAAAAATCTTACGATGAATCATTTAAACATTCATTTGCTTCTCATATTTTCATTAATAAAACTTTTACAAAATACTAGCATTGTTAAGAAACAACTTTCGAGAATAGCGCACTACTCTTCAAAAAAAAGAATGTTAGTTACCCTGACCCTGAACTGTGAATGCAGGGTGAAGATGCCTTCTAAAAAAAATAGCGCCCATTAATAGCTAGTAGACATTTTGCGCTACTTTATAAAAAAATACGCATGTATTATTTAAAATTTTTTATACCAATTCAAATATTTTAAAAAATGTATCAATTGTTTCCAAAGGACATTAATACTAACCTAGACTAACGTCATTCATTAAAAAGCATTGAAAAGTGTGCTTATTGATTGAGATTCGATAGTAAGAGGTATTAAAACGAAATTCGATGGCTTCCACAACAGACGAGACATTTATGCTACTAATTATCGCTGAATAATTTTCTAAATCCACTAACTTTGTTGCACGCAAATATATTAAAAAAAATTTTTTAATTTGGTAAATTATATGCTACTTCTAAAATTTTTTAGGTAAGAGAAAGAAATACCCTTAACAATATTATCAATTAACGAAATCATCTTCCTCTCGCATAATAATATCGTTATTTAAATTATAAATTGTGCCTCAATATAATCATTTCAAATTTAAATGATAAAATAATTTTTATGAATTTATAAATAATTATTATATTCAATTTGAAAGTGGCGTAGTTTACCCTACTAGTAATAACACTGCAGATTTGGAAGTTGGATTCATTTTTATAAACCAGGGCAGAGCCGATCTTTTTTTAACTGCGTGTTTATTTATTTTTGTTATATATTATATTATATGTATTATCAACTATCTATACGTACGTTAGAGCATATTTTTGGATTATTAGGAAAGCTTGTAAAATTATGCCAGCATTGTTTACTCTCTCTGATTATCCAACGTTAAAAAATAATTAATTAAACCCAGAATTGTTAAAAGATAGTACTAATGAAAGAAGAGAGAAAGAAAGAGAAAGGAAGGAAGGAAGTTGTATAAAGATACAAGTATACTCTTTAAAATATCGATTCAATTTTTTTTCAAGATAATTTAAAGTGTTCATATCATAACATAGAAATTGGAAAACTGTAGTTTTGCCATGAACTTTTGAACCACTACTAATTTTTATTTATGGCGAAATTGTCTAAAATTTATAAGGGTAGGTTAATCTGCAAGTGCTTGGATGCGTTTGCCGTCCAATCAATTAAAATTTAAAAATTGTCCTCCTCAGTAAACGATTTAAAATTAAAAATATAGCGAATTCCAAATACGTGATATATAAAATGTATAATTGAATTATTATAATATCATTGAACCTATAATATAACATTTTCGCTTACTTTTCATCACTGATCGTTTATCCGTAAACATATTTTTTTTAGCCTACTGAAAAGTTTTATCTACTGCTGCACTGGCAAACAATTATATTAATGAGGGGGGGGGGGGGGTCATATTTGTATCCTCATGTAAAATAAAATTGTCTTGTTTATTTTAAATTTGATTATAAAGAAATGAACTCTGACATATATATAATACATTTAATACAAAATAGGATTAAGTATTTTTAATATAAATAAAAAAATATATAATAAAATTGTATCAAAATATATTTAGATACTAAGATACCTATGCAACATTTATGCATTTAGAAACATGTTTTAACAACTTTAATTAAACCATTCTCATTTCCCCCTTTCTTATCCTATTCAAGCTGTCCTATACAAAAAATACAACAAACTCCACCGACTATCTTCTAACCATTTACCCTCGTCCTTAGCCGATATCAACAATGGTGATCCGCTCAAACTGCCATTTCCGGCTTCCCCGTTAGGGGCGGACTCTATACACCCCCAAAACATAAAAAATGGATCAAATAACACTCGCACAAATTATACCCCGATTTTTATCGCAGGCCTGGTTTTAGTAAGTTGCTTATCCGTCTTTTTAGCGATCTTCGCGTTCAGACGCTATTTCAACGTAGGCTATAATTGTTCCAATACGACAATAGATGGAAACTCGATAGCAAGGGCTGGGGAAGCGGCGAAGAATAAAGTGATCGATAGGGGGGTTATTTTTAGTGACAAGAAAATTATTGGTGGTTGTTGGTGGTGGTGGTTCAACCTTTATGGGCGCGGCAACAAAGGAAAGGCTAGACGACGCTCGAGTGGTAATAATTTATTCTTACAAAATTAAAATTGGCGTTATATATCGCTGATAGTTTCAGTCGTAAACTTATATTTTAAATGAATACCAAACTTAATTATATCTATGAATTTACGTTTAGAAAAATGTTAAGATTAATGTGTGGTTGGACTAGTTTAGAATAGGCAAATTATAATATTTATACTAAATTTCTTTTTTAGATATAAGTTAAGGAGAGGGAGTTTAAAAAATATTATATTTTCTAACTAATTAAATAAAGAAACTTTTTTAAGCAATTTGGAATAATGACTATAAGATGTAGACTCATGAAGCAAGTCAATCACTCAGTAAGAGTATTCATCCAATCCAGTTTGGAGTTTTCCTTTTATCGTTAATTTTTTTTAAAAAAAAACCTACTAAACTATCTCATTTGATTTAGATTACCCCGGTTACATGAAATCTCACGCCTCTAAGGCCTCAAGTTATCGTTGTTCCATCGAAATATCTTCCCCTTCTCTCGTCAAACATTCATCTAACTACCCTTTGAATTCGGCTTATGATGGGGAGAAATCGGAATCGTTGCAAAATCTATTATCAGTCGACAATACTACTTCCGGCTCTGGATCTGGTTAGGGATTTGTCGATAATAATTATTAATGCTATACTTTGAATAGGTAGAACTAAAACTGCATATCAATAGTTTTTTTTATTGATTTCTCAAAACTATCTATCAGTTTGAGGCCTTAACTAAAACGGGTTCTCATTCGAAACTTTTTTTAAAGTAGGATTTCAGTTTTCGGTTCTTACATTTGACGCATTCCGGTCCCGGTTTTAACCTATTAATTTTGAATAAATCACAGCATTTTGACAAGCTTGTTCACGATCTCAATCTTTTCCAAAAAAATAAATAGGAATCATGATCAAGGATCGAATTGATTTCGAACGCATATTTTTTTTTAATAATCTGAATTTGATTTTATAAAATCCTGAAAAAAATTTATCCCCACAAGATTTTATAAAATAAATCCAGATTATAGGAAGAAAAAGAAATGACTCGTTGAGAAAAAAATATGTATGTTATCTCTTAAACGTCCTTTATAAAAGGAGCGATTAAGAAGCCAGATCATTTCCAATAATATGTTGATATTTACTAATTAGGTTCTGCTTGATTAAATACGATTATAATTGAACCATATTATTGATAGAATCAAAAATTAAAGTATGGTAATTTTTTGAACCTTATTCGGTTAACTAGAATTCAGAACTTCTTTTATCAAGTTTTAATGAGCCAAAACCAAAACCACATTTTAGTACAATATTCAGAATTGGTTGCAAAACCTTTTTTTTATCCAGTAGAGATAACTTATTTTATAATCACAATCAGTTATTTTTTTTATACTCATATTCTTTGCTATTTATTTTAAGGTCTACCTCTCTTGGTTCAGAGAACTGTTGCTCGAACTATTCAATTGGTGGAAATTATAGGTAAAGGTCGATACGGGGTAGTTTGGTTAGGCAAATGGCGGGGTGAAAAGGTTGCCGTTAAGATATTTGTATCCCGCGAGGAAAATTCTTGGTTTCGAGAAGTTCAAATATACCAGACCTCCATGCTCAGGCACGAAAATATACTGGGCTTCATAGCAGCTGATAATAAAGGTTTTAATTCTCTTTAAATGTTTATAAATCGTTATGAATAAGAATTAGACAAATAAAGAAAGGGAATTTTTTAAAAAAGTGGATAAAATTTATGACTAGGGAGAATATGTTATAAATGGTTTATTTTGTTTTTTAAGATAACGGGACCTGGACCCAGTTATGGCTTGTGACGGATTACTGCGAAAATGGTTCCTTGTTCGATTATCTCCAAAAGATGGTCTTGGACATAAAATCAATGCTCAAAATAGTTCATTCGATAGCTAGTGGCTTAGCACATTTACATATGGAAATAGTTGGAATACAAGGTTACAATTTTTTTTTAAATGTGATGATGAGGATAACAAAAATCTTCGATCAATTTTGAGAATCATGTTAAACTTAGTGTCTAAATATGGTTCTAATTGAAATTTCTTTAAAATGTTATATCGTTAAAAAATTTTTACCCTCGTAAAATACTTTAGGGATTCTTTCAGCCAGTGTATTACTCTCCAATTAGTCATTTTTGCTCAAAAATTATGAAATATAAAAATAAATATTCTATATTAATTGTTATAGGTTTTAACGTTTTTTCTCTTTTAAAAGGGTTAAGGCTTTGTGTTTTCAGTACAAGCTCTCCAAAGAACTTGACAAATACGCCCACTTTTGCACAAATATGTTTTTTTTCTACCTAGGAATGAAAAAACCTTTTTTCGGGAAAAACAAAAACGTTGCTTTAAATTTTTTATTACAACCACAATCGAAAATTATACCATCATTTTATTGCGACTTTTTCATTATCGCAATTTATTTTTATAAATTTGCTCATTTTGTTAAACTGTGTTACTAAAAAAAACTTACTCCTTAAAATGCCTACAAATTTTGTTAAAATGATATTTAAGGTTGTTGTGCTGTTTTATTTTACATTCATGAGTCCTCCATTAGGCCTCTTGCCTTCTATCTGAGCAATTTTATTCCTTTAGCCATATTCCTCGTCTATCCTACGATGACTATCGTCTACCCGCCTCATTTGATGTTTACTTAATGGGTCAGAAATCGGTATGATTCTCATATTAAACATATGCCCATTATAACACAGGTCGCACCTTTCGATTTTGGTTTCGCCCGGCTATAATATTTGATGCAGAAATATGGCCAATAAAAATACTTACATAACTATAATACCTAAAAAGATTAGATGATTGGCAAACAGGGTGGAAGGCCAATAAGCTACTGTTGATTTTAGAAAATATGAGAATCGTACCAATTGTTGACATATTACGCGGCATGGACTTGGGTGATTAGGCCATGCCCATCATAATTCAGACGGTGCCAGGAATAGATGGGAAGAAGCCTAAATGAACATCTAATTAAATTGGGAGGGGGAGATGATGAAAAAAGATTTCCAACCAATTAACATAAATGTATCAGAATGTTATTAAAAACATTCGATTTTCATTTGTTGATATCTTGAGGCCTTGGTAATATTTTTTTAGTTAAAATCTTGACTTAGCCGGTTTAAAAATAGGCTAAATCGTTTGATAGAAGACTTTGGAGAGCTCATGCTACGAAAACAAAGATTAACCCTTTTGCAAATAGGAAAAACATCTTAAAACCTATGGCCATTATAATCATTTTTTAAATATTTTATTTACCTTATTTTACGATTTAATGTTTTTAGATGCTTCATCGCATTATATTATACAATGTCCTAAATTTTATGCCATTTTTTAAAAAAAAATCCATTCGGGTACTCTTGATTGGCACCACAGTTCCCAGTGAATGTTTAATTTTTTTTATATAATATGAACTCAAAAAAAAAGAAAATCACGGAAAGATATTTTGGTTATTGCTTAAGTCGAGGGGTATATTATTTTTATTTTATTTTTTTGTTATATTTTTTTTGTTATTTTTTTATGTTTTTTTTAAATGTTATTTTAAATTAATATAGTATTATTTGGTGATAATTTTTTTTGTGATAAATTTTTAAAATATTGTTGCATATTTTTATTATTTAGTGATAATTTTTTTTTGTGATAAATTTTTAAAATAATGTAGCATATTTTTATTATTTGGTGATAAATTTTTAAATTAATATGTATTTTTTCTTTTAAGATATTTTAAAATATTTTTTCTTTTTTAAAAATATTTCTTAATTCCTAGGGAGGGGAGGAGGGTAGAAGAATTGTGATGAGTCAATTTTATTCATTAAATTGAAATATAGTCTGATAATCTAAGCAATTTTAGGAAAATTAGCATAAAATCTTAAATTTTGTATTTATTAGGGGTAAAATAGACCCCATCTTTAAATTCTAAGTGATTTTTTTAACCTTTGTTGGGAAGGGTTAATTCGAAATAAATTGAAATATATTATTGAAATTTATACAAAATAAAAATATCGAAATATAGTAATAAACGAGTCAATTTTATTCATTAAATTGAAAAATTGTATTAAAATGTATACAGTCATTTATAAATAGAATAAAAAGATCAAAGCGATTTAATAATTTATGTTTTCTAAAATATCTATATTCAAGTAAATATTCATGAATATTCTCTCGATCCCCATGTCTTTTATAGTTTTCCTTAAGATCCCGCCACAGTCTTTCGACTTTTTGGGTGTGAATGGATCTATCATTTGGGTCAACGAAGTTTCGGGAATGATTGACCCTATAATGGAAATAATTTGTTTGATCCAACCGATTATATCTAAGATAAATAGATTTAAATATATTACTACTTTTGATTTACAGAAAAATATATTTACATACCCTAACCATGAGTCAGTCATTATCGTGGAATCTTGCATAACATTATCTTTAACCACACGCAGTGTGGTATCTTGATCCCTCGTTGTTGTTGCACTTAGAAATATTTCATCCGTCTCGCGACATATGCCACCGATGATCCATATAGCCTCGGAAATCAAATGCCGGCCACGATTATATTTACGCTTCCACACATGAGTTTCGTCTATTTCGATAACTCTGCCAGGCCCCCCGATCTTTGTATGATTCGAAGCTATATGGAACCCACATACCTTGCGAAATTTTTTAAACCTATATAAATTTAATATAAAAACCATATTTTACTTTAAATTACCATCCAGAAATTGCATTCCTATGATAATCCAATTCCTTCGAAGCACTTAAAATTTTATAACGGCCTAAAAATAATTTTGTTCTTTAATATTTTTTAAATAATTACTACTTATATACAGGTATACTAGTCTTAAAAATTTCCCAACGTCCTGAATCCCTTCAAAAATAGAATCTAAAAATTTGTCATTTATGATATAAAATTAATATTACCTTTCCATATCGAATATGATCTACGACATCTATTGCATCGATATCGCAAACTATTCTTATTTTTTTCTACCCGCATTATGGAATTGCAACAAGTATGCTCTATTCCTAAAGGGATTAATTGATTATTAAGGCAAAATTGATATTAAATTTATATAGGTTTAAAAAATTTCGCAAGGTATGTGGGTTCCATATAGCTTCGAATCATACAAAGATCGGGGGGCCTGGCAGAGTTATCGAAATAGACGAAACTCATGTGTGGAAGCGTAAATATAATCGTGGCCGGCATTTGATTTCCGAGGCTATATGGATCATCGGTGGCATATGTCGCGAGACGGATGAAATATTTCTAAGTGCAACAACAACGAGGGATCAAGATACCACACTGCGTGTGGTTAAAGATAATGTTATGCAAGATTCCACGATAATGACTGACTCATGGTTAGGGTATGTAAATATATTTTTCTGTAAATCAAAAGTAGTAATATATTTAAATCTATTTATCTTAGATATAATCGGTTGGATCAAACAAATTATTTCCATTATAGGGTCAATCATTCCCGAAACTTCGTTGACCCAAATGATAGATCCATTCACACCCAAAAAGTCGAAAGACTGTGGCGGGATCTTAAGGAAAACTATAAAAGACATGGGGATCGAGAGAATATTCATGAATATTTACTTGAATATAGATATTTTAGAAAACATAAATTATTAAATCGCTTTGATCTTTTTATTCTATTTATAAATGACTGTATACATTTTAATACAATTTTTCAATTTAATGAATAAAATTGACTCGTTTATTACTATATTTCGATATTTTTATTTTGTATAAATTTCAATAATATATTTCAATTTATTTCGAATTAACCCTTCCCAACAAAGGTTAAAAAAATCACTTAGAATTTAAAGATGGGGTCTATTTTACCCCTAATAAATACAAAATTTAAGATTTTATGCTAATTTTCCTAAAATTGCTTAGATTATCAGACTATATTTCAATTTAATGAATAAAATTGACTCATCACAATTCTTCTACCCTCCTCCCCTCCCTAGGAATTAAGAAATATTTTTAAAAAAGAAAAAAATATTTTAAAATATCTTAAAAGAAAAAATACATATTAATTTAAAAATTTATCACCAAATAATAAAAATATGCTACATTATTTTAAAAATTTATCACAAAAAAAAATTATCACTAAATAATAAAAATATGCAACAATATTTTAAAAATTTATCACAAAAAAAATTATCACCAAATAATACTATATTAATTTTAAAAATAACATAAAAAAAATAACAAAAAAAATAACAAAATAAAATAAAAAAAAATAATATACCCCTCGACTTAAGCAATAACCGATATTTTTATACAACATGTGGGTATGAGGTTTGGATTTAGCGCGACTACTTTATTTAAAAATAAGATAACGTATAAAACTTAACTTGAAAGTTATCAATTATTTATTGTTATTTTATAAATGGTGAGTTAAATGGAGGTTTGTAATAAGAAAGTTTTAGCCAAAAAGCACTCCCACTTGTTGCTTTAAATTTTTTTTAACCCGCCTATCACCTATGGTTCTTTTTTTAAATTCAACTGCCTTCCTATTTATCTGAAAATTTTGTTTAACCCATCCGCCCAATGTTTAAAAATTATTAAATTGGCTTGATTGGCTCTTTTTTATTTATTTTATATTTTTGAAATTAAACTTATAAAATATGCAGTATTAAGAAATAAAAAAAATATGATCTTTAATAAATAGAAGTCTGTTCCTCTCAACATTAGAAATTCAACCATTCAATGATTAAAATATTTTAGAACCCCCCTCCCTCCAACTCGGGGAATTGGTGGGCGGGCTAAAAATTCGTCTATTGCAAACCTTTAGGGTAGAATCTATCAATTTTGTCAAACTTAATAATTGAAAAAGATATTTAATAACAATCATATAATTTTATATTTCGCCATATTTTTGTAAAATGCATTTTTTTTCTCGATAAATACTTCATTACTGTATATTTCCATATCAACAATTAAAATATCAACCTTTATTTGCATTTATTATAGTGTGATCTTTTTAAAATACAAAATATTTTTTTTGTTTAAATGGATATAGAACACTATAATACTCAGCAGACGATTTATAATTTTTGACAGATGACTTATTTATTTGAAGGTTGATAAATTGTTATTAAACTTTCAAATAACGCGACAAATCATATTATCATAATTTGGAGTTATCTTAATTACTAATTTTTTGTAATGGTAATGACATAATTCTAGGTAAGCCAGCCATAGCCCACAGGGATCTAAAGTGCAAAAACATCCTGGTAAAACGAGACGGAACAACTTGCTGCTTGGCCGATCTAGGGCTTGCCGTGTGCTACGACTCTACTGCTGATAAACTTGACTTACCGCTAACTTGTTCTGCGCAAAATGAAATAGTCGCCGCCTCAAAACTTAAAAGTATTCAAATAAATTTTTTAAAATTTCCTTAATATGAATTGGTGGTTATATAAATGGTTTTATAATATAGTCGCCTGTAAATTAGGTCATTTTTTCGTAAATTGTTAATAAAAAAAAATGAATTTACGTTCATTTTGATGTTGTTATCTACTTCTAATTAATATTATTTACCATATATTTCGATATTGTTACTTTGGGAAATCGAATCAAATGGCTTATCTTAACTCACGGAATCTTTGAAATACTTATTAATTTTTTTATTTATTTTATGGCTAAAATTATCTTGATTGGAAGCAGAACTACCATTTTTTTTAAAAAAAAATTTCTATATGGCATTTTAAATACTACATTTATATATAAAAGTCAATCAAGGCGCCTATCAAATGGTCGGCACGAAACGCTACATGGCCCCCGAAATTATAGAAGGGTCCACCGCGTGTATTCAAAAATCTTCCGACTTTGAAACACGATCAGACAACAAATATAGCAACAATGAAATGAGGAAATCGGATATGACAAATTTTTCGAACCATTTCGAAGCCCTCAAAAGAGCCGATATATATGCTCTCGGTCTCGTTTTTTGGGAGATCTTGAGACGGTGCGATTTTGAAGGTTTGGCATTCTCTAAAAAAATTACATGCTTCCTTTTTTGGTAAGCTATGTGAACTAGTGATCTGCATCGGGCCTAATTTTTCAAGCCCAGCCCGGCCCGAATTTATTTAAATATAGAAATTAATTCTTATAATTACTCAAAATAAACGATATATGTTATATGGCGTCTACTTTCTACAAATAAAATCACATATTTTTATTTTACATAAAAAAATTCAATATAAAATTGATAAATTTAGATATATTTTAAAAAAATATTAAGACCCAGCCCGAAGCCCGTTCGGGCCGAGTACAGGCCGGGCCTACTTTTGCAGATCTCTAATGTGAACCCTTAAACGGTTAAATGGAGAGCCCCCCACCTTTAATCTGTTTTATTTCACTCGTATTTTTAAACATTAAATATATTTTTTTGAAATTATACGGTTTCAAATATTGGTAATTTTAGTAAATCAAATAACTCTAGACCACTCCAAAGTGACTTAGCTGCAAGATTTTAGCCATTAAAAACAGTCTCTGAGCAGGGTTTAATGAACATCTAACCACTCGGCCTCGAGATGGATCCTCAAAATATCTCTTTTTTGCTTAGCTTCGTGGTTTAGAACGTTTCGTAATAGGTTCTAGATATTTTCTAAGTTCAATCGCGAGTTGAAACATTAAATGAGATCTAGACCCCAAAAAAATTGTTCTATCTTAATAAATAAAAACTATTTGAAGAATAAGAGTGAATAGTGCATGATCTTTTTTTAAACTCTAAGTGCTATTTCTTTGGATTTCCTAATTAATATTTTAAAAAAAAATCATAATTAAAAAAGGTTATCACGAAGACTTCCAACTAGCTTATTTCGATTATGTACCACCAGATCCCACCATAGAAGAGATGAGGCGAACCATTTGTTCGGAAGGGAGAAGACCAACCATCCCCCCACAATGGAGTCAAAACGAAGTAATTCTTGAGATTAGTAATTCCGTCTAGGATATTTTATTAGTCATAAAAAATCGCGTAAACATTATTTGAAACGGTAGAGGTTTTTTTAAGCTTCGAGAATTCTAAGTGATCGCTCTCATTTAAGCGTAAACGGTAAAGTTTATATAACCTGGACACCGGTTAGAATAGATCACTATGGATGATATCGCCGATAAAATATGTCCTCTCGAAGGCTTTACCTAACCTATTACATTAAAAAATTTTGTTATACCTGATTATACCTGGAACAAATTATTCAATATTATATTCGTATTTTAAAAATACGAATAATAAAGTTATTCGATTCGTAAATTCGAATCGAATTGCGAATAATGAAAATATATTATTCATCAGATAATTTTTTATCAATTTTTCGATAGAGTTATTCAAAATTATTCTTATAATTTGATTTTTTTTTTCATATTATTCAAAATTTATCATATATATTCTGCATTATTCGGAAATATTAAAACTTATTCATAAATATTTAAAATTATTTGTAAGTATTTAACATATTCCTTACGAAACATTTTTTTTAAACTTTATTTCTACATCTATAAATCACTTTTTTAATTTTAATCATCTAATTTTTCAAGAGTTTGAGAAGAACAACTTTTGAGCATAAATCTTTGAATATTTTTTCAAGGAAGAAATATTCTTGATTAAATTTTACCTAAAATTCTAAATATGTTTCGTAAAAGAATCTTTTAGAAGTAAGCCTTTTATAATTTTCGTACACAAGAAATTTAAGATGAAATCACAAGTTAAAAAAAATATGCATTCAAAGATTCATTAAAAAATACTTTAAAATCTTTAATTATTTTTAAATAATTTAATTTTCGAATCAAATATTCACCGAATCAAATCGAATAATGTTTTTATTATTCGTGCATTTTTATTATTCGTGCGAATACAAATAAGGAATTATTCGATTAATACGAATAATGCAGATATTCGATTCGATTTATATTTTTATAGGTATATACCTGATATAGCATTTTATCTCTTAAAATCGTTTTCAAACCTGTAATCATTTCAAATTAAGTTTATCCTTTCTTCGAACCTATAAAGTTTCATTGATATTCGAAATGATACATGTGTTATTTAATAATAAATTTGTTTTTAAAAAAACTATTAATTATTTTGACAATTTTAAACATCAAAACAGGTATTACAATCCATAGCCAAAATCATGAAAGAATGTTGGTATCATAACCCCGCAGCAAGGTTAACCGCTCTGAGAGTCAAGAAAAGTTTGGCCACTCTTTGCGAAGAATCCTATGATAGTTTTTCGTGAAAGGAAAAACTACAAATACCTCCTCGACGCGCGCGCAGATAATGTCAAAAAAGGAGGAATACAAAATCTCGAAGAAAAAAATATTTATAAAATTATAGAAAAATTTTCAAACGGGTAAATTAAAAGGAGCAAACATATTTTTTAAAAAAATACACTTTAAATATTATAATGATTAAAATAATTTTATATTGCCAGGTATAAAAATAATTATATTGGATTTAAATAGATATATTTACCCCACCCATTTGAAACGCCTTCGAAAATTAAATTATACAGGTTATATACATCATATTTGTTTAGATGACTCTCTAAAAAAACACAATTCTTGTTTAATTTTTGTTTGATATGCACCATTGCCATTTTTTTTTAAATAGTGTGATTATATCGCCAAATAATCTCTTGTCAAAACCGTATGTTACTTGTCATTTTAATTTTAAACACTACCTTAATTTAAAAAAAATATTTATTTGTACTATAAATTAAATTTATATATTATATACACAATAAAATATATTATAAATTTATTTTTCCCCAAATATGCCTTATTGTAATTTTTTTCAAAACGTATTATTATTAAAAAATAATATTATAAAACTTATTAACCTCAATTTAAAATATTTTTTTTAAAAAAAAGATTATTTTTAATAATTCACTTATCATTTTTTTTCATCTTAACTTCTTAATATTTTGTGAATTTCATCTTAACTTCTTAATATTTTGTAAAATATGATGTCGTGTTAAAATAATATAATATAAAGCTTTATAAATCGCACTATTAAATGCTATTCATATTTGCAGTTAGATATGATGACTGCGTAAAGAGATGCGCCTTGATGGAAGTATGAGGATCAAGCCCTAAGGCCTAAGATGACATGGATAAAGATGATAGCGGCGAATATGAGGAAAATGAATTACAAATGATGCTTAGGACCGTGAAAAATAGAAAAGAAAAATCAGAGAGCTGGGTAAACCTCGAAATTGTCATTGAACGAAGAATCAATAGAAAGACTACCCTTTGTATTCTTTCTATATTTAATTGCCGTTGTAACCTGGAAACACCACCCTTTATTTTTTTATACATTTGTAACGATTTTAAACCATTATAACCACATGAGACCTATCGAGTTAAGTTGAGCATATTATAGGCCTCTTATTTTAATGCCAAAATTACCTGAAAATATTTTTGAATGTTTTTTTTTAAAAAAATTCTTATTTATTTTTGCATTTAAGACAACTCCTCATATCTTAACCTCAGAAATTGATTCATAAATGTTATAGACAAAGAATTTTTTTTTTTAAAAAAATATTATTTTATATTTCTTTTACTTTATACAAAAAAAATTTAAACTATATTTACATGCACCCTTTTTTATGTTCCTCCATTTGATAAATATTTTACACAAAAAACAAAAATCAAGATAATTAAATTATATTATATAGAATTTTTCTTCCTTTTTTTATACGAAACCTATATTGAATTATAAATAAAAACTTAAATTATTGTAATATCTATAGAATATTCTAGCAAAATTTTGGAATATTTCACTTTTATTTTAAGGATGTTATTTATTTCCCCAGTAATCGGTGCAAAGTTATTGACGAGGTAACAATGTTAACCCGAATAAATTTTTAACCCTTGAGCAAAAAGACCCTAAATTTGTTTGTGAAGATGTATTTTTTTATCTAATTTCTTATCTATTTTCATTTTTTAAAAATAATTTTGCCAAAATTTTTTTTTATCCAAAAATGATAAAAATCCTCTAGCTTATTTGCTTTAAAAGATATAAAGGCTCATAATTTAAAATTTTGTATACATGTTCTTTAAAGCCATAGTTATAAAATAAAATTTAGCGGAAGTTGATAGTTCTAGAAGTCACACAAGAACGATTTGTATATTATATATATCACCTTGTAAAGTTTTTAAAAATTTTAAATATTAACATCTACACCATATGAAAAGATATTTTTGAGTAAAATGCAACATTGATAAAAATAGTTTGTGTAATTTAAAATAAAATTTTAAAAATAGTCTCATAAAAGAATAAGTGAAATGTAAGAAAAATATATATTAAAAAGATGAAAGGTTGGAAGCATCTAAAGGCTTCCTTTTGAATTCACAATTTATTAATTTGTATCATATTTTTATATATTTCTCCGAGAATTGGCGCTAACTATAAATACAGGGTAATGATCCAACCCAAAAAAAAATTCAATAATTATTTTAAATATTTTTATATAAGTCATTGAGATATAGAATCCATAGGGGTTCAGAACTTCAAATCTATATCATTTACTGGCGGCGATTTTTAAATTTGGAAAACAATCTTATTTCATCGAAAATGCATATCAACCTAACTAGACTACCTACCCTATAAAATTTATGTGTATTTTTCCATTTGTATGTAAAAGTCTATAAAAAACGGATATAAATTAAACGTACTTCAACCATTTTTGTCAAGATTGTCTGAAATTTACAGTGTAGGTACTCTATATATTAGTGTTGTTAAACGGTTTAATTTAAGCCGCTATTTTTTAAAATGGTTAACTCAATATTTTCTCCAAAAAGTAGGCAAGCTTGAAGATTTTGCTAATACATGGTACAAAGGTTTGGACATTATAGCCAAATCTTGAGGCTTAAGTCAATACTTTTGATGGCTAAAATATAGAGTTAGCCGTTTTTAAAAATCGGCTTAAATCGAACCGTTTAACAACGCTGAAATATATTTCCGGTCAAATCAGATTTTTAAAATCGCCCACAGTAAAAGGTTTAAATTATATAGAATCCATATCCCAATACACCATATAATAATTGGTTTTCGCTCAAAAACTTATTCCCAATCATGATTTAGATAAAAATCAAAATGACATAATTAAAATACGTTACGAAAAAAAGTCAATTAGGATAAAATGCTTTTGATTGCTTTTTGAATGATTTCATTCTTAACGCTATATAAATTACGATTAGACTTCTATTCATTATTGGTATTTTACGACTTCTATATTGTTAAATTAATATGTTTATTCATTTAGTTTAATCTTTATTTGTCAAATATGGCCTTCTCATAGAATAACTTTTCTACGAAGACAAGTGCAATCACTAAAACGTTCGATTAGCATAGATTTCTGTTCAGAATGTGTATTATTGAAAATAAGTGAAACTTTTTTATTGAGATCGTGATTTTATATTAAACGTCTAGTATTTATAATTTCCTTTATATTACCATTTATTCTCTTACAGAAAACCAGCCAACATTGAAATCTTTAGAAATCTATCTTCTAAATATTCTTTCCTTAGACTTTGTTCTCTGTTAAAAATAGTTAAATTTTTAAAAAAATGTATAGCAAAAGATGATAAAATTTTTATCAAAACACAACCGAGCATTTTTGATGTTTGTGTTGAGATGACCTGATTAATTTTTTTATATATATATTTCTTTTTTGTTATATATTAACTTAATATTAACTTTGCGGACTCATTTTATGATATTAGCCAGGCGCGTACGCAGGAATTTGGTCTGGGGGGGGGAAGGGGGGATAATAAATTTTTTAAAGAAATATTATTATTATTTAAAGTATCAAGCATAAATTTATTAGGACTAATAACTATTTCTAAGACACAATTTTAAATTATATGAATTATAAAAAAATTATATATATAAACCGGCACATAAAAAACTAAATAAATGTGAATTAAAAAATATAAAGTGAATATAACCACCTTATGAATCACTTAAATGACCCAAAATAAAAATTTGAATTTTTTGAGCCTTATAAAGTAAAAAAAAATGTTGGAAATATAAATATTAATACACAAAAAGTTTCTTAGGAATAATTGTATTTTGTATTATATTTACAATGTAAAATCCAATCTTCGTTGGGATTGAGCTAATTTTTCAATTACTCATCCTTGCTTGGCGTCAAATGCCTATAAATATTTAAAAGATCCAAACTATTCAATCCACTTTCAGAAGTTGTACTTCTTAGGTATGTTTTTCAGAGAACTGCAGGCCCGGTTCCCGGGCCGGACCGTATTTTAATTTTTTAAATATACTGGGCCTGAATTTTTTTTAAAAATAACCCGGGCTGGGCCTGAAATTTTTTTTAAAAAAACACCCGGGCTGGGCCTGAAAATTTTTTTAAAAAAACACCGGCCTTAATTTTTTTTAAAAAACACCCAGGCTGGGCCTGAAATTTTTTTTAAAAACAATATCCGGGGCGGGCTGTATATTTTAAAGCCTATATTTGAAATCGTTATTATTAGCTATAAAAATCAAAAATAAATATAATTTCCGGCTGTATATTTTAAAATCAAATATTTGAAATTAGCTATAAAAATCAAAAATAAATATAATTTATTTTAAAATATCCGGGCTGGCCCTAAAATTTTATTTAAAAAAAAGCCGGGCCAATCCTGAAAATTTCTTTTTAAAAAAACCCCGGGCCAGGCCGAATAAGATTTTGAAAAAAAATCCAGGCCGTGCCCTGCAAATGGTACTTCTGCAGGGCTAGGTTATTCTTCTTAAAAAAGAGAATGTTCTCTCATTAGTTTACTAATGGGAAGAGTTGCTAATATATATTATATACATTTTAATACATTGGGAATATAATCTAAAATGTGTTTGAAATTATACAAATCATCCATAGCATTTTTTAGGACTATATTTTAGTTTATCTTTTAAAAATAGTTATTCAACTAATAAGGCATCAAACAAATATTATTTTTTTCTATCACCATCTGAAAAAGATTGGGATTTTGTGGAAGTAATATCTGCAGATTGGTAAGTGCTGCATAATGAATTACAAACATTCATTTATTTGGATTATAGTTTTATAATACTTTACTAATCTTATACTAATGTTTTGATGATGAGCTTGCCTTGCTGCATGCCGAGGGAGACAAATATTAAACACTCTCCTTTTGATTCAACAATAACATATTAAAATTCTTTATCAACATTAGCCCGAATTTCCTTAAGTTCTAATAAAATGCTCTCCACTATTCTCATCTACTTAACAAGTCAATGCCATGTTTTTGAAAAGTATTACATAAAATAGTTGTATAATTAAATAATACATTCTAATGAAAAAAAAATTGAAATAAGTATTGAATCCAATAATTTTGCTTCTGAGGACATATTTCTTTTAGGCCATTGTGATATTTCAGTAATAGCATTAATAATCGGTTCTTCTAACTTCTTAAAAGTTGTTACCGCTTGATGGCGAAGACTCCATCTCGTTAGACAAGCTTACACTTTCTTACTCCATGTTGGACAAGGAGTTTCAGAAAAATTATTATTTGACTAGAAATATGAAAATGGTAGATAAATATTACGCCTCTAAAAATTTGAAAATAATAGGTAAATATTACGCCAATGAAAACTTGAAATCGAAATTAATTGATAAAATAACATAGATGAATGAATGTGATAATAAATGTAATTAAATATATATTTAATATGAGATAGGAATAAATATTAACAAATATAAATTAATATAAACATTAATATTTTTAAAAAATATATCCGGCATCTCCATTTTTTGGCTGGGGGGAGGGGGGGGATTTGATTTTCGTTTACATAATTGATTTTTACAAGCTATATAAGCATGAAAATATATTGCATTTTCAGTTATAATAATTTTTTAAATAAATAAAAATAAAATAAAATTTTAAAATACTTTCTTAATTTTGTTCTTCTCCCTGCCAACCTTAACAGTTTGAAGCGTTTATAATCGTTTAAAATAATTGCGAATTATTTTAAATAAACAAAATTTATTTAAAAAAATAATGGCATGCGAGTTTAAAAGTCTTGGGATTGGGATACGTTTTAACTTGCCTAAAAAATAATTGTCAGTTTTGCAAGATTTTTATAAAGTTTGGTCTCTTCCTCCCCTCGTCCCCTTCCCTGTTGATTTTTAGAATTAGCTGTGTCGTTGATCTACATCTAATTGTGGTTCATACTGGATACCGGTAAAAGTATAATTGTTAATAATGGTTATGAGTATAATAGGAAAGTTTTGACATAGTTCTAAGGATATTAAATTCTTAAAAAGAAATTCTGAGACTTACGTCAATGATTAATCTTAATTTGAGACTTAATATTCTTGGAACTTTATATATGTGAGTTAGAGCCTAATTAGGAAGGAGTAGTTGGCGAAACAACTTGAGGCTCTAGACCCACCATATTCAAAAAGTCAGTTTGCCGGATTTTTAAAGATTAAAATTGTTAAAAAGTTGGACTACACTTGACAAACATTATCAAAATTTGAATAATATGTTTGCGTAGAGAACTTTAATCAAATCATAAATTTATCGATCTTTATCTCGGCGAGAACTCAAAAAATCCCTTATTTTTTTATCGCGGAAATTGGATAATTTTTATGTATACTGGAGATTTGCCTAACTATGTTCGTAAAGTTATTTGATCGTAAATTCGTCCACTTTTTTGATTGGTCCATTTAATACTTAATAGTTGTAAATTAAAATTATATCTATAATATGGTTAAATTATTATACTTGAAATTATCTTATTTGGTAAAATAAATGCATAAATAGAATAATTACCTGCATAAAAATTAGTATTACTAATAATGTCGTCCCCATTTTGACCGAAATGGACGAAAATACTATCAAAAGAGGCCCACCCTTCTGTTGAGAGTAAAGTAAAAGTTAATAATTTGCACATCTTTTATAAAGTTTTATATTTCAAAATTTGACCGTAAAATAGAATAAAGTTTATAAAAGATGAGTGAAATTTTAGCTCTACTTTTTTAAAATTATAATATATAAAATTCGACGTCAAAAATAGTAAATAATTTGATAAAATATGAATATATATATTTTTTCAGAGCAAATGACTTGAATAATTTATGAAATATTTATGGGGATTTATGATTTTAAGTTTAACTATTCCGCGGCTTTTTTAGTGGAACATAATTTAGCGGGACGACGGAAATTAAAGCGGGGTGTCTGGCAGGTCTACTTAAGGCACGAATTTTTATAACATTGCATTATTTTAGGTTTAATGTGTCCCTTCATATTCTGTTAGAAGGGTGCCGGGATAAACTTCTAGTGAGTTATAAACCTATAAACGATTCAAAATATTGATTCGAATAGAATAGTAAAAAAATATGAATATATTCGATTTAAATATATCGGATTACTCGAACAAATAGAAGTATAATGAGTATTGATAGCAATAAAAATGCCTATGGGCCATTCCACGTCAAATCGATCACGATTCGGTCGACCCCTTTTAAAATTTTTAAAAATTTCTGGAATTGCTTAGATAGGTAAAAGAGTGAGAAAGCGAGAAAGCCGTTTATTTTAGCTCGCTAGCACACCTGGTTCTTGAGATATATAGGCTCAAAGG
This sequence comes from Gordionus sp. m RMFG-2023, assembly GCF_954871325.1. Taxonomy (NCBI): domain Eukaryota; kingdom Metazoa; phylum Nematomorpha; class Gordioida; order Chordodea; family Parachordodidae; genus Gordionus; species Gordionus sp. m RMFG-2023. Next base: position 22,306,155 of record NC_088779.1, on the reverse strand, counting down.
TACGAAAAAGAGCCACTTTGGAATCTGTAAAATTTTTAAAATGCTTATATCTCAAAAACTATTTATAGTAAAAAATATTATAATATATCATTTTGTAGGTAAAAATATTCTCAAATGGGCTAACAAAGAATAATAAATATTGGCGCCATTATAGGCTTTTAACATCCTATTTGCCTAAATTGCTTTACTTGTATTTTTAAGCAAAATAGTGAGTTTGTTTTCGAGTTTTTTTTATTGTTTTTTATTTAGACACCTTTGCTAAATATATATACAATATCAAAACCTTGGTGACGCTATCGACTCCAAAAATTAACAAAAGAAATAGATGGCGCTTTATGAAATTACGGATTATGGTTAAAATTTTGCTGCTACCTTATCAATAACCAGATATTTTCACTTTTTATATTAAAAAATTTTGATTTTCTATTAAATATACTAATTAGAGGAGCAGAGTGGGTATATGCCCATTAGACACTTAATAATGTAACAAATTTCCAAAATAAATATCTTTCATAGTATCTACAATTTCATCGAATTTTTCATCATTTGATGAAGAAAGATAATGGTATAATTTCAGTCGTTAAAACTTCTTTTTACTCTAGATATTTTTTTCTTAGAATATTTCTTTTCACATAAGCGTTTTCCTTTATTGAGAGATTCCCCCTTTGATTGTAGGGATATATTAATGTTATCAATAGCCTCTTGATTAATTATATGAAGGGGAGAATCAATATCTACATTTTCATTTGAAATATAAGGAATGTTTGATAATTTTTGTCGCCATGAAGAGCATATTAACATATCTAAATTGAATGGTAAATTTTTTTGGGTCATCCAGGATAGAATCTTTCTTAGATTCTCGCGATAATAATAATTATATAAAAATTTCTTTTATCACTGTTCTTCATAAATTCTTCCTTATATACACGCAAGCATCTTTTTTAAAAAGCAATATTATTCATCCTTTTTTAGAGAAATTTGTTTTTCTAACAGGAAGCCATCGATGCTCATTCATGCAGGAAATTTTAAAGGGGCCATGAAGAGCTGACAATTCAATATCTCTAAATATCACAAAGTATTTTATCCACCCCCCCCCCTCCCCCAAATTCTATCTCATAATGTGAATGACAATAATCAATTTTGTATTTTAAATTTTTTTTTCATAATTTTATGAATTTGATATTTCATATTAGTGTTTTGTTAAATAACTCGATTTTAAACGGCTTACCCAAGATTTTATCCAAAAATATATTTTGCAAGCCTGGAAATTTTACTCATAGATGACAGAAAGGTTTGGACATCTATTAGCGAAACCTCAAAACTTACCTAATATTATTTTGACTCTCAATTTAAGATCCGCGAAATCATCCATTTAACAACATTATTTCTTATCAAAAGTGATTTAACACATTTAAAAGAAAAATTGCAAGTTTCTGTTTTTTTTATAACTTGAAAGCAAAACAGATTGCTTTGAATTCAAGGATATTATTGACTAATATTATATAATTAATCATCATTCCTCGCAAACATAGCTCACAAACAGAAGGTTATATTTTATTATATAATATCTTTCAAAAAATAAAATTTTTTAAATTTAAAAGTTTGAATTTTAATTTATTTTTATTAATTTATTCCATGCGCGAAAAAATTAAAACCCAAAATGGCAGAATTTGTATATTTTCTTTCGTAATATTTAAAATAAATCCTTATGAAAATTACTGATTCCAACACTCACTAATGCATCGATGTTTTTATGTATACTACTTGAATTTATAATAATTTCTAAATATTGTAGCTGCGCTTTATTGGTTTCGAAATAGTGTTTAAGAGAGTATTTACCTTTAAAGTAGTCACCGATTTATCCATCCCCATATAAAGCACTAGAGGTTAGACTGAATCGCAAATTAGTTTCAAATAATTAAAATAGAATATTAACTCGAATAGTTAAAATATTATTTTCGAATAATTTTTTGTTTTTATTCGAATTCAAAATTAATAAAGTTTTTTTAATAAAATTTATTCATTTTTCATTTCTTTTTATTGATATCCAGCCTATCTAGCTGACAGATGATGTGATTAAAAAGTTTATCTACTATTTGTTGAAAGTTTATTCTCAGATAGAAATAATTTGCTGCCAAAAAAGTCATTAGCCTGGAAAAAAAAAATAGGGCGGTTTTGCTACCATCTCTACCAACTAAATTTTCGTTATTTTTTTATTTTCTAAGTAACAAGATTTTGTAATCCTTGCATAAAAACCGACATAATTTTGTAACAATACAGAGAATAATTGATAATTTTATGAGTTGAAAAAAAGGATCTTATATGATAAAATCAAGCCATGAAAAATTAAAATACACCAAGACTCCTGAAAAAATATTCGTGCAGTTCAACGAGCTATAAATCGACTTTGAAATGGGGGATTCATATTTCAAAAACAAAGCCCCGGATAAATCCATCATATTATCAAATATGGAAGGAATTAAAGACTTTAGTTATAAAAATAGATTAAAACATTTTGGATCATTAGGCAAACTCGACTTGCTTTCAAAAGGAACGCCACTTTGGAATAAAAAATAGAAACGAGTAACGCCTTACTAAAATGGCTTAATAATATCAATTATCTAAGTCAAATTTTAAAAAAATAATTACCATGCCACCTATCATCTAAAAGCTATGTCTTTTTTCTTCTAGTTGTAATTTTAAATATCTAAACTCGGACATATATTTAATATAATATCATTTAATACAAAACATAGGATTTATTATCAGAACTTGTATCGAAAATGTATATATGACAGATATCTATATAACTAAAAAATAAAAATGAATAGATAAATATACCGATACTTGCCCAATGTATCTTGATACAGCAGTTAATACTTCAACAACTCTGCTTTTTATGCAAATTATGGGCCACATAAATATAACACATAGATGTTATAATTGGTTATCACAACACAATTATCAATTAGCCAGAGTTGCTACTTACAATGCTCGGCTCGGATTTTTTTAAAAATATATTAAATTTATTTTTAATTTTCATAGCAAATAATGACAATTTAAAATATTTGGTGAAAATATTAAGTTTAATAAAATTGATAGTATTCATTTGTGTAAAAAGTTTTCTTCAAAGTATTTGTATTAGAATTTTTTAGAGAATTTAGATATTTATATTTTAAATATATTTAATAAATGAATTCGAATCTAAACCAGTTATGAAAGCAAAGCTAGTATAATAATATATATATATATAATATATAAAGGGATTTAAAAAAATTATCTTAGCTCCTTGGGAAGGGGGTTTTCCATGATACGTATGTAATTGGATTTATTAATGGTGATGGAAAGTCTTTGTCTGAAGAAAAAATCTTCCCTTGAATCATCAGTAATTTTACGGATATGTCAACTAGTGATCTGCATCGGGCCCAATTTTTCAAGTTTTGTCAGGCCCAAAATTTCTCTTAAAAAATTTGTCCTGCCCGGCCTGACCCCGAACAAAATTTCTTTTTATTTGTCCGGAAAAGCCTGACCCGAGATAAAAATTATTAGTCAGCCCAGCCCCAATTTAAATATAGAAAAGTTTAATTTTTTCTTTTATAATGACCATAAAACGTAATGATATCATATTTAAAAATTAAGAACCCGGCCATTAAATTTTTAAAAAAATATTAGGCACAACCCGAGCCCTAATCAAAATAATTTTTAAAAATAGACTCGGCCCGTTTTTACAGATCGCTAATGTGAACCTAGTTCTTTAAAGAAGATTAAAGCACGGCAACCAAAATGTGACTAATGTAGATGAGATTATAGGCATCAAAATATGTTAATTAGATATTTTCGAATATTTATTTATTTTTAGGCAGCTCTTTGATTCAAAGAGTTTGTTAACATTTAAAGGGGCTAGGGGATCGATAAACCCGTCCAAACCCGGCCCATTAAAAAAATTTAAACCAGGTCAGCTTGAAAAAATAATATTAGGCAACAATTTCTTATAGCGTTTCACAGTTGCATTATTATTTTTTTTGAGTTTAAAAAATTAATGATTTTAAAATTCAATTTTTTGAAAATTATAATTATGAATATGATTATGTATAGAAAAATAAATTTGATCAATGAATGATCCTTATCAAAATCAATACATAAAAAAATAGTTTTTTTTAAATTTATTTTTATGTTATCTAAAAATTAATAATATATTTTTAGCCATTAATAGAAGCAGCTGTATGGCAAAAAAAAATCCTAGTTGAGGGGAAGGAACACGAATAATGCAATATTTAATTTCTTCACCGATACAAGAAATTATACCAAAAAAAAATTATAAGATTTATTATTTATCAGAATTCTGTTTTACTTTTACAATATTAAACATAATCTAAAATAATCAAAATCAAAATATAAAAATTATACATATAAAAATGTGTTTTTTAAATAAATTTTTTTTATACAATCCCTTTTCCATTTCGTTAATAATAAATTGGTTTTATTTTTATTAGAATTTTTCCCATCATATTGATATAACAAAAATAATACATATTATAAACCGAAGATCTTTTCTTTATTATCAAAAAAATATATAATATTTATAAATTTTACCATTATATTTTAAAAAAAAATCAATCAATCAATTTTCTAAGGGAAGAAGAGGCGTTTTATTCCTACAATAAAAAATCTTTTTCCAGTGTACAATTCATTTTTTGTTGTAATTCACACAAAATAATCTGAAAATAGTCTCAAGATTAAATTTTTTTTTTCTTTCATTCCAAAATGCTTATTACTTTTATAAACAAAAAAATACATCCGAATCATATAACTTTGTAACATCACCGATATCCGATTTCTTCTCAAAATTACATTTGTATTATTTTGAAAAATAAAATAAATTCCAATTCTAAAATGGGAAGAATTGTAAAATTATTCGTATCTCTTCTATGGCTATGGGCATATACCCTCATATCCTCAGCGGAACTTAGACCTCGTGAGTATATAAATCAAACTTTCAATCAATAATTTTTTTTTAACAAGGCCACCTCAATCAGTTCCAGATGTACCATTTGCACGGCCCGGATTGGCCGGGCGCCTGCATATATAAATTAAAATACGGCTAGATCTCTGACCTCAATTTCAAGTCATGGGTCGCTGCCCCCCCCCTTTCACATCGGTGACTAAGTTAAAAAAAAATGTTCCAATTATAAAATAAATTTTATAAAATGAAAACGAAGGAACCCGTTGTTCTTATAAGTCGGCCCGAGGCCAGTCTAAAAAAAAATAAGGTGGGCAGACTTTTAAAAAAAATGACAAAAAGTACTAAAAATATAAAATCATATCGGTTTTACTTTTGTTAAAATGAAGAGATAAGAATAGTCATAATACCCCTACCTCCTCTTGTCTTAGGAGTGTCTGACTCAGTGTTGTTAAATGGCTCAATTTGAGCCGATTTTCAATATGGCTAACTTTTTAGCCAAAAATCTTCAGGCTTGCGTAATATTTTTCTGGTAAAAATATTAAGGTAGCCATTTTTAAAAATCAGCCTAAATTGAGCCGTTTAACAAAACTAGCTCATTTATTCTCAAAGACTGTGGCGTCCCCTTCCTCTATCGCCAATTATTATTATTATTTTTTTATTATAAATTTCATTTGTAAAAGATCAAATTATCTTTTTTATAACGAATTTCATGGAGATAAATTTCGAGAAATAATCACATCCTTTAAATTTATCGCCCAAAACACATTTCCTCAACCATCATTATTTTATATACTATCAAGAAAATAGGCTATGTTATTTACCCAAAGATATGGGTAGGTGCCGAAATTTTACGGTCAAATGGTATTATGACAAAGAGGCCGCTATTTGCAACCGATTTTGGTACGGGGGGTGCGAAGGCAATCAAAACATATTTGAAAATCAGGAAGAATGCCAAACGACTTGTATAATGAGCCAGGTGGCCGCAGAAGGCTCCATAATTGATATAAGTTTGTATTTGTTTTTAAATATAATTCATTTTATATATTTTTTTTTAAACATATTATTTTATAGACTTGTTTAAGAAGGGTTAAAATGTAATACCGGTCTCAGGTTGTCGTTTGATGGCAGGAGTTATTAAAAAAAATGATATAGCTGTTAATAATTGGATAGATATTACTATTTTATAGTATGAGATTCTGCCTACTAACTAGAGCGTTCAATGTTAAATTTCAAAATTGCTAGTTTTACAAGCGATAAATAATATTGCTCAAAATATTTTATAAATTTTTTAAAAAGTAACAAAATGTCGGTTGGTAAATAGACATTTTTTAAATTGTGCGTATGATCCCTACAAAATTTTAAAATCGCTCTTTTTGTAATGATCATCGCTCAATAAATTTACATTTTTTTTCATACGTTTATTTATAAACCCCCCCCTCCCCCCAAGAAAAAGAGGGCGGTTTTGAAATTTAAACATTGAACTAGAAGGCTCCAAGTTAAACACAATGATAGGCTATGCATGAACCAAATGTTTATATAAAAATGTAATTTTGAAGACAGTTGCATCTATTTTTGTTTTATTTATAATATATTCATATTATTTTTTCTGTTGGTGTACCTACTTAATCAAATCATCATATGGTTGATGTAAGGTCGATAAAAGATTAACTTCACTAATAAGAGGTATTCTATGCATTTCAATTCTAACCTAATATTGAAATTTTATATGTTTATTTACTGTGATTTTTAGTTATATTGAAATGCGAATAAAGTTATGATAATATATGTTTTTTTAAATACTTTAAAAAATATCAGCGTGAAATTATCTAAATACAAAAATGAGGTATCTATATTTAGATATTCCTTTATAAAAGTATCAGTATCTTTTATTGTCTTAAGATATATTTTTATATTTATTTAACGCTTTTTTATATTAAAAATAAAATATTTGAAAGCAAAATTCATTTTATTTCATATGAGCATATAATTTAAATTCCTCATAAAAAATATATACATTTTTAATTTTATAGATATTCCGCTGACTTTTAATCAAATGATAATTTAATGTAAAAGAATTTTTTTTAAAAATAAATGCTCGTTTAAAATGATAATCTGTTAGAAAGAACTATTAGGAGTATTAATATTTTTTTTATATGATTTTTAAATTGAACGAGAACAAAATATAAAAATGTTGTTTACGTATTTTGTGCTTTCATAATTAGGGTTTCTGATAGACAAAATATTTTTTTCAGGAACGCCTTCCGAATCCGAAATATGGAACTGAAACATATTTTTTTGCCGGATTAGCAACGGAACGCAAAAATGCCTGTTCTTGTTCCTTGATTAAAACTTTACAAATATTTTATTTCTGAGTTATGGTTTTTTATTATTAAGATCCCTGTTTGCAAAATCAGGATGCCGGACCTTGCTCCAATTATACGCTTAAATGGCACTACAATCAAGTGAATCAAAGATGTCGTCAATTTTATTATGGGGGATGTGTTGGGAACAAGAATAAGTTTTAAAAATAATTTTTTTTGAAAAAGATATGCGAAAATTTGATTTAATTCAATTCTACAATTTTATTCTCTGGTTATATTCGGATGTTTGAGTAGCGGAGGTCGGCACAGCCCAGCCCAAAACAATTTTCAGCTCGGAACAACTTATTCAATATTTATTTTACGGGTCGTGGAAGTTTGACAAATTAAACTTAAAATTGGGCAGATTTATGTTCCGTTGGTGCAAGTAGTAGAAAATTGTTTTGTAGGCTGGTCAAAAAATTTACCCACCTCAAAATATTTCACTGGTCGGTTCGGCTCTGCCATCCTCTATTGAGTTGTAAAAAAACACTAGACATTATGTAAGGCTTTGTCCCCTGAAAGATTTCTAATAATTGATAGCTACTAATGTAATGTAAAATGGTAGTACAATAGCCTAGTATTCTATACTAAGCTGACTTATAATAATACTCGACAAACAGATAATTATTATCTCACTTATTCGGACCATTCTTATGCATTCCATTCTCATATTTACCAATATATATTAAAAATGAATATAATTATATATATCAGAGACCTACAGAGATATCATTTGTACGGCCCTTCGGTTTTTTTTTTGAAAAAATTTTTTCCGCCAGGAATGAGTTTCATATTTTCAAGTCTGGCCCGGCCTGCGTAATAAATTCCTAACCTAATTCTAGCGCCAAAAAAAAACTCGATAAATTAAAACAATACAAGGTTTGACACTTAATTTATAAAATCTTGTTTTTTTCGGAAAAGCTTTGATAATGAATACGAATGTCAAAGGGCCTGTATTCAAATTAAACAAGACGTTGGACATCATACACCTGTCATAGGACCACCCCCACCAAAAGTCACGCAAGCTCCAACTGTAGAAATGGATAGTTTTGGTTAGTTAGTTCATACATTTTATAAGTAAGCAGGGATTATTTGAAACAACATGCCTAGATTACCACCCCCTTCCCATATTTTTCACTACCTACTCTGTTATTAGGTCTAACTTTTGAAAGATATATGGAAGCAAAAGTCCCCTAACGCCTACCCCAATTGTTTATGTAAGAACTGTAGTAAATAGTTCATGTTTAGAGTTAGATATCATTTTAATATTATCCTACCATATAGACAAACTATCTTATAATTTATAAACATCAGATATTTTTATAGATATCTGTTGTTTTAGAGTTAAGAAGAACTTTTTTTTCATTCTAGTTATTTTTTAAATTCCAATCCTAGATCCATTAGAATATTCGCACTTCTGAAACGCAATAAAATAAACTATTATATATTTATTTAATTATGAACAAAAGTATGTGATCTCAAAACGGAAGCAGGCCCATGCAGAGACTTTTCCATCAAATGGACCTTCGATTCAGGAACAGAATCCTGCCGCAGATTTTATTATGGTGGTTGTAAAGGCAATGACAATCGGTAACCCCATTTTAATTCAGGAAAATCTGTCTAATTTAAGCTTCATATACTTCTTTCGATCTAAGAAATTGTCTAATGTCGATAAAGATGTAGTATAATGTTCAAATTAATGTATGCATCATAAAAAGGCGAAATGATATAGACAAGGGTTTGAAAAAAAAAATCTTTGAGCAAATCTTTTTTTTATGCATGAAAATTGCAAGAGACTTTACAAAAGATTTTGTCATTTTTAGGTAAATTTTGATCAAAAACTCTTCTTAAAAAAAGACTTCAAAGATTTTTTTTCAAACTCTGGATATTTAGCTATTTCATATTTTATCTTCTCAAAAAAAAATTTATTTTCAACTAATGCTTCATTTATAGTAAACGTGTTTTGTTAATGCGCGGCGGTATTTAACGCAATCGAAATTACAGCTGATTCCTCACCGCGACAATAATATTTGAAATATATGTTGCTACATAAGTTTTTCAAATTAAATCATAACTTTTTCATTTCGTTCCATATGTATAAGTTATATTGGCTTGATTTTGTAAAACGCAGGGTTAAATACCACACCGCTTGAACATTACGCGTTGACTACAAACGAGGCATAAGTTTTTTAAAATTAATTAAATGAATCTTTAGAATGAATAAATAACTCTAAGTTATCATAATTAGAAATAAAGGTGGAGAAAAATTAGGAAGAAAGCAAAATGATTTTCTTTTAATTAAAAACCCTAAAAATTTATATTTAGTTTTGATTGTCCTTCTGTTCTATAAAAAAAATTCTTAAGATTTGATACAGAAGAACACTGCAAAAATGCTTGCTCCTTGCCAATTAAATATGTGCAAAGAAGACAAGAACAGGAAAATGGTATATCATATATCGAAATTCCTTTCTTAAAATTTCCATCTTTAAAATATGAGGCAGTTAAAAACAAACAAAAAAAATTATGTCAACAATTAATAGGCATGGACAGATTTTCCTTAGGGGGGGGGGGTTTACCTAAGACAAATGTTATTGGAGCGGGCTACGTTTTTTTTAGAGAGGATATAGCATAATTTTTTTTAAATTATATAAAGATAGTGATTTCGAAAACATGCATAAATATCATGGAAAATTTTATTGCCGAACTTCTAATATTCACTATCGGAACTTCGCTTTATAATATTTTACCAACAAATTAATTAAGTATTTAGTTGGTATGTTACTTTTTGTTAACTCTTGTGGTTGATATTTAAAGGAAGACTTATATAAACTCAATAAGGGGGAATCCCTAACTTGAACTACACTTTTGCCTTGAAATAAATTTGGATAATATTGTTAGACATTTATATAATCAAATAATTTTAATAAATATTATGGTTCTCTCTTGATATATCTTACCTTTAATAAAGTGGTCTGTAACCTTGCTTTAAAATCTGGGACTTGCAACGAAGTTCACTTAAGGTATTATTACAACAGTTATCGTCAAAAATGCCAGGCTTTCAAGTACACCGGGTGTGATAAAAACGAAAATCATTTCTTATCCAGAGTAGAATGTGAACGTAAGTGTGGAACCTTCAAAGATCAAGGTATTAAAATCTAAAAATATTAGATAAGTGTCAGGCAAATTCAACTAAATAAACAATAACGTGGCAAATCCCAAAATATTTTTAAATATAAAATTGTATATCGTAGTTAGAGATTGAGCTCGAAAATAAGTTTAAAATATTATGGATTTTTATAAATATTCTTAATTATATTCAGATGTTTGCCAAATGTCATCTGACCCAGGAAAATGTCATTTATCTATGGAGATGTGGTACTATGAGAGAAATGTCAAAGATTGCAAAAAATTTTATTTTACTGGATGTCATGGTAACGGAAACATATTTTTTAGCCAAAAAGAATGCTTAGAGTATTGCAATCCTACCCTAAGCTCTGAAATCAAAGGAGAGATGAACGATAACAAAACTAACCAAGGAATAGAGGAAAACTACATCAAACGCAAACGCGAAATCCGATTTTAGATATCATACCATATGAAACAAATATATATTTTGTAACTCAAATTCCAATCCCAATTCAAGTCAAAATATATATTCTTTAAAATATTCTCCCTTTTGTATTTGTAAAATCTAAGAAACAAACCCGAAAATACTTTGTGTTTGTAACAAGCTAATTTCTAACTTTTTAGATATTATATTAAAACGACCTTTATAATCACTTTAATAAAAAAAAAATTTTAATAATATTTTATTTTCAAATGTTTTTAGATAATCATTTTTTAAGGGTTAAATGAATTATGATTTAACTAATAAATTTAAAATGTTTTAAAAACAATTTTTTGGCCCTTTATAACTCAGGTGATGTGATGATGTTGCGGGCCTGTAAGCTTTAATAATGAAGAAGGCTAATTTTTTTGATTTATGGGCCTGTAAAAAATTTGAAATCTATTGCAGCGCTATTGGTTGTTGCGCAACTGAGCTAAATAATTTCTGGCCAGACAATTTAAGAATCTGACAAATGAGTTCTTTTCTTACTAGTGATGAAAAATAGACAGTTTTTTAATTTATTACTATTACAATCCTCATGGAAAATGTATTTTACCAATATCTGAAGGCAAAATTTTCGATATCACCATCATTTTTATAACTCACTTATTTTGTAAGAATGTGTTTATTTAAAAAAATAATTTTTTTTATTATTTTCTTAGTGCGTAAAAATTAAGTTATAAATTTTTAAGTATGTTTTGTCTCCAGTTTAGTTCTTACCAATACCAATTACAAAAAAATATTAAATCAAACATCGGACACATTTTTTATTATATATATATTTTTTTCCACTCTTATAAAATCTTCAATTTATTTTACATAATGCATATTTAATTTAAATTTTTTTATCTGAGAGCGATAAAAAATTTAATTTAGATATATCTAAAAATATAACGAAAATAATATATATTACATAAAATTCAATAAGTTTGAGAAAAAAAATGCTTTTTAAAAATAAAATTGTTAAAACTTAATGGTACCATCAAATAATTTAGGTATATATATTATAAAATATGCCCAGGTTTTTAGTTAATTAACATAGAATCATAATTATTGTAAAAAAAATTAACTAAATCTTTGTTGCAAAAATCATTCTTTATAATCCATAATTTAAAGGCGCGTTTTATACCTTCTCATTTAATCCAGCATAAATATTTTTATTTGAAATTTATACATAAAAAAATACAATTTGCCCTAATTTTTGGACAGATAAAATTAATTATCAATTCAAGGAGACATACCGTGCAATTGAATATGAATAAATAACAAATATAAATATTTTTTATTTAAATTTTATCTTAAGACATTCCAAAAAATTTAATTAAGACATAAATAGGTTGTTTTTTTTAACTAGAGAAAAATAATTCGCTTTCACCCTCCAAAGTTTTTATGAAAATATACGCAAAAGAATGGGTATGACCGAAATTTCTTTTTTTTTATAAATGCTGCCAATCGATAGACAAAAGATTTGGATTGGCTTCTAAGGAACGGGCTATTTTATCGGGTATTGAATTGCTGAGCCAAATCTTTTGTAAATTTTCGTAACGCTCCGGACATAAAAACAAAGGATTCCCGCGTCTTTTAAATAAAAAATAATGTTTACATTGTTACAAAAAAAATATACTATCCCCACCCCCTTCAAAAAGTGTTTTCCAATATTCATAAAATAAATTTTATCATTAGTAAAATAGTATTTTTTTTCTCTGCCTTAACTCTACCGGAACTCGGTCAGGCTGGTTAGTTTGAATCTTCTTATCCCTTTTTATCCACGGCCTTCTCTCAATATTTGATTTTTTTTATCGAATTTTAGTATAAATAAAACCTCAATCCCTGATCAGTTTCACCATATGCGTCGATGTATGGAGATGGATAGAAGGTGCCCTTTGTTCGTCCGCTCAGAAATAGTATTTGACATTCCCTGATTCTACGAGAAGGATACAACATTTAAAAAAAAACAATTTCGCAATTACATTCCAAAGAATTGTATACAAAATTTCAAGGTGAGTTCAAACGAATTTTTTTTATACTACTAATTCTCTATCAATCCCAGAAATGTTCAAAAAGTAAAATTAAAATTATGATTACGAAAGAGGAAAAACGTTAAAAAATATTTAATAAAAATGCGTTAATTGTGCGAATAATTGAGCGTTTGAATTTCGTTGTGCAAAACGTAAATAATGCATTTCAAATGGTATAATGCAAATTAATCAAAATTTATATACATTAATAAAAACGAAAACTGGTTTTCTTTAGGTAGCAGTAGCACTATAAAGAATATTATAAGAAGAAAAATCTTGGTCATCATTTTTTTTTCTTTCTTCAAACTTTCAAATAATAAGCATAACATATTTTTAAAAAAGGAAGAAAAAAAATGATACCTCAAAAATATCCCGGTTCCAGCTCCGCATCGATAAGCATGGGCAGCGCAGGCTCCCACAGCTCCACCTCCGTCTCTTTCCACTCTAGACTCCCTTTCCCTAATTACAACCACACCTCTAGTATTTCCCCTTCTAGGAACATCTCTTGTTCTTTCTCCTCTCTCCTCCTCCGGAATTTCATTATCATCGGGATTCAAATTATCACCTAAAATGATACCTCCTAAATTGTCATAATTTGTTTGCTCCCCTCTTTCGAGAACGCCTATATCCGTTTGGCAGCAATAGCTCTGGGAACAAAGCACGGTTCCGCACACGAGGCAAAGCGTGGGAGCTCGAGAAGAATTGGGAGATGCCATTTTAGGTGATTTGTCGGCCGATGCGGAGGCATTAGGGCATACAAAATTCGCCGCGGAAAATATAAGGTCGGCATAATCGTGGGGAAGGCGGATCAAGGACGGGGTTTTTAGAGGATAACTATTTATTATTTTATTTTAAAATGTTTAATTAAGAAGTGGACAAAATAAAGGGCTCGTGACTTTCATTATATTTATTATTAAAGTAGATAATATTCTAGATAGGGCCATAACTAGGGGCGGGGGCCTGGGTATCTCAGCAAAATCCTTGGTTTTTAAAAATAATCAAAATTCAGTTTCAAAAAAATGAACGTACGAACTAATCTTTATTGGTCTAAATTTATCATAATATATATATATATATATCCTTTACCGTTTATTATAATAAATAAATACTGTTATAAGATTCTATTTCTAATAAAATTTGTGATTCTTAAGAGTTTTTTTAAACTTAATATAGATATAGACTATACAAAAAAGCCCCCAGTTCTTTTGTAAAAAAAAATTGTTTATGACCCTCCCATTTGAATATGTTTAATTGCAGTTTGAAATGCCTTACAAAATAAAAAAATATTCAAAGGTTTTTATGAGAATGAGCAGGATATCCAAATTTTCTACTGTAAAATCATGATACTTAAATTTTGTGATATTCAAAGATTTTCTGCCCAAAATCTTACATTTTTTCAAATTCAGCTTAGTCTTTTGTCTTATTAGATTAAATATAAGGGGAAAAAAATTAAGTAAACGTTTAAATTTAAAAAAAAAAGCTTATTAAACTTTATAACGAAATTGGAAGATTTTTCTCCATCTCTCCTCTTGGCTAATAAGTCAATTTTATCACTAAGTTCTGCATTTTTGCGACTTTCAGAAGAGAACAAGGCCGTTATTTTAGGGTGTTTAAGCCAGACGGATTTTATGAGATCGGTTATTCGGTAACTACCGGATTGAAATAGTATCTGGAAAGAAGTCGGGATATCTAAGTAGTCGCACAGGGCTTCGAAATAACTCGGTGAAGTGTTGCTAACTGGTTCTGGATAGCAAATAAAATCAAAAAAATAATCATTCGTAAAAAGAGTATAATACAAATAAAAAACATTAAAAAATTATATTTGAATAGAATAATTTTATTCCTATCAAAAAAAAATGCAATTGCATTTTAAATTGGTAATTAAATTGGACGAGGAACAAACGATTTTTACTAGTGAAAAAATGGGAAGATATTTAGTTGAGTTTGAAAAAGAATCATCGTCAAAGAGTTGAAACATGTTCAAAAAAAATTATTTTTTTTATATAAAACCATTTTGCAATACACCACCGGGAAAAGGTATGTCCGTGAGAAAGTGAAAAAATATTGCGCTGCACCTCAAAAAGGGAATCAGCGATATTTTAAGATGCCGCAGTAAACGTATTTCTTTAAGCTCTTCATTATCGGCACATCTGTTTTTAAAAAAAATGAATTATGTAAACTAAATTGTCATTACTTAAAATAACATTTAAAGCACGAAGTGCCAAAACCAAATCTTTGAAGATCAAATAAATTGAAGGTTTTTGTGTAAAAAAAATTTGGGGCAATAAACATCTTTGAAGATTTTTGAACTTTGTGCAAATGTTAAACCCTGATAATCATAGCCATTCTGTATAACATCTAACGCTGGGTCTTTTGCCAACACATATTTATGAAGAGATTGGAGCTTATATAATGAAAGTTAAATGGTTTCTTATTTTAACTCTTTACATGGACCTGAATATGCAAATGACCAAGTACGAAATTGTGAATAGCAATTAGAGAGAAGAATGATATTTAAAATAAACACAGTTTTTGATCCAGTCCTTTTATTATGGGCCGATCGCGGTTTTTGCCCATCAGTATTGGGCATCCTCATTTCTATATTATAAGACTAAATAAAAGCTATATGTGGAGTAGTCAAGTACTCTACGAAAGTTTTTGCTTCTGTCTATTATATTTTAAAGTTAAAAATTAATTTTGAAGCAAAGAGAAGGTATCAAAAAAAATCTTAAATGTAAAAAAATATGGGGGGGGGGGGGGGGGGTTCTTTTAATAAACTCGTATTCTTGTCCAGAGGCAATTTTCTTGATTTGAACCCAAAGTTGGTGGATAAAATGGGCTTCTTTTGTAGAATTTTCGTCACTCATATGGTCATCGTCGTTTACATTGATAGATTCATCTTTGACGGTGTCTACTTCGATTTCCATTTCTTCTTCCACAACTGAATGAGATTCTTTTTCTTAAGATTTTAATGATATTATTATGTTTATTATAATATATATATATATATTTATATATAAACATTAACAATACATTTTTTTTCTGTATCAAAAAAATTATTCGCAAAAAAAAATAATACTCTAAATTTATAAGTACGCAATTCTTTTTTTTTCAAAAAAATATATTGATTATAGCATTTTTTCAGTTTAGAAAATAATTATTTTTATTGGCCCAGCCCGGAAATATATTGAGGACAATTTGTCCGACTCGGTCCGAAATTTTTCCCCACCCACGGTTAGAACTTTAGGCCAGAATTTTATTGGTCGGAGCCTAAAGTCAGTTAATTTTAAAAAAATAGAAATGTATTGGAATATTTCAACTTCTTTCCAAAAAAAGATAGATAAATAAAAAATAGTAAATTAACAATTAAATTTCCAACTAACCTTTTGAAAAACTCCACATAAACGACTCAGGTAATCAAAGATGCCATAAAAAAATGGAACTACCCCAAAATACAGTTTTGGATGTGGAAGGAACGTCTGAATAATCGCTTTCCGCAGTAAAAACATTGTCCTTATTTATTATTATTCCATCGTTATTTGGCTTAAATTGATCGGTTACAGTAACGTTCGAATCTGACGTGATTCCCTCTGATGTGCCGATTGATTTGAGTCGATAAACCAATAGAATCTGAACCACTTGAGCTATGTAGAGTAGTTTGAGGAAGAAATGATCTGATAAATCGGCTTGGCACGTAATATCCTCGCTGCAATCATCCTTTTCCGCAAATATGCTGTGACAGGATAGGCATATCTTAACCTACCGCATTATATATATCACATGTTATCATTTAATAAGTGATAGTATAGGACGAAACCAGAGTTGTTTCTTAAATTCAAAGCACAATATAAAATTAATTATAAAAGTTTCTTAAATTCCAAAATTTGAAAAGGATAAATTTTCTATAATCAAGAAGGTTTAAACTATTTCGTATAATATTATTATTATATTTTATATTTAAAAAAAAACAATTCATTTATATATATTTTTTTACCAGGAATGAAAACATATCCGAATCTAACAGAAACGAGTAATTTTGATGGGCTTTGTCGACAGGATCTTGATCATTGCAAGGAGGCAAATTAGTATTATCTGTGATTTATGGGCAGGGAAAAAAAAATTAAACTTAATTTATAATTAACCCTATGCCCAAAGTTTCTTTTTTCTTAAACTTTCGTTAGCTTTTTTACTTTTATGTAATAGTTTTAGGGTTACTGTTATGAAAAAGTCAACGAAAATTAATAAAAATAGCCTTTAGACACAGGGTAAATTTCATAAAATTAAAAAATAATTTAAATAATTTCAAGACAATTTTTTTTTAAATGAATATTAATAAAGTAACCTTCTAGGGTATCTTTGTCGCACGACGGCGAAACATGGGGCAAAGTAAAAATGGTTTTGCAAAAGGTCAGGGCGTGGTGTTTCACGAGCTGTCTTTTAACGCATTTTGAAGTAAAAGTCTTGGTGTAGCGGACTAATAATCTGAGTATAAATTGATTAAGATATGGCAAATTTTTAATAAGTCTGAATAAAAACATATGATTAACTCCCGAGCAGTATAAACTCCCCAAGGTTATTATTAGTTAATAAAATAATAACCTATTTTGATTATACATAATTGTAAAATCACAAGGAATAAATTCATTAAAAAATTATCTAGTAAATTTAATTGAGATTAATTGGGTGTTAAATATTCTATCCCCCATTTGTAAGCATCAATAAGATGTTCTTTTTTGAATGGATGAATTTAACCATTACAAAAATCGCATCAGGTGGTTAGATACAAGTTCTCCTTCATGGAATGCCCAATTCCAGAGACCTGGCCATAACCCGTATATATTTTATAAAGTAAAACCGAGCCGGATCGATTTTTTTTCATCCGAAAAAAATAACTTTAATATAAACCTAGACCAGCCCATATTTTAAAAATTGTAAGAATGATATATCACATTCATTCATTTCTCATATTCTAATTATCATTTCAGAACTATTTAGCTTTTATTAGAAAATACTTAACTAATTAATATAAGAAAAGTAAAAATTTTGTAACTTATTCATCAGTTATAATAATTACTCAAATATCACATAATTTTTTTGTCCTTATATACTCTTGTATAACTAAATAAATAAAAAATTCATTAATTTAAAGAGATTAATTTATAATTTTTATTTTTAATCAAAAATTACTTAAGTTATAAGAAAGGAAGTTACAATTTTATTCCACTTAGCATAGGGCTGTTAGTCACAATTTAAAAAAAACGTAATATATTATAGAAAAAAATATATTTAATAAACATTTTAAAATTTTTTAGGATGTTTTAACTATAGCACCCGTAAGAGAAAGCTTTCGATTTTCATCAAAATAATTTTAAATACATTTTTTGAGAACCACTTAAATTTTAAAATTAAATAAATTCTTAATCATTATATTTTACTAAGCATGAAGATATCCTTTTTAGTAAATAAATCATGTTTATATACAATTTAATTATTATTTTCATTAAGATTAGTCAAGAAATAAATAAGATCGAGAGAAAGGTGACGTATAGATAGAAATTCTAAAATCCATAAACTAGTACTCCAAAATATTCTAAGATTTAAAATTTAGGATACATTTCATTTTGTATTTGATACCATAACTAAATCATAATAACATTTTATGATTTTTTTAAATTTGCCAATTTTAAATATAAAAAAAGGGAGAAGATAAAGGTAAATAAAAATGAACTAATTTAGATAATTAAAACCGATTAATTAATGAAAAGTCCTATTTATATATATTTTTTTAAATGTTCACGCCCAATAATACGAGTGAGGGGAAATGGTACTCTTGTGATACCATTTAATTGTATTTTGTTTTAAGACAGATAAACTAGAAACTTTATCTCCCTTGAAGGGACTAGAAGAAAATAAAAGGCGAACCTCAAACATTCGCCATATCTGTCAGGTATTCTCTGTTCAGCTAAAACCTTCGAATCGTTTTGCTTAAGTTGGGCACCGGTAGAAGAATCGGAAGGATTGCAGAGGGAGGACAATGATATATTGCCATAGGAGAGCAAGAGAGAGTCGAAGCCGGCTATCGTGAAGGAGCAACAATACCAAGCCATGAGAGGAATACGATCGTTATCTTCATAGGGGTCTAAGTCTAGGCTAACCTTTTTTTAAAAAATTACAATAATTCCGATATGATGATTTAGACATTCAAAAGTAATAACATTATTTTTGTCTACATATTTCCTCATGTTTTTTCTAACCATTGATTGGTAAACATTATTAGAGGGGTATATAATTTTGGTATTTTCAGTATCCTCCCATTTTATTCTGAACTACTTTATATAATGTGAAAGATATATAAGCGTATTTTTAAATAAGGTTAAATGGATATCACCTTACCAGAGAACCACTGGGCTATTCCCACTTCACTCAAAATCTATTAATATTCTATATACGTGTATATAAAAACAACAATTTTCATACCCCCATTTATAATTTACAAACTTTCGTCAGATTCCTCCAAAAATTAATAAGATTATATATATATAATAACTTAAGTTTTCAAATAAAATAAGCTGATTAATTTTTTTTAAAATTATGTATTAATAAAAAGCTATTTTTAAAATCGGATACTCTTAATACGACCCTAACTCGCTAATAAATCAAAATTAAATTTTTTAAAAAAAAAAATTTACTGTGTAAATGGTCAAGCTAAATGTTTTAATCATGGTTAGGATGGAGACAGAAAAATCGTTCAGATCATCGTCACTTTCTTCGGAGGATTCTTTGTTAATCGGTTTCCCTGGCTCCAAAAGCGATTTAAACCGAGTTTTGCAGGGCAGTTCGGAGTCGGTGAAAAGTTTAAGAATTTGATCTATATCCCTGGTGCGCAAGAGGTATCTCCAATCTAGACAAATTATATGCATAATATCATTAGAATTCAATAATTTCGTAAAGTTCATTAATATATACATAAGCGTGGAATGTTTAGCCTTCATTGCAAATAATAGTAAAAAAAATTTATTTTATTAAGATATAGTTAATAAAGGTTTAGCATCTTAATCAGGAGGCGCAATCTATTTCTAAAAAAAAAATGGAGAATTTTTTCTTTCATCTTTTATTAATACATATATTTCTATGTAAATGTAATTTATTCAAAAATAATGCTATTTTCTGTTTTATTTCGTAAAGTAACAAAGTGAACAGGTAAGGCTTTACAAACACTTAGGGTGCGCGTCCAAAGTCAAAAAAATTTACAAAAATAAAATAGATTTTTGACGTTGGACGCGCGCCCTTAATTTTTTTTGTCTAACATATTAAAAAATAACTCGTATAACATTTTTTTTTCCTCAGTGTAATCAATTATAACTCGACCGTATGCATAAAATGAGAAATTAATTTACCGGTTTGCACTACCCAGCTTTCGTCTTCGGTTCGGTCGGATGTTAAAACCGACATTCGAACTATGGCGTTCATGACTTTCAGCCAGTATTCCATACTGATTTCGGGAAGATCATCGCTAATCCAAAATGTGAAGAGAAAATAAAAATTGGAATTGTAAAGGAAAACTTATAAGAAATAACAAATTAAGTAACGTACCATAACCATATATAAATTTTGTACTTTTAAATATTTTAAAATAAATAAAATTTCACAAACCGGTTCGTTTCTCTACTCTTTAAAATTTTTCTTTATGAATCGTAACGGTGTATAACGTTTAAAATTCTAAATATTGCCAACAATCATTTTTAAAAGAATTAAATTGCCCATATATAAATTTTTTTGTATCACCTCTGATAAGTCATGGTAATGTTCTTGGGGGCAATTGTAGGAGGAAGTATTGGCATGACTCCATTGCCGAGAGTATTGCAAAGCGGGCACAAATATTCCCCGCGTTCGACATCGTAAGTGGCGTGGTGAAAACGAAATCGGAGCGCGTGACGACGTTCTCTGGAAGACACTGCGTCATAAAATCGGTGCCAGCAACGCGCGTGCATCACGTGACCACATGCCCGAGCCACCGGACCCTTGGACATGGATACGGTATCGTCAAGAAAAGAGTTAGACGCCAAAACGTTTGAAGATTTGAAGCGTCTCAGTACGGTAGAGCTAGTATAGACAAAATTAAAAATATAACGATATCCCAGTTTTTGATAAAGTTATTCGAGGCTTAGGAGTCTGTAATGTAGTGAGATAAGAGGATGGGAGACGAAAGCATAATTGCATCTTTTTAAACCCAGATCATAAAAAAAGCATAGAATAATCATACACAATACGCTATTAATAGGAAATGTTCCTAAACAATTAAAAGCGGATACTAAGAAAGAAAGATCAGACCCATAATATACTTATAAAAAGCCTGGGATGCTCCTTTAATTGCCCATCTCATTGCTCGATTATCTGATGAATAGTTATAGTTGAGTTTTTTTTATGTTTTAGATTTTAATATTTGTTTATTAATAAAAAATGTCGATTTTTGTATCAACCCAATTGATATTTACTAGGATAGGCGAAAGATAGTTTTTACTTTCAATATATATTCCACAAAATACAATAATTTTTTCAGGTAAAAAAATTTCGAATACAAAAAAAATACATGTAAATATTTTTATTTATAAACAAATATATGATTAAAATCCGATACATATAAAAAAACCAACTATAACATTTCCATTCTACCCAGAGACCAAATTCACCCTTTTAACATAATTTTACTCATAAATATATATCAAAAAACTAAATACATATATATATTGAATCATAATATACTACCAAATTTTTTAAGTTGGTTCGTTGATCAGCTTCTCCTTCTACATATATATATTGAATCATAATATACTACCAAATTTTTTTAAGTTGGTTCGTTGATCAGCTTCTCCTTCATCTCATTTTGAAATGTCTCTGCTGTTTGAGGATCCTCACCCACATTGCCATTGTGAGCCCGCATCAACAACTACTGCCTCCGAATGATTCGAGTCATCGCGCAGTCAATCAATCCGAGACTAAATCTTTCGTGTTTTACATGGGGAGGACTGGGTCACAAATCCGTGGAGTGTCCAAGTGAAATAGTGCAGTCCCCAACGTAGATGATCAACGGACACGATAGGTGGCAGTAAAATGGCTCGCCCCGGAGAATCATGGCAGTCTTGCGCCCTGTGACAAGAGTACCAATGATGAGAATGACGGAAAGAGGAGAGATGGAGGTGATTCCTCAACAATGGACGAATTTGCGAATGGTTTCGAGGGGTAGGAGTCTGTGCGCTCGGCTCACATTGGGACTACTCAATGAGGATCTTCAAACAACAGAGACAATTCAGAATGAGATGGAATGGATACTGATCAACGAACCAACGTAAAAAAAATTTTGGAGAACTTATTTTTTATAAAATATATTTATAGATAAATAAATAGTTATTTAGTATATCATGATAAATATATGTATTTAATTTTTTTGATATATAAATAGAATATATTTTTTTGGAAATGATTGTTTTTAATATATATTTTTTTATTCGAAATTTTTTTATTTTAAAAGATTATTGTATGTTGTGGAATATATATTAAAAATAAAATTAAAGAAAATAAAAATTGTCTTTCGTCTTATGCTAACAAACTTTCGCTTAATGCTAAAACTAAACACTGACTTTTGTCCTATCCTAGTAAGTATCAATTAAGTTGATAATAGACTTCAAGAGGGCAACCCAAACCTATGAAAGGCTAAAATTAATCCTTAGTTCAAATCTCGGATTTGGGATTTATAATAGCTCTCCGCCTCCGTTGCGATGTTGTAACACCTGTTTGTGTTTATAGGAGTGACCTTATCACAGCAAAAAGCATACTTACTCTTTACATTTTATGTAAGGGAGCGCCATTCCCGAGTAGGATCAATCCTATCCTATTAAAAACGTTAAAAAAGGTCAACATTTATCCTATTGGGCTCATTGCCGATGATAATAAAAAAGACCTTGGTATAGCCCTCATATCTTTGGAAACCTGATATGGGATTCCTCGTATATAATTTTTAACAAAATTTAACCATAGAAATTGGAAAAAAAAATATTCAAAATTACAGAATATCCTAATCGACATTTCTTTTCTAGTGAGCCTTGGCAACGAAGTTCTTTCTATAATCAAAACTTTAAGAAGAAACATATTTTATGACACGGGTGAGTCATATAAAGGGTCAACAAGCAAAATATATGCCTTAGGGACTTTAATTATATCATCGTTCACGGGAATAGGCTAAATCATATTTTATATTTTTTTTCCCTTAGTTTTTATAAATTTTAGTTTTAAAAGAATTTATACTTTTTAAAAAAAAATAATGATGCTTTTTATAATCATTTATAGGTTTAATCAAAAAAACTTTTAGAGAAATATCTTCATTTTGTGTTACAAAATATAATATCGAAATCATAAAATAAAAATTAAAGAATACTTTTGAACGAATGCAGCCATGACGAGCGCTTCACTTGTTAGACTCAAAATTTGATCCTCTTGACATAGAATGCATGTGTAACATTTGTTTTCACTTTTCTCTTCAAGAAGGGGTTGAATGGAAGAATTCTTTTTATGAATCGCTAACATTTTCTGCCTTTCTTTCGAAAAGATTTTGAAGCTAAATGTGGGATAAAAAAGAGATTATTATTTTTTTAAATTTCAAAATGAAATTGTCATCCCCTCTTTCCCTCTCTATCACTTATATATAAGTTTTTATTTGACGATTATATGAATTATTGAACTAAGCGAAGGTGTATCTGTCGTTTTTTCCTAATTTTTTGCTAAGCGGTGGTTTAAGAAAGTGCATTTTAAACTATAGATAAATTAAAACCTTATGACTTTATTAGGTGCTTCGTTTTGTTCTTTCATCACGATATCCTCGGGGATAGTTATAATGGGTTCTGGCTCAGAGGCGAACATAACATCTATATTTTCTCCATAGTTAGAGAGAGGTATGACATCCTCGGTTGTTTTTGACGGGGTGTCCCCTAGGGTTTTAAAATTAATTTTATTATGGGGTTACTAATTGATACATATAAATATTTTTTAAAAATAGTTTCAAAAAAAAACATTGAAACAAGTTTGCTATAATATTAGATTACTAAATATATACCTTTCGATTCTTCTGTTATTAAATTGGATGGTATGCTATCCCATAGATCTTTATTGCCTTTAATGAAGTTTTTTTGAGCCCTATTCATTTGGGAGAGGATTTTGAGTCGTCGTATTTTGGCTAATTCACCCCGTTTTTTTCTCTGGGTTTCGCTGCTACTACTACCAGCTAAGGTTATGGGTGTTGTTTGATTAGATGGGCCTGAATGTTTGGAATTTTCTGCATAAAAGCATTAATAACAATGCATTGTTAAAAATTCCTAGATCAGCATAGTAAAAATATGTTCTTTTCAAAATCTTTGACTTATAATTTTGATAGAAGATATAATATATAATTTTATAAATTTGAAACTAATATTTTTCATCTACTAACATTCTCTAATATCGAATGATAAGTATTTATAAATTATCCAAACCATAAGCGTTGAAGAATAATTTTAACAAAAAAAAACAATTTTGGCCATTTTCTTTAAAAATACCTATCAAATTGTGTGTATTGTCTTCTTTGAGTGAATCCTCGTTTGTTACTTTACTGTCGTAAATTTTAGTAACTTCGTCGTAAAGCTAAAAAAAAATATATATAAATATGTATACATTATTTTTTAAAAATTAAAATAGGAAATTTAAAGATTTTTTTTTTGTTTGATATTTGAATTAATAAAAAATATATGTGGCGATAAATTAAAAATCCATTTTCAAAAAAATGTTTTTTACACCTTAATACAAAGTAGTTAATTGGTTAATCTTTCTTTTTGTTTTAAAATTTTTCAAAAAATTATATTGTTGATCAGAGCCTTAATTTTATTTCTAAAGAAAAAATAAACAATAAAAATATAATTATAATTATAAAAATTTTTGCACAAAAAAAAACTCGACAAAATTGGTTTATAACAAACTTTAAGGATAAATTCATAAAATGAGATCTTACTATAACATTTCAAAATTTATATCTGTAATGACCACTTATTAGATGAGGCCAAAAAAAAATAACACTCGACTCTAGTGTGTCTGTATATGGTGTAATACATTTATACTAACATAGACCGACGGTTTCATTAATTAAAAAAAATGCATTTATAAGTGTACATGTGAAAGTCATTTTGACGAAATGTATTTCAATAGAGCCTACCATGTCATTGACTACATTTGACTTCTATAAATGGTGCATATACTTTTAATAAATGAATTGAAGGTCTAGATTAGTATTAATTAGAGATTTGCAAAATTAGATCCGAGCTTGGCACGAACAGATACTGGGCCTGGTGTATTTTAAGAAAATAATTGGGCCGGGTCTGGTCGGGCTTATTTTAATATGATATCGATACATTTTGTCAAATAAATTGATATATTTAAAATTCTTACAGGAAACAAGGCGCTAATATTTTTCAGGCCGGGCCGGGAGGACAAATAATTTTTATTTTGAATTAGGGTTTTTTGGACAAATATAAAATAATTTCGTTCAGAATCGAGCCAGGTAGGACAATTTTTTTAAGAAAAATTCGGTCCGAGCTTGAAAAATTAGGTCCAATGCAAATCACTAGTATTAATGTCATTGGGTGTAGCTGATGATTTAAAATACTTAATATTACATTTTAAAATTGTAATAAATAATTTACGGATAATGTATATGCAACGAGGAAATGATTGGATACAAATTTGTGATCATCTTTCGCCAAGAAACGTAAATGATCAGAAAACCCATCTGAAAATAAAAAATCTCATTTATAAAGCATGGTACTAAAAAATTTTTTGGAAAAAATCTAGTTAAAATCGGAATTATGATTTTTTTAAAAAAAAAAAAAATACAGTTGAAACTAGTATTAAGATAAGTTGCTCTATAATAAATATAAGGTAAAAAGTATCATTAATTACATAATTTTGCCTTCTTCAAAAAACCAAAGTGGATGTCATCAAACTCGGTTATCCGTCTTTTTTCTTCATACAAAGCAAGACATATCAAATGTAATACCTTGGAATTTAATTAATAAACAAAGCTTAAGTATAATTTATCTTTTATTTCTTTCTTTCCTTCCCTTCTTACATAGGGTTTAATTATTAAAAAATCTTCAATGAACATTTGAAGACTGAGCCCAACATTTTGCGCAAAAATCTTTTAAATTTAATCAAAGCTTCGGTAAGTATTCTTAAAAAATAAAAAAATTTCCATTGAAGATTCTGGATAAATATTTTTTATTTTGATGAGTTGTAAAACCCTGGCTATAAAAGGCATCAATATACAATTGTTATTATTCATTTTGGTATAAAATTACTTCGTGAACGAGTATATCGGTGATGAAATGCGACAATTTATTGGAACCGATAGTATCCGCCAAATCTTCGTGGTGAGCGCATATCAGTACACATAATTCAATTCGAATCAAGAGATCGCTACATAAAAATTCGGAAATTATTTCAAATTGCGGCAAAAATTCTGGCGGAACTGGAGGTGGGCAGGCTTAATAAATATATAATTTGTAATATTTATTGTAAAGCATCCATTAAGGTAAAAAAAAATTATTGTCATATTAAGGATGCGATGAGTTAGTGTAACTCATATTATTATGGGCGACAATTTTGTACTTTGGAATGTTTTATTTTATCTTTTATAAGAAAATCTCAGATGGGGTGATAATTCATAAGAATTTATAGGATTAATTATTTATTTGGTTTGTATAGTTTTAGAAAATTTGAAGAAAAAAAAACTGGGATTCACTTTATTTCCCTGACCAGCACTCCTTATATACTAACTAGGTTAAGATAATATTCAAGATAAATGATATTTTATAAGTTTAAAATGATACTATTCACATTTAAAATGGTACTTGGAAGAATTTACATTTCAATAAACATTTAAAATATGTCAAAATTTTTTTAAACACGTATTATATAATTTACCCTTTTCTTGAAGGGTTTCACACTTCCGGATCTTTTTGTATTCCTCGGCTTTGGATTGTTCAGATTTAGTGTAATGGTAGAAGAAAGGATTATACCTTTTATAGAATGACCTTTTGAGGACGTATTTCGTCTTGGCCGTTATGTCTGTAGTTTTTCTTAAAACAATTAAATGCGAAGCATTTAGAATCATTTAAAGGGTCTTAAAAAAATAGCGTTAATGCCTTATATTATATATTATTTTCCTCTTTCTTTTACATTAGGTAATATATTTGCGTAGTATTCCTTAAATTGTAATATGATATAACTTTGCGGATTAAATTTAAATTAAGAAGAAGAAGAATATTAGTGCCCGTTGATCTAAAAATTTCTTATTTCTCTTACTTCAATCCACCATTTCTAGGCTCTAGGAACTAACAAAAAATTTAATTATACTAAAATTTGGTCAAGGTAATGACAAAAATAGCGTCAACCAACACAAACAAATTCAAAACTAATTTAACGGATGATTTAAAAAAAATATTTAAAAAAGAATTATAACTTTACTTTAAAGTAGCGATTTTGGCCAAAATTTTTTCAAATGACGTATTTTTACCAGCCTTTTTTAAAAATTTGTTTGTTTATATGTAATAATTTTGACATCAATATGCAAAGTTTGAAAAAAAAATCTAAGCAAAAATCTTATTTTTCAGGAGTGATTTTTGCCCAAATTTTCCTAAAAATGGTAAATTCTTTTTTTAAAAAATCTTTTGCAATTTTCATGTATAAAAATCTTAAGATGTAATAGAAAATTTTAAATAAAAAATATTTTTGACCAAACATTTTTTTTCAAACCTCAATATGTAAACAAATATATTAAAATAATCTATAAAAATAAATGTAAGGGTTTACATTTTCGGGGAGGGCTTTGACCAATTCGCTATGGCTAATAGGGCCAAGGCACAATTGATGTAGGATTTCCCTTTCCATTATGTCTTCATCGGTGACCTTGCCTATTCCTACAAAATATCTTTCGCCTTATTTTGTGTATATTAAAATATTATGAAGTTAATTATTAAATATTAATCGTTTTTTAAATATAAAATGTAGAGGGGGAAAAAAATTGAAAGAAATTAATAAGCTATTTTATCTTTCAAGGTGTGGTGTAATCTAAAATTTCTTATAAATTGTCAATGATTGCACGATAAATTACCACATATAACATAATAATCAAAGAAAATAATCACTATATACATAATTCATGGTTTATACTATTATATATTTTAAAAACACAAATGGTCTTATAAACTTATAATGACTATGACGAGACTCAGAAATTCTTCCAGCATAACGGCATTCTGTCTCACAGTCTCCTCGTCCCCTTCGAACGCAGAATAAGAATTCAAATTATCCTTATTTGGTTCTTTCGCGGCATTATTATCAGACCCCTTGCTTTTCGTGTTGTCAGAACACTCCTCTTCTCCAGCATTTGAATCAGGATCTTGCTTGGTTTTAATGTTTAAGGTAGCTGATTTATCTAACACCGCCTGCAAAAAACTTATCAAATTATATTTGCTTGACCAGTAAACCAAGAGAGTGTCACACTTCGTATCTCTCTCCGTTAGATTGTTGCTAATCATCGTTGTAAGGTCTCGATATTCTTGCATTCCCTCCTGAACTCCTTGTTTGGATTGTAAAGTCTTGCAGCTTCCGCCCAAACTGAGAGAGGTTCCTATTTGGAGCATAGCGATATCCCTATCGTACATAAGGGATCTCCATTTGGCGTTGTGGTATAGGTACACTTGATTTAATAGGGAGTAACCGTTACGTCTCCACATCCCGGCCTGAACTTGGGCACAGAGGACGAGCGTGCGCATAGGATATTCCATCAACTCGATTGGGGTGGGGAATTTGGAATAGTCCTTTATATTTCGGGATTAAAGATGATATAAGGGTTATATAACATAAAATTCATTTTGGTACAATGGTCAAGTAGTCCCTTTATATTATTGGGTGGAATGTTATCAACGAGCTTGGGATAGCCATGACAAAGAGTCAAACATCATTTTAGATCAAAGTTTTTAATTGAATAAAACTTATAATATAGTTAATATTAACCTTCGATAAAGAAAAAAGGTTCTAAATTACAAATCACTATCTTAATTCTAATTTAATCTGAAATTAAAAGTTTAGATATTAAATTAGTAAAGTAATCATGTAAAATTTCAAAATATATTAAAGCATTTTAAAAATATCAAAAAAATTGATATAATATACTTTATTAATTATAGTGTCTTCAACCAAATTACACTTATCGGTACTAGAAGGTAAAGCAGCTGAAACTATTGATTGATCAATTTGATCCGAAATGGTTTGCTTAGTATTGGCTATCGATGATACTTCATCCGAATTAATCCAGTAATTGACTTGGGGGGAGAAAAAATTCATGCCGTATTGAAAAAGATGGATGTATATGCCTGAATGTATTGGAATAGGTAGTTAAAGGGGATATTTATAAATAAAATTTTTAAATGAATGTTCGATTAGCCAATATATTTATAAATAATTCCCATTGATTTATTCCCATTGATCAAAATAGACTAAAAACCAAAATATATTCTAATTCCAAAAAATATAATATAAAACAAGTTTCGTATTTAAATGAGAAAATTAATTTTTAAAATATTAATGGATATATAACATGTGTATATGATGATAAGTGGTGGTTAGGATATATAATCGATAAAAATGATATAAATAAAGAAGTAAAAATCCAATTTTTACACCCTTGTGGACCTTCAGCCTCATTTAAATTTCTTCTGAAAGATGATATTTTAGTGTTGCCTAAATCTCATATACTCTCGCTGGTCAATCCTTCTACTCCTACCAGTCAAACATATATATTATCTCCCGAAGAAATCTCACAAGCTAGCCAGGCTTTGTATTCCTTTAGATGAAATAAGATTTAATTAATTTATAAACTATCTTAATTAGGCTAAATTTGTGAAGATTTTAAAAATTTATGATCTGAATTACAAATAAAAATATATAATGGACATTGTAATCGATTTAGTATGATATATATACATTAAAATATTTTTAATCAATAAAAAAAATGAATTTTAACATATTAAAACTATTATATATAGCGCCCAGAGTTGTTAAAGTAGCTCGCTACTTGTAGCGCGCTACTTAGCGCGCTATCTTTTTTGGTAGCTATAGCTAATAGCCGCTACTTTTTTTAAAATTATTTAATTTTTTAGCGCGCTACTTTTTTTAAAAGTAGCTAAGTAGCGCGCTACTTCGCTACTTTTAAAAAATATAATGAATGTAAGTATAAACATGAAAATTTAAATATAATATCATAATTAATTATAATTTTTATAATTTATTATTTAATTTGGAAATTTAAATATATTTTCAATTTTTAATTTATATTTTCAATCTGTGTTAATAATCTAAAATGGCATCGCCCATGGATATCCAAATTCTTGAAAGTGATTCAGACATGGAAGATTCAATGGAAGAAAATGTACTTAATAACTCTAATAACGATTTCCCATTCCCTAGATTTGAAAAAATTTTTTAAATAAATATTAAAACAAAATCTGGATTCAAATTCCTGTGCTTAAAATGTAAAAAAAATATATCATCAAATCAATCGAGTAGCTATAACCTGAAGAAACACCTAAAGGTAAATTGTTATTTTTACATTATAATATTATTTATTTTATTAGACTGTTCAAGCCAATTGCTATAAGGAAATAGAGAAACATATAAAAAATTTTGGTATAGGAGAATCTTCATTCAAAAAGACAAATACTATCCAAACCAAATTAACTGATAAACATGCCAATATTTCACAAAAATAGGCTGATAAAGTAATTGTTGATTTTATAATTGACACAGTTCAGCCATTGTCCTTGGTTGATAATCCATCATTTACTATGATGATTAAAACTTTATCCCCTGGCACAACAGTTTTATGTCGCCAGACACTTGTGGATAAAATAGACGACAACTTCAAAGTGATGAAAGATGCTCTAATAGTAGAGTTATCAGATATATCTTATGTATGTACCACGGCAGATAGTTGGACACATAACAGAAGGTAAAAACTTATTTATATTTATAAATTGATCTGATTAAATATTTTTAGAGCTTCCTTGCCCTCAAGTGCTAGTGTAGAGAGATTATTTAGTAAAGCAAAGCTTATACTTTCTGATCGTCGCTCTAGACTTGGGGATGATAATATTGAAATGATATTATTATTAAAATGCAACAAATTAAAATAAATATTTATTTATATTACTTATTTTTTTATAATCTAAACTAACTATATTTTTATATTTATAAATGTTTATTTTTATATATTATTTATTATACATTTACATTATAAGCAAAAAAATAAATAAAAAAAATTTGTTTCATTTGTTTCTAAAAATTTTTTTATAAAAAGTAGCTTAAAAGTAGCTAAAGCTACTTTTGAAAAAAGGTAGCTAATAGCGCGCTACTTTTTTTGACAAATAGCGAAAGCGGTAGCGCGCTACTTTTTTTGGCAAATAGCTATAGCGGTAGCGCGCTACTTTTAAAAATAGCGTTTAACAACTCTGATAGCGCCATCTATTTTTTTTAAAGTATAAAATTCGCAATATTTTTTAAAATAAATAAGCCCTGCTAATTGTTGAAGAAATTATTAAAAAAATAATAAACGGATAATATTTCTTAAAAAAATTAAAAATCGGAGATCATATACATTTCGAAATATTAATTTCAAGTTTTCAACTGACCATAAGATGACCCATATTTTATCAAAAATTAATTTTGATGTTTTCGCCATAATCATCAATTATTAACTTAGCTATTGATATTATATTCAATATTTGATCATATTTAGTTTAAAATTAAAAACTAGTTATTTAACATCAGTAAAAAGCAAAAAAAGACGTTTTTTAGACCTTTAACCCCGAATATCTCCGCTAATATAGTTGCTAATGCGCTAAAATTTTGTTTATAATCTAATGGGAACATATATAACCAGCCTACGATTTTTCATCGAAATCGAAAGGGGTCGGCCGAAAAGTGATTGATTTGACATGGAATGACCCCAGTATTGCCTATAATCAAAGTGAGCAAAAGTTTTAACAAAAATATCCATTTGATAGAATCTGGGAATATTTTAAATGAATAAAAATTTCAAAAATAATATATTAATTTGACACTATTTTAATAGATGTACCACCTGTAATAATTATAATTAGCCTTGATATTCAAATGTTTACGTGTTCTTTGCAAGTATTCATCAAAATAACTTGGAAGTGTATTTAACATGGAAGTGTATTTAACTATAAGATATATAAAGGCTAACCTACAAACATCCTAGTAACTGGCAAATGAACAGACACGGGCTGTACTGATACATCGTACTTTATGGCATCTGCCTTAATCTCGTTATTACCGTTTGTTTCTATTGCAGTAATTGATGAAGTTTTTAGGGTAACATTCTCAATCTTGAACCTATTATATTATGCATTTTAAAAAAAATTGAATAAATAATGGTTTATATATATTCACAATAAATAGTATTTTATTGCTTAGCTTCTTCCCTCCCACCCCAAACACTAATTTTTCAAAATGGGTGTTTCGAAACTTTTTATTCAATCTCCAAATAGCCTTGCAAGTTCTGATGTAAGCTTTGATCAAAATTTGCTTGTCCGTAACTATCCATTCTTCCAATGATATAAGACACGGGATCAATTTATACATAACGTTAAAGGCTGTCTCCCATTCGGGTTCGTAGTCCAAGTGTTGACCGATTTGGCGTGTTACCGTATCCATGTTCTAGTTTGATAAAAAAAATATGTTTATATTTTTAAGTTATATAACAACCACTAAAAAAAATATATGCAAAAATTTGAGCTCAAATATTAAATAGATAAATAAAATAGTGATTCTCGAATTATTTGATGAATATAAAAGTTTTTAAAAAATGTAATATTTACAAACTTGTAAAGAGCAAAGAAGGTTAATCATAGAATTGAATCCGTTCAAAAAATTCTTTTTTAATTGTTCAGTCCATTCTGATTCTTTAGGAGGCGATATCATCAGGTAACTAAAAGTGTTATTAATAATAATAAATTGTATTTTTTACTCGATGATTATTGTTAATTATGTTGGAAAAAAGGGGGGGGGAGTATACATCGGGCTTCGGGTGGGGCTGCCTCTTACAGTCCTACCCGAGTCCGAAAATATAAATGTGTGAGTCCGAGGTTCGTACCAGGCTTCGGATATCCCCCGCGCTAGGCTCTAGTTGATCCTAACATATAGTCAGACACGCATAATATGAAGACGTATTATAAAATTTTATATTAATTATTATTTGTATATTATATGTAGAATAAGATATTTATTACTGCAAATCATTCAAAATGTATTGGGCCCTTCTGAATGTATTATTTTGTTGATTTCTGTCGAAGGATAGTTTGCCATCAGCTTTTAGAATATAAAGATTGATTAGAATCACATAGTAATTATAAATAAATATTTCTGTAACATTTCTAAGCAATGTCAAATGATAATAAAATTGTAGGCATACATTAATCAAAAAATTAAATTTAAAAAATACCATTTTTGTATTGTTGGCACACGCGAATGAATGTTTCTATGACAACAGCTAATACATTTTTATTGACTATGAGAAATCGAGACTTGTTTATTATGACGTGAAAAAAATATATTCATATTTAATAATTAAAAAAAAGTTTTAAATGATAAATTTGAGAGAATATCAGATCAGGTAGGGTTGGTAAGAAAAAGAATTTTTTGATTTAAATCATCTGTTATAATTATAATTAAAAAAAATTTACATATTTTCCTCGGGAAACACTGAGAAAAAACTATTAATTAAACACATTCATTTTATTACATTAAAAATCTCTTTTCCAGTGAAATTTTATGAATATTGTTAAAGCTATTATTAGATTGACTAAAAAAATACTTTACCAAATATAATTAACAATATTTGATATTGCCCAAATTATTCTAATTAAAAACATTATAATCAGAGGTGAACCGGCAGGTTGAAATAAACCGATATTTTCAATTCTAACCGATACAAGTAATGTGTAGCACGTTGGTTTAAGCCCTGTCCTGATGAAAACGCACGTTAATATGCAAAACATACCCTTACATAATCGCGCCGGGCCTTTTTTTCGCAAGGAAACCGACAAAACTTTGTTAAATAGATAAGAATAATAAGAAAAAGTGCACTAAAAATCCCTTCCCAGTTACTTAATTCCATATAAATATTAAATTTAATACTACATTTTATAAAAAGTAGCAAAATATATAAACTTATCTTGTCAAATGGAATATTTAGAAATAATAAGGGTATTACTTCTTTTTCTTGCAATTATTTTGCTCTAGTTATACTATAAATTCATTAAAAAATATATTCCCTGACCCAAAGCTAAAAAAACATATTTTAAAATATTTATGTTTTCTTTCATTTTAAAAAGCAGACGATTTCTCCAAATAGCATTAATTCTTATTTTTTTTTAAATCGATCTACAAATTTTTTAAACAGATAAAATATAAGAAAGAAAGCGAAGGTAAAATACTAGACTTCTGCCTAACATGTTTAAATAGTAACCATCCTAAAAACCTATACTAAATAATAAAAGAAAGTCTTGCTAATTTTTTTTCCTTTTCTATTTAGCTTTTTAACTTTAAAAAAATTCTTGTCGCTGAATTTAATTCATACTTTGTTGCGAAGAATACAACATGTAAGAAAATAAATCAAGAGCTACGAGCTTCGTTTAAAAATTCAAAGGTATGGCATTAAATTATATATTCAAAATAAATATTTTATGATATATATATATTATGATTATATTCAATTTTTTTTTAAAACTTGGTATCGGTAACAGATATCCGTAATGACCGATACCGGATTTTTGTCAGGTAGTTGCCAAAAAAAGCAACAGTGCATCTCTGATTATAATTAAAATAATAATTCGGTTTGCAATGTTTTATTTTTAATTTAACTATAATATTTTATTTTTTATATTAAATAAATCTAAGATTAAAAGGTAAATCTTTTTTTTATAAATTAGAAATTAATAATTATATATAAAACTTTGTATCCGAGTTTTTTTTGGAGAATGCTTAAACAAGATTTTGCATCAAATTTTACCCTAAAATTACAAATCGTTTTTGTTGATAATCTTTTTTAGTATATCTTTTGCGTAAAATCACAAATATTTTAAAAATAATTTTTTTTCTATCTTCTAAAATAAAAAATTAATTAAAAATTTTGGGCGAAAAAATTTTTTTTTTCAAACACTGCTTTTTAAAGAATATATTTTAATCAAAATATTGAATATTAATAATTTTATAAGGAGAACATCCGAAATAATTGTAGAGATTTTTTTTTCCTTAAATTTTAAATAATAATATTTTTTAGAATGTATATTAGTTTATTATAAAAATAATTATTCAGGATTACTTCGGTATTTAAAACTATTTTTTAATAGGATTTTAGCAAATAATACAACTTATCGGATAAAACGAGATTTTTATTCAAGAAAATCATTGATTTTAATCAATTCGATTAAATCATACCTACCAACCCTAATGCCATGTAAATTGGATTTTTAAGATAAATACTATTTCAATCCTATAATATTGCGGTGGGGCTGTAGCCGCCATTGTAAAATATTATATTTTTCTTTTTAAATTCATTTGGCTTATTAATTTTATAACTTTTCTACTTTATATAAATTCTTATTTATTATATCAATTTAATCTTATAATTAAATTAAAAAATTACATAAAAATTTATGTTTCTTTTAAAAACTAATAATTGCTGTCAGAATATTTTAAGCTTTCTTAATAAATAATATAATTATTTTTTCAAAAAATATTAAAACTAATATAATACTTACATCTGAATAACTATTTATATATAATATAGAAATCCTAAAAAAAAATAAATTAGATTATGATAACTTAAAACGAGGAAGGAAATTTTAATATCAAAATTAGGATTAAATAATTATTTTTTAAAGAAAGAACATAAATCAGTTGCTTTTTTTTCCCCAAGAAAAATTTATTTTTAAAAAAAATTGTTAAATTAAGATAAACATAAAAAAATAAAATAATTCTTACAATAGAGGGAGTGGTAAAAATCTGAACAGATATATCTGAAACAGAATCATCGTACCAATGCTCGCTTTCTATATAATCGTGCGCTATGGTAGAATAATGCTTTTTGTTTAAAAAAAGGAAAAAAAGCGTCTTTTTAAAAAATTAATTTATAAGCGTTTTTAGTCATATAATGTCCTTTTACAAATCCATTGCATCTTTTACCCTGCTTATTTAGATTGAAGAATGAACATTATGTTTTTGAAAAAGGACATAATAAGACTTTTAAACAAAGCTATGTTTAAGTAACTAAATATAAATATTCTTTGTAAAATAGTGAGCTTGCTATTAATTTTGTGGAATAAAAATAATTCCGGGAAAAATCAAAAATAAAGCAAATAAAAATGTTTGTCCGAGCATCCTAAAGATCCGATTCATCCAAAAAAAAGCCGGCAACTAAATAATATATCACAGTAATAATAGGTTATAAGTAGTAACAGAATTTTCAAAATTTTCTAACAAGAAATTTTGCTTGTATCCTTTCAAGGAAGACAATTTTTGATCCCTTCCTCGTTTTAAATACTCTTTTTATATTTTTGATAGGATTTTACTTTGGTAACAAAAAAATAAATAGTTACAAGAGAAGGAACTGTAAACAGTTGAACCGAAATACAGCATATAGAAACTAAATGATCCTGTTCCTCATCTATGTAATCATCCAAAATTCTAGAGTAATGCTTAAAAATAATAATGTATAAGAATTTAAACAATTATCAATAAATTAAGCTACCAAAAAATGAAGTAATCTTTATTTACAATATTTCAGGAAATTGTAATTGAGTTATAAGAATATATTAATTTTTTTTTAAATTAAAAACTATGTCTTTTGTAAACTATCCTATATTTATTTACCAGTAAAATTTGTGGATGTAAAAAATGAGAGGTGTTGCTAAAGTTACAGTTACATCACAAAAAAAGTAACGGGTTTCAGTTAATTTGTTACATTTTCCTAAAAAATAAGAGAATTTTAGTAACTTGAAAAATTTGTATGTAAAAAGTTTACAAGTTACATTTTAGAAGATGTTTTAAGCTATATTTAAAACACGTTAAATATTATTTCGAGTTATTTCCCTAAAATTTAGCTAGTCATGGGTAACCAGTTACAAGTCGAAAGTTCATATACCTGGATAGGGAAAAATGGAATTTAATGAAAAAAATTTAGTTACTTGTAAAAATAAATGATCCGTAGTTAGGTTTGGAAGTAGTATAAGATAAATTTAAATTTGAAAAAAAAAATTGTTTTTATAAATGTTTTCTTTACTTGTGTGAATAGTAATGCTAATTTCTTTTTAGTTTCCGGGTATAAAAGCATGCTATTATTTATATCCAAAAATAAATTAAAAATATATCAGTTTACCACAATCATAAAATTATGAATCATAAAAATTTAGTATTATAATCATGCCAATTCCGAAAAATCATCCAACCGCGAAAGGCATTATCACCCTTCGACCATTTCTACTCAAAACGATACTTCCCGCAAAATGTAATTTTAATGGATGTATTTACCCCAAAAATGTTATAGCAAATTTGTTTACGCGAGAATATCATGGCAAAATTTAAGCATGGGTCTGCTTAAAATAGTTTAGCTATGAGGACAATAATAAAATAAAAAACAGCTGTTGGAAAGCTACATTTTCAACGGTCTGCCCATGGTCCCTAGATTTATCCCTGTTCAGAAAGGATCCTAATTCCAAATTCTAATTTTATTATGTCCTTGATTGGCATCAAATTTTAAAATCAGTAAAAACCTAAAAATAATATAAATTTATTTATAGATATTTTGTTAAAATATCTTTTGTTAATTTTTAAAATCGACAAGTCTTTTTAAAATATAATTTGTGAAATTTTTTCTGCACAAAGATTTCTCAGATTTATTATGCCCACACTATTGTAATATTGGCCAATATATTTACTTATTGCTGTAAATAAGTTAAGGAATTAATCATACTTTTATCATTTAGATAAAGATACTAAATAACTTTCTTTATTTTCTTTCTTTAATTATCGTAGTTAGTGAATGGAAAAATTTCATATCCCCATAAAAATGGTGTGTCTTTCATAATGCGCTCAAAGGACAGTCCATCCCAAAGCCAAAAAGATGAGGAAGACTGATTTATATTAAAATTATATATTTAATGGGCAAATTATAACTTAAATTTTTAAACTTTTAGACTTCTAATAGAAAATGATTAATTAAATATTTCCTAAGCTTTTTTTATCAGTTATTCATTAGTTACTGGTTATAATTTTCCAAAATATTTAAAATGTTTTAATGGATATAAGAAGAGGAGAATGGTTATTTAAATTTGATATTATAGAATTTAAAAATGAATCTATAAGAAAATATTGATCGAATTAATTCAAAATTATTAAATAAAAAAAATAAAGTTTGATTTATTTATTTGTCATATATATATTATGCATTCGACCATTATAGTAAGGCCATTTCCAAACAGAGCGTTTTTTTTTCAAAATGGTTTATAAGATATTTAGGTTTTTTTATTTCCAATCAGAATCCCCATTTCAGACTCCATAAAATCGCGACAAATTATTATCCAGTGTTTGGAAATAAATAAATAAAGTTACCGGATTTTAAAAAAACGTTCTGTTGGGCCTAAGGGAGAAAATTTATTAAAAATAAAATAATCGGCTAAAGCCTTGAATAGGATGATGAGGTACAAGCTTATTTGTCAGCAATTTATATCCAATTAACCCATTAATGATCAACGTGTCATATATAGTACAGTTTCTATTTATTGATTTTTCACATATCATTTTTTTTGAGCTGAAATAATTTTTAAAAAATTTTTTCTTTCCTTCTATACGATTATAAACGTAGCAAAATAGAATTTTGATTAATATAATTATATAATTTACTTTATAATAAAACCTTAAAAAACGTTAATTATTTTTATTGAAAATAACGTGGAGGAAGTGAATTATTTATGATTGTTGAATCATCATCAATGATATCAATTGCCACTCGGCATTGGTAGTAAATAAATTATAGCCCTTCTATTTTTTTTAATCCTCGTCGGATAAATAATATTTGATATTGAGGATCGGTATATATACATATATATATATAGTAACCCTATCCTCTCCCTCTCCTAACACTACCCCGATTTTTATATAGACAAGCATAACATCGTGAACATGTTTATTGCTTTTTAGGTATTTTTTGTGAGAAACAGTTATTCTACCAAGAATATTATAAAATAGCAAACTATAGAGATTAAGGCTTGATTGTGACATATAATATTATTACTTATTACTGACTATTCATTCATTTAAAATGCGTAATTAATAGAGATCAGCTGGTGCGCATCATTTGGGTTTCCTATGTAAATAATTTACATAAAAAAATTTTTTTAAAATATGAATTTCATTTTTTTTAAAAAAAATTTCTTTATAGTAAACCAAAATGGCATATCTCATCACCTGATCTGTATTCAACAACACTTCAAAATGCATTTTGATAAATTAATCGTCATTCTAGAAAATTATTAATAAGCCATTCAATTATAGATAGATTTTAACAATAAGGTGATTTTTTTTAAAGTTTGGGTGACAATGCGTTCATGGTAAGCAATTCAGTTTAATAAGTTCCCCGGAATTGGTAAAAAATATAAACGATAATTCATTATATCTTTTTTTACTTGGACATAAATAGCTCGTGACATTTCATTCTTGCAACTATAAAAATTTAATTAAATATTTTAAAAAAATGTCTAAAGAATTTGGTTTGCGCGCAAATTATTTTATATCATTATAATTTTTTTATATAATTTATTTTTAAAAAAATATTTAATTAAAAACTTTTCCAAATATGAGTATCGTATAGTATGATGTGTTCTAAAATGCAGTGCTCATCTTCGTAGTATGGCTGAGTCGTTAAATTGCATAAAAGTAATCTAAGCCCATCTTGCGTTTTAAAAAGGGAGAATATTTTTTAGAAAATATAATAATTTTAGTATTCAAATTGTATGATTGATGTTAGTAATTTATGTGTTAGAAAATGTATTAAAAGTACGGTTAACGCAACGAACAGTTGGGAATCATATGCTTACCAGAATAAGCTATAATGTAATTGATCCAAATAAGTAGTTTGTAGGCAAAATTTTGGTGGGCAACCACTATGCTCTTGAATACTAAAACTTTGAGGGATTTCCCGCCATGTCTCGAGGTCGCTCGCTCGATTGTGGATTTAACCCTGTCACACTCTAAAACGTTGGCTACCATAACTGGGCTTCTTCCCTGTTTTAAATTATGGGGAAAAAAAATTTTTTAAAAAAATATAAATAAGTAATTTGTGTCAATATTTGAATGATAATTCTGTATACTGTAAGCAATACACCAATCCCTATCTCTGCGCAAACGTGATCATATGATTAATTTAGTTTAATACTTTAATTTTTTTTACTCAAATTTCGTGTATGTAAACTTTTTTAGAGAAAATATTATTTTTTGAAAATCACATGATCGATACAGAATTGGAATGCTCCACCTCGATATTTTTTTAAAAAATTTTGAGTTAGGAGTGGATTTTAAGTCAGAAATTTAAAAATATTTTGACGTTCCAATTTTGCTTAATTTATAATTTTTTTGGTACTACCTATCAATATCATTATTTTATAATCACCTGTTGTGCGCCATTTATTAAATTATATATTTTAATAAATAATTTAATCATGATAAAGAATACATTAAAATTTAAAAATAATTAACAATATTAAATTATAATTTCTATGAAATAAATTAAATATGGCTATATCATATATCGATGATTTGCATTTAGTTACATTGATTTCTATATTTTTGCATTTATTTAATAAATTCTATAAATTGATCATTTTTTGTTTTCGCGATTTAGAGATTCTCTTGCCATATCTTTATAAATGGGCCCCTGTTCTAAACCGCTAAATGAATATCATGCTTATACCCCTTTCTATTTATTCCTATAATGAAATAATGCAATATTGGAAATAATATCAATAGATGCTAAGCTAGGGGAGCTTATAATTATATTTCAATTGAATTTTTATTAAATGGGGGAAATAACGTTATTATTCTTAATTTGGAAATCTATTTTGGAAATATTGAAGATTATTTCACGATTTTTTTAAAAAGCTCAATTAAAATACAAATGTTTACTTCACTTAGCATCTCTTAATATTATTTCCAATATTGTTTCAAAAATTTTCTAGATATAAGCAAGATTCCAAATTTTTTTTGCTTTTAAGATTTAGATCCCATTCAAATTCAGTAAATCAAGTTTCATTTCATATTGTTTAAAGATCTCTAAACGCCTTTGCAAAATTTGTCGCATTATAGATGACCAGAAATGTCATAATTCATGATAAATATCTTTCAATATATTAGATCATAAGTATGAGTTTCTGCATAGAAAAACCAATGCTACTGAAATGCCTTTTAGGAGTGAAATAATAGCTTTCTTAATTACATAGGGAACTACTTTCCATAGGAATTTTTTCTTTTTAGTTTCTAAAACCTTGAAGGTTTTATTTAGTAGACCTCTAAAGTATTTATTAATATAAATATAGTTATTTTTCCTTTTATTAGCCATAATTTATTTTACCTTTTTCCTTTCCATAAGACTATCACCAAAACCTATAATATCTATTGGTATTTTATTTCAGACATTTTATATAGCCGTAAAACCGTCAAAGCATTAACAATAAATTTTAGAAACAAAAATCAAAATCACTCTCTCTATTGCATTCTAGTTTTTAAAATTTAAGTATAACAAGTAGAAATAATGGATTACATTATATTTCTACTTAATTCTGTTAAATGTTTAAAACATCTAAGATTTAATTTCCAATATTTATTGTTTTTTTTAAAGGTTTTTATAAAAATTATTTTTTTTTAAAAACAAAAATTATATTAATGACTCTAGATTGCTTACAAAATTATAGTTCAATTCACAAGTTATACTAATAATATCAGAGTTAGACAAAACGTTACAAATAGGGTTACACTACAGGTAGTGTTACGTTACATAATGTAACGCTCCTATAATCTATCAATTTGAAAATGTAACGAAGGACTCTGTAACCTTTACATATTTTGAGTAGTTTGTTTTTCGTTATTTTTAATATTTACTCATTGATTCTGGTGTTGTTAAAAGCCAATTTTTAAAAATGCTCGAGATTTTGCTAATAGATGTCTTTTATGTCATCAATGAGCAAAATCTTTAGGTTTCAGCGATATTTTTCTAGATAAAATATTGTATTAGTCGTTTTTAAAAATCGGGTAAAATCGAGGCGTTTAGCATAGTTCATTCATTTACATTCCAAATGGATATAAAATTTAGAATAATACATGACTTTGTTTAAAGATGAAATTATAAATTCGTCTATTAACGGCTAAACTTAAGCATTCCTATTTAGCCATAAATTCCCATCCATTCTTATAAATCACTCTGGGGAATATCATTCACTGATAAAATAAAAAGGCAAGATCTTTTGATGGCCACTGCAATATATAAGATGGCCTGCGTTTATTCAGTCCTTGAGAAGTAAACACCTATATTATAAGATGGCCTGCGTTTATTCAGTCCTTGAGAAGTAAACACCTTATGAATAATTTATTCCCAAAGTTGGAGTTGGATTCTACAAAATTTTGAAAGATGTAGGGATCGATCAATACTGCATAAATATCCGATAATCAAATATATTCTTATTTATTATAATACAAATTTACCATCCTTTACTTTCGTCAATCGCCTATTTCTATTCCTAATTTGATTAATAGACCAAATAGAAGATTAAATGATGTTCTATTTAAAAAATTAGTTCATTTTTATTAAATGCTTAAAATCAAAAAATAAGAATAAACTAGTGTGTATATTTATAGTTTATACTGTCTAATTATTTAAATGACTTGCAGTAAAATGAATGATTATATTTTTTTTAATGTAATGAAGAGTTTTTGTAACTGTTACACGTTATAACAGTAATGTAACTAATGATGCATAATAGGCTATAAATCTTGCAGGCTTAGCCTAAAAATCTGTGAAAACAACTAGTCAAAAATTAGGCATCAGCCAAGGAACTTGGATATTCATCCATAAGCATTGCACAAGATAATCCTAACCTTAATTATTATTTCTTTATATTTATTATGTAATGGCCAAGCTCTTTAGTCTATGCCTAATTTAGTTTAAGCCAATTTTTTCACCTAAAAACTTATTTTTCAAAGAAAAAACTTGACTAAGTAAGCCATTTGGGAGTTGACTAAAATTATTCAATTACACAATACTAAATGCAACTGTTAACCATTTTTGAGGTGGTGAGAGTAATTTACTATATTTTTCCCTTGTGTAATGGTAAATATTATTATTTAAAAGTAACATACTCAACCCTAAATAATATAATATAAGATCATTTTTATTAAAGAATTAATATCCATCCCTGTATACATGAAGCACTCCAATTCTGGCCTAGATGATGTGTTAATTTAAGAATATAAATTACTTCTCTATCAACAGTTGTGGCAAATTCTACACCCTCTTTATGGCTGCAATCAATAGCTCTGCAAAGTGTATTTATGACTTGTTCGTATGTATGAATTTCATCATTGTATAACATTGTAACATGATTTTCATTTGGAGCTCTATTATATTTTTATTTTAAAAAAAAATTAAAACTTATTATATATTTTATCACATGGAATCTAAAGCAGGAGGTAAGTTCAATGGATCTTGCCAAGTTAACATTAAAACACTATATTGGATGGTTGACATTAAAACTGATCCAGCTCTATTAACTAAATTTTGTGAAAGTTTATTTAATGCCTAAATATTTAAAATATATAAATTATATTTTAATAAATAATTTCCACATTATTAGCAACATCTTCTAATTCTGATTTTAATGTTGCCTCAAATTGAGAATTTTCTTGTTCAATATTGTTTTTTGGCATATGCATTGTACAGTAGGGATCCATTTTCCAAGCTTCAATATCTCCACAATCACAAATTCCTCCACCTGAGCTGGTGAATATCTTTAATAAATATATTTATAATCATATTAAGCAATATTGCCCACTTTATATCGATGCTTTTTATGTTCACTATGCTGAAAACATTCTGAGCATAAAACACATGTACCATCTGCGGCACAATCACTATGAT
The DNA here is from genome assembly GCF_954871325.1 of Gordionus sp. m RMFG-2023. Classification (NCBI taxonomy): domain Eukaryota; kingdom Metazoa; phylum Nematomorpha; class Gordioida; order Chordodea; family Parachordodidae; genus Gordionus; species Gordionus sp. m RMFG-2023. The sequence goes on along the minus strand of NC_088779.1, from coordinate 22,261,865 downwards.
GCACTTGTATAAAAAATAATTAATTAATTTTGATTTACATGCAAGAATAAGTTGGTTGACCATTTTTGAAAAGTTTGCCACAAACATTTGGCATGACATCTTCATTTTTTAACTGATTGAAAACTTCATCTGGATCACCTCCACATATAAAATACTCCATTGGTTTAAATAATATATCATTAGCAGATTTATCATCATCTATCAATTGAGTTGGGTTATTAAAGTTAAAATCAGGATTATATATTATGGGTATATATTTTTTCCAGTGATGATATAATTCATCCTTTAGGTTTCCTAATGAAAGGCTTTCTTCCCATTTCTATCATATACTATAATATTATTTATTAATTACATTAAACCTTCAATGTTAAATTTCGATTGAAACTATCTAATTTATCTTTCATAAGGTTGAATGAACGTTCCCAAGTACCCGTTTTAGTAACATTAAATTTATTTTCTATAATCTAATATAAAGGTGTAGTCTGAATAAATTAATAAAGTTTATAGTATATTCCCCTAAAAAATAACCATGTTTTTTTATAAGGAATTGTAGTAGATATTTGCTTGGGACTCTATATTTCACTGTCACATCATTGCGCAAGATGTACCATAATAGTTGAGAATAGGAGACATTGCCTTTCTTGCTCAAATTTGAAGTATCGTAGTTGAGGCACAAAGATGTTTGTATAAATAAACACTTTTAAATTTATGAAGAAGAATATTTTTGAACACAATAAGTTTATTGGTAGAATAAATATAATCTGTCTAACACAAAAAAGTTATTTTATACACAAAATAAATATATGATTAGAATATAACTGAATTACTTTTGAATGTTTTCTCAACATAAAATAAATTATTTTAAATATAAAATAAAAGCTTTTTTTATATAGGTATTAAAACAGTTTTGAATATTATAAAATGAAATATAATTTATATACAAAAAGATAAAATGCAAAATATAATAACTAAAATATTTTTTTTTGAATAAACAATAGTTTAAAAAATAACTAAAACATATTTTTGATAAAGAAAAATATAAATCAAAAAATTGTCTTTTTAACAATTTACTCATTTTTTTTTAGTTTCCCACGTTGTCTATCATCTAATTCTTTGTCTATCTTACCGGTTTCATCCTTGATCGGTGATTGTTTGTCGTTTGTTTAGCTTGATCGTTATTATTTGTCAATTTCTTAGCCAATAATATAGTTTTCCCAGCTTCTAAATGTCCTTTATGTAATTCTTGTAACATTTCATTGCTCATTTTGCGTGGTATTATAATTCTGTTTTCTTTAAAAAGACAATTTTTTATCAAACTTAATTCCATTTCCATATTTTTGTAAGTTTTATTCTTTATTAGTTGTTACCTTTCCTAATATTATCAATAATCTCCATTAATTCTTTGTCAGCAGCAGTTTCTTTCATTATCATTTTAAAATTCACTGGTATGTCCTATAATTCATTTTCAACTTTTTCATCATTCACATTTTATATCATGTCTTCTCATCTGTGGTAGATGCGATAAACAATCTGGTACAAAGTTGCATCTTCCAGCTCTATGAACTATTTTGGAATCATGTGCCCCCATCGCCATATTCCATTTTTGTAACCTCGTGAAAAGTATTGCCTTTAAAACCCTTCGTAAAAATATACACGAGTGTCTTGTGATATGTAATTATTGTTTATTTTGTTCCGATAAGATATCCTTGAAATCTTTTCATTGCGTAAATTATAAATAAGGCTTATCTTTCGATGTTAGTATAATTTGTTTCTGATTTTAACAAAGTTCTTAAAGCAAATGCATGTGTTTTTCTTTACCATCTCCTTCAATATGAAATAGAACAGCATCTATTTTCTAAGTGTAAGTTGTTATCCCTATAGGTGAATCTGGATCATAAAAATTCGGCATTGATGGAGGACTTATTAACTTTTTTAAAAGCTTTTCTGATGTGTGCTTTCCCATAACCATTTATCTTCGTTGACTATTTTGTATAAAGGATCTGTTATATCCGCAAAATTGTATAAAAAATTGCGATAATAACTAGCCATGCCTAAAAATGTTATTAATTCTTTTGTTTTAGGTTCTGGCATGTTTGTAAAAGCTTTTATATTATCTCCATTAGATTTTTTACCATTTACGTAGATGTCATGTCCCAAAAAACGAATTTAATTTTTGAAAAATAAGCTTTTAGAGAAATTAGATATTAAACCATGTTTTCTAATTTTCTCAAAAACTTTTTTAACGTGCCTTATCATTTTAAAATGGGGTAGGCATTTTTATCAGTAAACTATAATCGAAAATAATTATATTAATAATAATATATTTAAAATCAAACATCTTCTTAAATTATTCAGTTTTAGTAATATTTAGAAATGAATTATCAATTAATTGTTTAATATAATAGATTAATTTTTTATTTGGCTCAAATGATTGTTTATTCGTATTCGAACAAAATAAATATTTTACTAATCGTATTCATTTCAATTTGATTCCTATTACCAAATTTAGTTAGTACCTTAACCTTAGATATCTTAAAATGGCACGATTTGTGGCCTGTTATCTATTCTTATAGAAGATATATATTTTATTGAAACCAATTCAAAACTTATAGGTTTAATCCTAAACAAAATAAAACTAAGAATTATTTTAGGTAATCTACTTGAGTCCAACCTCATGGTTGCCCATGAATTGTAACTTAAAATTGTATTAAAAGTCTCGCCGTCAACAGCGATTCGTCAATAGATAATCTCAACTTATTTCTAAAGAAGCCTCGAATCCCAAATATCTTAGAACCTCGTAACCAATAGTCAGATAATGGCTTAAGACCTGATGGCTATTATCACATGGGTTATGGGTAAATCTCTCTCCTGGGATTATACTTGTGTTACCTTATCTTACATATGTTAAAGACGTAACATACTTATTCAAGCAAAAAGGATTATGATACAAAACATTATAGACAATTTAAATCTAACACTATCTATATTTTTAAAAAAACTTGGGCTCAATCCAAATCCAAACATTGGTGTCCAAATAATTCTTTTTTATAAGACAAAATATACAAATAGAAATGTTTAGATATAATTATTGTTCCTTTTTGGGACTCAGTTATGGTTTTCTTAATAGAACGCCCCCTCCTTCCCTTTTTTAAGCATAATCTTGTATTTTATATTATTGTTTTTCTTTACATTTTATCTTGTTCTTATATCTGTTCTTTTCACAATGTATTGAAAACAAAAAAGTGTAGTTCATTTTTAAAAAAATAATTAGAACATAAGCCATAAAATTCATCTTATCTTTGAGTACTAGAACAAGACTGACTGTAGATTATCATTACAATTATGCTTAAACATAAACTAAAATAGTTATTTTTTCACAAGAAACAACAATTTTTCACATTGAAATTACATATCACAAATCGACTTGATCCTTTCTAACATAACTGATTCTATAACGCAAAAACAATGACCATCATGAACATATCTGACGATAGAATGGTTAAATTGCACATAATGATCAAGAGCGACATATGGAGAAATAAGAATACCAGATGTGCAGTTTTGGGAAATTTACTCCAACAGCCCACTATTAGACAGAACTACAATTATCTGAAATTCCTCTAGGTTAAGGATATTATTTCAACTAGGCATTTCATAAATATAAACCAATTTACCCTTTCTAACCGAGATTCCTTTCTAGAAAAATGTTGGTAGGATTTTAAAAATTTATTTTTATACGTATGTAATGACCAAACTGAGATCAGAGGACTACCAAATAAAGACTGGATATCTTCTATCACAGAAGCTTATTAAACTAAGAGATGAAAGTCATAGACAGAGAGTTCTGGAACTCCATACGAGGAATGCTAAAAACGGATAGACGTTGAAGTATCTTTGAATATTTGATGTAATCCATAAAGTATTTTCGAAGATTAGTTTATATAAAAAATCGTTTATTTAAATAAATTATTTAATTTTACACAATATCTCTATTTAAATTTTACATTCTCTTTTAAACTAAAAAAATCTGCTTTATATAACAAAATATATAAAAATTTATATAAAAAAAATCAATCTATCAATTTATAAAAAAAATCAATTTATAACAACATAAAAAAAAACAATTTAAAGGTTAGTATTAATCGGTCATATTAACATTCCACCCTTTAAAAAAATGATCTCCACTCAAGTTTTTCTTGCACGTGAATCTTATCGTCACTTCAGTCATGTTATCGTTTGTTGAATCGATTATCGACATCATGAAACATCGTTGGTTGAAACGTCGTTAGTTGAATATTGCTTTTTGATTTGCTGTTTGTATTGATCATTCCATTTCTCTTTCAAAATTTTATATATATATATTTTTAGTCTTTATTTCATTATAAAATTATCGAATTTTTTGGGCAACATTATATTCCTGCTAGGTCTTTGACTAACAAGACACTGTTCTTGCATTTCTACATTTTGATCATCATTTCTTCTAAAATTTACAGTGTTCATCCAGAGGTGCGCTACTCGTAGACCTTTTTTAATTTGGTCTAAATGTCTTCTAATAATTTTGTCTCCTGTTTCAACTTCAAATGTTAAATTTCCATTTTTACGTTTTATCATGCCTTTGTCCCACATATTACCTTTGAAGGTTTTATACCATATTTTGTCACCATTCATGATGTTTCTATTTGACGATAAATTGCTATTAAATTCGTTCACTTTACTTCTTGCGGTTCATTCATAAGAATAAGAATCATAATAGAATATTTGGAATTGTTTCATTTTATATAATAATAATTTTTTTATTTATTATTTAATTATTTTTATTTTTAAATTTTACTCCTTTATTTTTCAATTTAAACACTTTTTTAATATCATAATTTCTCTTTAACTTGTTCTTTATAACAAAATTTCTCTTTCTCCTTCCATTTTCAACATATGATCTCCATATCGTACTCCTAATCTCTCTTTCATCGCGACATTTAATCACCCTTGTTTTAATTTTCTTTTCCAAAGTTTTTTTAAATTTTTTATTAATTATAAAAAATTTGATTTTATTATTTTCTTCAATTTTTATTTCATTATTGTTTTTAATAACTATTATTTCTCCAATTGTTATCAAATGATTTATTTCTTCTAATTTATAAAAATTAATTTCTTTTGTAACATTTGTTATTAAGTTACATAATTCAATTTTATTCAAATTTTTTTTATTATGATATTTATAATTATAATTTTCATACTTTTTATTGTAATATGTACCTTCATAATTTTTACTATCTACTTTTCTATTTTCCTCGATTATATTTACAAAATTACATTGCTCGATTAATTCTTGTATGGTATTATCATAATCATCCTCGACAATATTCACAAATTTATCTAGTATATTCCCAAAAACTGTTATCCAAGTCCTTCCTAATAGTGCAATCTTATCACTCTGGACTACATAAGCAGTTAAGATTTGACTTTTGTCCTCGAATTTTGCCTTGACTTTGGTAGTTCCTAATACATTTATTGTGTTTCCATCATATCCAGTTAATTTAATATCTGATTTATTTAAGATTTTTACTCCAATCCTTTTCGCGATATGAATGGTAGAATACTATACCTTGATCCGGTATCAATCTGCATCAAAATAGGCATGTCGTTCAAATATACCGTGACCTTATAAGCATCGTTAGCTGTGTAATTATTATCGGTATCCATATTGTTTATGTCTAAATTGTATAAATTATATTCTTTTCTTTCTAGTTTGTCATTATCATCTTCTTTTATCTCTTCTATATTTACAGTGTTTACTTTATTTGTATATCGTGATTGATTATTGTCGTTGTTATGATATTTACAATTGCATACTTGATTTGTTCTTCGATTTCCAATATTATGATTATCATTATATCTTTGAACGCATCTTGAATCGTTATAATGTCTGTTATATCTGTAATTATAATCATTATTAAATCTATTATTATTATAGTCATTTTTATTATAACTAGCTCTATTATCAAATCTCGAAGAATTATTGTACGATCCTGGATAGTTTGCTCTGACGTTGTTGTAATAATTCGAGTTAAAATTCTGATATCTAGGGTTGTAATTATTTCCTTGGTATCTGGGGTTATAATTATTTCCTTGATAAATATTTCTTTGAAAGTCATGGCCTCTTGCTGTCCATCGTTGTCTGTTATCGTAATTAGATTGTAAATTTTGTCGTTCATCATGGTCTCCATATCTCACCAATTGTTTATTTTCTTCTGTTTTCCTGCCTCTTTGCCTTTCTACATGTTTCACGGTTGTATCATCTTCTGTTTTTTCGTTTAAAGAAATATTTTCAACTTTAGCAATTATATTTTCTTTCAATTCTAACTCTTCAAAATCATCTCTTAAAGTAAGAACTTCTTCTAATGTAATGTTTTCTTTTAACGTAATTTTCTGCTTAATATTTTTGCTGATTGACGAAATTTTTACTTTTTCAATAACTCTACTATCACTTAGCAAACATTCATTTTTTAAAATGCATAATCTACTTACCCAATCGATGTAACTTTCGTTTTTACCTTGTACAGCTGCATTAAATAATAATAAGTTGGAACTTGTAGATTTCCTTGGGTGTAATAACCTGAATTTTTCAATCAATATCGATGGATTGATGAAGTCGGTAGGTGAACATATCGATTTAAGCTTGATGTATACCTCATCTGGTAATCTTCTTGTAAAGGAACCTGCTTTTTCGATGTCCGATATCTGAGTGTCCTTGAAGATGTCTTCAAATCTACTCAAAAAAAGATCGCCATTGCCTGCGTATATTGGAAATTCAATATTTATATTAACATTATTATTGGGAATCTGTTTCATATTTATTTATTTATTTACGATTTCCTCGAATATGTAGCGGAGCTGCCACCATGAAGTATCTTTGAATATTTGATGTAATCCATAAAGTATTTTAGAAGATTAGTTTATATAAAAAATCGTTTATTTAAATAAATTATTTAATTTTACACAATATCTCTATTTAAATTTTACATTCTCTTTTAAACTAAAAAAATCTGCTTTATATAACAAAATATATAAAAATTTATATAAAAAAAATCAATCTATCAATTTATAAAAAAAATCAATCTATCAATTTATAAAAAAAATCAATTTATAACAACATAAAAAAAACAATTTAAAGGTTAGTATTAATCGGTCATATTAACAGACGTAAATTTATAACTAGTAGGGCTAAGGAAATCAAAGCTGATATGAGAGCGAATAGGTTATACAATGAATACAAGATACTAAAAATGATCAAACCTTCAAATTTCACTAATTTACTTACACTTATAGTATAACGAAGTTGGACTAACTATTAGTCTTGATAAAAAAGTTATAATAATGTTTTCCCTTGGGTTGTTGTTTACTCAAATCAACCCCTATCCACACTAAAGGAATTTAAATATCTTGGTGTTACTATAAATAATAAAGGATACAAAACGAAATAGAATTAAGAATGAGACATGCTTAATTTATATTCTACAAATATTTTCAAGTTTAGCGCACGTAGGAAATTTCTGTTAAAACCAGACTACAAATTTTAAATTTACGAACAAATCTCAAATAAAAAAAAATACAAGTCTTCATAAATAGGTACCTGAGATTGGTAAATGGTTTCGTATATCCTAAAATCATATCAAATAATATTCTAAAATCATATCAAATAATATTCTAAAATCATATCAAATAATATTCTAAAATCATATCAAATAATATTCTAAAATAATATCAAATAATATTCTAAAATCATATCAAATATAATGTGGAAAATATCAAAACACAGCCGTAGATATCCCTCTTAAGAAAAGAAGAATAAGCTCTTCTGCCATATTATGAGGAATTCTAAACGAAATTTAGCTTTTGAAGCCCTAAATTGGCTTCCAATAAAAATAAAAAATACTTAAATTACAAAACGTATTGGCTAAGTAAAACTATAAAAGTTGTTCTAAGTTTGAATATAAGCCCAATTTCTAAATAATAATAAAAATTCGATAAATAAACTACTTAAAATAATAACGAATTATATAATAAATCATTAATTCCTGTTATCTGAATTCCAAATTCTGATAATATATTTATTTTATGGGACTACTAGCACATTCATCACCAAATCCCTTATACACCTCATTATCATATTCAACTTATTTAATATTCTTACACGGTTTTTCTATAATTCTCGATTAGCTAATATCACCAATGGTGCTTATATTACTTAATATATTACATATTTAATTTAAAAAGTTTATCCTTGGTTATCTGCATATTTATTAATAAACTATATTTACACTGTTTTAAATTATAATGGTTCTTTACGTATAAATATAAATAACTTAACATACCCAAACCCCTCTCTAATATACCCTTTACTTAATCGGGTGCGGGTTAGTGTTGTTAAACGGCTCGATTTGAGCCGATTTTTAAAAACGGCTAACTCAATATTATAGCTAGGAAAATATTGCCTGCCAATAAATCCTATGTGCCATCTATGAGCTAAATATTTAGGCTTACATAATATTTTTTCTTGATAAAATATTGAGTTAGCCGTTTTTTAAAATCGGCTACATTGAGCCGTTTAACAACACTAGTGTGGGTTTTCTCATTATCAAACCCTTAAATTCTTGACATCCAATCTGATGGGATTTCTTTTTATTTGAGGGATCCACACGGTGCTCTGTTGTACATACACTTGTATGTGTATAACATTATAGGGCTAGGCGCTTAATTATCAAGTAATTAACATGTTTAACCTCGCGAATTTCATATTATCTTTTATTTTAAACTTTTATTATTCAAATTGGTATCCTTGTATAAAGTTAGAATTTTATATAAAATGATTCATTATGTAATATAAAAGAAATTGGTTTTAAATACCAGAGGCGTCGCTAGCCTTTACAATCTCAGGGGGCTCAACTAAAAAATTTCATGGGAGCTTCGCCCCCATACCCCCCAATTTGCGGCCTTCGGCCGGGTTTTATATTTTTTTAAATTTACTAATTCTAAATAATTATTCTGAATGTCATTTATTATATTTTGCATGCAAAATAAACCCATTAAAATAATAGGTTAATGATGCTTACTACCAAGTGAATGTATGGAAATATTTTAAATACAAATCTAATTTGCTAAATACCGACCAAAAATTATTTAAATGTAATAAGACCCTTATTATTTAATATATTAATACGGAATCACGTGGTCGAGTCCGGCCTTCTATATATCATCCCCCCAAGGATGGAACCACCAAGTTAGAATAAGAAAAAAACATGATCATTCCTGGGATTCGAACACGGGAGCTTAGGATAAGTAAGCCAAGCTCTTGCCTACTAGGCCATAGAGGCTTTCCAAAAATCACGATTTTTCAAATATATATTATAAATATATTTGGTAGTGCCTATCCAAATGAAAAATGAACAAAATTCAAATTTGATAGATGGTACCTTAAGGTACCAAGCATTATTAACCAAAATAATACAAGACATTTCTAAAAATAATATTTTTTAATACAAAATCTATTTATTACAGTATAAAATATTTTCGATTGTTGATATAAAAAAATTTTGCTAAAGAATTATAAATGATAAAAAAGTTTATTAATTCATAGAAATATGCCTCAATTGATAATGGTTTTTGAAAACTACATAATATAATATAATATTAGCAACTTACATTGACAAAGGGTCATGAAACTAATATAACTCTCTATTACCATTTTAGACAATGTTTTAAAAAATGGACTAATAAGAAAAAATTTATAGGGTTTATATTATATAAACATCCGCTAGGTAGCGTCTTATGTAAAATACAAAGATTTTTTATTATTATTTTATAATTATTGTTTTATTTTAATCATTATAACTCAAGTATTATTTAAAAGATATTGGTGTATACGCGAGGAAATATGGTATATTTCAGAATTAGTTAACTTAAGCTTCGACATCAGGATCCATGCTTTAGCAGGATCCCTATTAACATTAGGAGTATTCGGTTATAATTGGTTTGTTGAATATCGAAAATAAAAGGCTGTCTTGCATTATATTAAAATTAGTCGAAAATATTTATTTTTTATCAAGTTTATTTTTTAAAAAATACAGCGGAATATTATATAAATTATAAACAATGTATTATCATATTGTCAACAATAAATTTCTAAGAAACAAATATAACTGTCATAATATTTTGTCTTGATTAATATTAGCATATTTATTTAATTCGTTTTAAAAATCTTTAAAAATGCTGAAACTTGTCAAGGATGAAAATTAACAATTAAGAACATAAAAGACACGTAAATTATTAAAGGTAAAACTTATGTCGAGGTCTAGATTAGAATAAAATCTCTTAACTATGGAAAAAATTATAATAATTAAAAATGCCGATTAAATGATAATAGATTTATTTGCTTTTAAAACATTCTTACTTCTCATATATTGGGAGCTTATAAAAAAAATCCGTTATTTAGCTTCTTTATTAAAAAACTATCCTTGTTTATGAATTATTGATATAATCGTGCACTAGATTTGGTATATTAAAGAACAATTAACAAAGAGTTAAGATAAATTATTATAGTAAAACTTGTAAACTAATGTAACAATTATTTTAAATATACTTATCTTAGCTCAAATCAGGTCATTTTTAGAAAGAACTATATAGTTTAGATGATTAGATAGTCAAATTTTCGTACATTTAATATCAGGGAATCGTAATAGGATCTAACAGAGGTATTACGTGTTAGATATGTCTATTGTTAAAAATTTTGTGATTCATTTTAGTGATGGGTTATAATGTTTAAAAAATTTTCAAATATTTTTTATAATACTAATTAAACAGAGTTTGAAATCAAAAGCCTAAATTCCCAGTACTGGTAAAAATGTAGAAATACGTTACCACAATATCTTTAATAAATGTGGGATACCGGAACCATATTTTAGAAAATATTTAAACAAGTCCGAGTTTCTATAGAACTCAGAATTTAAAACTTTAGCTATCTAACATAGACTAACGCTAGCACATATATCAAGCCTTAAAAAATAGAAAAACTTGCAGGAAATGGGTGTAAAACCTATATATTTAATAATCAATGATTTATTAAATACTAAAAAAACATTTAATGGGCCATTGGAATTACTGTATTTTAAAAAGGTAGTACATGACTTATTTGATAAAATTTTACTTTAGTATCATTTTCTATTTCCCTCAATGTTTTGACCAAACCCTTATATATTAAGTCATACTATATTAACGATTCGTATTAGAAAATAATAGTACACTATGTAACAATAACAATAAAACGTTTATTATATAAGTTTATAAATTTTGTTAGAAAAAAATTTGGTTGAATATTTTTTTAAACATAATTTGGCATGAAGTATATGTTTTACAATATATTAATATAAATTTGTATAATTATAAATAATAATTATAAACGTAACTTTATCTACAAATACAATTTACAATATATAATACTATAAATATATAACTATAACAAATAACAAAATATTGCATTCACTAATTATTCCATTTTTTTAAAAAAAAATTGTGTAGATTCAGATAGAAGAAGCGGTAGTAGTGTTGGACAAATTTTTCTAAAATAAAATTTTGTTTTTTACAAAATTTTTAGACTGGGTAAAAGTGAATTGATCATATGGGTTTCTATATATAATTTTTTTTTCAAATTTGAGAAAATAAAATGTTCTTATTTTTTTGAGACATGCAATAGTTATTAGATAGAAGTTATTTTTTTTTATTATTATAAGCATTAGTTATATAGATGATAAAAATAACAATATGAATGTTCCATACAAGAAATCGGGTTTTAATCACGTTAAATTAAACTTTTTATTTTAAAAAGCTACTCGATTTTATTAATTATTTAAAAAGAATTATATATTAACTTAGGCACATAATATTACTGTTCATTGTTTTATTGGTGTATGTCTTTGCAAACATTATTACATTTTAGCAAGATGTAGGGTAAAGACAACGTATTTAGCAAAAAATATATATGCCTAAACCTTGCCCATTCAAGGTAATTAGGCTGAATTATTTACAAAATAATCAGCATATTTTGAATGGCAGCGGTGGCTCAGAGAATTCTAAATTAAGGCGCAACCCATGATCCAATCCCCAGTGAGAACCATTCTTACTTAAACCATTCTTACTTAAACCGATCTCTAGATGAGGTTAAGGATAAATGGGCTGCCATATAAGGTACAGAGCTAATGCAAAACTGGGCTCTTGTTTAGTAAATTTAAATATGTTGTCTGGTTTCCCTCTCTAGTCCAACTCCAAGATGCCCATACTGAAATCATGCCAAAAAAGATAATTTATTTGAACAATTTTAGACCTAGTATTGGGCCTCGTTTATAGTAACCATGTGAATGAAATCGAATCGCTTTATAGAGCAATGATATCAATAAAAGATAAATTGCGTATCGCTTGAAGGACATAGCGGTTCCTATAAACGAGGCGTGTATGGTGTAAAAAAATTTTTTATATAATTTACTTAAAAGTTTTAATGTTTTCCGCTTTCCTGCTTTTAATTGTTGTAACCTTCCTCAATTTTTCACATTAATATTAATATTAGGGGGGGGGGGGATATTCGAATGGAAAAAAGATAAGTGAGTTAAATTTAAGAGACTTTATGACAAAACAAAAAATATTTTAACAGGACGATTTACGATTAATGTAGGCAAAAATTAAATTTTTGATGCAATTTAACCTACGTTCAAACTGATTAATTATAATAAAAAATAACTAGTCAATTGCCCAAACTATCGATTGAATAAGATATATAAACTTATTTTGGAACACTTTCAATAAGGTATTTTTAAGATGTTAAAATATACTTTTCAAATAATACATATAAATCATCTAAAAATGTATCGGTATCTAGATATATTTGCATGAATGCATCTATATCAGCGTAAGAAGTAGCTAATAGCGTTCTACTTTTTTAAAAAGTAACGGTAGCGATACCGCGCTACTTATAAAAGTAGCTTTTAACAACACTCGTACCTTATAATTTATTATTTTATTTATAAATTATATATAAATCAAAATTATTATTAAAAAGATATCTTATTTTTTATTATTTTTTGCAAGCCCGTTACATTTTTGAATAGCCAGTAATTCGCGTTCCTTTTACCATAAGTAAAGAGAACAGTAACGCGTTACTTTTTTCAGACGTAAGGAGTAACGCGTTTCTTTTTTGAAGTAATGTTTACAGCACTATTATTTTTTAATTCTTGTTATGTCATATATTGTTTTCTTTTTAAATATAATTTTTTTAATTATCATTGAATGATAAATAATAATTGTTAAGTTTTAATAATACATATACAATATAATTAAATTATAAATAATTGTTATTTAACAAAATACATGTTAAGATCAATGTGTTATTTTTACAACTTTAAATAATGTTTTGAACGCGTTTTTTTTAAATTTAAAAATCTTATTTTACCGGAAATATATTATATCATGTTTGAAATATCTATCTTATAAATTGAAATTGTAGACAATTTTGCTGTTAACCTTTGAGTCATTTATAACTTATAAAAAAATATATGAAAAATTTAATATAAATATCAGAGACCTGCAGAGGTACCATTTGCACGGCCCGGCCCGGATATTTTTTAAAAAAAATTTTTACGGCCCTGCCCGGATTTAAAAATTTAAGGACCGGCCCGGCCCGGATTTAAAAATTTAAGGCCCGGCTCGGAATTTTTTAAAATTATATTCGACCTGGTATATACAAAAATTCACCTATGAAGTATTTTACCATATTTTTCAGCGAGTATCATCGCTTATTATTTAAAAAATACATGTAAAAAGCTAATATTTTGAGAATATTAAATTGAATTTATAAAAATTATAAAACTATTATTTATAAAAATGGATATTTTGGCATATACTATATTTTAGATTGCATTTATAAAAATAAACTAATATTCATAAAAATGGTAATAATATTTTGAGCATATACTATATTTTATATTGCATTTAAATAAAATAAAACTAATATTTAATTTATAAAAATAGAAAATATTTTGAGATTATAATATATTGTATTTACTATTTAATTTATAAAATAAAAATAAATCGCTATTTAAAAAAATGCATGTATAATAAATAGTATTTTGAAAATATAATCTAATTGCACAATATTAATATAATTTATTTTAAAATATAAATTTTTAACAAAAAAAGATAATTGTATTATATAATATTGTAAAAAAAATAATGAAAAATGTTGGATTAAAAACTTTCATGACTCAAGGTAAATATAATAAATGTAATAAATATTTGACAGTTTGCAAAGTAAAAAACCAGCATGATTGACGAAACCCTATACTCAAGAAAGATATTAAAAATTCACAAATTATCATGAAAAAAGAGAAGCATATCTACCTTTTCAGGTTGAAGATTACTTCTTCTTTCTTCAAGAATTCTCCCAATAGTGGAAAAATTCAACTCACAGCTTACACTTGATGAGCCGCCCACCACTCTAACAAATTATCCACCTTAAATGTTTCATCTATTTTTTTATTTATGTAATTATAATATTCATCAACGGGTATTGACATATTACCAGAATTACCATCGCCCCATTTATCATAAAACGATTCAGTTTGTTTAACAACAGTCGTAATTTGACTGGTCGATGGTATTTCATTTACTTCCTGAGCCTATTGTAATTTAATATAATCTTTTATATAGTTTTCCGTCATCTTGCGATCTGTCCCTGACTACATACGTAATTGCTTGAATTTGGGACAGAGAAAAAGAAAAATAAAATGATACTGGAGTAAAACAAATTTTTCAATTAAAAAATGCTTTATATTAAGTAAAATCAATTTTATTTCTCCTTTTTCGCTTTGAAAGGTAAAACTTCAAGAAGTGATATTCCTTTATTTGATTGTTTTGGTAAAATATATTCTAAAAATTTAGATATGAATTATAAAAAAATATATTAATAATACTTGAATATTGGGGTTTATTTAAGATATTCCTTTATTTGATTGTTTTGGTAAAATATGTTGTAAAAATTTAGATATGAATTATAAAAAAATATATTAATACTTTGAATAAATTTGCAGGAAATTAATAATTAGATCGATCTGTGGGTGTTAGGTAGTGTTAACCATCACCCAATATTATATTAATCATAACTATAATATAATATAATCTTATAACCATTAACTCATAATGTAAAAATTTTTATAAAAAATATTAAGGCCCGCCCCGGGTTTAACAATCTTAGGCCCGGCCGGATATATTTTAAAAAAAATTTTTTAGTCCCGGCCCGGATATGTTTAAAAAAATTTATTTAGGCCCGGCCCGGGTATATTTAAAAAATATAAAATACGGCCCCGCCCCGGGTTTAGGGCCGGGCCTGCAGGTCTCTGATAAATATATTAAGTTTAAAAGTTCATAGAAAAATTGTCAGAAATTTAGGGTAGGTATTCAAAAATATGATGGCATACATTTCCAGTAAAATCAGTCAAAAAATGATTTAAAGTTGAAAATAATACTTTGCCGGAAAAAACACATTGAAGTTAACACTTATAAACAAAATGTATAATTAAATGATTATAATATAAGTAATAATTGTTAGATTTATAAATATAAAATATTCTCATCGTCATCCACCGCGTAAAATAAAATTTGTCTAATTTGTAATAATAAAATTAACTCGGAAATAATATTTCCAAATATCATTATTTTTATATAAAAAACGTAAAATAAAATTATATCAAAATCTATCTAAAAATAATCAAGATATCTCTAAAATAGTTTATAGATACATATACAGATATTTTTTATAATATATAACTAGATAGATACAGACACCACATTTTTTATCTAGATATTTTAACAACTCTTGTATTTTTACTTTTGAAAGTTTTACTGAAAAAAAAGAAATAAAAATCAAGTTTGGATGTAGCCTTAAGTAATAAAATTTAAATATTACCATAGTAACTTGACTATATTTGGTTTTATTTGAAGGAATACATGAGGATGAATTGAAAGCAGTTTTGAGACAGTTTATCACCTAATTATTCAAAAATAAAAGGCTCAGCAAAAAATTCAATAATATTTATAAAAAATTTTAATACTGTATACTTCTCCGTTCAGAAAGCAGAATATTCCAGCAACAAACAATCCCTATTGATTATATACCAAAAATTAGAATATAAAAATATAAGTATAACACGAATTTTCAATAGGCCATTTATTTACAAATAACACTAAATTAAATCGACAACCTTACCTTCATTATATATATATAATATATTATAAAACCTGGAAAGATACCAAGATTACAGAAAAATATTCGTAAGGTGCCTCCCAATGGGACCCTTTGGGTGGACGAATGGGCATCACCAAAAAGTGAATTCCCAATAGAGGTAATAATATCAACGTCGCTTTAACGGCTTTGCTGAGGATTTCGTTTTTATATAAAAAAAATTAAATTAAGTAAATCGTGAAGAATATTTGGTAGTTTTGATCACCAACCGAAAAAATATTATCGAAAAATTGAGAAATGATTATTTTTAAAAAGAAGACATTACAAAAGAAATGACCATCATTTCTGTGGATGAATGCAAAAAAATCGCATATTATATAGGTACTGTAACCTGGTTTGATGTCTCTCTGCGCTATTGATCGATGTTAATTTGGCCACGAGAATCCGTATGATATTGCAAAGGAATACAAAACTTAACTTTTTATATTTGAGTATAGTTATAAAGTAAAAATAAAATATTTCTTTTTGATACAACTCAAATTCTTTTCTTTTGTTTCTTTATTTCTTTGTTTCTTTCTTTCTTTCTTTCTTTCTTTCTTTCTTTCTTTCTTTCTTTCTTTCTTTCTTTCTTTCTTTCTTTCTTTCTTTCTTTCTTTCTTTCTTTCTTCTTTCTTTCTTTCTTTCTTTCTTTCTTTCTTTCTTTCTTTCTTTCTTTCTTTCTTTCTTTCTTTCTTTCTTTCTTTCTTTCTTTCTTTCTTTCTTTCTTTCTTTCTTTCTTTCTTTCTTTCTTTCTTTCTTTCTTTCTTTCTTTCTTTCTTTCTTTCTTTCTTTCTTTCTTTCTTTCTTTCTTTCTTTCTTTCTTTCTTTCTTTCTTTCTTTCTTTCTTTCTTTCTTTCTTTCTTTCTTTCTTTCTTTCTTTCTTTCTTTCTTTCTTTCTTTCTTTCTTTTATTTAATGAAGTTATTGATAGAAATAATGAATTCGATTTTTCTGAAAAGCAATTTAATATTGTATATATAATGTAATTTTTTTATTCATACTATCATTGAGATAATTATAGGTCCGTTAATTATCCATTTGAATTTTGATTCGTTAGTCCAACACCTTTTTTAAAATAGTAAAAGTATATTTCTATAGATCGTACGTAGCCAGGATTTACCGGTGGGGGGGGGGGAGTATTGAACATTTTCTGGGCCACCCCGAACCCCTCATTTGACCGGCCTTCGACATGATTAAGAATGTTTGATCTACCCAATTGTTATTTTTATTCTTAATATATCATCTCCGTTAAAGTTGGCTCAACAATAAATTACAAAATTTATGCCAATATTTCGTGTTCTGTCCTATATTAAACCGTTTGGGAAACAATCTTTTGATTTCTACGATCTTTAATGGTATAATTTATTCTTTTAGTTTTATATAGCTGCAATCTCATTTTATTTTGAATCTAGTCATATCTTGAATCGAGTTATATTTTAAAATTGATATGAAACTGAATCTTTCATAACGGAGTCATAAACTCAAAATTTATCAAACTTGAAAGCTCTAATTTTAAATTTTAAGCCAATAGCTAAATTGATTTGATTTTTTAGACCGTGATTAGAGATCTGTAACGCACGAGTTTTTAGCACATCAGTCCGCTATCACTATGAGCGGGCATGGGCAGGTGGGTCAAAAATATTATTATAACAATAGGTGAACGGTTAAATTTTTCAGGCGAAAATGAGCAGAGTGGACTTAAATTTATTTTAAAAATTATTTCATAAGTTTAATAAAAAAACGAAACCAACCAATCAAATAATCTTTAAACATTGGGAGGGAATTCGTGTTTCAAAACTTGCAATTCCTTGCCCCCTCCCCATTTTGGCTACGTCTATGAAGATAGTTTTTGTTTATATTACTCACAAAATTTAATATATAAATTTAGATGGTAAAAAAAAATAATCCCTTTTGAAAACTTACGATAAAGTTTGCTGATAGAGCTTCCTCATTGTAATATACGCTATAATCATAATGAAGGGCAAACCTTTTATCATTAATATATATATATTTTTTTAAGCGAGTCATAAAAAATATTTTAAGGTCAACCAGGGCAGGGTTTAGACCGCTCCACAATGCGAATCAATTCGGTAACGATTTTGAGAAATAAAATAACCGAATAAGTTCAGTTTCTAAAACTCAAAGATTTTGGAATATGAAGTGGTTTTAACCAGTCCTTTTGACCTTCACTATAATTAATCAAAATAATTTTCTTATAATTAAATAAATGAATATTATAAAAGGACCCTATAAACCATGAATGCAAAGTGATAATTTTCTAACCCATAACTGAATGGATATAATAAAATTTTATAAAGGAATCGAAATCATAAAGAAATTTAATTTAATTAAAAATTTCTTAAATATTTTTATTTAGAATAATTATGAGTTAATTACAAAAAAGTATATATTATAATTTCAACAATTACTTTTTTTTTATTAACCCCCCCCCCCGCCCCCAGAACAACCTAAAAAGAAACTGTATAAATTTTTGAACCAGAGAATTAACCAAATATAAATCATGTTTTAAAATTAACTGGAAGGAAATTTAGCACATTATAAAATTTTATAAGGACTGTATTCGATGAATCCTTTAACTTAATGGTTAAATTCCAACAATTAAAAGTTAATTTAATCCTGTTAGATATTTTATATCTATGTTACTCATAAAATACAAAACAAAAAAAAATTAAGTTAAATTATATTATTCATTAAAGGTATTACGCTGCATTTATAGTAAGCGCGCTAATAACGCGAGACATAATACCGCCACGATATAATTTAGTAATATTTATGCATCGCTTCTATAAATGAGGCTTAAAAGGTTATCTAACTTCGTTTAATATTTTTTTTTTAAATAATCGGTTAAAACTTACCCCATCCTACTATGCATAAATAAGATAGGATGTGTTTAAGATTTCTAAGAGCCATTATAATAAGAGTATGAAGGTAGAGGCCCTCGCAGAACATCCACATGTAATTGCACGTCATAAAATATTGAGCGATTATATGAAGGACCTGACATGAAACCTAAATATTATGATCAAAGAATTTTATAGAAAAAAGAAACATCTCAAAAGTGGTCATTTCTACAGCCACCCTCTTATTAAGTTGCCCATTATTTATTTTCCACACTTTAATAAAGTTTTTTATTTTTTCCTTTCTTTCTTTCTGTAAAGTCTCTTTTTACCTCGCCCTTGATCCTTCTCTGATGCTATCATAAAAATAAACATGCTGAAATTTTCACCTAGTCTTTTTCGAATCCACTTCCATTCAAATTGGGTACTCAAATGTGGGTATTTTTTAAGCCAACCTTTATGGTTTAGCCGGAACCAATTTAAATATTTAAATAACAAATTTTAACATTTATTATAAATTCCTAATGGAACTTAGGGCTAACCAGACAATAATGTACCATTATGTTAGCAGTCTTTTATAAACTATTCGCTTTACATCACATAATAAAGTAATTTCACAGCTAAGAACAGATTTTTTTTACTCCAACCAAGAATAATATAATGAAAAAGATTCTAATAATGAAAGCAAATGGATTAAAATTATCAAAGAAGATAGCATATTAAAATGTCGCTGAAAAGTAAATATAAACTTGATTTTGTAGTAATATAGCAGGATTCATAGTCAAGGAATGCAAAATTATGCGAGAGAGATTGTTACCAATGAACGAAATGAATAATTGTTGATGAATGCGAATTCTTGTGCAATTTAAAGTTCTACGTTGAATATATTTTTTAAATGAGTAAATTTTATAAAATTTTACTATGCAATAAGCCTCAATTTTACTTGTTTAGAATAAGTTATGAAGAGAACCTATTTAAAGCCTGTAGATCACAGTCATAAACGTATCCGTGATTTTCCTAAGGGGAGGGGGAGCACTATTAGGTGAGTTCTCATAAATTTTATTGGAGAATTTTAGGTCCGCTTTGT
This sequence comes from Gordionus sp. m RMFG-2023, assembly GCF_954871325.1. Taxonomy (NCBI): domain Eukaryota; kingdom Metazoa; phylum Nematomorpha; class Gordioida; order Chordodea; family Parachordodidae; genus Gordionus; species Gordionus sp. m RMFG-2023. Next base: position 22,241,603 of record NC_088779.1, on the reverse strand, counting down.
GTAGGCCTTTAGCTGTAAAAATAATTTTGGATTTTCACTATTTTTAAATTAAAATGCCTTTTTCTAAAAATTTTGAATTATAGTCGTACTTATTTACTTTCAAATCTTCCTTATAAAGATATATTGTATACATTTTTGGGGGAGAGTGGGGGATATGGGGATGTGTCTTGGTTATGAGCGTGATCACAGTATAAATATAGAAATATTTTATTTATTATGTACATTAGTGAAACCATATTTTATGTGATCCTTTGTAAGGCCGAAGTAGTCAAACACTTCCCTCCAAAAACCCATTCAAATTATAATAAACCCCTAAAAATGTGGAAACATTATAAAATGGGAACGGCTATTATTTAGTGGGCTATACTTGTATACTATAGCTTTAAGTAGAAAATGGAGAACAATAAGAAACCGGAGCAAGATAAAATTTGGTAAAAAGAATGTATAGAAAATAAAATAAATTACTTGAATTTCCAAAATATGAAAATTGCAAGGAGTATAAAAATGAGCGATATTGAATATCCAATGATGTATAGATTTATCACTTTCTTCCTGAGCTAGTGTTAATTGATTTTACAAATAAAAAAGTTTATTATGAGGAATCATATAATTTCAAAAGTCTCTTAAAATGACACTGGTTTTGCTGGTTTGTTTTAAATTTAGAATTTTTTTTTGTAATTATTATTGTTGGTTATTATTTGAATTATGGGAAGTGGTTAAAATTAGTGTTGGTAAACGACAAGATTTATAGCCAATTTTAAATTAAGATATTCGCCAAAATAATAAAAAAAAATTGTATAAAAAAATTGTTTTTATATTGGAAATAACTTTACCTCGTAATCTCCTATGTCTATACAAGTAGTATAATTGGACCAAGTTTTATTAGTGAAGGGATGCTTGTACCACGTGCCATCAGGTAAGCAGTCTTTAAATGCTTTCCCTAAATTTTGGGATTTATATAGGAATAAAATAACAATTTATTATATTCCTTATAATTAGAATTTTTTTTGCTAAAAAAATAATGAATTTAATTGTACTTACAAATTGAAGACCTTTGCATTTTGCCATAAATTTCAAATGGTAACGTGAAAATTGGTAAAAATTTTAGTTTTGCGTAAAAAATAGTAAAAATAGTTTGCATCTAGTATTGTTAAAGGGTTCGATTTGTGCCGATTTTTAAAAACGGCTAATTCCATATTTAAGCCATAAAAATATTGACCAAGCCTCGAGATTTCGCCAATAGATATCAATTATGCCATCTATGAATAAAATCAAGCTTGCGTAAAAAGTTTTTTTTTTAGAAAAACAATAGGCTTTCTTCTGCTCCTATAGTAAGAACTATAAGGATTTTATAATAAATAAAATTGTTCTTTTTTTAAATATTATTCAAGCTCAGGTCCGGCTAGATATTTTAAAAAAAATATCTTCGAGCCTGGTCCAAAATATTTTAAAGATTTAAAGGCGGTGATTCGGGCCGATTTGTATGGCTTTAATACATATCCATCTTTGGGAGAAAACGCAAATCATGAATTTCCATGTTAAAATCAGGTTTTAATGATAATAACGGTTCAACTTCCTAATTATTTGAACTTCATCCCAGCTGGAACGCCTACTCAGGTCAGTAAAATTGCAGGACGTTAATCATCATCTGAATAAAATTGGATTTGATATCGTAGGAGGAGGATAAGGGAAAATTTTGGGAAATAGGATGTAAAATTTTAGATGGGGTGATTTTTCTTGATTCGTTTAGGGAGAGTGTAGAATATAAGTCTGAAACGGGTTAAAAAATTAACCTTCAAACAATGATGTATATATACTACTAGACTGGCGGTTCACTTATTAAATGTGTCCATACATAGGAGTCAGCTGTAGCGCCATTTTGTGGTCTGCACATCGACTAATTGTCTTTATTTATCATTATATAAAACGCGCATCAATGTAATCGACGTACAAACCACAAAATGGCGCTTTAGCTGGCTTTCCTATGTATGTGTATTTTATTTAACGAACGAGCCAATATATCGCAATATATATATCTTCGGTCTAGAATAGGAGTGCTCCACTCGACATTTTCAAAATTTCTGAGTTCGAAATGGATAATAAATTATTTATTCCCATATATATATAAAAAAAGATTAAAAACTATTAATTTTTGTTAAAGTTATTGTCAAAATTGATCAATAACTTTTTCCTATATTTTATTTTATGTTGATTTTCTCATTTTAAACATTTGCGCAAGTGGAGCACTCCAATTCTAGACCGACGATATTCATTGTATTCAAGAAAGTGAATTTAAAATTATTTTTCGGGAAAATGAGAAGAAACGAGAGTATATTTATTAAAAATTATTCTTTTTTTATTTCATAATCAAACAAAGATTGCTTGAAACGTACCCAAAAGTAGTACTTGTCTAATTGGCCTCAATCCTGTTATCGAGGAATTGGAAAGTGAGAAATTTCCCTCCCCATCGGAAATTTGCCCGTTCTTAATATATTTTTAATAAAAAGTAAATCCTTCAACGCATTCCACACCCCTTTCCCTTCCAAAAATGTATCAATATAAACAATAATTTGAAAGGATAATGGGTATAAAAGTTAATAATTTTTTTAAAATAACAACTATAAGAAAAAAAAATAGCTCCAAAATTATCTTTATAAAAATATAATATAGCCAAGGGTCTACAGTAAGTGGACCTAAATACCTCCTTTAAATTTGTGTAAGGAAAAAACACATCTGCAGTCTACACGTATGTTAGTTAGCTAGTTTGTATATTTCTTAGCCAGTTCGTTAACTAGAAACCTATAAATTAATTTAGTTTGTAAACTAGGTAAGTTTGTATAGTTGTAACATGCACATTACAAACCTTTGTTTTTTATTTATACGATATTTTCATTTTAAAAAAAAGGCAAAATTAATTAACTTTTATTATTTCTAAAAAAATAATCATTCTTTTTACAATTGAAGTAATCAAATTAATTATCATATTCGTATCTAATCTTTTGAAATGCAAAAAAACAATTTAAGTAATGATAATTTCTTTAATTTGCCAACAAAATTGATAAAATATTGAATTATAATATCTCGCAAAATAAAATATATGTATATTCTAGCCAAGGCCTAAGTAGTAGAACTGATTAAATATTTTCAAAAAAAAATTCGATTTACAAAAAAAAAATTACTTAGAAAAGAAACCTATTTATTATGATTATGTCCATGTGTTTTCCTTTTTTTTTTTAAATTTAATTTTTTAAAAAATATTTTTTTTAATCTTTTGAAATCTCGCAAAAATAAAATAATTTATTGCTATATATTAAAATTGACTTTTAAAAACTTAAAACATCGAAAAATAAATTTATAATGTTTAAAAATCTCGATATCATTTTTTTTTAAATATGGATTTAAACAGTAAAGAATATCGGTGTTGGTTCAGAATTAGATAAAAATAACGTTTCGGTTCGTAAAATATAAATAATGATTCTTAAAAACCGGTTCTAACCTACAATATATTAGAATTATGTAAAGAGAAGCACATTTTTTAAAATATTTTATCACTATTTCTTCCCTTAAAAAAATTCAAGCCCGTATACAATTAAAATATTCCAGATTTTCTTTTTACAAATTATATTATCTATAAAGGAGAAATAAATACAATCAAGATTTTAAAATTTGCAATTATTAAAAATTTCCAACAAAATTTTGGTAATTAAAAAATTTGCAATAAACTATACACTTTCATAAGTGGAATAATAAGAATAAACAACGTTCCATTGGTGAATTCTCCAGATATGATTATGGAAATTTTACTTTAATTTAAATTATATATTTTATTTGAATTTAAGAGTAGCGCCATCGATTACTCTATGAATAATATTTAACTATATTTCTTTTTCTTATTTTTATTCTTATAACGTAAATGTAATAATAATTCTCTTTCGAAGTTAATCTTATTATATCTGATAAGAGAAATTATTTACATTATGAGAATGCAACACATACTAAAGGAGTTTTTTTTTAAATTTTTTATATTTTTGTTATATAATGATAATTTTTTAAAAAAGGAAGTTAGACTACAAGTCCCAAGAAACAAGATTATAAAATAATATTATTAATAATTGCTATAATTTGTTTTAGAATAAAATTTTTTTTATTAGGGTTTAGATGTAATATCAAAAAATTCAAACCGGCGCAGCAACATTTTTAGAGATTCCAGGTTTGGGTGAGTAAATTTTTAACGTTTCAGATTTGGTTAGGCTTCTAGATATTAACGGTTATAGTTTAATGTTTCGCGGTTCAATTTTCATCTCCGAGAAAAACTTAGTTCGCTATCAAAGAAATTTGCTTTCTGTGCTAGAATGATTATTTGTATTAGTAAGATAAGTCCAACCTTGCTAGTTCCATCAAATAATGCATCCGATTATTAGAACTCCCTGGAACCCTAAAATACCATCATCTTGGCATTGGGGGCATTGGGGGCATCTCGGTCTCTAGGTTATTATGGGTTGAGCCTTTTTTACTGTTCCAAAATTATTGAAGACTCTTTAAAAATTTTCTGTTGATATTGTGAAATGCACAAAACTATAACTTGAAGTGTATCATAAAATAAATTTTTATTTTACGCGTATCATATTTAATATAAATGATGGCCAATATCTTTCATTTTTTTTGGTATAGACTGGAAGGGGGGGGGGGGGTATTAAATCATCTAGAATAAATTGTGCTTTATACTAAACCGGATAAAATTTAGATGTAGTATATTAGAGATTTTAAATTTTTAAAAAATGATTACCAAAAAAATATTACCCAATTAGTTTTTGTTGTATATAAGAAATTAGTAAACATTATTAATTTAGCGATAACCGATAGTGACGTGCAATTATTTTTTAAGTGCAATTAATTTATAGTCTACTTAAATGACCAGCATATATTTGTAATTAGTATATATTTTAATAGTGAACTTTTAGTTTTTACTAAACTAATATACCTTATACATATAAACCATTTCTGATTTTCAAATGTATCCTTTTGAAAATAAAAGTAAATATGCGTGAATGATGGTCAAAAGAGAAAGATACAAAGGATTGTCAAAGAAGGTGTCACAAATTCAAATTATGCTTTATAAAAATTACATTTTAAAAAAATCTATTTTAGGAAATGAAACCAATTTCAACGCATTTTTAATATTAAATAATGGAATTATATTAAAATTATCTAATTTATAAAATGGACTCAATTTCTTTCAATAATATATATCAAAATACATTAATAAATTCTATAATATCAAAATTCAAAATAATTAAATCCTCTTATGCATTGACGTAGCTAAAATAATGTTGGCCGAATTGCATTTATGTTTTATAATATCAATTTAGGCTAGTTAGTTGTAAATTCAGAAATAAAATCGAAATACATTAGAATTTCCAACAAGTAACGTAATTACGAAAAATTTCATCTAATGCATTTTCTTCGAATAATGTGATTAAATTTAAATATACCTTTTCATAGAAAATGGCTATCAATTCACCAATTTGGGTTCGGAAGAAACAAATATCTCAAACATATTTATTTAATTTGATTTTTTCGATTTTCATTTTATTTTTTGGAAAAATAATTTGAATACAATTTTAATTTTTGGGTGTTTAATTATATTTACAATATAATCTCGCAAAAAGAATATTAACCTTCCAAATTGCACAAGAATTCCGATAGAAACACGATTTCCTATTATAAATCAATAAATTCAATCAATCATCCCTTTTTAAAAAAAAATTCAAACCAGCAAATAATGCCTAGATTTGGCACATAAGTCCTTCATTTTCAGTTTCACTATTATTATAATAACATAATCTTGGATGCTTTTCTTTTAAAGATCAATAGAACTTATAAATTAATTTTTAGTTTGACAATTTTCTTTACTTTTCTGGTTTGAAAGACAAAATCAGAAATAAAAATTACTTTTAATTACTCTTAGTTTCATCCCAGTTATAACCTTACTCATAAAAAATATATATATTCCTATCTCATATTTGTCGACCATTTTAATCTAATTCTAGTTCATGATGTTAGTTTTAAAAGAACGAACTAATCCCCCAAATAATTGAATCTTTTACATACAAAATACAAGTAATATAATTCAAGGAAGCATTGTGTTTTTGATAAAAATTAGTAATGGGCTACTAGTGCGAATTTGTTCATTTATTTTGCTATATTAATAGAATATTATTGGAACGTCATCAATAGATAAATTTTTAACTCATTTTTATAGTTTACTTTCACTGTGTTTGTTGTTAAACGCCGATTTGGGACGATTTTTAAAAACGGCCCTAAGATTTTAGCAAAAATATTCTTATGTAAAATTCTAAATTTGGCAAAAAGACGTCCAACCCTTTCTTCCACCTATTTGCAAAATCTCTAAATTTTTTATAATAATATTATGACTATAATCTTACTAAGGCCCGTTTTTAAAAACTGATTTAAAAATTTAAAGTTATCATAAAATTATAATTATAATAACAGTGGATATCTTTATCTGAAGTGCTCTTTGACAAAAGAATCCCACACAAATTGAAGGGGAAAATTTACAGTTCCATAGTACAACCAACTATTCTATATAGTTCGGAAACATGGCCAACCAAAGAATCAGACGAGAGAAGAGAAGTCTACAATCTATGGAGATGGAGGATGATTGTTGGGGTAACAAAAAAGGCTAAGGTGCGAAGTACAAGAATACTAGGAAGTTTAAAGGTAGTGCCCATTAAGACTAAGATAATGGTAAACAGACTTGGGTGGTATGGGCACACAATGAGAAGGCCTATGAACTATACAGAGGAAATAAGGTTGAGAGTTTGGAAGTGATGGGTAAACGTAAAAGAGGAAGGCCAAAACTTTAATGGTGCCATAAAGTTAGAGCCAAAATAGAAGTATAAATTAGATAAAAGAGATAGTATGAATAACATAAAGTGGAGAGAGATATTGAAGGAGCTTACCGCCAGAAAATGTGAAAGCTAAAGAGAAAAAAAAAAAATAAAATTCAAATTATCTTCCTTTTCATTCTTTCAATTCATTCGAAATGTAATTTTTTTTTGTTTCCAATTGGAATTGGCTGGTAAAATAAAAAATAAATAAAACGACCACCAAAATAAAACAGAAAATTTATAAAATTAAATTATTTTTTCCACGAAAAATTCATTGGAGTATTAATTTTTTTTTAATAAAATTTTTTTTTTCTCAAAATTTAATGTTCATAAACCAGAATTTTTTTTTATTAGTATTATGTTCCGTTATTATCTTTCCCATATTTTATTAACATTATTATACGTGGTTTTCAGATTCTAGTTTTTCATTATAATAAATATAAAATATAATGGTTTAATTTACGACCACATTTTTATTTTTCTAAAAAAAATATATTTTTTTGACAAACGAAACAAAAAAAAATATATATACATAAATAAATTATTATGAATATTTTCGGTCCGAAAAATAGCGTATTATGGTTCCATTATTATTCCTTGAATTGGAATTTAGAAGGAAAAGAAAAGGCATAAAAAAAATTTTTTTTAATATATTTTAAACGAAATTCTCTTGAGCATCATTATAATATTTAATAAACTTCTTTTTTTTTCAAAGAGGAATATTCATAATTAAAATCAAATGGTGCAAAAAATAAAGAAATTATATTATGCGCATATTTTTACAACTTTTTCCGTATTATTGAACTAAAAACTGTAAATTTTATGAGAAAAAGTAGATTCGTTAGTTAAACCGTTTTAAGATAAGAACAATAATAGTAAATCGCAAGAGGGCTGGCTAAATTGATTTCAGTGAAATCAACGAGGTTCAAATTATTGGTTAGAAATGATTTTAATAAGGTTTCTAGAGCCAATAAATGAAAACGGCAAACTCAATATTTTAGCAATAAAAATATTTCCTAAACTCGAGATTTCGCTAATAGATGTCCAAATCTTTGTGCCATATATGTCTAAAATCTTTAGGCTTGCTTAATATTTTTCTAATAAAATTATGCGATAGCCGTTTTTAAAAATCTCAAAATGAGCCATTTAACAACCCTATTTTTATTGTTATAAATATAAACAGAGTATAACAATTTTCAAATAAGCATTTGAAAATTCTTTCCGCCCAAAATTTGAGCAAAAAATCTTTAAAGATCAAAAAAATTGAAGATCTTTTCGTAAAAAAATTTGAGCAAAAAATCTTTAATGATCAAAAAATTGAAGAATCTTTTCATAAAAAAATATTATTGAGCACTCTTAAAGAAGATTTTTGAGCAAAATGAAAAATGTTATTTGTAAAAAAATCATCTTTGAGCAATGTTCAAATTTTTTTTTATAAAAATATAGGAAAAAATTTCCCAGAGCAAATGCTAAACCCTGGTTGTAAATGAATGCAAAAATTAACTTCTGGATCTATTAGACCCATGTTTCGTAAAAAATGTTTTCTAATTTATGGAGTAGCGGCAATGTGTTTTTTTTCTATTTTATATCATTTTTTTAGGTGCTATTTAAATTAAAAAATCTTTTACCGGAAATGTATCCCATATGAAATTTTGAATTTATAATAATTTATATTCGTTTTTCCATTTTTTATATAAATTATAAATGACACAAATGTCAACGGCAAAATTGTCTACAACTAATAAGATAGGTGTTCTAAACATGCTACAATAAATTTCCGCTAAAAATATCTTATCATTTAACCAAGAGTGCCGTAAATGATAGCCTAACTTTGTTCCCTAATATGGGTATATTGAAAAATATATAGATGTAGCTTATGAGTCTTTTTTGCACTAATAATCATAACTCGAAAATTCCTGTAATTTATAAAGACAATAGCTATAAAACGGTCAAAATCCAATTTCAAAACATTCGGCTTAATTCTATCTGAAAAATTCCCATATTAAGTATTAAAGTTTATTAAACGCAAGATTAGTGAATTAGGGTTACAAATCTTGGTTTAGTAGCGGGTATAAAAAAATCCTCTGAGATTTATGGGATATTTATTTAAGGTAAAGTAGTTGCTAAAGTGTTTTATCAAAGGGTATATATAGACTATATTAGTTTTATGAAACTAATTTAAAATCCTGTTCAACCGAATATTTCTAGATATCTACCGATAGAATAAATTCAAATTGCAGAATATACCAAATTAGCAATTCAAAATAATTGTTTTTAAGCAAAATAAATGGCATATATTTAACATTTCCTCATTGTAGATATAAAGTTAACCCCTCTTCAATATTCAACTCGATTTGAACTGATTTTTTAAACTGGCAAATTCAATATCTTAGCCGGGAAGATTTTCTAAGCATAGAGATTTCGCCAATAAATGTCCAAACCTTTGTGCGCCACCTATAACCAAAATCATCAGGCTTGCGTAACATTTTTCAAAGTAAAATATTTAGTTCGCCGTTTTTAAAAATTGTCTCAAATCGAGCTGTTGAACAACATTAGTGGAAACCTTCATTTTGAACAAATAAAATTAATGTTTCATCCTATTTTATAAACAAATAATTTGTCAGATAACATTTAAGCAAACTATACAAAGGAAAAAATGGGGAAAAGAATTTAGCCTGGATTTAAAAATATAATACAAACCGGGGTTGGGCTCTGTAAAACCTAAAAATAATCAAATTATGACCCGAGGATGGACAGAGCTTGAAAATATAAATTAACAAATAAGCGGTGAGCTGGATTTAACATTTAATTCGCTTCTTATATTTTCGACTTCTCCATGAAACCATTAATAAAAAATCTGAATCCCTCAAGATCCCCTAAGCCAATGACGTTCAGACGACTTCTCCCGGGTTACAAAATATCAAATGATTTTATTATAGAGGTAACCCCCCCCCTGAAATTTAAATGACGAAATCGTACTATACCCACCCCCGTGTTAGAGATCCTATACCGGACTACTGGGGTTTAAAATAGTTGTAAGATCTCTGGTATAAATTATTTCAAATATGTCAAAGTATACAATATAGAAAAAAAATTATATTAAGGCAATCATTATATATATTGACCACCTTGACATATTTAAGAGAGGGGAGTTATTACCTATCAATCACCCTCTCCGAAATAAAATCCTATATATGGCACTTGCCCAGATTAAGATATCATTGGATTTCTATTACTTGATTGAGGAAAATATGATTCTCGGTTGAGCGAATTCTATTTTATACCATAGTATATTATTATTATATTTAATAACATCACAATGAGCTGTAAATTAAATCCATTATCAGCTATAAAAATATATTTAAGCTACTTCCAATTTACACATAAACTTAGATTTAGATGATCAAATTTAGTTTTTTGGTTATTAACTAAATCCTATTTTTTTTAGCTAACTTTATATTATGAGATTAATTAAGATTTACTTTTATCAATGACCAATTATTATTTTAAAAATCCTTTTAAAAATATAATTAAAATCATTTTTAATATAATTTTTTAGATGTGCTAGTTTCATTAAAAAAAATAAAGACTAAAATTCAATTATAGAATATTAACTTAGTCCTAACCAAAATTTTCCCCTATAAGTTATGTATATATCAGCCTACAGAGGTACCCCATACAAGGCCCGGATTTGAAATTTTTTTTTTGACCCGACTCGGATTTTTGAAAAAAAATACAATGATCCGATTTAGATCAATTTTTAAAAATGGCCCGTCCTGGCTAAAATCTTAATCGGGCCTTTTAAAAATAGACCCAAAACAATACTATATGGGAGCAATTAATACTTTTATGATAGAAAAAAATATTAAAATTAAAATCTTTCTATTAATTGAACAAATATGTAAATGTTTATTTGTAAACTTTGTGGATCGAATCCCGTGACATAATCTGGACAATCTATGAAAGTTCTGGTGCCCGGTAAAGTTTGATTCCAGCAACCATACCCATCGAAGGTTGGAGGGCATATCCTTTTGTCTGATATTTTTTTTAAAAAATAGATAAGCTTTAAAAATAAATGTCATGTTTATAATCGTGATTTTTAATAAAAAAAAATGTTGTCGACTGGATAAATAAAATAACGAGTTTAAACACCTATTCATGTATATTAATTGATATTATGATATCTACAAAAATTCTAAAAAAGTATCATTTAAAAATCATGATAAGAGGAGGGATTAGCCGAACCGTTAAACTGCTATTAACCGTTATTATTTACAGAACCTTGCATCTAGCCTTAGCCGTTAAGAATTTTGTTATCCGAACCTGAACCGAACCTTGAAAAAGGCATGTAAACCGATTTGAACTTTTTATTGCAAAAATTTCAAACCGGGCCATAATGGAAGCTCTGACATGTTATACTAATAGATAAATCTTTTGACTTTGAATATTGGGAATTGTGAGCAGTTGTAAGATTACGACTTACTATAATAATGGTTAAATGTCTCTGGATCATATTTGGCTATTATTAAAGCATATGAATATATTCCCGAAGTCCACCAACTAGTTATAATGGTGGCACTTATTAAGTAAAACGAAGTTAACATTTAAAATGTGATGTCCAATGACCACTTTCGATTGCAGAGAAGCGGTATTTATAAAAAGCATTTTAAAATTTAATATATGTGTAAAATTAATGCTAACTAGCCGAAGATCGGTAAAAAGCTGGAAATTAGAGCAGTTTGTTAATTTTTAAAATTTTTGATCTTTATAGGAATATCGAGCGAAATAGAGAGCGCAGAATTTTTTTTTTTATTTCTGTCAAATTTTCTATTACGAGATTAGGTTAAATTCAATTTTGGCTTTTCAAAAAATATGAATTTAAAATTTTTTTTTAAAAAAAACGGAAATTTATTACCATTTTAGGTTTTTACATTTTATAATTTAAATTAAAATGATAAAACATTAAATTTATATTACAATTCGTTCGAAACAAATTTAATTGCTTTAATTCGCATTATATTTATTTTGCCATTTTAACATTGAAAAATTATACCAAAATTTAAAAATCAAATTAAAATTAAATTAACGTTTTGCTTTCCCCGCTTCAACTTTATTATAAAACACTTGAATGGATTACAGAATATTGGAAGAAATAAAACTAAAAAATTAGCTATATAAAAATAAGATATGCATTACAAGTTCGGTTTTATTTTCTTTCCCTTGAAGCTTTGAATAAATAAATTTATGAAATATAATTTCAATAAATTTCACATGATATATGATCTATTATTTTTTATTATGATAAAATATCAAAAAGTCTTAATGGTATATGAAAAAAAATAACCCAAAATTTTTCTTTTAATTCATTTTTTTTTTCCGGACATGGGATACTTTATTTGAATATTTACTTCAAATTTAAAAATGTAAATTACGTAATTATATTAGGGGAAACCAGGGTAAAGTCGGCGCAAGGGGCTTGTCGATTCCGCGGATTTTATTTAAAACCAGATATGTTCAGAAATTCTAATTTAATTACGGAATAGCATGTATAATATGCATATATGAGAGGAGAAATATTTTATACCTTTCAGCTTATTTAAACTTTTTTATAGTAAAATGTGTCTTTTAGGTGTGGCATAAAGATATGAAGAGTTAAAAAATAATAAAATTGACATTATATGAAATCTAAAACCTCTTTTCACATTTCTAAAAGGTATTAATTGTATTAGTAATTAGTAGCTAATAGAATCAGGGCTATTTGGATCAATCAAATTATGCTTACAAATATGATATATTTTAATAAGTATTCATCGATCACTATTATTATATATTTTAATAATTCTATACGATAATTCAGTAGAATTAGGAAATAAAAAATAATTAAATATTTTACACATTTTTTCTAATTCAAATAATGTCACTTTTATATGAATTATTTTTGTATAAATGGTATATTTATATCAATAAAACATTGTCCATGTTAATTGAATCTACAAGCGCCGTGTTTGGGGCTTGTTGGCGCAAAAATTCACTTTACAAGAATCAATCTTGAGAAAAAAGTGTAAAATAATTTTAAAATTTATCAATGTACAAGGTTACGTAGATATTTGGGTTTTCTTATAATTTTTTGAAAATTTAAATAATTATTTTTGGACCTATTATGACTTTGACAAAACAAATTTTCACTAAAAATAGCAAAATTGCCCCCCTCCCCCCCAAAAAAAATAAGCAGTTGGCCCCTTCAATTGGAAATTCCTAGCTATGGGCCTGCAGAAGTATATCGGAAAATTGATTAAATGTATTAACTTTACTTAATATATATTAGAGACCTGCGTACCATTTGCACAGCCCGGTCCGGATTTTTTAGAACAAATTTCGGTCCGGTCCGGAGTTTTTTTTTCAAATAAATATTTCTGCCCGGCCCGAACTTTATATTTTCAGGACTGGCCCTGATTTTGTTAAAATATATTCTATTTATTTTTAATTTTTAGCTAATAATGGCAATTTAAAATATTTTATTTTAAAATAATGGGCCTTTTTATATTTTATTCCGATTTACATATTTGGAATAATTATTTTCTAATAATATTTTAAATATTTTGTATTTTCTAATAATTTATTATCTGTGTTCGAAATTGTCATTTTTTTGTAAATTTTTTTTATGATAATTAAAAATAAGGGGACGGGAAAAGATCCAAGTCAAAAAAAAATGTTTAAATTTAATCATCGTTCTTTTTTCTGAGAACTTAATTATAATCTATTTTTCTAATGATTTTTTTTAATAGCCTTAATATTATGTTAAGTTTTAAATATTAATCGAATAATATATCATCAGGGCAGGTTAATGTAATATTTATAGATGTAATTAATTGTGTATAAAAGTCTATTTTAGATTGTCATTAACCTGCTCTAATGATAAATTTATTATTCGATTAATATTTAATTCTGAATCCGTTTTTTAAAAAAAAAATCTTATGTTAATTAATAAACTGTCTAGGGAAGGTATTGAGGAACGGAATATTGTGATTATATAATACTAGTGTTATTAAACGGCTCGATTTGAGTCGATTTTTAAAAATGGCTAACTCAATAGTATATCCAGAAAAATATAAGCGAGCTTGAAGATTTTTTTCATAGTTTAGCACAAAAACTTGAACATCTATTAGGGAAATCTCAGGACTTAGGTAATATTTTTCTAGCTAAAATATTGAGTTATCTGTTTTTAAAAATCGGCTCAAATCAAGCCGTTTAACAACACTATAAATATAAAGCTGAAAAAAATCGGTCTGTCTACTTTGGGCACCGTTAGTTCCAATATTTTTGCCCAACCTAGAACGTTGCCCAATTTATCAAGACTTTTTTACTTTCTAGGTAGTAGTTAATAGGAATTTGATCGAATCAAAATTTTTAAAAGAATTAGGGAGTTGCTTGATTCATTAAGAACCCAAATTAAGCAAATTTCACTGTAAAAGATATTATCGATGTCATCATTTTAAATAATCAATTATTTATACCTGCGGAAATAATTATTAATAACGTCAATACATTGCAATTATTTATTAGATTAAATTCCAAGATATGAAAGAAAAAATTCATAAAGTTTTATTGCCACTTTGACGCAAGGTCAATATAAAGCATAGTCGATATTAATAATTTATAATTGTAATCTAATAATTAGAAAAGAAATAAAAAATTCATGAAATTTATAGAAGATGCCAAAATTTATTTTATTATTTCTGTATACAACAGTAATCTAGTTAGTTTAAACTTTCATTCTATTATCTTTCTTCCATCTTTTGTCTCTCGATAGCTTATTATTATTCTTTATTTTCCCTTCCTTGTTCTAATATCCATCTTATCTCAATCTTATTCGACTTTCTTCACTTATTTATCACCACCTACCTTCTATCTTTCAGTTTTCCTTTATTTTTTACTTTCCTCCGACATAATAAAATGATCAAACTCGTAACCCACACCCACCCCCTCTCCCCTGTAGCAAAATTTTCGAATTGTGAATTGCAAATTATACTATTTCCAATATGTTATATTCTATTTTAAATATTAGTAAAAAGTTAAAACTAATTAAAATATTTATTCCTTATATCTCACGAAAATTTAGAGTTTATTTTCTTACATCTCTGTTTAAACCATAAACACTAAAGGATATAAGAAAATTTTATCAACCAAAAAAACAAATCTATTTAATTTATCTCTTACTAATAGTAATAAGTATTTATAAAATGTTCAGATATCCAAAGTATTTCTGAAAATTCTTGCGCTAAAGGAACAAAGAAATTACAAAAAACATACCCGACAAGATGGGGCCTTCGATATCAAAGTGTCAAAGCATTTTTGGATTTAGAAGAGCCTATTTTGAGAAATATCAGGATGACCTGAGTTGATACATTATTAGATTCAATACGATTGCCGATTTTCTTTGCATTAGAATCAACAATTTTATGCAACATTTTCAAAAATATGATACGGATTTGGCTGACTCGAATATTATTATATTACAACTTATAAAACTAAGAAATAATATCGACCAATAATTTCACGAGATTTATATGTGATTGTTGAGGCGAAAGGAAAATTATATGATTTTGAGATTCGCAACCTCGATTTATACATGGACATTCAAATCATTCTAATATTACATGGACGCATTTGAGGATAACTATAAAATAACCGTTTTTATTTTACTTTTGGCTGCATTTTTGACTCAAATCAATGAACGATTTGTGATTCATCATCCAATTTACAAATACTATTACCTATAAATCCTTCTGCGGTTTATTAAATCTTGATATTAAAAATTATATTTTAATTTTATTCAAAGGATATATATAAATATATTTGAAGTCCAATTCATTTCTGAATTTAAATCTTGGTGTGAAAGATTAATTTTAGTAGATACATTGCATATTTAAAATTATATTTTGGAGTTTTTATATAAAATCACTATATATCTTGGCAACAATACTAATTAGTATACGAGCACAAATGAGAGGATCATTTCTTCATTACAGAGAATAAAAACTTATCTCTAAAGTATACGACATCCTTTTTCTTTTTTTAAAGTAGAATTTCATCATAAAAAAATCATCAATAGTAGGAAATTTTATTTATATTTCATTATTATTTTGCGTCACTAATTGAATATAACAAGTGTTGTTAAACGGCCTGTTTCAAAAATGGCATTACACTGATTATAGAAAACTAATCTTTCCTTAAAAGATTTATTTTAGAATCGGTCCGCGGACCAAACGGGACGGGCCGAAAACCAAAAAAAAATTTCCACCTAGCCTTGGGCTGGCTTGGGTTAAAAAACTTTTAATTTGCGGAAATGTAATCTATCTCTTCCTACCTCAAAGTCATAAAAATAAAAAAAAATTTTAATGGTTTTTCGATTTTTTTTAAAAAAAATTCCCTATATTTTATTGGTTTTGATATATGACGGTGTATATTATATTATATTTACATCTTATTTTTAAAAAAGCTCATAATAAAATAATTAAAAAACAAAAGCTTTCTCAATTTAGTCGTTGAGAAAGTAAAAACGGGAAAAAGATATTAAAATTTAGTTATAAAAAAAACCCACGTGCAATAATATTTAAAAAAAAATTTTCCTTTTATCATAAAATTAATTGGAAATAGGATTTTTGTACGCAATTTTCTTGGAAAATTTTATTTAAAAAATGATATTGGTTTTATTTTATTAAATTATCTAATTAATTATATTTTTTATTATAGTACAAAAGTATACAATAAAATAATATTTAATATTATGTATACTTTTAAAATGTATATTTAATATGTCATTCGTATTCTACTTTGTAATATAAAACATTTCCCTTAGATAATTATAAGTGGATTCAATAGTTAATTCGTCTTTAGAATTTTGATTCCCGAAAAATGTTACAAAAAAAATAAGTGCAAAAATAAAACCATATTAAAAAATTTCGGGAAAAGCAAATTCTTCTTTACGCCCCCCTCCCACACCCCCAAATAGTCATATGTCGATTCTAATTATCATTGATGGTGGTTACTAGTTAGGCTATTTATAATATATGGCCTTGGGTCAGACCCGGGTAGGGTCTCAATCTTCTTTTAAATAAAGAGAATTTTGTGGGGTCTTTTTATTTTTTATAAATTTCTACCTTTTAAACATTTTGGGTGTCATTTTAGCTTAGTTATATTTTTAATTGAGTAATCAGAGAACTGCAAAGCTCAGCCGGGCCCGCCCAAAAGCCTACAAACGGGGCCGTACAAATTCTTTTAAAAATTATAACGGACAACAATTTAACGAGTCGATCCGGAAAATTCGTGCATAATTTTCAAGCGAGACAATTTGTACATAAAAAATTAGGTAGAAGCTAGAAAATCTCTGATTTTTCACAAAATTAGAGGCCAGCCCGGGCATTAAAATGCTGACAAATTTTTTTTGAATTTCAACCTAAATATTAACACTATTTTGAAAATAAATTAGAATAAACTTATTTCTTCTTATTAAGAGCTATAATCTCCGTTAAAAGTAAATTTTTGCCCCAACAGCCCCAAACTCGGGGTTTGTAGATTCAATTGGTTTATTGTCTCATATAGGATAATTAATATTATTATTTCATTATTTTCATGGAAAATGCTTTATTGATATAATATACTATTTCCATATAAATATGACAATATTTGAATTTTAAAAATGCGTAAAATTTTTAATAATAATTTTTTTTTCCTAATTCGATTGCATTATCATATAAAATTGAATCAAATCTATAATAGTTAGCAAATGAATATTTATTTTATATTTTTTTAAATATATTAATTATTATTTGAGTGAAATTTCTGGTAATATTTATTAAATTTTGGAGCCATCTTATATGGATGTTAGTTAATTGATATAATTTTAGGATAACGCTGAAAGAACTTCTCTTCTTTCCAGTTTTATTATACGCTATTTTCAACTATTACGCTTTATAAAGAAAATTAACTGAAATAATTTAATATAAAATTTGGTTCAAACAAACATTGAAAAAAAAATATAGCAATTAGTTTTATTTACATTTAACTTAATTTAAAATTATAAATTATCTCCTTATTATAAATATTTTTAAAAAAAAAATTATATTTTTATATAATACTACTTCACAACAAATTTTGGAAAGAAAAAGAGCATTTCCTTTTCTTTTCCAAATTCACCACAATATTCTCCTTGTACAATATCTTTATCACTCTTATTTGTTTCATTTTTTTAAAAAATATTCTATCAGATAATCGTTTGACATATTTTTAAATTTCAAAATTATAAAATTAAACTTTCAATTATTTTAAAAATAGCAATTTTTCAAAAAAGAAAATAGTATAAAAAAAAGAGTTGCGCGTTTAGGCACATTGATTATTTCTCCAAAAAGATATTAGGGTTCGACTTATTTTTGATACTTATTTCTGTTTAGCCTAAGCTAAACAGCTTTTAAACTAGGACACCCTATTTTATGTTTTTTTATCTAGTTATTATGTTTTTTTCTCTCATCTTACTTTTTAGGTTGTTTAATCGTATTTATAAAGCCGGTTATTTAGTAAATAAATCAAACCAGAAACACACCTTTACTATTTTTTAGACTTATTATCATAGTGATTGATCTATCTACATCGTGCCTAAATTTTTCAATCGCAACCCGGCACGAAACGTGATTTATTAAAATTTGTCCCGAAAAGTTCGATCCGAAATAAAAAATTATTTGTCCATCAAGCCCTGGCTTAAATATATTTAAGTATAGATATTAATTATGAATTTTTCCAATATTTTACACCGAACATAATCCAGTTTTTGATCATTCTACAAACAAATATGCAAAAATTTTAAAATATAACTATTTTATTTCAATCCGGTCGATTCTATTTTTAAAAAAAAATTATTAAGTCCGATCTCTCATTGTCATCATATCCTAACTAAAGAAGGAGTAAAAATAATTTTCCTTTTTTTTTGTAATATATGGTGGAGTATGAAAAATATTCTAACTAATACTTAATTATTTTATCGAAATTTTATAATTTTGGTAAATTTACCAAGAGAGCAACATTCAGTAATTTTTAATATTTGAAAAATGAATTGTAATTTTTTATAAACAAGTCATTTATATATAACACAAAGATAAATGTATTGACTTCGATTTTGTAAAGATTTTTAAAAACCCAAAAATATTAATTATTTATAATTATAGTGAATGTGAATGATAAATCACAGAATATCAAATTATAAGATAATCAATCATTTTTATAAAATTTACAATATAAAATTGGGTGTTTTCGATGAGGTTTTAAGAATTAAAAATTTTAAATCAAGGTTATTATTAATATTATTTATGATAAGTAAAATATTTATATATATAGTAAATTATTAATGTTTTTTGGGATATCCTAATTCTTCTACTAAATTTATATCGGATATTTTAAAAAAATCAGGGTCAGACCGGGCCTAAAAATTTCGGGCTGGTCGAAAAATTTTTAGAAAAAAATCTGGGCGGGGCAGTGCAGATGATACCTCTTGTAGGTCTGATTATATATTATTTCCTGTTTTTTTTTATCAGAAATTTGAACCATATTAAAAATTTTAGTGGTTGCGGTTCGATTAGGCTTAAAAAATTCATGATGATTTCTTTTTCTAGTTTTGAATTTTTTTTTATATACCAAAATAAAGAAGTTAATTAAACACTTTACAATTTGTAATTATTCGAATAAATTTTTACAAAATGTAGGATTTTGTAACTCCCCTAAAATTTAACATGTTGAGTGAAAATCTTAGGAAATTAGTATTGTTTGGTTGAAAATTTTGGGGAACTTAGACCAAAACTAGAACCGATTAAGGGTGACCCATTGAATCCATGGTATTTTAGGCTAAAATCAGGTTTCCATCCCCTTCAGAAAATCCTCTAATTAAGTTTTATTTATAAAAATTTCTTATAGTCTAAAATTTATATTCGGGTTCGAAAACTTTAGAAACCATTTGAATTGATTTCGGTAACATTTATATTGTTACTTTTTATACCTATTAAAAATTGTCCCAGACTAGTTGAAAAATTGTGTAGTATTTATAATACATATATGGAAATTACACTAGAAGGAAATCAGATTTAATTCTTAGTAGACCTAATTAATATTTTGTAAATTTTATCTGAAATATTATTTTTTTATAACATCTTCAATCTTATTTATCCCTTCGACAAATTCGCATTAAGGCATAGCAATTAAGAATCATTCAATAAGAATGAAACATGTAATTTATTTTAAAAACTTTATTTTTATATTTATAAATATAGTATAATATAATATAATATTAAAAAATAATATAATAAAAATATTATAATAATAAAAGTAAAAGTAACGCGCTACCTTCGTTCGTTACTTGTTTTAAACAACAAACCACATTGTTTGCTTTTTGTTCTAGGACTATTGGGTCAATTTTTAAAAATGAGCCGATTAAGATTTTGGCAAAAATTATATTATGTAAACCTCAAGATTTGGCAAATGGAGGTCTAAACCCTTCTGCCACTTATGAACGGAATCTCCAGGCTTACAAAACTTTGTGACTAAAAAAGATTATGATATAAAATAAAGCACTTTAAGCTTAAATATTATAGTAAACTGCATGCACTGATGATCCTCAAACAAAAATAAGGCTAAATTTCCGTTACATCCTGCTATCTGACAGCTCAATAGATATTAATAATATATTAGTATTTCTCTCATCAATCTAGTAATTAATTATAAGGTAAATTATTAAAATTGTGTTTTTTACCGACAATTAAATTCATTCAAATTACTCCCTTAAGTTATCATTTTAAAAAAATATATAAAATTACATATAAAAATATTTATAAATTATAAAAATAAATCATTTTAATATGGTTTATGATTAATGTCACCTTCACCCTGATAAAATTTTACGTTTTCAAATTAAATTCATTATACAAATCAAAATAATATTAAGACATCTTCTATAAGTAGGTATAAATAAATTTTGTTTCGGTATAAGGTTTTGTAATGGCCTTAATATAATTAAAATTTTTGAATTTATAATTCGTTTTACTTTATAAAAAAGAAATCTTTTAGTTCTAATGTGTTAATAATTATTATGTTTTATAAAAAAGAATTCTTTTAGTTGATGTTTTAGACCAAGTCCAAAATATTAAGAAATACCATTTTGAAACTTCATAAAAAAAAAATAAGTTTTTTTTAATATAAAAAATAAAAACATGGCCAAAATATAATTCTAGAAAATTTCAAAAATTTAGCATATGTTTCATTAAAATTTTAAAACTTCCGAAAGTTTTGAAACAATTTGAATTTTTTTTTAAAAAAGATTTTGGACAGCTTTAAAAGAATCTTTGAATATTTATTTCCATTTAGCATCATAAAATATTTATATTTTTTAATATATTTATTTTAAATATAATATACTAATACTGTGTATACCTAAAACGAATTATTTGTTATTCGATATTCGATTCGATTGGATTCGATTCGTATTTTACGAATACGAATAACACAATTATTCTATTCGAAAATTCGAATCGAATTCGAATAAGGAAAATATATTATTCGTCGAATAATTTTTTATCTATTATTCGATCGAATTATTAGAGATTATTCGACTAAAATAATTTATAGTATTAATATATATTGGAAAATAATCATATATAAATCATATATTATTATTAGGAATTATTTGAAATTATTTCAATTTAATAAAATCTCCTAGTGGAATAATGAAAATTGCGCCAAATTTTGAAACTCCATTTTAATTTATCTCATAATAGACCATTACTTTAGAAATTTCTTTTATGATAGAGAAGGACGAAGAAGGTAATTTATATAACACATAACATATACAATTATAATAAACTGTTAATCCCATCACATCAAGAAATGACGGGCAAACCTGATATTTCTCTTTCATTTGATGATGGAGAAATCCTAAATTTGACTTTTTGCCTAAAGTTTTTACCACTTTATTTGTAAAATATTGCTAATGCCGTGTTATCTAAAATGGCGAGGGACATATTGTCGATACAGGGATCTTCAACCCCATGTAAGCGACTCTTTTCTGTTGGAGCTCATATGGTTACAAAATACAGAATGTCGTTAAAGGAGGAAACAATCCGAAAAACTTTATGTTTGAAAAATTGGCTGTTGTCAGATTTATCTTCTACATTATAGATATGAATATTATATTGATTTTTCCACATTGTATATAAATATATTATATATATGTATGCTTCTATTTTGTCTCACTAATAAAATTTGTTTGTCTTTATCCTTAGTTAAATTTTACAAAATAAATTTTATAATAGATCTTTTTTAATTCATGGTGTAAATAAAATTTTCGAATCGAATCGAATAATCATTTTATTATTCATACGAATACGAATAATAAATTATTCGATTCGTATTTTTGTAGGTATAATACTGTGCATAGAGTTTATTAGAAAATATAAATGGGTTTTCCATGACAAATCACCCAGTGATTAGGATTACCATTTTAAAAATAGATGAAACTTGGTATGAAAATTAAATAGATTGTATATTTTATATAAATCCAAATTTTAATGCCCCATCTCAAAAATATCTCAAGTTATGGGCCTTCAAAATTCGATGAAGACCTATTCCTCTTTTAACGAATCTGAAAATACTCAAAATATTTTTGGTCCAAAATAACAAATCATATATCATTATATCTCTTAAAATTCTCCTTAGGAAAATGCAAAATTTATTTTTAAAATATCTTCAGTGGCATTGTATTTCTGGTAAAACAAAACAACTTATTTTGAAAAGTTTTCCAATTTAAAACGATGAAACTCATGACATGTGTTTATTACCTATATAATTAAATATTTAAGTAAAAATATTAATGGAGAAAATAAAAATTTAAATTTTATTTAGTTTTTTGATAATTTTAGGAATAAAAAAATCAAATATAAAGGGGGTTTGAAACGATGAAACTCATCAAATTAATTTATTACTAATATATTTAAAGATAATTAAATATATTTTCTTTTTATTATGGAGTTCTAAATAATGTATTTTTCAAAAATTTCTAGTGTATATAATTTTTTTTAAATAGAAATATTAATATAATGTATATTTTTAGAAGAAGAAGAAAAAATTTAAGCGACCGGTTCGAGTTACTATTATTTTTTAAATTTTTAAGCCAAGCTCAGGTTTAAAATGATAACATTTTTCGGCTCGTTCCGCGCAGGGCCAGGTTCCGGTCCATCAAGTCTTTGATAAATACTAATTAATATTTTATTATTATATTGTCGATTTTTTTTAATTTTAAGATATAATTGATAATGGGGGGAAAAAATAATAGTGATTGAGCATCAATGACGTGAGGATGTATTTGGAATATTTTTTATTTTAAAAAAGTTTGATTTGAAATAAGTTTTGTTAGATAGAAATGTCACCTACGGCTATGTTTGTGTTGAATTTAGTCATTTTTTTTCATGCCATCTGAAAAACTTTGTTCCACTTGCATTTCATCTTCTTTTCTTTTATCAACCTTTTATTTTAACGTTATTTAGCATAACTATAACAATAACGTCTCTATCGCTGGAAACCGGCTAAATCTGCTTAGACGCCTAAAATATTTTACATGGCACGAGTCATCAAGTAGAAAAATGTTTAAAAGCTTGAAATGATACTTATATTAGTTTACGCTATACATTCCATTATTTGTTTTATAGCATAGTTAATGCATAATATTAATGGTTTAAGGTTTATATGCTATTTCTATCGAAAATCAAATTATG
The DNA here is from genome assembly GCF_954871325.1 of Gordionus sp. m RMFG-2023. Taxonomy (NCBI): domain Eukaryota; kingdom Metazoa; phylum Nematomorpha; class Gordioida; order Chordodea; family Parachordodidae; genus Gordionus; species Gordionus sp. m RMFG-2023. The sequence continues at coordinate 22,217,887 of NC_088779.1, read as the reverse complement.
GAAATGTATACATTATATACTATATATTAACAATTTGTGTTCGACCAGATAAGTAAATTTTGATAGATTATACCAAAAAAAATTAAATTTTAATACAAGATTTTTTAAAGAATCATGATCACCATAATATTATATCGTGTCGTGTTTTGATATAACATTATAAATTAAGATTTTGTGGTTAATGTACATAAAATAATCCGGATCCAATATTGAAATTTAAATTAATTTTCAAAAACACTTCCCTACCATTTTTTTAAAAAATAGTGTTATTTTATACTTATGGATAAATTTTTGCCACCAATTGAATTTTATTTTCAGATCTTTAATTTATAAATGGGCTAATGTTAAACATTGCATAATCAACATTACTAAACAACGACTAATTTTTTAAAAAATGTAGTAGGACCTATTTCTTTTTAATATTTATTAATGGAATCATGTGGTCGAGTTCGATCTACTTTATATCATCCTCCAAGTATTGAACCACCAAGTTGATAACTTCAGAAAAAAACATGATCCTCATGGGATTAGAGTCCAGAAACTTTGGATTGAAATACACGCACTCATCCGACTAGGCCAGAGTAGTGTTAGCGGTTCAATTTGAGCCGATTTTTAAAAAGGGCTAACTAAATATTTTTTTCAGAAAAATACTATGCAAGCCTTAAGATTTCAAGCCTAAAGATTTTGCTCATAATGACACAACATCTATTGGCGAAATCTCGACGTTTAGACAATATTTTCCTGGCTATAATTTTGAGTCAGAATTTTCAAAAATCGGTTCAAATCGCGCCTTTTAACAACACTAGGCCAGAGCCACTCTTTAAAAATAAATATTATAAATAAAAGTGTTACCTCAGCAGCATCAAAATTTGGTTAGTTCAATATCACACTATGTTACATTTAACATTAACCCATAAACGTGAGAAAAAAAAGCGTCTGAAAATAGCGCTTGAAAAAAATTAAATATTATCGATATAATAAACGTTAATTATGAATCTATATAATTATATAATCAAGCCTCCCAATTAAAATTGTGATCTGTTTAAGTTTATATTTATTATTTAAGCAATGCATTATTATTTCAAAAAAAATAAATAAAAGTAAATCAATTTCAATTAAGTATAAAAAAGAGTATTTGCCAAAAATATAATTTTGAAAAATGATTTTTATTTAGAAGGTATAATAATGATAATGAATTTTATAATGGCCTCTTCGCATTGTATAATAGCCTATTTTTGGCATAAACAATGCAATTTTTAATTTATTAAAGAATGAGTAAATTGATATAATACAGTTATTTATAAATTAAAAAAGGAAAAAATTGAATGAATTTAAAAGACAAAAGTTTTTCTTAAACAGTAAAAATTATGTAAACTTTAAAAAAAAATCATAAATAAATTAAAAATAATCAAGTATATGTGAAATATCGAAGCGAAAAATCTTTTCCTCCAACTCTTTGCATTTGAAATATACAAATAATAGAAATATAAATAACAAATTACAACGGTATAAATTCAGGAAAGGTTATGGCATAGGTGTAGCCAGGATTTTTATAGGGAGTATGGGAAGAACTACTAGGTGGGGTTTTCCCCAATAAATTTTAATGGAAGTATTTTAGGTCTATTTATCGTAGGTCTTTAGCTATTTTTATAAAAATAATTTTTGGTTGACATTTTTTTTATCATATAATACTTTTTTAAATAGACCTTTACTACACCTATGGGTTAGGTGGTAAATTAATTTGAGATTTAGGAGGAATTTATCGTGTTTTATGATGTACCTCGATATACATAAATATATGTAAAAGTGTCACCTTTCTTTCTGTTTTTTAAATTTATTTTAAAAATCATTAACATTCACAGATAATTATACTTTTATTTTTTTTCCGATTATTTTAGTAGTTTTAAAGCAAAAGACTGTAAGTTTAAAATAAAAGGTTTATATATTTGAGAATTACCTGCCCAATGGACTAAATTAAATGTTACAATGTATAAATTTTATCTATATATTTATTTTATTTTTGTTTGGACATATATTACCTATAATAAGTAGTGAAGATAGTCCTCTCGATTATAGATGGGTTTAAATAAACCAATTCAAAAACCGGTCATTTTTACAGGGCTGCAGTCTGGGCTGGTTTTTAATTATTTTCAGTATAGTCTTTTATTAATATCTAAGTTGGCCTTACTATTCAATTCATATAATATTTTAGTCAATTTTTGTGTACATATTTTAGTCAATTTTTGTGTACATATTTTAGTTTCTTCCGGTCCTAGACCTATTTTTTATTTAGGATCATAGCCTGAACCGGTCTTTAATTTGAGGGCATAATCATCCGGACCAGACCAGACAGTGACCTTCGCTAATGATAAGGTAAGGCTAACAAAAAAAATATTTTTTTTTTAAAAAGTGTAACTAAAGATGCGCATGCGTCGGTGATAGGTTAAAATCATAGTGAATGAGGGTTAATTTTGACTTATAATTATGCAGGTAATTAATTTTTTTTTCAAAAAATATTTTATTATACAAAATCGTTGAAAACTATAATTATTTTTTACCATTTAATATTCAATTGAATTTAATATAAACTTTTTATATAAAAAAAAAAGAAAATAGGAAAAGAAAAATGTTTTAAAAAAATGAGTAAATATTTATTTTAGAAGGGGGAAATACATATAAGTAAGTATCACCCTTTAGCCTTCACATTTTACTAATAACGAAAAAATTTATAATAATCAAAACAACTTTTATAAGCAAATTCTATTTTCTCTTATAGCTAATTAATATTGATTTGATGAATTTAATCATTTTAAAGTAATAATCGGTGGCGCTTGATCTAACAAATAGGGTGTCAGCGCGAATTCAGGGCTAAGTGTATAAAAATACACAAAACAGCATATTTTGTGTACTTCGCCGTGAATTCATACTAACTGAATGCTAACAGGGGTTACGTTTGGGTTCGGGAAGTGGCCTTATCAAGTAAAAAATGAAGTTTACGCCACTGGTACAAATTGCATTTCTTTTTGGATCGGTAAATTAAATTTCGACTATAAAAGAAGTCCATCTTTAATAAATTTTCTAACTTTTGACTTAATACAGAAGCGGCACAGGATTTTTTTCTATTTAGATTAAAAGCTGTTTTTTAAATTTTAGAAAACTTCATAAAAATAATTTTTTTTTAAGAAATGCTAACCCTTTTTTTTGTTTATATTTAGAGCGGTTTTACTTAGGGGGTTTTAAAAAATTTTTAGGTGGTGATTAGAGGTTTGCAAATGGCAAAATTTTTAGGCCTGACCAGGTTGGAATTTAATTTTTACCCGATCCGGCTTTTTAAAATCTAGGCACGGTCAGGTCAAGGCTATTTAAATAAAAAATGTTTAGTTGGTCGGGCCGGGTATGGCAGATATAAATTAGGTTCTTAGATTTTCATGTTACTTTTATTTTTAAATTTTCAGAAACAAAAACCTTTCAATTTTTTACAAAAAAAATAAATAATTAATTTTATTAAAATTTAGAAAATTATGTAATTATAAAGATATAAAAAATATATAACTTTTTATGATAGAATGATATGGAAATATGAAATTTTTCAAGCAGTGCTTAAAACTTTGCCTCTGAGAATCAGAATCCTTGATACTCGGAAAAGAATTGAGCCAATTCACGTAAGTGGCAGTTAGTTTGCCGTTAGAATCAATGATGGAATCGCGATCAATCTTGGCACTCGTGGGTGTCATAATAGTTGAAAAAGTTTTTAAATGAGCTTTTGGCGAAGACCCGAAAGAAGCACTACTGAGATTTTTTGTTCCGTCAGAATACATTATCTCGGAAATTTTTTTTTTCTAATACCTAATTTTTTTAATTATTTTCTTCCCCATTATAACAAAAAATTGAAATCTAAGTTATCCCTTTATTTATGTTATTTTAAAAAAACAAAAAATATAACAATTAAAATCTAAAATAAAATAAAATATAATATATAATAAAATAAAATAAGATTATATATTATTTATTTTATAGTTAAAAAATTTTTTAAATAAATATAAAAATGAGGATAAGTTAAAAATGTTTATAAATAAAAAAAAGTGTTATATTATATTTGATAATATTTATAAAAAAATTATTTACATATCGAAATATATATAGCGGTTATAAAGATATGTTAATTAATCGTATCATTTTTGAGCAGTGTCATATTTATGGGATTCGTTTTGGCGATGAAACTGATCCTAAGGTTAAAAAAAGGCAAATATTTCCTCCATTGCCCCTTTTATTGAGACCGTTTCCCACGGCACCCCAAATGTAATGTCATTATTTTGCGTGCACTCAAATTCGCAGGCATTCCATATAGACTTGAACCTACTGATAAATTTAGAACCGATGGAAAACGTCCTGATGGAATGTCCATAATTTTTTGGTCAAGTGGTCAGCTCCTGGATTGGGACTTTACCTGTATTGATTCAAATGTACCATTCAAGGTAACTTACTCGACATCCTTAATGGAATCGGCAAAGTTAATACGCATGTGACCTTCACAGACGAACAGCTGCGAACGCTACCGGACCTCAACATCAGCAGCGCCAGGCTAACCCCCGGCCCTCTTATGTCTAGGATCACGAGAAGGGTCGCTTCTCGGGGCTTTCGCCCGCGGTTAGATCATCTAAAAATCAACAATAATAATAATTTATATTTCCGACACGAAAACAATTTCCCCATTGCAAATCGGTACCGATACATTGTTAGACATGCTAGACGCTGACATTATAGAATCAACTAGAGCAGATCAAATCTGTTCCCCCCTCTTAGTAATTCCAAAATCAAACGGTTCACCTAGAGTAATTAGCGATTTCTCTCAAGTCTCTAAAAACTTTTTACACTATCCATTCCGATTGAAATCTATACCTCTGTGTCGGCTAAACTAGACAAAGGTACCGTTAGCAATACAAGTCAGGAAATTCTTTGGCTTCAAGTTCGACGGGGCAAACTATGCCTATAAATAAAGTCCTTCCCATGGTAGCCTCCTTCAGCCCGTATTGTCTCCAGTCCATTATCCTGGAGGCGTGTGCTAAAACTATAAGGAGAGCGAACTATAATGTCTACCTTGATGACATCCTCATCGATGGGGAGAGCAGGATGTCACATGGTCAACCAGATCTCTAAGATGTACCCTGGAGGGTTGGGGTCTTGAAATCTCCCAAAAGAAGTCAATCCTCGACCCCACGCCACAAATAACGTACTTAGGGATGCCCATAGACCTAGAAACCACGATTACGGCAGACACTAACACGAGACGACTGGAGAAATGCCTAGAAGTCTTCAGAAGACATTCATACCAACACCTGGAGCTGGGGCGCCTTCTCGCAGCAAAGGTTCTAGGCGTTGTCAATCATTATGCCTACACAATTACAGGGATGTCCAGGTTATTTTCACCATACTATGTGACATTGAACCAAGGAAATCTGGCACCCATAGTCGACACATACCTCGCTTTCAGAAAGGCCAGTAATATCATCGAAGCCATGAAAACACTGCTTAGGAATAGGTATAAGGCTAATAACCCGGTTTACACCGATGCCTCTGGTCTGGATCCCACATCGGTATCTCCTTCTGGGGATATGATAACATGTTCGTCGCCTTTCACGAAGGATGCCTCCTGTTCAATGTCCCTACTCATGCTATCGAACACATCAATGCCAAAGAGGTTTTAGCAGTGGGGATGGGAACCATCATGGCTCTTCACAAGGACAACCAGCACCCAATAGTCTTCACAGACTCCACGGTCGCGTACTACTCCTTCAAGAAAGGCGGATCCACAAAATACATCTACATAGAGCCTTTTTATATATTTATACCCATCGTCTGCTCCATTCTTACCACTTACTACAGCAAATCTCAATGCCTATTTAAAATTTAGGGAGACGTATTATCGAAAAGACCGACCAGCCTAAGAAATCTATTTTTTTACGACAATGATTTGCTACCACTGTTATTCGCTCTATCTAAGTTTCACCTCTTCCATCGAAAAATCTCCCTTGCCTCCTTGTACTTTCTTCCTTTCTCCTTCCTAATTTCTTTTACTATTCTTTTTTAGACATCCTCTTTTAAAATTTCTTATTCTTTTTCCTAAATTCTTTTTTTAAATTTATCGTTTGTTAATTTGGTCTTATAAAATTAATATTTATATTCCATTACCTTTTCATAATTTATTATATTAGCTTAGCTATATTTACTCAAATAAAGAAACAAATAAAAAGTTAGAAATTTTTTTTTAAAAAACACATTTTACGGTTTTCAATTTTAATGATCAGCGAAACTCCTTATCATTCATTTTATTTATATATTCTGTTTTAAAAACATTTTATTTTTTATTCCATTGGTATACATGATTTTCTTCCATGAATAACTTAAGTTCGCATATAATCTACCCGGGCTTGGCTTGCAAACGGTACCTCTGCAGGTTTCTGATATATACACACATATATATATAGTATTTTGTTATTTTTTTTAAATTAATTTTGGACTAACTATCTGCTTTATAAGTTGGAAGTTGTTAGTTGGCCCCACTAAAAAAATGAGGGTCTAAATATAATTTTTAAAAAATTAAAGGACCAAGTATAAATCTATTAAATTAAAATGGAAATTTAATAATATGTCATTGTTGTTTAACAAACCTGGGTATTTTTTTAGAAAATCTTAAATAATTTATATCGCGCTGTTTTTAATTTTGAGGGGCCTAATTATACCAGAATAGTATTCAAACATCCAGGATTGGGCACATTACTCTAAAAATGTAATGGAACCTTTGCTCAAGGGAAAAATATAATGATTAAGTTACTCGCGTTATCTCAAAAAAAAGTTAACGGTTACATTACCATTCAAAACATAGAACGGATGTAAAAGCTTTTCGCTACATTAAAAAATATTTTTAATCATTCATTTATGCAAGTCATTAAAATAATAAAAAGGTAGTGTAAATTATAAACATACATTAGTTTATTTTTATTTTTTTATCGAAATTAATATAATAACAATGAAATGTTATAATTGTATCATTTGATAAAAGAATTAATTTTTCAGAAAATAATCTTTTTCTATTTGATCTACTAATCAAATATTAGAAAAAGAATAAAGGCCCTCGACTGAAAGGATAGTATTTTTCCTCATTTTAGACGTATCCAATGCTTCGGCAACATGTACTAAAATCATAGTGTATTCTTTCAAAATATTAATTCTTTTTCTTTGAAGACTAAGGCACTGCATTTTCCAAACAGAATGTCATAGTGAATAAATTTTTGAAAATACGTTACGTTCTATAAATAATTAACTGTTATAAAGCTCTCCGATACATTTTCAAATTGATAGAATTTAATGTACCTCTAGTTGTAACTTTTTGCCCAACCCTGCTATCATGAATAGATTACTTATCCTTTGAATATTAGATATTTTGCTGTTAACTTTTTAAATAATACACATTATATTTTATACATTTTTCATAATAAATTTAAAAAATGCTCAAAAATTTATGGTATTGTTTTATAATAACAGGATAAGCACTATATTAGGTTTGCTAAATGACAAATATTCATTATATAATTATTTGCATTTGTTTTAATCTAAATGAATATGCTATAATTAATAAAACTAATGTTTCTCGGAACCATTCATCACCATCGAATTTTTTAAATGCCACAGAAAATCATACTGAATAATGTTTAAAATTCTAAAAATTGTTATAAATTAGGTTTAAAACTTTCCTAAAATTATTTATTGAGATAATAACAGCTTTATCTATAAATCGAAAACGATAAAGTTTTAAAATTTGTTACCTTTGGTATTCTAGAAATATTTAAATTTGTAAAAATTAAAGGAATTTTAAGTATTTTATTCGTCAATTATGTATGGCACATTTAGCTATGTTAGATAAATTCCAATTCATATATAATGAAATCTTAAATAAATTGGAGTGAACTAACCTGCCTTAGTCCCCAAAGTTCTTCAGTTTTTCAGGATTCCGAGCCATACTTTTAAACCAATATTAACCGGTATTTTTTATCTAACCTGGACCTAACCTGAACCCTTTTATAACCTAACTTGAACTGAATCGCTAAAATTTCTTGTGAACCGGTATGAAACTCATGACTTTATGCTTATAAGTGAAAGTTATTAATAGTATAATTGCTAAAATTATCATTTATATCCGAATTGCTTTAAAGATTATTACCAAACAATAATTGATAAACAGCCACTATTTTTATAATGCTTGTATATTGGTATTTTACAACATTTTTTAAATATTTACTTCCTTTATTTATATTTAAATTTTAAAAACACTTTGATGTTTAGTCCAATTCCAGACAGAATGTTTTTCAAAGCGGTTTTTGGGTAATGTTACCAATCTTTTTTCTATTTCCAAACAAAGGATATACTAACTTGACAAGTTAATTTATATAATATAATATTTTTTTTAAAAAAACAGTCCAGATCCCGATTTTTTTAATCAGAAATAGAAAACAAACTGGTTTGATTAATAACGATTAAATGGCCTCTTAAAATGGGGCTCCGGAGTTATTTTTAAAATATAATATTATATAAAAATAATAAATTAGACAAGTTATGATAGGAAATAAAAAAATATCGCTTCTAACATTACCCAAAAACTGCTTTGGAAAAATGTTCTCTCTGAAAATGGCCGTAGGGATCAATTATATTTAATATATATAATATTTTTACCTTAGAAAAATTAGAGATTAGATATATTTTAGTTAATTAATGAATATCTTAGACTATTGGCAAAATCAGAGTACTAGATTCCTATAATTATATAAATCAGCGATCTTTTTTTAAATATACCCAGCGATTTAAAATCGGATAGTTTTAATCGGAATTAGTAGCTATAAAAGTTAAAGTAATATATTCTTAAAAAATCCGGACCTGGCTATGCAAATGGTACCTCTGCAGGTCTCTGATACAAATTCTCTAATGCTATACAGTGTCGGTTCATGTTCTATTTAAGCTTAATAAATTAACGAATTATTATAATTCTAATTAGCTAAGTGAAATTAACAAAGCTATTAAAGGAAAAAGATATTGGAAATATGTAAAAGACACAATTATTTATTATAGATATAATAATACTTACACTCCATTATATAAAATTTTCAATCTTGAATAGCAGCATTTTTATATCAGATATCTTTATAAATTAGAAAAAAAATTTTTTTTATTTATTTAACCTTTTAAATCCATTAAATATATATTTATGAGATAAAATCCTTGAATTCGTTATATTCGAAGTTGTTATGGATTTGAACACCTTTTCTAATTATTTAAATTGAAAATTTTATATCAGTACGTAATTATTATAATTTTTTAATATATAAGATATGGATATAAATGGCTAAGAACTTTTGGATTCTGGACATAGTTCAGCCCAGACAACGCCTAAATCTTTTTTAAAGAATTCGAGGGGAACAATTTTTTAAAATAACGTTTTCCGGGCTTAAAAAAAAGATAAGAAATAGAAAATATAATGTTGTCTCTTTTAATAAAGGAAAACGATAATAATTAGAATTTCCAAATCGATAAGGATTTTTGTTTATTTTTTTAAAACTTCGTTAAAAATTTAATATATATTTTTAAAGTTTTGGGCTGTGGTTAAAAACGATTTTTTAATTCTTAAAATAAATCGGTCCAGAACGGGCTAAAAAACTTGAATTTTTAGCTAGGTTGCTGATAGCTTATGGGTCATATTATTATTTATAAATTTAATATACTTACATATATATACAATTTGAAATACTAAATCATTGGTTGGCTAGGGTTAATTTTGATTATGGACAAGAAAAGTTGGCTAGGTTTAGTTAAGTTTATGGACAAGAAGATAATAAAAATTTAAAAATAAGCTCACAATCTATCCGCTTAACAATATTTATTTTTTTAACCCACCCTCCCCCCCCCCCCAAGAACCCACCCAAAACTGGTAAAATTAGAAGATTTTTAAAAGATTAGGGCATAAAAAAAATAAATAAAAACCCAGACAAGGTATTTAAAATCAAACTCGGGACCAAATTTTGTTTTTAAATCAATGTAAATGTTGATATTATTAACCAGTTGAAAATCTATCGAAAGATTTTTATCTGTTTTATTAAAATCAGAGACCTGCAGGCCCGGCCGTATCTTAATTTCCTTTACATATTCCCTGGCCATGCCTGAAATTAAATTTTTTTTAATACCCCTAGGCTTGAAAAATTTTATTAAAAAAATACACGGGCCGGGCCGTATATTTTAAAACAAATATTTTTAAATTGCCATTATTAGCTATAAAAATTAAAAATAAATTTAATATTTCTTAAAAAAATTCGGGCCGGGCCTGAAATATATTTTTTTTAAATGGTCCGGGCCATGTTAATGGTACCTCTGCAGGCTTCTGATTTCTCTGACTAAAATATTAGGTAGGGCTATGATCCCTAATTTTATCTTTGTATATAAAGAAAAAAAATTTTTCCCGAGTAGCGCCTGTATCTCAGTTGCTATAGATATTGACGAATCACTTTATCAACTTCAATCTGGGTTAGCAGGAAGGACCATGTCTTTTTCTGTAGCCAAACAACTTGGTGGTCCTGTGCCACAGGGTATGAGAAAGTAATAAAGAAAAAGAATGGTGCATTGAATATTGGAGGCGACTGCGTGGTTCCATGAATATAATATTAAAGAAGGTCTTATTTTTTGCATTTTAATAAAATGGGGGGACAAATCCCCCCCCCCAAGCCAAAAAATGCAGATACCGGATATATTTTTCAAAAATATTATTGTAATATTAATTTATATTTATTAATATTTATTCGTATCTCATATTAAATATATATTTAATTACATTTATTATCACATTTATCTACTAAGTTATTTTATCAATTAATTTCGATTTCAAGTTTTCCGGCGTAATATTTACTTATTATTTTCAAATTTTTAGTTAAGTATATTTATCTACCATTTTCAAATTTCTAGTCAAATAATAATTATTTCTGAAACTTCTTGTCCAACAGGGAAAAAGAAATTGCAACCTTGTCCAACGAGATAGAGTCTCTGCCATCAAGCAGTAACAGCTTTTAAGGAGTTAGAAGAGCCAATTATTTGCTATTACTGAAATATCATAATGGCCTGAAAGAAATATTTCCTCAGAAGCAAGAAAATTATTGGATTTAATGCTTATTCCAAATTTTATTTCTCATTAGAATGTATTATTTAATTATACAACTATTTTAAGTATTACTTTTCAAAAACATGACAATGACTTGATTAAGAAGATGAGAATAGCGGAGAGCATTTTATCACAACTCATGGAAATTAGGGCTAATGTTGATGAAGAATTTCATATTTTATTGTTGAGTCATAAGCAGAGCTATACGTGTTTAATATTTGTCTCTCTCGACTTGAAGCAAGGCAAGCTAATCGTTAAAACATTAATATAGGATCAGTAGAAGAGTATATCTTAAATACAGATACATTTATAACCCAAATAAATGAATTTTTAATTCATCATGCAGCACTAACTAATCTGCAAATATTACTTCCACATAAGCCTTCCCAACCTTTTTCAGATGGTGATAGAAAAAAAAATATTTGTTAGATTTTTATCTTATGATGCCTTACTAGCTGAATAACTATGTTTATATGATTAACTATGGATGCTCTGCATTATTTCAAACACATTTTAGATTAAATTCCCAATGTATTAAAAGGGTTTATAAACAATTCCCATTAGTAAACTAATGAGAGAACATTCTCTTTTTTAAGAAGAATAACAGAGGCCTACAGAAGTACCATTTGCATGGCACGGGCCGGATTTTTTTTAAAGATTTTTTACGGCCCGGCCTGGATTTTTTTTAAAAAATTTTCAGGCCCGGCCCGGCTTTTTTTTAAATAAATTATATTTATTTGATTTATATAGCTAATAATAAAGATTTCAAATATAGGCTGTTTTAAAAAATACAGCCCGGATTGGGTGTTTTTTTGAAATAATTTAGGCTCGGCTTGGGTGTTTTTTTAAAAAAATTTCGGGCCCGGCCCGGGTATATATAAAAAAATTAAAATACTGTCCGATACCAAGAAGTACAACATCTGAAAGTAGATTGAAAGGTTTGGATCTTTTGAATATTCAGAGGCATTTGACGACAAACAAGGATGAGATAATTGAAAAATTAGCTCAACCACAACGAAGATTGGATTTTACATTGTAAATATAACATACAAAATGCAATTATTCCTAAGAAACATTTTGTGTAAAGGCTCAAAAAATTCAAATTTCTATTTTGGGTCATTTAAGTGATTCTTTACATATAATATTTTTATAATTCACATTAATTTAAAATTGTGTATTAGAAATAGTTATTGGTCCTAATAAATTTATGCTTGATATTTTTAAAAAACAATAATATTTCTTAAAAAAATTTATTATCCCCCCCCCAGGCCAAATTCCTGCGTACGCGCCTGGTTTAGAAAATTGATATACGTCGACCATTTGCCTCTTTTCGTAAATGTCAAAGAAGAATTTTAAAGAAAAATTAGTATAAGTTTTTAACTTTTAAAAATAAGGACTATAATAAAAAAATTTTAGTAAAATAAAAAGGCATTTTTATAAAAAATAAGTGAAAACCTATAAATATTTTTATAAAAATATAATACATATAAGAAAAGGCCTACAATAAGTGGGACCTAAAGACTTCAAAAGAATTATGACAAAAAAATCCACTTAATAGCTCCCCCCCCCATAGAAAAATCCTAGATACGCATATGTTAAATTCCTTTTTTCTATTAGATTAAAAAAATATAAATAGCTTGAGAAGAATAAAATGTATATCCCGATATATAATTAAATATATATTTATTTTTTTTAAATTATGAAGATTCATTGAAAATATGAGCAGTAAATAAACGAGTCACGATCAGAGGTTTGTAAAAAAAAAAGAAGTCCTGGATTTTTGTCTTAATACCATTTTATGAACTGCTCCAGGTTTCTGAATCGGGTTCCGAGCCGGATTAGCAGGTCTCTACTATGTATTCTTATTAGAGACTTTAGGTAAATTACAGGGAGGGGTTAGTAAAAGATGGGAAGAATGGGGGTGAGGAAAAAGATATAAGCAAGTATGCCAAGATTAGTGACTTTTTAAAAAAGGCTCGATTAAGATTATAGCGAAAATAATATTATGTAAGCCTTGAGATTTTGCTCATAGGTAGAAGAAAGGTTTGGACATCTAATTGCCAAATCTCGAGGCTTACATAATATTACTTTGACCATAATCTCAATCGGGCCGTTTTTAAAAATCGACCTAAATCGGGCCCAAGATTAGCCATCATTTTTTATTTTTTTAAAATTTAAATTAAATGAGTTTTTATTTAAAAAAATAGGATTTAAAAATTTATAATATATTTATTCTTAAGATACTTTTTTAGCCAGAGAACAATATTTTTTTGCGTATAACTATTAAGAACTAGATAGTTCTATAGTTTAGGATATCAGATATTTAATTATTCGTTTACATTTAGTAATTTACTTGTTAATACATAATAAATATAATTATAAATAATAAATTTCCGCTTTTAGCTTTGAAAAACTTCTTTTTTATAATATAAATAAGTAAGCATTTGGTGATAATTTCCAGATTATCAAAAACTCATTAGTAAATTTTTAAATGAGTTGGCGAATATCTAAAATGTGTAGATTTTCGTTAGGTTTAATCTCTAGTACACGTGGACATTCTAAATTTAAAACACCTGATAGTAATTTTTAATATCTTTAGTTATTTTTTTGATTGAAGCTGCTTGATTTATAACGATAATGTCATTCGCTATTTTATGCGTCTAAATTTAAATCTTATATAATTTTTTTTATAAAAATCAAAATATTTTGCAAATTTAGGGGAAAGTAATTCTAGAATATCATTTAAATTTGATTTATAAAGCAGATTTTGTATCAAAATTAAATTTAAAGTTTATAATAACAAAATAAATCATATAAATTTTAGTATTTTTTATGGTATATATATTTATTATATTAAATTTTAAATTCTAAGAGCACCCTACCTCTGTCCTTTTTTTTAACTAGCGAGCTATGAGACTGCTACTAAAAAATTAGCGCGCTATAGTAACGCACTACTTATAACTCAAACTTACTTTGTTAATTAATTAGGCTGCCTATATGAGTAGGAGAGACAAAAATTTGAAATAGTGTGCTCTATTAAGCAACACTTTCATTCTATTTTTTTTTTCTGTTTAGAGAAAAATTTACTCATTCAAATAATATTTTATAGAGATATAATCCTTTAAACTTTAAGCTATAACAATAATCGGATATTTTACAATAATATTAAAAGATAGGGAGATAATGAATGACTAACTAGCCAGGCGTTAAATGGCTATTATAATCATAATATAAAATCAGATTAAGTTAAAATTATAATATTCCTTTTTTCTTAATTAAAACATTTGTATAATTTTAGCTTTTATTTCTAAATATCAAAAATAATTTTTTAATATAAAATTAGAAACAAATAGTTGATACATATCCCGACTAAAATTATCCAAGCTGAAAATATACCCCATCTTGGTTCCTCGGTAAACAGTACCAGGTAGATCAAAAAGTATAATGGTTTTTATATTCGGCTTAAGCTCTAATTAATCTATTAGCCGTAATTCTAGCTAACCTTTACTTTCCTAAAATAATACGTTTTTTGATCCACATCCTTCTTACTTAGATAATCATTTAATACTACTCTTCCATTAAAATTATATTAGAAACTATCATCAACTTGAAGCTTGTATAATCCGGGTTGGGTCCTTAAATTTGGAAATAAAATTTTTATATTTTGCATGAAACAAGGAGCCAATATTTTTTTAAATTTGTTTATAGAATGCTAAAGAAATCGATTGTTATTAATTTTTAAATTTTAGATAAATTTTGACCGGGCGGACAAATAATTTTTATTTAGAGTCTGAATTTTTGTGAGAAATAAGAGAAATTTAGTTTGAAATCGGACCGGGGGGTTCAAATAAAATTAGACCCATGAAGATCAATAATTACAACTGTAATCAATATACTTGGAAAAACTTAGTTTACGCAGAATGTATCTTGACTGGAAGCATTACGAATCGAAGCTTAGATATAAACAAATGAGAATAACCATAGGTCACCGAATTGGTAGTGATCTTGTCACAATGTTTCAAATATGAGTATATATTCATGCAAAAGATCTATTTATCTTTAATTTGGTAATTAATATTTAAACAAGATTTAGTTTTCAAAAAACAGTTTTGCGGTTTCCAACAAATGAAAATTTTTTTCCCAAATTTTGCTTCTTTTATTTTTATAAAAATTTTGCCCATTCTCTGTAAAAAATATACAATTATGAATTCAGAAAATAAAAGATTTATTAAATTGCTTATCATGCGCTACGCTTATTCGATAAGCTTTTTAAACATGCAATAAAAAAAGAGGCCTGATTTATTGAGGCAATTTTTTTATAAAATTATTTTCGATGTTCATTTTTCTATTCTATAAGGTAATAAATTCACAATATTTTATAATTTCATTTTTATCCATTTATTATATTATATAATCAATGATTTATTTATATTTAACAAAGTTTTTTTTAAAAAATTCTTATTTATTATAGATTATAAGATAATACTAAAATGTTAATGTAATAGATTACAAATATAATGGAATAGTTTATATACTTTATTTTCATTTTTTTTATACTCTTTATCCTAAACCCATAGGCACATAATAATAACAAAATAAATTATTAAAATATATTTGGTGGAAGGGATTAAATTATAATGGATTTAGTCACGTTACATTTGTTTTTTTATATTTAATTTGTTATCTTCTTTCCTGATTGACTAAATCTAATTAACCCTGCATTCACAGTTAGCGCGGATTTGATGCGAAGTATATAAAAAGCACAGTGGTGTCTGAAGGGTAAAAACCATCAGCACATCATTTTATATAATATATATTATTAGGATATTATCTTTATGGTAACAAGTGAATAGCGACTAGTAGAAGAAAAATAAATAAGCATAAATGAACTGAATCGCATTATTTTTGTGTTATCTGACAATTTTACCTCTTTCTGGATATAAATTAAATGATTTTATATATTTTTGTTTTAATTTTTCTATATATCTTTTTATTTAATGTTTATAATTATTCGAAAGTTTCAACCTTTAGAATTAACCTGCTAAATTTATATAAATCATATCTCCTTGTGTATGTATTTTATCGCACCTTTTTTAAAATATATTATTTCATTCTTAAATTTCGAAAATAGTCGATTTCTCGATTACTCTAAGGCGACTTTTTCCTTTGGTGGTGCCCAATTTGGATGCGTAAAATTAAAATATTAAAAAATTGATAGGGGAGAAGATTTTATGAGCCAGAGGTTCTTGAGAGCCTTGAAGTTTAATTCTAGAGTGCTCAACTCTATTGATCAATTTTTTAACCAACTATCCACATTATACGTATGCAACTATAAATTTTTTAATATATAATAATATATATATAAATTTTATAACAATATATATGATTTATACCCTCAAAACCAAAAGTAACTTTTTTAAATTGCTGTAATTTATCAAAAATAAGAAAGGTTTATCCAATAATATCGTATATAAAAGATTACACCCTATTCGATATAAATTTATTCTATATTTGAAATTTATTTAAACTACCATAAAATTAAAGTTTAAAAATATTGAGGGTCTAGGCCTACTTTTAAAAAGTTCATATGAGCTTTCGAGCTTTATTTTAAAATTTAGCTTTGTTTATTGAAATTTTGAATATGGTAAAATATTATATTAAAAAAAATAATGCATTAATATATTTAATGAAAATTCTTCCTTGTTACCCGTTATAGAGAAAAAAACTTAGGTTAAATACAAAAGAGATATAAATCAAGATTAATGAAACAACAAGATTTTAAATTGTCTACATCAAGACAATTTTTCAGGAAATAACAAGAAACTATATTATACAATTATCTAATAAATGCATTTAAAATGTTTAACGGGTCTTTGTCCCATGTAAATGGTTGGGCACTTGGACCCTGTTGCAACTTTATTCCATTCTTTATATGTTTAAATTGACAATTAATTTTACTAATTATTTATAATTATTTTCCACTACTCAAAAAAGCCTCATAGGAAAGCTCATCCTTTCCCAAATCTTTTTTTCGAAAAAATTTTATACTGTTAAATATTGGTTAAGCACAAACTGACTTTTTTCTCTTTGTTGGTGCCTGGATACACAAAAAACCCCATCACATCAAAATTTTATAAATACCATTCCTTACAAACGCCGTAGCGGGCAGGGAATCGCCCCTGAGCCGCCAAAATTAGACCGACTTAGGGGCTGCCAAATTTTATTTAAAGTGAATTGAAATTTAAAATAGGTATAAATATTACAAAATTATGCTTAACATTATTAAATTCAGTCTTTTGTCACAAATTATATTTTAGTACAATGTATTGCATATACTCTATTTATTCACGAATCTCACTATGGCGAGTTAAGGCTGCCCATTTATTTTTACCACGAGCCGTTAAAAGTCTTAGCACGGTTCTTTATGCAGCGGATATGCTATATTATATATTTAAATATAATGTTTAAATAGTTTTATGCACATAACATGTCAAAAAGTGCATTGCCATAAGGCCGGGGTTAGGGGGTGAACGAGTGGGGTAAAATAAGTAGATTTTAAATGTCACCAAATTTTGTCTCCTATGCATTTGGATAAAATATTTTTAAAAATTATAGACCCGCAAGGCTGCGCAGAAATTATGTCTTTGGACTTAAAAACAATTTTTGCCGGATCAAAAATATATAAACACAAACCCGAGCTTAGGCTCTAGGCCTTAAAATCAATTTTTAAAACCCGGACTATACCAAAGCAAATATTAAAGTTTACCTGCAGTGCCGAAATATGTTCACACATCCAATCCAGGCCTGTAAATTTTATTGGGTAACTTTAAAGGTGACGCTATCTATTGTTATAGCGGCTAGTTTTCACTTTAGAATTCCTGACGTTGTTCTGGTTCGGTTTGATTCGAATTCTTTCTTTAAAAAAATTTATAATAATTTTTAAAAAATAGATTTTATAATCCTTAGGGTAAAAGTTTATTTGGAATTTATTATTTTAGTATCTAACTAACTATCGGTGTAATTACATTTTACAAAAAATATCTCTTGAGGAAATTAAAATTTTATTTTTACCAGTAATAATTTAATAGAAATATTTTATAAAAACTTTTTTAAAAATTTTAAATTGAAAATGAGTTATTTTTTTGTTTTTAGTACACCATAAGCCATAACTCCATATAATTTTTTTTTAATATTGTGCAATTATTTCCTTATTTGAGTTTAATATTTCTAATATAAAAAAATTACAGGTTGGACTATTTGGTAATTTACAAATGAAATTTCGATCCAATTCATAAAATATTGTCATAAGATAGGTCGTATGGCCCGGCAAGTTTTCTTTGGAAATTTTGGCTCGACCTGTATTTTTTACCCCGCTCGTAAAATATATTTTATATAAGCTGTCCCGGACCTGTCCTGCCTACAATAATTTTTTATGAAAGTAAAAAAACATAAATTTTTCTAATTATCAGCTAAATCATTTTTAACTTCGGCCCACGTTTTTTAACAATTTGCTTGGCATGAAAGTTATATACTAAATATCTTGTAACCTGAGCGTACGCAGCGGGGTAGGGGGGGCTGGAGGACAAATCCCCCCCAAAGCCAAAAAATGCAGATGCCGGATATATTTTTCAAAAATATTATTGTTTCTATTAATTTATATTTGTTAATACTTATTCCTATCTCATATTAAATATTTAATTACATTTATTTATCACATTCATCTACTAAGTTATTCTATCAATTAAATTCGATTTCAAGTTTTCCGGCGTAATATTTACTTATTATTTTCAAATTTATAGCGGCGTAATATTTATCTACCATTTTCAAATTTCTAGTCAAATAATAATTATTTAAACTCCTTGACCAACAGGGAGAAAGAAATTGCAATAGAGTCTTCGCCATCAAGCAGTAACAGCTTTTATGGAGTTATAAGATCCGACTATTTGCTATTACTGAAATATCACAATGCCCTGAAAGAAATATTTCCTCAGAAGCAAGAAAATTATTGGATTCAATGCTTATTCCAAATTATTTTTTTTCTCATTAGAATGTATTATTTAATTATACAATTATATGTAATACTTTTAAAAAACATGAAATTGACTTGATTAAGAAGATGAGAATATCGGAGAGCATTTTATTAGAATTCAAGGAAATTAGGGCTAATGTTGAAGATGAATTTCATATTTTATATGTTATTGTTGAGTCAAAAGCAGAGCTTTACGTGTTTAATATTTGTCTCCTTCGACTTGCAGCAAGGCAAGCTCTTCGTTAAAACATTAATATAGGATTAGTAGAAGAGTATTATAAAACAAATGTCCCCTCTCTTAGATACTTATAACCCAAATAAATGAATGGTTTTTAATTCATCACACAGCACTTACCAATCTGCAGATATTATTTCCACAAAAGCCTTACCAACCTTTTTCAGATGGTGATAGAAAAAAAAATATTTGTTAGATTTTTATCATGAAGATGTTAAAGTATTTTATGATGCCTTATTAGTTGAATAACTATGTTTATAAAATTAACTATGGTTGATATATTCCCAAAAAATGCCATGGATGCTTTGCATTTCAAACACATTTTAGATTATATTCCCAATGTATTAAAAGGGTTTATATATATTAGCAACTCTTCACATTAGTAAACGAATGAGAGAACATTCTCTTTTTTAAGAAGAATAGCCCTGCAGAGGTACCATTGCAAGGCACGGCCCGGATTTTTTTTATGATTTTTTACGGCCCGGTTTGGGTTTTTTAAAAAAATATTTAGGACCGCCCCGGTTTTTTAAATAAAATTTTCAGGCCCGGCCTGGATTTTTTTAAAATAAATTATATTTCTTTTTGATTTTTATAGCTAATAATAACGATTTCAAATATAGGCTGTTTTAAAATATACATCCCGGCCCGGTTTTAAAAAATTTTCAGTCCCCGCCCGGGTGTTTTTGTAAAATAAAATTCGGGCCCGGCCCGGGTATATTTAAAAAATTAAAATACGGTCCGGCCCCAGGTCTCTGAGTAGATTGAAAGGTTTGGATCTTTTGAATATTCATAGGCATTTGACGACATGCAAGGATGAGATAATTGAAAAATTAGCTCAATCACAACGAAGATTGGATTTTACATGTAAATATATAACATACAAAATACAATTATTCAACTTTTTGTGTATTAATTTATATTTCCAACATTTAAATTTTTTATATATATAAATTTTAAAGGCTCAAAAAATTCAAATTTCTATTTTGGGTCTGATTCATATAGTGGTTATATTCACTTTATATTTTATAATTCACATTTATTTTAAAGTTTACCGCCAGTTATTCGTTTAATTTAATTCACATTTATTTTAAAGTTTTTTATATGAAGGTTTATACATATAATTTTTTTATAATTCACATTCATTTAAAATTGTGTATTAGAAATAGTGATTAGTTCTAATAAATTTATTCTTGATATTTTTAAAAAACAATAATATTTCTTAAAAAAATTTTATTATCCCCCCCCCCAGACCAAATTCCTGCGTACGCGCCTGCTTGTAACAGTACAACGCTTTTATAACTCACACAATTTACCAACACAACTCTAAAACTAAAATTAGTAAACTTTCAACTGCAAATTTTATTGGCCAAAAAAATATATACACAAAAAAAACATTAAAAAAATAAAAAGTTGCTATAATTATAAAATCTCGTTTTATACTTTTTTGGGACAAAGAAATCACGAGTTCTACACGTGATATATAAAATCAGGTGACTATTTATAAATACGATAAATATTAAACTAAATAATTTTTAAAAATAAATATATTTATACGAATACATTAACATTAGTATCCAATATAATTTTAAATAATAATATAACATGCCTGCCACTAACAGATCTCAACTTACTCTTTAATAGAATTCTCTTAATTTCTTAAAACTTACTTACTTACTCTCAATTACAAATATTATCTTCTTAAAATTATTTCTATTAGAATTGACAATTTTTTAAATATTTTATTTAAAAACCCAAATGTATAAAAAATTTCATCAATAAAACAAAGGAATCTAAATTTATCGAAGAGAAAAATATTTATTAAAAAAATAATCATTTAATTTTTTAATAATAATATTTTTCATTTTTTTCACCAATGACTTTTTCTTTATATATTTATATATGTATATAATTATTTATTAATCAAACGAGGCGATGACAATGCCCTACATAGAGCTCACGGCACCCATAATGTTCGCCCCGTTGTGACTTTAGAGTATACATACTTTTAGAAATCTAATTTATCGTGGTTTCTCTCAATCATGTCAAAATTCAGTTTTATAAATTTTAAATTTCAATTACTAATTTTCATTAATTCCAAACTATTATTATCTATTAACTATAAAATATGATTTAAAATTTACCAGAATATATTTTTTTTTCTTCTGACCCTTCGATTCCTTATCTGCATAATATAGAATTCCATAATATTTCATAAAAACTAACATAAGAATTTATGCTCCTTCCAATATCAGTGTTCGTATGGTGGTTTCCTTTTAAAAATTACATTATTTTCGCTGAAGTAAGCATTGGCTGGATCGTTTATGATCGGATATTAGGACCCAACGTTAACGATTCGCCTCCATAGTCCTCATCGAGTTTCCATATTTCTCATAATTTCACTTTCCGTGAGTTGATAATTTATATCTAATTAGCACAATCAATTCTTGGTTTTTTTTTAAAAATAAACACTATTCCGCCCTTTTTCTTTATTAAACAAAAAAAAATCATCGCATATGATCATCGATCTGCATCCCATCACTATATTTAACATTCACTTTCCTTTCGACTTCACCGCTTTATTGAAAATTATCCAAGCAGAATATATTACACTTTTACAAAAATTTTAAACTCTTTTATGTTTCTTTCCTTTTTGATTTCAACCCACATATACATATTTGTGTCTACTCTTTCCCCAGTGAGTCCCCCAATTTTCTCCTTAAAATTTCCCCCGCTCATATCTTATACATATTTGGTGACTCATTTAAATCAAAAAAAATATATAATCCACTTCTTATATTATAAATTTCTGCATATAGAATTAAAGGATAATTTAATAGTCTCATAAATCAACTTATAAATTAATTTTTTCTTTCATTTCGAAAATCTATACATTTTAAATATTCACCAAATCATTTAATATATAGTCTCCACACAATAAATTAAAATATCAGCTGTCCTATTTAGTTCTTGTTCTAAACTCAATTTCAGTCACCTATGAACTCATATGATTTAATAATATTATCCAATTTGAAATTATATTGCTACTTAATTATAACCAAAAATACTTTCCAAATTAATTTTTTTTTTCTCACCAAAAATTATTTATTTTATCAACCATTTCAATTCTCTTTTCCTTCACGTTTTTATTGCAAAATTAAAGGTAAAAAAAAATTCAATATCTTTCTCCTTATAAAAAAAATATTTTAGCATCCTAGATATATTATTTGCAAATCATCGCCCTTTTAAGACACCCCCTTTATTTTAATGAACATTTTTTCTCGCATAATATTTATCGTAAATCTTAATCTCGAGTGAATATATTTTTCTCTCTTGGAGCCTATTCATTTTGTTTTATTATTTTCTCCTTCGCCTCCGATTTGTTATTTTAAACCATTAATACTCACCTCACTCCTTTTTTTTGCACCGCATTTGGCTTTTTTTTCCAACGTTTATTTTTTTTAAAAAATTGCTATCTCTCCTTGTGAACTCGAACGCTTTATTATTTTGAAAAAAACTATTTTAGCTTCGCACCATATTCATATAAAAATATTTTTTCTAGCATTTGCCATTTTCTCTTTTTTATTTATATTCAACGTTATTTCGTAATATTATTCTATACTTTCGCCGCTACATTAGTTTTCGCACTCGTTAATTTAAAATGCTCACTCTCGTTAATTTATAATGTTGGCTCCTACAGAAATTAATATACCTAAGCGCATTAATATACTGTTCTCGTTATTCATTATCACACTATTCATTGAAATTTCTAAATATTTGTCTCGCACGATGATTTTCATTATTTTAAAAAGGTACAACGCTCATTTCTAAACTCGAAACCAATATAACTCCACTCTCATTATATCCCTCGTCGTTGTTATATTTTTTTGTGCAAAATATATCATTATTCCTTCACAGATTGGTCGCTAAAATACCGTTCTTCTCTATGAAAACCAAACACTTTTAAAATTTACATCTCTTTCCCCTTTGAGCTCTAACTTTCGACAGAATTCTAAATTTCTCTACATATTTTCACTCAGATTTTTATTTTTCACTATTAATATAAATATCTCCCACACGTGGTATAATCAGTAGCGTTTCTACTTTATTGTTGGCACCATGAATTTAATATAATCATACCATCTGTATGAGAGTTTAGCGTCAGAAGCTCCTGATTCCTTGCCCTCATACATATTTACCTTAAACTAATGTATGATAAACCATCTAATACTAATATAGAATTCTTACGGTCCATTAAGGTACAAAATTTTTTAGTAACCTTATAATCTCAATTTTTAAAATTATAATAATATCAATTAATGTAGCCTAAAATTATATAAATATAAATTAATATATTCGAAAATTATATAAAATATCATTTAATATATTCTAAAATTATATAAATATCAAATATATTCTAAATTATGTAATATCAATTAATATATTCTAAATGATATAATATCAATTAAAATATGAAATAAATCATACTTATAATTTTGTATCCATTTTCAAATTTTAGCGCAAAATTAAAAAAGTATAGAAAAATCAAACAAGTTTGCTTTTTTATTAACGCTTGCCATAAAAAAATCCAACTTTTCCTCTACCATCTAAATGCATTATTAGTTTTAAAACGGAGCGTTGCAACGCTCAATTTATGCACACTATAACGCGCCATCATCCCACATTAAAGGGATTTGGCTCTGGAACTTTAAAATAAAATCCTAGATACGCCAATGAACGGGGACATTTTGTATTATCAGATTAACCACCTTATGAAATATACAAGAAATTCTGAATAGTTCAATATTTTTCATAAACCCAAACAAGTCCTTACCAGCCTGACCCCTACCGCTAAATCGGTATTTATCCTATTTACTGAACCTAAACAGAATTTGAATGGTGAAAGTTTAACTGACTTGAATCTGTACTGAGCCTCTAGAAAGGTTAATGAACCGGGTTGAGACTTTTAATATTTGCTGTTTTAAAGATATCAATCGATTTTGATTGGTTATTATCAGCTACCATTTTAAATCTTTTTGTAATTAACTATTTGACGTGTTAACTACCCAAGTTAACACTTAGTGCCTCAACCATAGACGATTTTACTTTTAGATATATTTTGCAGAACCGATAAGATTATTTTACGAACTGATCCTAAAATTTAAACTGTTATTTTTAGCTGAACCAGAATCTAAACAGAACCGATATTTGTTACAGTTCTGATCATTGATTA
The DNA here is from genome assembly GCF_954871325.1 of Gordionus sp. m RMFG-2023. Classification (NCBI taxonomy): domain Eukaryota; kingdom Metazoa; phylum Nematomorpha; class Gordioida; order Chordodea; family Parachordodidae; genus Gordionus; species Gordionus sp. m RMFG-2023. The sequence goes on along the minus strand of NC_088779.1, from coordinate 22,193,199 downwards.
ATCCTCTATCTGTCATCCTAAATATCTCATTCAAGTCAAAGATATATAAAAATTTGGATACCGCCAATATAACATTCGAGTATACAATTCCCCTTTCCACCCCCTCATTTATTTTTGGAAAATTGAATAAGATCTCCATATATGTCGTATAATATGGAATCCATCTGGTTTCGGTATCCCTCAAATTCATATCATTTGAAAGCGATTTTTGAATTTGTAAAATCTGATTTCACTGGAAATGTATTCCAGCTTGTTTAGACTACCCACCCTATAAAATACAAATTTGGCCATAAACATTTGTCATTTTTCCAATTTAATTAAAAATCTATATAAAAACAGATATAAATTAAATGCATTTCGACAGATTTAGTGCCACATTGTCTGAAATCGACAATGTGAGTATTCTGCATATATTTAAGGTCAAATAAGAATTTCAGATTTAAAAATCGCTCTCAGCAAAGGATTTAACATTGAGAATTCAGAAATCTCAATGAATTCCATAACCCAATGCGAATATTATATCTATATTTTTTTTATATGCTATAATATGTTTATTAAACAGGACAAAACACAGATTTTAAAATTTTCGTAAATGTGAAAAAAAAAATTATTTTGTTAACTGTAAAAATATAAAAAAAAGTATATTTTAAACCTTAATTTTATTATAACATTATATAACTTGTCATGAAATAATTTTTTTTAATAAAGTTTATTTTGATAATTATTATAAAATTATGTTAAAAGGTGTAAAATCTTTTTGTAACTTCAAAACAGAAACGGGTTTGGAATAGTATCAACAAATAAACTATAACAAAGTAATATGAAAATGAAAATAATACAAATAAAAATGTAAATTTTTGACATATAACTTACATTAGGCAATATAGTTTGATGATACTTGCTTTGTGTAAACTATAGTAAAAGCAAAGTTGACATGTTTTTTTCCGTTCGAAAATGTTTAAATAATTTTAGATCTCTTTAATCTATTTTTTCATTTCTTTTAACATAAAATAATTTAAATTGCAATGAATTGTCAAAAAAAAATTTGTGTAAATAATTAAAAAAATGTAGGTAATATTCTAGATCATTTTTAACCAATAATGCGCCAGATTGCGTAGAAAACTCCCTCTTTTAACCAATATTTTTTAAATCTATTTATGGTTTTATAAAATTGATTCGAAAAAGAATTTATATTTTATGAATATTAATACAATTAGTAGGAAACACAGGTATTTTCCACTGTTTGGTTTTTTATAACTTACCATTTAAGTTTATTCGATTATTATTAATGGGGTAATGGCATTAGCTCTTAATGCATGCTGCTTATGATTATTTTAATCAAGGCTTGGATTTGATTAATGCTTCCATTCATATTGCAAGCTTCATTGCACATTTGTCTGAATATAATCTAACTAGTTATTTTCAATCCCTATTCTTATTTTGTTTTCAATCATATATATTTTTTTTTAAAGATCCATTTATAAAATAGTAAATTATAGATGCAAATGATGAGTAAATAATAATAATACTCCAATAAAAAAACTATACTATAAAAAATTTTAAGACACAATAATTAAATAAATGAAAAAATAGGAAATAGTTAGTCATACTCCGAGCTTCATTTCCAAATGAACAAGATTTTCAAAATATTTGATATTATATGTGCGCATTTATTATATTTTTTCTTTTCAGCTATTCCTTCGAATCATGATTCTGGTGTGAGGGAGCAAAAATCAATGCAAGCAAAATCCCCACACATTTTGTGCCCTTATTCCATGTTATAAGGGTGAATCCATAAAGTCTTTACACAATTATCCTGTTTTTAAGTATTTATTATCTCAAATGCAATAATAAATATTGATTATGTCAAAACTGGATGTCATAAAGCTCCATCTTGTCGTATTTGTCTATCAGATAATATGCGAAAAGGCACATTTCACCTTTTTACCAATATACAATGTTTGATATAAGTATATTTGTAAGACAGAAAATTCCAAAGAGAAAATTATAAAACTGTATATACGCGTCGAGGCGAAAATGCAAATTTATAAAATAACCCTACTGAATATATCGAAAGCGTAGTTAGTCATAAACAGAGCAAAATTAACAAAATTTATGCAATATCTTATAATAAATCAACTCAAACAGTTGAGAATTCCCCCGTTTATCAACATGTAAAATGACAAACATAAAATTCAGTTTGATTTTGCAGAAATTAACTATTTGGTTTTCAATTTTGTAGCGGGCTTTAGTTTAGTAATTGTTATTAAATATGATATAAATGTGAGCTAAGTTGTTTTTAATAGGAATTTATTGTTTTTTTCTTTAGGTTATTATTATATAATATCTTGCCACGAATGCACTAAGCTACCAGTCTATAGTTCCAGATAAATTAGGTTAGGAAGAAGTTCTATCTTCTACTTCTAATCTCTTCCATTTATATACTTACATTTTATTACTATATTATCTTTATCTTGGGCTTGAATGTCTGCCAAGAAAAAATAGGAAAAATAAAGAATAAAACTATTCATTTGTTTACGAAAAGAAAAATTATAATTATGCCCTCATTTTCTTTTGGTAATCATTCCCGGACTTAATAATGGAAGATTAAATATAAACAGGGACCTGAAACAAAGGCATTGCGCGGTGGTGCTAATATAAATTTAAGTGTCAAAAAACCCTCTTAAGACAAATTTTGCAATATTATCTATTCATTTTAAATATTTTTATAAACAGTTATAATAAAATTTTTATTTAAATTTATATTTTTGGAACATTTCAGAACTGTTCCGAGAAAGTTCTTAAAATAACTGTTCCCGTTTCGTTGTCGTTCCATAATTTTCTCCAATTTCCGTTCTCGGAACATATCCGAAAAGTTCAATTCTATCTCCCTGGATACAATTAATAAAGAGGAATGAATATAAATTTATATTTAAAAAAAATATTGAATATAGTTTCATTTGTTTAAAATATCGCTATTTAAATTGATATCTAGTATTATATTAATATATACAGAGAATGGCAGTGATTAAATCTATATACAACCATGAAGTGATATTTGATAAGATTAAGGATTACAGAATATAGATATGCAAATGAAAGTAATAAGTTACATGATATTAATTAATACCTATTTCTTTCTTTTCAATGTCTTCTTAAATACTTATTCTGACATAATTCATATCATATTTCTATTTTTTAAGTTATTATGTGATATGATGTAATATGATGTGTATAAATTTATTATATATAAAACTGTATATTTATTGTTCGCTATTTCAACATGATCCTATTGCAAATAATGTAATTAATACATTAATAATGAATGACATAAGAATACAATATTAATTAAAATATAATTAATCTTATAATTTTGAGACTGTTCTATTATCCCTAAATTGAGAATTTATAGTAAAAAAATTTAATTAATCAAATAGGTAATAATCCCATATTTTTTATCTTATAAATATTGAGTATATAATAATATTATCGGAGAGACGTTCGTTCTAATATTAATTTTCTTTTATATAATAATTCTTTAAAAATATAATAAAGTAAAATATTTTACAATAATTCTTCAAAATATCTGTGACTGAAACTAGTTACTCCAAATATAAATTAATATATATGGACACACTCTTAAAATGGAGGTATCATTTTATGTTCCATAAAAATAGCATATATAATATTATGCTCAGATTATTTATTTTATTGGGTCTACCTGTTCTAGAATCTTTGGGACAGCATAATTTATAGAAAATTTAAGCTGTTCAGGCTAGTTTAGTTAAAAGGAAATATATTTTCATTTTATTAACAATTTTACTGATTTTTGAATAACGATGGTCTGCTATAAATTTGACGTATTACTACAATATTCATCAATTACAGAATGCATTAAAATATTGTTTACAAAATATTTTTCATGCAAATGACAAAGCATGTAACGCCTTTAATCAAATTATTGAAATCAACCTACGTTTTATCACGGAAGAAAATCATTAGTATATGCACACGTAAATGATATAGTTAGAATACAGGGATTCGAACCCGTACCCGGGAGAAGAAAACCCGGGTTTTTGAAAAGAACCAGAACCGAACATGAACCCTGTTTATAAAATTTTCAAAACCCCGAACTAAACCTAAGAATTTTATTTGAACCCGGGTTCAACCTGGTTCAGTGTATTGTTTAAAATCATATAATATATTTGTATAATTGTAAATACAAATATTAATAATTTAATTGAGATTTTATATTTTCAAATTTCCAATAAAGTGGAATGTTAATATATTTTAAACAACTTAATTCATTTACGCCATTTTTAAATTTTTTTTAAATACTCAAAGTTTCTTATTGGAATGTTAATAAATTTTAAACAATTAAATTCATTTACGCCATATTTTTAACTTTTTACTTATTCTCAAAGATTAGAAAGTGAACAAGTCAAAGTTAGAATTAATATATTATTAGATATTGTTAATTTAAAAAAATCTAACTTAAAAATTGTTAAACAAAGATATAGGGCAGTTTTTGTAAACTTTTGTATTTTTAACTATATTTTGCCTATAAATAAAATAAAAAATTTATTTTTTTTACCAAATTTATGTCTAGTTTTTTAATTATGATTTAAATATATAATTTTTTTTTTATCAATTCAAAAAATCTTAAACCCGAGCTGAACCCGAAACCAAACCCGGGTTCAAAAATATTTCCCTGAACCGAACCCGAGCTAAAATTTTGATGGTATCATTTTAATTGTAGGAATTAGCGAATTAGGAATAGAAGTATCTTTATTAAATCAAACAACGGTAAATTTCCAATAAAATAATTTTGAATAAAAATTATATCACTAATGTAAAATAATATCAACTTAACGTTGTTTGTTTACAGAATATTAAATCATCGTAAAAAATAATTCTGCATTCTAAAAAAAAAATTGTAAGGGGGGAGCTCACGAAAATTATTTGGAGAGGGGGGGGGAGCATGATTGGGTAAACTATTCATAAATGTATTTTAATTACAAATTATACTAATCGACTTTCCAAAAGAAAGTTTTAATACTAAAGGCTCCTATTTTCCATTTCAAAAATTAATCAGAACTACAAATTATTTATTAAAAACCTACAATAAATTACAATTAGTATATAGTTACTCGTTTATACTAATGGACTTTCCAAAAGAAAGTTTTAATACTAAGAGCTCCTATTTTCCATTTCAAAAATACTCAGAACTACAAGTTATTTTTTAAAACCTACAATAAATTATAAATTCAGTATAGATCTGAGAAACTGATAAAGATAATATATATTTGTAGAAGCTTATTTTTGTTTTTATATTGTAGGATTTAATATACATTATATTTCTTTTTTATAAAAATTTAATAATAATTATTTTTCAAATAAATTGATTTTTGAAAATTCTGTCGATTAGATGTGGATAACAATGCTGATCAGAATAGACGTTCCAGGGAAAAGCATGCAAGACAACTCAGAGCTTGGGGGGGGGGGCTAAAAATAAGATAATGAAACCGGGTCGGGCTATAATTAAATTTTTAAAAAATTTTTAAGTTTCAGGAGTATTTTTTTTTTAAATTGGACCTTATCAGAATCAGATTTAAAAAATTTATTTTCGTTTCGCTTCTTTTATGCAAAATGATAAGATTTAAATCTCTCTGAAATTGGGGACACCGCAAATAATAATATTTATTTTATCCAAAAATGCGATTAATTATAAAAAAAATAGTAAGAATATATTAAAGATAACATATATTATAATATAAAAAACATGTAGGCTATTTTAAAAAAAATTTTAAAAACCATATTAAATTTTAAAAAAATATAAGGCTAGAAATAACAATGATTTATTTTTTTTAAAAAAAATAAAAGAAAGCTCTTATTGAGATCCGAGGAAACTTAAATATTTGCCTAGAAACATAGCTACTTGTATTGATTGTAAATAAAATTTTAAAAGAGGAAAAATCTTTTTCTAAAATCTTAAAAAAATCATGGCCTAGACTTAAGGACCATTGGAAGAAATAACTATAGAGATAAGAAGATCTAGAAGGTCTTGGTATTTTATAATTTTTGATTGTACTAATCAGGTTAATTTTTGGGTTAGAAGGAGAACTGGGAGTCACGGGTGAAATCCCATAAGGTATTTTCCTCTAGACCAAGAAATATTGGTAAGGCGATCTAGTCTTTTTTATCAGACAGGGATAAGCGAACGGTTAGAAGAGATTAGGGTAGTTAGCCAAACCTAATTTATTCGAGATTATAATGTTAATAACTCTGTTGAAACTGAACCGCCCTTTAGATAATAAACAACTTAGACCATGCTTGCCCTTTCGATCGAAATATATCCCGCACCCTTTACATTTATGGGTAGATATAGGTCGCAGCCTAATCTATACCCTAGGGTAACTCAGCTTCTGATAGAAGATGGTGAAGACTATACACTAGAAAAGCTTCGCGTCATTCGTGACCCGAGTAGAAGGGCTCAAGATCTAAAAATAAATTCAAATTTGGGGACAAAAGTTGAATTTCGAAAATAAAAAGTCCCAGGTATTGGTTCCAGAATAATTGATTATTTTATCATCAACATACGTAAGAGCATCTAATTCAATATCATTTTGGCAGCCAACAAGGAACATATGGTTAAGTGCAATTCTGGGTAAATTGTGAATATAGTTATAAAAAAACCTTATTGGACAATTATATTATCTCATTTTTTATTTCGTAGTATATAAATAATAAAGCTCAATAGTAAAGGCTGGATAGCGTTACTAAGATGGCGGAATTAGCAACCTAAGCAAGTTATTAAAAAAATGCCTTAAATTATTTATTTAATCCATTTAAGATGGAATAAAAAATGTTAAACAATTCGAAGAAGATATTTTAAACTTCAATAAAGATTTTCCTAGTCTTGGATTGGTGTTTACTGCTTTAATAAAAATTTTATTCTCCACTTGGTGTCCTATAAAATATGGCTATGTAGAGGATAAAACTTTACAATATTCTTGGGAAAAGTCAATTTTAAATTAAGGTAAGTTAGACTTATGAGTTAAGAAATTGCTTATTGGAAAAAAATCACTAGCAATGGATAGTTATTAAAGTTCAAATTTTTAAAAAAAATATATTTCACTGAATTTTCGGTCCTATTGTGATGCATTCTAAATTGGCATAAATATAGTATAAAAGCATGAAATATTTTAGAAATATAAATGTTTTAAACTTCTTTTTAACATCTAAAGTCGTTATCAAGCTAAATAATATGAAACACTTATATTCAATTAATGTGAATAGAGAATTAGAGTATATAATCTGGGTCTTCTTATATAGATAGATTCTATTTAACTATTTTCTTATTTTTTAAAAATAATTCTTAAATTATATTTTGCATAATATATCATTTTACCTATTTTTAAAGTCCAGGTGTAAAATTTATATATTTTAAAAAATAGCTACTAAAACCAAACAAAAAATTTTGTCAAAACTTTATTTTACATAAATAAAAATCCAATAAATATCTGTTTAATTATAACATAAATGATTAAGTTTTTTCTTATGCTTTTTTAAAATAAAACTAAAAATTGTAGGCATTGAACACGAATTTTAACCAATAACTCTTAGAAGTCTGCAAAAGTATCTGGGGTTTGCCAAACCTGAAATTCAGCCCCGATCTAAAAAAAAATGTGGTGCCCAACCCATTCCAATACAAACTGAGCAGGCATTATAGATCAGTATAAGATCCAGGAATACACACAATTTTTTTCCTCTTCATTGTAATTTTATTTTTCTTTCTAGTGATGTTAAACGGCTCGATATGAGCTTATTTATTAAAACGGCCAACTCAATATTTTAGACAGAAAAATATTGCATACCTAGAGATTTCGCTAATAGATAACCAAACATTTGTACCATCTATATACACAATCTTTAGGCTTGTGTAATATTTTAAATATTGAGTTATCCGTTTTTAAAAATCGGTTCAAATCGAGCCATTTAATAACACTATTTCTTTATTTGTTCTATTATTATATAGTACCGTGATTTAAATTATATTATTCGAAGTTATTTCATGTAGAATAAAAATAATAAGAAGAAATTATTAGAATAATACCTAGACTTTAAAATAATTTTAAAAAAAGGGTTCTATTTTATTCTCTAAATATCATTATCTAATGTTTTGATTTTTATATACGAAAAATTAATAATATTTATTAAATTGGACAAAAATTAATATTTAACAAATAATTTTTATAAATTTAAAGTTTTATATTTGAAATAATGTAATTTTAGTTTTATTTTTAACAAATGACAATTTTTGATAAATTTTAAATGTTTTCTAATGTATGATTAAATATCTTTCAGTTATCTATACATTCCATTACGTATATTCCATCAAAATTTTACCTATAAGAATAAATTTCCCAGTTTAATAAACCTAAGATTGATTTCATATTTGTAACGGAAAAAGGAAAAAGGAAAAATGAAAATTCTTATTATTTTGTGCTTATCATTATTGGTCGCGAGTTCTCCGAGTAAATGATTAATATAAATTTAATATAAAGTATATCGATTTGGAGTGAAATCATCATAACTTGATATTGATGTGTTAATAAATTGTTAATAAATAAGTCTTATGCCTCGTTTACAGTGAACTAAGAAAATAGTGCGACATCATATCACGCTACTTAAATCGAATTGTAAAAATATATCTCGTTAAATTATAAAGCTATGCTAGTGTTTAGCTATTTAACATCGCTTAGCGTAACCATCATCGCGGTCACTATAAATGGGGCCTTACACTGCATTTAGAGTAAGCGCGATTTTCGCTACGTAATTTTACATAATTAAGCTATTAATTAATATAATTTTTAATAGCGTAAAAAACATATGTTGCGATTCGATTACGATTAATTTCGCATTGCCTGACCATATCGCGCTTACTATAAATGCAGTGCAGCATTAGGGGGACTTTATTTTAAATTTGATGAGAGTATATATGTTAGAGGTAATGTGTTTTTTCCGGCAATGTGTTATTTTTTCAGCTTTAAATCATTTTTTGAGCACGTTTTATTAAATTTAAGATGATTTTACCGGAAATGTATGCCATCATGTTTGGAATAACCTACCCTATGAATTTTAGATAATTTTATCATAAAATTTCTAACTTAATTTAATTAAAATTCGTTTTACCATAGATTTTTGACATAGATTATAAATGACTTGAAAATTAACGGTAAAATTACCTACAATTCCTAATATAGGTATTTTAAACATGCTGGAATAAATTTTTGGCAAACTTGTATTTTTAAATTTTAAAAACGCACTCAAAAAATGAAATAAAGTTGTAAAAATAATATATTGCCGGAAAAAAAAACACATTACAGCTATCAATTTAAAATGGATTATAAACTATTAAATCAATATATTTAATTTAGCTATAATGATTATTTTTTTTCTTTTGTAACTCTGGTATATAAGAACGATTCACACATTTTTTTTTCTTCAAAAAATGATACTTTTCAAAATATTTGAAATCTATTTCCTATTTATTTTAAACGCCTTTATTTGAATTCTCTATTACGGGATTGCGCTCTAAATTCTAAAATACAGTGTTGTGCAGATTTAATTTCCATATTTTTTTATTCATTATAAATAAAATTATTTAATTTGTTGATAAGAATATATAAATATACTAGTAGATAACTCCAAAAATGATGGGGAATGATAATTTTCTTCTTACTTTTATGATATTGTTACCTGTTATTTGAAAATAATATCCAATTTTTATTTTTTTTACCCATTCCCCCTTCAGGCCAGGTTCAATCCATTAAAACTAAGTGTAAATACTATGTTTTGAGTAAAAATAAATTTAAAGCTTTTACTTGATAATACCAATATTATTTGTAAAATATTACTGATTACTTATACCTAACTAGCCGGGGAGGGGGGGGGGCAAGGAGAAATCCCCCCCCCTTCAGAAATTTATCACTTTTTATGAATATCATTTTAAGCTAATAAGAAATATCCCCCTTAGTCCTCTCTACTCCCTGACCCCCAAAAATGTATGCAAATATTTTAAACAATAATTTGAAAGAAAGAATGTAAAAGTTGATATTTTTTTATAAAACTATTCATCATAATTTATACATTTTTGGAAAAAAGCATTTATATATAAAAAAAGTGAATCATAAATGCTTTTTAAGAAATGGAATATAAGCCAAAGATAAGTCTTAAGACAAAAGTGAAATGTATTATAATTATTAATAATAGATCCATAAAATTACTAAATAATATAATATATCAAATATTATTTTTTATAAAGTGAGTAATTTTAATTTATTTATCTTAATAAAAGTAAAATATAATTATAAAACTATTGAATTAAATCATAAATTAAATAAAAAAATTAAAGCACAATACAAACAGTGGAATATTATATGTCGTAGATTTACAGTATATCTAATTTTATCAATTATCATATGACAATCAAGTAATTTTTACCAATATAGCGAATTATATATTTTACATATAAAATATTGATAAGGACATCAGAAAATATCTTTTAAAGTGGGATGAATAAAATAAAGATTAATTTTTAATATCATTTTTAATTTAAAATAAATAGATGGCGTTAAATAATTGAATGCAAATTGTTGCTATATTTATTATCAAGAGCCTTGATTAGTAAAATTTGTTAAAATATTAATTGTAATAGGTCAAATATGTCTGTAAGTGGAATTTTACCTATTATTTTGTAACTAATTCTATATAATAGAGAAATATCAACTATACGTTTACTTACTTTTTATAAATAAACTCCTTATACTTGTTTGGAATAAGTGATTACCATGCTTTTGTATTAATGTATATACAAGTAATTTATTATATTTTATATAAACTTTTAAAAATATATTTCATATCTGTTCTAGGCTTATTTTTTTTATTAAAATTAACCTCCTATCTTGTAAAAATATTTTATGACTATATATAGACTAAAGTAACCCGGCCGAAGGACGGGGAAAAGCGGGCAGAAGCCCCGCCCAAAATGGGGTCTGGGGGCGAAGCCATAACTATTTTTTTAATTCCCCTCCCCTTAAGAAAATTCTGGCTACGCCTATGATACCTAATATTTAATATTAAAAAAAATTCCCATGCAAAGTACAATGCCATAATAATTTTAAAAAATTCTTCCAAGCCCAATGAAAGATGATAATAATTTTGGTAGTTGAGAACTAAAATAAAATATTTAAATAATCATAATGAATTTAAAAATACAATCAAAATTCAGATTTTCATGGGCCTTGGTTTTTTGATCAGGCCGAGTCCAGGCATGCAAAAAAATTTGTTTTAGGCCAATATCTGACCCATAGTTAATAATAAAAAAATTCTCAAGCGCCCAAGCTCATAATAATTTTAAAACTATTTCCCCAAACCCAGCCCAATATAATTTATAAAAATATTTTCCAAGCCCAGCCCAACCTATAATAATTTTATAAAAAAATATTCTCAAGCCTGGCCAACCCATAGTAATTTTCAAAATTTTTCCTTAAACCTGGAAGGTAAATCTCTAAAAACCATATCTATTTTTTATTCTATTTTAACCCAGCTCACCCCTACTTTAGACAAAGGCCAACCCATTAAGACTAAGAGTGAATACTATTTTTTTGAATAAAAATATATTTAAATTAGGTTTTACCTGAGGGCCATATAAATATCCTGTGGTAAATATTATACCTATGCCTAATATTAAAAAAATTCCCAAGCCAGGTCCATACACTTGCGAAAATTTTCTCAAACCCACCAAAGACCATAATAATTTTGATAGTTGAGAACTGAAATAAAATATATTAAAAGTCACAATGCATTTATAAATACAATCAGAATATGAAAGTTGTATGGGCCTTGGTTTTTGAACCGGCCTGGCCATGTCTTCAAAAGAAATTTTCAGGCCAATTTCTAGCCCATATTTAAAATTAAAAATTTTTCAGAAATCTAAGACTATATTAATTTTGAAAAATGTTTCTCAAGCTACGTCCAAGTCCATATTATTTGTGAAAAATATTTTCCAGGCCCAGGATAACCCAGAATAATTTATTTTTATCTTGGATCCAGAAAAATAGGTCTGATGTAAGGGTTTATATAAAGTAAATCTTTCTAATATGTACATACTTTATTTTGCCATTGGGAAAAATTTTCAAAATTATCATCAAATGAAGCCGAAATATCTGATTTACCTATCATTCTACTTGTTAGCTCTTGGTATTTATATGAAATTCATGAATACATATTAAAGTACCAAGCTGAAAATATGTTTATCCTAATTTAATTTTAAACAAACCACCACCCTTCCAAATGATTTATTACTTAGTTACAAAATATAAAATTAAATTTAAAACATAAGATATTCTAAGTTAACAAATAATAGGAGGTTAACTTCAATCATAATTAAATTATATATATGTAAAACAAAAAGCTTATACATTTAATCAAAAATGTTATAATAAATTATGAATAACATACATTTTACAATTATGAAGTTATGAGGAAATATACAACACTATGGAATGCATGTAGAAAGGCCGAATTTTCAGAAAAGATAAAAGAGATGCAAATATTTACTTATGCACAAAAATTACCTAATTTTGCAGGACTATTTTTTTTATGTGCTTACCATCTAATGAGCCAAGGCAGTTTGGAAATCCATGTTTCTCAAAATATAAAATGTTTTATTTTCTCACTCTAAAATAAATTAAAAATTATTTATTAATATTAAAAATTTACTTTGATATAAACTACTATTTCTGAAAGTGCCATCATCACATCTATATATATATAACTTTATTAATTGAAAAAAATTGCAGATTTTGCAGGACTTTTGATTTTTATGTGCTTACCATATAATGAGCCAAGGCAGTTTGGAAAATCTGTTTCTCAAAATATAAAATATTTGATTTTCTAATTCTAAAATAATTAAAAAATATTTATTAATATTAAAAATTTACTTTGATATATAAACTGCTATTTCTAAAAGTGCCATCATCACATATCAGCTAAACCAAGCCCAAGATTGAAGAAATTCTCCATATTACAAATCACATGGGAATTACTATTGGCTTAAAATTGCTATGATGATTATCATTGGACAAATATTTGTTAAAGAAACACTATGTTAAATTTGATTGACATTTTTTGAGGATTATTAATAATAGATTATTTTAACAATTTTTTGCAAGTCAAATAATTTTATTTTCAAATAAATTTAAAAATATGGAAATGTTTTAAATTTAATTTGCACAACACTGTAAATACAAAAAAAAACATCTAAAAAAGATGAAGCAACCCCGATAATGCATTTTATTTAGCCATAATAAAATATGTAGTGTGTTACATATGCAAAATATAAAAAAAAATTAAAGTAAGTTCTAAGCATAAACCTTAAATATGCATATTTTTTCTAAACATTGACTTCATACATAATCAATTAAGTTACTATATTTAAAATGTCCGAAATTTTTTTTTAGAAAATCTTAAAAAATTAAAGAAAATGTCTACCAAAATTCCTCTTATTACTAAAAAGCCCTTGATAACGACTGGAAATCCTAAATCACATAAAATTATAAATAGATGCTCGGACAACAAAAGTGTTACTTATGAAATCGTGAAAGTGAGATATGGCGCTAGTGCAGTTCTTAACTGTTCCAAGATGATCAAAGCTATGAAATTGATTAACAAAAATGGCAAACTAGTATGGTTCAAATCCAGATGTTACATGATGAATTCACGAGTGAACGTTGCCCCTGTTAAATCCGATATTTCGGGAAAATATGGCGAATATTTGAATCTAACTTTCACTCAATTGGTAGGGGATGATTATATATTTTCCTGCCGATTTAACCCACGGATAGGAAATAAGACTAAAAAAAGCGGGCCGATTGTTAATATTCTAAAATTTAATATCTCTGTCGTCCTCAAAGGTAAATTTTTTTTAAACATTCGAAAGATAATGATTAAAAACTTTCGCAATAAATAAATACCACGTTTAAAGAGAATAGTAGAGAAATGTTAACTAAAATCAAAAAATAAATATTACTATAAAAAGAGTTGATATTCGATTAATAAATTTAATCAAAAATATGCCAATTGGCTTAAATTTAGGTAAGACTTAGAAGCTAATTATTAGCCTAATCAAGTAATTTACAAATTAGCATAAATAAATAAAGTGATTTACTTTTTATTTTTGTCAATATCATCCTTTCCTAAATAGTAAAAATCTTTTTTGTTATCTCTTTTATTTTCAATGATACATAAAGTTTATTTGGATCTTTTTTAATATATGTATTTTTCGTATTATAGCAGATAAAATAATTCCGGTCATTAAGATCAAAGACACGAAAAAGTCACCATCGTCTATCAAGATGGACAAGATTAATCTTAACACAATCAGTTCCGACATGGATATAGGTAAGGTCACAAAGCAAAAGGGTAACACTCATGTTTTGTACGCTGAAATCGGTGAGCAAAAAAGTTTGAATTGCTCTTTTTGGACAAAGAATGATCCGAAGAATGATAAGCCCGGTAAATTGGATTGGAATAAATTGTTACCCGCGTCACCTTGCATAAAGCAACGGCTAAATAAAAAGGCCGTGGTGGAGGGAAAAACTAACAAAAAATTCGAAATATTGAGAATCCCTAACTTCGAAGTCAGTGATTATGGGATATATCAGTGCGAGGGTAGAAAAAATAAAGCGATAAAGTCAAAGTCTAAAGATATATTTGTATCAACTTATTTCGTGATTTTGCCAAAGCTAAAAGGTTATATTATATTTATATTATTGTTGATAAACTCTTAAATCGATCATTACTAAGTAAAACTTATTTATATTCTCTGTTTGTTTTTGATATGCAAAGTGTTGTAACTTTTTTGGTCATCCAGATTGTTCCAACATATAGATCTAATTTGTATTGATTCCTTTTTAATCGTCCAGTAAAGGGTCCCGGATTTTATGGTCGGGTGAAGTGGATCGCTTAGTTAAAAAAGAAATCTTAGAATTATTACTTTGTCCCCCAAAAGTACAAGAGGCCGAGGATCTTATGAGCCCGGGGTTCTTGTGAAGGCTCAAATTTTCTTCTAGAGTTTTTAATTCTAATGGTTTTAAGAATATTTGGCTATACAAAAAATTTGATCTGGATTCCATATAATAAATATATAGATTTAATTTAACCCTTAAAAGCAATATCAAATATACTACAATTTTTCAAAAATAATAAAATAATATTCAAATAATCTAATAACTATCTTATTACAATAGATTATCTTATTCTACATAAAATTATATCTTTATACAAAAAAAATATGTTTCAACTACCTTAAAATAAAATTTTAAAGATAATGAGGATCTCGCGCTAGTCTCCAAAAGTTCATACGCGCCATTTATGCAGATAGCTATTTCAATATTGATAATTATGACCATAAATTGATTTTTAAGTTTTATAATATTATTTTTACATAAATAAATATTTAATAAAAAATATATAATTAACAAAAATTATGAATTTCTTAGTTCATAGTATATAGGTACAACCTTCACCGGGTTTACCTCATTTTTTCCTAAAATTTCCTTTTCGGTAAAAATTATTATAGCTAAAAGTAGAATACATTTTTTTAATAATTCTTTTATGATATAAAAGTTAATAAAATGAGATAGATATTATTTATTAAAAATTATAGTCATTTTGATTATATTACAGTTTGCCTTTTAGGGCTGACGTGATCCCCTATCTCCCTTACCCGTGTTGCCATCCCATTTTAACATGTACTTTAAACGTGAAATTGTAAGTTTATCTATAACATTTTTTTAATCTGAGCTAACATTTATTTACACAGTAAAACTTGTTTAACATTAAAAAATATTTCTTCCTTTTTAACAACCAATGTTTAAAATTAATTTTTAAACTTATCAAATTATTTTTTTTAAAAATTTGAATGTTGGTGCAAAATTTTTGGAAGATTTGAAAGTATAAGTGGTAATACTGTATTGTATGGATAAATCATCAACAAAAAAATAATACTATATCATACTGACCAGGCAAATTTTTTATTTAATCATCTTTATTTCAGATTCTATGAACCTTAAATCTCAATAATGATAGCAATCATAAAGACTTACACTAAAAAATTTAAACTTAAGATCAGCCATGCCCCCCTCTTTTTCTTAAAGCATATGGACGTCTGTAACATTTTTCGAAATGTTACGCGTACAAGTACGTGCGGCTTGCCCACAAACGTGTAGAGGGCTCCTCATATTTTTTAACTTTACATCACAATTAACTTATGTTCCAATTAGATGGAAATGAGGAAAACCTAGCGTAGCTCTCTTGTATTCAACGTCATAGGGCATATGCGCTATATATCACGGATCACGGAATACAAATTATATAAAACTTATTCTTTTTCAGTGTTTAAAGTTAATTCTAAAGGCTACATTTGAAATAAAAATTGAAAGCATTTAAAATTTCTTTGATAATTAAAATTAACAAAAACATTCTTCGTATAAATCATATAAGGTTCTGAATCGAACGGATATAGTTACTCAATGAACTCTAGCCAAGGATTTTACGATAGGAAAGAATCCATGGGTTTAAATCTTAACTCCAAGGTAAAATTGGACTGCACTGTATGGCTCAACGCTTTAATTGGTAATAAACTGAACGAAAAATCGGGTAGCAAAGCCGGTAAGAACTCTCCTAAAAGCAAATACGATCTGCATTGGGAAAAGATAGCTGATATGAAAACTGGTATATCCCCCAAAAAGGGTATTCCTAAATCGTATAAAGTTAAAAAAATCAAGGGACCCATCCTGAACATTGCCCGCATAAGTAAATCCGACTACGGCACCTACCAATGTGTATCTAGCCCTCCCATCTCTTATAACTCTTTAGCGGTATCCAAGATCATAATTGTCGAGTTAAACGAATTCAAATCAGAAAATTTAAGTGATAGTATGGAAAACGATATCGATGATGACTTTAAAGGATTTTCTTTTCCATCTTTTCGAACGCCAGATATAAAATTTCCTAATTTCAAGGACTTTACCTTACCTCCTTTTCCAAAATTCCCAACCTTTCCACCACATTTTTTTCCGAATATCAATGTCCCAGATTCACCGAACGCAAGTTAGTTTTTTTTTAAAAAAAACATTTATCTTCAAAATATTTATTTTTATAATTATTAAATCTATAATAAATAAAAAATTAAATAATAGATCCCTCAAAAATACAAAATAATTTTATTTAATGTTTTATTTCTATTCATTTTATATAAAAAAAAATTACAAAAAGTTGTAAAAGCGTGGTCCCAATTCGTCAAGATAGGCACTAAAGCGATATTAAATTGTTCCACTAAATTTAATAACTTGAACTCTAACATGAAATGGGCTAAGGTAATACCTACAATCTTGAGTGGGTTGTTTTTAATTTAATTTTATAAAACATTCGAACTAAAATTATAGTGTTGTGCAGATTTAATAGAAAACATTTCCATATATTCTAATTTATTTATTTGATTTGTAAAAATTGAAAAGAATGTATAAATAATATTGTTATTTAAACAATTTTTGCAAGTCGAATAATTTTTAGACAAATTAATAATTATGGAAATGTTTTTTTTCCCATCAAATTTGTACAAAACTGTATATTTTGCCATAAATATTATTATATAGGCTTCCCTTTCAGAGGCATAATCTTAATGCGAAACCACTTATAACTGATTAAATTTAAAACACAAAATATTTTTATTGGTACTATTAAAATTTATAAAATCATATACCATTATGTAACAAAAGAGTTTTTTTTAAACATAAGTCTAAATATGAATATTATGAATAAGAAAATCATTCTAAACAGAAAGTACTAAAAATATATATAAAAATCGACTAAATAAATGCGTCTAAAAAGGAATCATACCAGGGGGGAATGGTTTCACAAGAAATGAGCCATAGGCTTCTAGAGAGGTATTTTGAGGTAAAACCCCTTATTGTGATATCCAAGTCGAAGTTATTTATTTCCCCATCTCCTAAAATGCTTAATATGTTGGTGGGAGGCCGGAGTATTTGTTTTTAAAAATTAGTCCCATAAACCAAAGTCAAGTAGAATTATTAGACGGCCAAGAATTCTATACAGGGAAAGTCCCAATCTAAAAGCCAAAGGTAGGTCGCTAAACTGGGGTATTATATGGCCTTTTGATAACGTTGATAAGATTATAACGGGGCTAATGTTTACAATGAGTTATTTCCCATGTTATAAGTTATTTTGCAGCAGTTGATACGACAGTTAGATGTCATTATATAAATACAAGGCAACAGTTGTTTAGCTGAGAGGAGAAGCATGAGGAACTAATGATAACCAAGGCATTCACAGCTCGTTTTGTCTTTCAAAATGATCAAGTTATTATTAAATTATTTTGTGAAAATCGGCATTTAGCGCAACGGGCAATTTATTTACTAGGCAGGAATTAATTTAATATGACATTTATTTTAAAATGTATACCAATATAGGATAAGATTATATCCTTCATTTTGTTGGAGGCAATTTTGTTTCAGTTTATAATTATTTTAAATTCAAAAGGGGACAGATTCCAGGCGACCCTAACGAAGGATTGCTAGAGGGGTAATTTTTATAATTTTTTTCATAAAAAACGTTTTGCAAGATATGTCAAACTAGAAAGGTTTTTAAAAAGATAAACATGATAAGAAATTAGATACAAAAATACATCTTCACACCAAATTTAATGTGTTTATGCTCAATGGTTAAAAAGTTATTCGCGTTAATATTGTAATTGTTTTAACCCGGTCGTCATATTTGATTTAATAATATTTTTAAAAATATACATATAAAATTTTAGAGTAGAGGGCCCATAAATTTTCTTGCGAAAAGGGTTACTAGCCAGCTGAACCTTTTCTTGAAAAAAGGTATAATCCTATTTTCTAATACGGGATGGAGCAGTAAATAAAACTTGGAAATCTGAAATTACATTTTAAAAAGAAATATAACAACGCATGTGCAGTCTTAAACTAGTAGCGGGATGGGCAGGGTTAGCTTATTTTATTTTTTATAAAAAAGATTTAAATAAAATAACCAAACTAGGCGCTAAAATTATTTGAAAAGAAAGAACAAGTGAGTGGGCAAATATTTTTAAACCAATAGGTAAACGAGGATTTTTTCCCGCCAAAATCATAGGCGGGCGGCGAATCAAATTTAAATCAAGGAGGGTAAAGTATAAACCAACTTTTGGAGACCTTTGTATATTCCAAATTTGCGATAATATTTTTATACTTTGAAAAATTAACACATTTATAATTACATGTTTATTTAATTATAAAGATGAGCAGAGTAGCTAACTTTGATAAAGCCCCGTCCAAAAGTGTTCTGAGGGTAATCTCGAAAGTGCGAGACAAAGATTTGGGAATTTACAAATGTTTTTCTGCTTACAGGAACCTTCAGTTTGAAGGATATATCTTGCTGCATAATAACAAGCTTTTGAAAAATGGTTTTTTTAAAAATAAATATATATTATCGATTAAAGTATTAATATTTTTTAAAGTAAAATCCCTAGGTGAAAGACATATTTCTTCTACATTTTTTTATAGCTATAATTCTATTAATCAGGCACACCATTGGATATTTCCCCGTTATTACAAAACCCTCTTCTATTCGACAAAATCTTAATTCGCGTTAAACCTAACTCAGGAATAAGTATAAGTCTTAATTGTCCTTTATACGGTATAAACTTCCCAAATACCCCTTGGAAAAAACTAACGAGTTCGGAGATTAAGGGAGTAGACACTCATAGTAAATTAGTAAAAAGACCTCAAAAACCGATCAAAAAAGCAAAATATCTACCTAATGGATCGCTTTTCATGTCGAATATAACCAAGGAAGACCTAGGACTGTACGCTTGCTACTCACCCTACGACGATAATCAACAAGCGTTCGTGGAAGTAAAAGCTATGAGTTCTAACATCACTTGGAACTTTGAAACTTTCATAAAAGCCATCAGGTTATTGAAAGCGGAACTCAGTATGGGCGAAAACATCATGCAAATAAATATGTTACCGAGTAAATATATATTTCGTCGCATGACTATTGTTGATTGTTGAGGAATTTTTTCAAAAAAAATAAAATGAGCGAAAAGTGAAAGTAATTTTATCTTTTTTAAGTAGCAGAGCGAGTATATTTTACTGGATGGTTTATACATATTTATTAAAAAATAATATGATCAAAATAAAGAACCAATAAACTAGCCAATCAAATTATTTTTAAATAACCGGCGAGTGAATATCACGTTATAAAACGATTGGGCGGTCTTATGGCTAGACCCGCCATATGATATAGGGTTCTAACTCTAACTACCTTCCTTTTTTAGACAAATCGTTTTTCTGTAAAACTGAATGGATATAAATACGGATAAATAGATTAATTAGTATCTAGATATAGATGCACCTAAAATTGATTTTTCCAGATAGATTTAAGATATCTTTTTAATATAATCATTATAAGGTTGCATAATGTCAAAATTGACAACTTATCTTTAAAACTTAAATTAAAGCTTTCATCCCCAAAGCATCCGTTAAACCTTATTTTAGCAAAAGAAAATCGTTAACTGGTACGCTGGAAGGTAAGTAGGGTAATCTTTAAATATAGGAAAATCACAACATTCATTTATAAAATATCATTCAAATTTTGATGGGTGATAAAATTTATATCCATATCCTCTTGGAGGTGTTGAAAAGATATATTAAATTTTTCGATTTTTTTCCTGTTTCTCTTTGGTAACACTTGGAAACTTTGAAAGTTTCATCGACTAATTTTGTGTAAATTCTTTTTATTTTCCGTAAATGAAAAATTTGCAATTTCTTGTATTGATTGTTTTATCTTCTACTTCTTCTTTATCAGTAACATTAATATTAATCATCTAAAACCATATATTATAAAATTGTAATACAAGTTACCAGAGTTGTTAAAAGATACTTCTAAAATGGATCTAGATACAGATACATCGTCTAATAAATTATCTAGATACAGATACAATTTTTATTTTACCCTAATTTAGATTTGCATAATCCAAAATTAGGATTCTATTGTAAAATTCATGAAATGAGGTAAAAAATTTATTGACTCGATATCACATTTATCAAAATATAACTAAAATAATGATTTTTAGATTTTAATATTATAATATATGAAAATATATAATTATAAATAATTATTCAATTTCAGTAATAAAATATTTTCAAAATTTTGGTCATTAAGGCATCCTCATTTATCTGTAAAAACATTTTTAGCGCTAAAAATCTTTCTACCATAGCGCTTGAAGGGATTGTGGTGTTATATTTTATGAATAACAATTTTATATCAGGAAATTTATTTGTGGTGTTAATGTTTTGATTATTTTTATAAATCAAGGATTTTCAACATTTGAAAAAAGCCAGCTATAATTCATCTAAAGTAGTCGGGAAAAATATCATCGGACGTTGAGATTAGTCCAATATTTTCTTTAATGGATTTATTCTCTTTTCCCTTTTTTATTTTTAACAGTGTTTGATGTTTTCTCTTATAATTTAAAATTACAAATGTAAACATTAATTTAGTATCTATACTCTTAAATGTTTTAAAATGTTGCAAGTTGAGGTAATGCTAACTGATTTCGTATTTTTTGGTAGACAAGACAATTTTACTATCAGAGATTTATTTTCATTGGCCATGGAAAAACAACGTCTGAACTTATTGATTATTTTCTTCATCACTATTAATATTAATCTAAATAAATTTTTAAAATTAGTATAATAAAATAAAATTAACCAATTCCATTGAAAATAAAAATGGAAGATTCAGATGTATTGTAATCAAGTATCCGGAGTGAGAATGTGCCGCTAAACCGTTATAAATATCTGAACCGTAACCGAACCGATATAATAATTTTTTAAATGTAAAAAGTTAAACCGGTTACAGCCAAAATAAAATAATTTTATATTTTTTAACATTCTTTTCCTTGGGATGTATTACATATTTTACCATTTTTTATAATTATTAAATGGTCAAAATATTTGTTTAATATCCAAAAAAAGTATGTATTATTTTTCACTATGACTTCAATTGATCCACAATTTTTTAACAGCTTCATATAGTATTAGAGCATTCCTATTTCCTATATTTTAGTATGCAAAATATCTAAATAACCAATTTTTGATTTAGTTGCATTTAATTAATCTAAAAAATCATCAGTTTTAATTTGAATATCCAGAATTTTATAAACTTGCTCTTTTAGTACTTGCGTTTCCCGCAACACAATTTCTGTTAAAAGAGCCTTTTTGGGGTTAAAATTTGTGCAACTAACAAATATGACTTATATCAGAAAATATATTACTTACACGTTTAAATAATGTATTTAGAAATGAGTTATGATTATTGTATATTATTCATAGATACTTATCATAAAAATAAATGAATTTCATCTATTTTATAAATAAGCAATATATTAACTTAAGTGATGGCAATAATTTTAATAAATAATATTCATAATCATTATACGATGGTGTTGCTTCAATAAAAATAATCTTGAAAAAAATTTCTAACCGTAATGAACCTTTAGCTGAACCAACCCGAAACTTTATAAAATTTTTCTTAAAAACCCTAATCGAACAGTAACCATTATAATTTTTTACATACTGAACCATAACTAAACTGAACCGGTATAAATAAAGGTTCGGGTCCCTGATTGTAATATCAAAATTTGTCTGGTTTATTGATAAACTCGGACATAATATTTAATGAATATTTATATTTTTTTTTTATATATAAGTTTTAATATTTTTTTATTATAGTAGTCTTAAAATTTTTCAATATATATATATATAAATTATATGCTCATATAAAATAAATTAAATTTTGCATTCAAGTATATTTATTTATAATATAAAAAAGCGTTAAATAAAAGTATATCAAAATGTATGTTAAAAAGTAACTAAAAACAAATACAGATACCTCTATAATAATATCTCGATATAGATACTTTTTAAAAAATCAATCTTGAAACAGATACCACATTATTATATCTAGATACTTTAACAACTCTGCAATTTACCGTATTTTAGTCATTCATATCCGTAAAATAAAACTTGTTTTTAATTAGAAATAAATAAACTCGAACAGATATCTAATAAATTTATTACAAAAATTAGGATTAAATATAAATATTTTTAATATAGTTAATTAAACGTAAAATAAAATTGTATCGATTAAAGGTATTTATAAATAAATATACCTGGATAATATACATTTTTATCGAGATACTTTTAACAACTCTGATATATAATATCAATTACTCAAGAAACAAAGTTAAACATGACCCAAATAAAGGTGAATCGCACGGTGTTCTTGAAAGAAAGCGAGAAAAAGGTCGTAGCTAACCCCACGTATGTTAAAGAGAAGGACACTCTGGTTCTCAAATGCCCGGCTAAAGTAGCGAAGAATGTAAAAAACGCGAAAATAAGGGTGCAAACTAAGAGAAGTATAATAGAATGGAAGAGAATTTTAGCAGACGGTGTTAAAATGCCAGATATTATGCCCAAGAGAGCCAAGATTACAAATGGCGGATTTACGCTCACTATTCCAGCTATCAAATCATCCGATTACGGAATATACAAATGTTTTAGCGCTAATTCTGAACACTATTTCTTAGTGCATCACAATAATATGCTCAAAAGTAAGCGCAGTAGTTTTTTTTTGCTATTTTAAATAAATAAGTTAAATCTTATTAACTTTATCTATCGTGATGTAATGTCGTGTTATTCTTTCGAGGTTAGCATGAATGACTCATAAGTTGATCGCTACATTTTTGTGATTAACCATTTTTTTTTAAATCATGCATAGGAATCGTGTATATTGCATAGTTTCATAGGTCTTTTCGAAAATCAACGAACTGTTCGTTGTATTCGTATTCATACGAATAATAATTTAGTAAGTTTCGATTCGAATTATTCGTTTTTACCTTATTAATCACATTATCTGAAACATTGATAGGTAGGTTATCGACAAGTGACTAAATTTTATTATAAAACATATTAAATATTCGATCAAATCATTATAATAATTCGATTGGACTAAAACAAATTATTCAAATAATTCGTCAATTATTGTAATTAATCGTATTCAAATCGAATAATTTATTCGAATTCGAACAAAACGAATAATTAAATATTCGTTACTACTAATATTTGATTTGTTTTGAATAGGCATAACCCCGATTAAAAACATACGTAAATAATATTAATTATTTATATTTAAATTCAATTTTTCTTTAAAAAAAAAATAAACCCAAGAACATGGTGCTACCGATCTCGATTTTTAAATATCAAATAAGAGCTTATCACATAATTACAGCAATCATTTTCAATTTTATATTGTATACATAAAATATTAAACATATAATATTATAATATTAAATTTTACCTTCATTTTGTACAAATCACTTTTAAATAACAATATTGGGTAGATATTTTTAAAAAAAAAATGCATACAAGTATAATTTCTAATACATAATTTATTTCACCTTTTTTTGACAATTTGCATTAATTATTTACTGGAATATAAATATATGGATCGAATTTTATAGCGTATAACCGATTTGTAAATAATATTTAAAATCATTTAATGAATTTGTATTATAAATATGTTTTATATAGTATAATTTAATAGGTAATAAAATGAAATCTTCGCAATAATTATTTAAATCCTGACTCTAATTATTTTTTGCGATATATATTATGTTGTACACCTATTTGACCCATATAAAGTGTTGCACGAAATGAAAAAAAAATATATATGATGAAAAGCTATATTTTACATTTGAAGAGGACTAGATTTAATCATTTTCAATATTTTTTTTTAAAAAAAAAATTTAATTGAAAATTACTTATAATCATTGTGAAATTAGATTAGTATTGTAATGCTCGATTTTTTTTAAAAAAAAGACTAACGTTTAGAAAACTTTCTCGTAGATGGCAAAAAAGTTAGGACATCTATTAAAGAAATTTCGAGGCATACGTAATATTAGTTTGGCTAAAATCTTAATTTAAAATTGGTAAAATCGCGAGCCATTTAACAACACTAAATTGGACCCCATAAAATATCTATTGATCTTGATTTGGTAATTATAATTACAAATACCTTCTATAACTACCAAAATAAAAAGACAAAATATATTATTTATAACCTTTATCGATCGTTTAAAAAATAAAGTTTAACCTAACACATATTTTAACCAAAAAAAATGTTTTAGATAAAATAATGGTTTTACAAAAAATTTTGTTTAATCTTAGCCACTTGTGCTTTATCATAGCCAAGTATGGCAGCCAGTGCGTTTATATGAGCATCTTTAACATTCGTTTTCAATGTCCCATTGTTTTTATGGATAGAATCTTTAGGAATATCACTATTTATACAATTCTCTGAAGTGACAGGGTTAGAACTATTGCAATGGTTATGGCTATGATTTTCCTTATGAGAAGCGGTTGTCAGTAAATGAAATATGACATCTTTAAGGAATTTCAGTTTCGTTTCGATTTCAATATTTCTGTCTGACATTATTTCCAAGGTTAAGCATCGTTCGTCCAAAGTTTGGAGGGTTAAATCATTGAGATCGGATACGGAGATAATAAGAGAATTAGTTTTTGTAGACAGGTTCGAGAGGTGAGAGCAAAAGCTTGATTTGGGGTCGACCATTAGAGATTGAGAATTTTGATATGGGTACTCAATATTTGATGAGTAGTGAGGCTGAAGAGATTTGCTGACTTTACAAGGGCCATTACCAAGAAAATATGAATTTTTAACTGTTGTACAATATTTAGATTCTATTGGGTTATTGTTATAATCTTTTATGTGACCTAAGTCATTTGAAACGGGATTTAATGCTAAAGTATCATTACTTTCAGTAGATTTGGAATCACAGAGAGAGCTAGCTGGATTATGGTAATAAGGTAACATAGGATTCTTCTTTAATCTGGCAATGTTAGAAGGCAATAAAGTTGTATTTGATCTTAGTTTGAGAAATACTGGTTGGGTATCTTTCATTTTCTATCAAGTAAATAATTTATTTTATATACTAAAAAAAGTGTAATAAAAAAAAAATATGCTTTTAGGGTCATTCCATGTTGAATCATTCTCCAGGATCTATTGGGATTTGAGCGTAATTTACATAAAACTAAAGTAGGCGCAGTGTTAAATTTTCACAACCTCGCTCTTATATTTTTAAAGATACCAAAGATCGAATTATATAAAATGATCACCTATTTTTAAGATTATTATTTGTTTTACAATAAAAAGAAGATTTACTAAAATAAAAATACAGAATTATAAATAATTATAAAAATTTTAAACTATGGGCAGGTTAAGAAATTTAAGCAATGGGCAGATGGGCTTAAAAAATTTAAATCATTTTAAGTAAATATTAATTAAAAATGGTTCTTATGAACTTTTTGGATATTAAATATTAAAATGTCCTTTTTTGGTATCATAAAACTTTTTTTGTATATTTAAAACTACTTTGATGGAAACAACAAGAAAGAGATTTGCCAAAGCTATCAAGATTAGCAAGAAAAATATAGGCAATTCCTGCAACTAGTGCTTCTTCTGAACGAGAATTTAGCATTGCTGGAATTTAGAACAAAGAAGAACATATTTGAATCCAGAAAATGTTGATTCATTTTTTATTTATATTTTTTCATAAGTATTCATAATTTAAATTAATTATTTTTTCAAGCTTAATATAGTATTTCCATAATTATAAAACTTCTTGTAGAGGTGTAATGCTGAAATAATTTTAGTCAACCCATCTTTTAAATAGATAATACAAACCACCAATCCAAATCATCAAATTATATTGGGGTTAGAGCTTCCTCTTAGATGATATGATGGAAGCTAGATAAGTAGCCGAGAAAATTATTGTGAGATATTAAATTTCTAAAAGATTTATCTTCCATTTTTAATGATACATAAACTTAACTCATATCAGAAAAACATTTAAAATCTTTATAAGAAATTATGCAAATATATTGAAGCCTTGAGTTATTTACATGGCAAGGATGCCATAAAAGAGATGAAACATTTTGTAACTATATAATAAGAAACAGAATGATATGAAGAAAGCAAATAAGATTTTATATATAATCGTCGCACCACCTCAAGTTGGTATATTATATCTTAAAATAATAGTAGTTTGTAATAATATCAAAAATATACTCGTATTAAAAATTTAACTCAAAACTATTTTTCAAAGAAGAAAAAATTAGCTTTCCTAAAAACACGTAAAAAGGAGAAGAAAAGATATCTAATTTATTACATCCAATGAATAATAAGATGTTTCATTTTAATAATAATTTAAATTAGATAGCGTTAAAGAATTTAATGCAAACTGTTACTTATATTTATTATCAAAGGCATTTATTAGTAAAATTTATTAAAAAATAAACTGTAATTTATTATATAACTGTCAAATACGTCTGTAAAAGTGGCATTTTACCTAATATTTTATAATCAATTATATATAATAGAGGATTATTAACAGAAATCTCTTATACTTATTTGGAGCTTGAAAATATTTTTAGAAAGAGGCATGGTAATTAAATTTA
Source organism: Gordionus sp. m RMFG-2023 (assembly GCF_954871325.1). Lineage (NCBI taxonomy): Eukaryota > Metazoa > Nematomorpha > Gordioida > Chordodea > Parachordodidae > Gordionus > Gordionus sp. m RMFG-2023. The sequence goes on along the minus strand of NC_088779.1, from coordinate 22,165,513 downwards.
AAAATGAATACTATAGTTGATTAGTGATTTTAAACTCGGCTAATTACAATATTAAATTTGTTAATTTTCAATTAATAAATTATTATATTATTTAATTAGGGTTATATAAAAATCTAAATATAAAAGTCAATTAAGTTTCAACTGTTAATGCTAATTTAGTGAGTGATATTGATATTCTATTTTTAATACAAATTTGATTGAAAGCTGACATAGTGAAAATATAATTTATATGTATTAATCTAATCTAATAATTAAAATAGTATTCATTTAATAAAAATTTATATAGTCTTATTAATTTTTAAATAATAAAATTAAATCTATATATTACTTGATAGAATTATAAAAGAAATCGTTAAGGAGGCAATGAAAAAAAATTTATTTTTAGTTCATGGGGATATTAAGGAGCCATTAAATTAAAATTTGCTTCAGGGAGCTATTCAAATTTTTCAGAGTGCTCGAGCTCCTGCGCACCCCTTCCTAGTGACGCCACTGTATCTATCCATGCATTCATTTGAAGGATCTGCATATGGTTGACCCTCTATATTTTCTAAATGGGCAATTAACCATTCTTTTAGCTTTAAATTTTGTGGCAGATTAATAAAAGGCCAATTGAGCTTAAATTATGGGTGAATTATTGATGCCGATATATTATTGTCATCGAAATCTATAATTTTTATTATATGCATATTGTTATGATCTTCATAAATAATAAAAATTGTATTTTTAAAAGAATTAATTACTTCTGAATGCCTCTTTAGGTTTGAACTGCTAATCTTTGAAGAAGATATCTTGTTTTTGCATAAAGAGAATTTTGCACATTGTATGGTTACTTCCATCCATTTCACATAAAGTAAAATACTTATGTAAATTATGAAATGGTAAAAGATTCTCATTCTCACTTATATCTGCTATCACATCAATAGAAGTAGATGTATCATCTTCTAAATTTATAATGGAGAACATTATTAAAACCTAGAATTTATATTATATTATAATATAATTAATAAATAAATAAAACTTGTCCTTACAAAAAAATTGGGATTGTTGAAATATAAAATCTGGTAGAATGGTGGTTTATAAAATATGATGTAGATAGATATTTTTTTTAATTAATATTTAAATTTCAAAATTTATATTTTATTTATTGCTTTTTAAGTAAAAAAAATAATTTTTAAAAGGATTGGGATCTAATATTTAAAAAAATGATCTCGATCACGATCCACATTTTAAGGTCAGGATCTTAAATCCTAGAAAATTGACAAATTTAGGATAGAATCCAGGTTCGGCGATCTTTTGATTTGAAACAAATCTGCCTATATACAATAGAGTGACAACTTATAAATGGTGCCTATGTCTATATGTGTTGAAGATATGTAGCCTTTAAAGTTTTTTTTAATATATTCAATTCATTAGGTAATGACAAGGGCATAATATAAATAAGAATTTTTTTATAAAATAATTAATTATGGATTCTCATGATTGAATTCTTATGTCATTTTCAATTATATCGTTTTCTATTATTCTATTTCAATTGTATTATAATGTATAGTTTTTGTTTAGTAAAGTAAATAAGCAAAAAATAATGTCAGTTAGAGTAAAGCTAGAATTTTAAGTTATTAATTTATATTTTATTGATTAATATGTTTGATTAATTAATTATATTCTATATAAATTAAATTATCTTTTGATTTGAAACAAATCTGCCTATATACAATAGAGTGACAACTTATAAATGGTGCCTATGTCTATATGTGTTGAAGATATGTAGCCTTTAAAGTTTTTTTTAATATATTCAATTCATTAGGTAATGACAAGGGCATAATATAAATAAGAATTTTTTTATAAAATAATTAATTATGGATTCTCATGATTGAATTCTTATGTCATTTTCAATTATATCGTTTTCTATTATTCTATTTCAAATGTATTATAATCCCAAGTTTTTGTTTAGTAAAGTAAATAAGCAAAAAATAATGTCAATTAGAGTAAAGCTAGAATTTTAAGTTATTAATTTATATTTTATTGATTAATATGTTTGAATAATTAATTATATTCTATATAAATTAAATTATCAAATATAAAAATTAAAAAAATATGTATCATTTTTAAATTTAAACTGACTAAGATACAAACCTTCAAAAAAAATTTATCTTAATGATACTTTTCAAAATATTTAATAAAAAATACAAATATGCAACATACAACAATATGTAATAATAGTTTTACCATGCTGTTATTATATTTCAAATATTGAGAATTGTATAAGCCTTTAATATATTTTTCGTAATTGTTCAAACATGTAATATCATTTTTAAATGAGATCAATAAATTATTTATAATATTTTGCTTGGCAGTTAATTCTTTAAATAATAAATGGGTATCTTCTGAAAATAATTATGAAACATATGTAGATATTTTTATTTCAACCTAATTTTGTATAGTTTGGGCAAATTATATCAAGTTTGTTCTTGAGCCTAACAATCTTTAATAAATAGAAATAGAGTTAACTGTTGTATGAATATAGTTGTTTTATTCTACTAATAGAAAATGTATAATAATTATAAATATTAAGAATCAAATGTTGTATGTGTATATTTGTGCTTCATTTTATTAACAGTAAATCTATAATTATCATAGGTTAAAACATACTTCATTTTCTAATTGTTCAATTTTCTGCTTTTGTTTGAGATCTTCTTTTGTATATTCCTTTACTTTAGTTTTATAATTTTTCAGCAGTATATTCTTTCTTTGTAATGGAGTATGATAAATATTATTTTCTAATGAAGTCTGGCAATGACAATGATAATCTGACTTATATATTTGTCCTATAAAATGGTCCTATAAAGAAAAACTCGTATATTTTTACTATCATGAAATGTCAAGGAATTAGATGATAAATTGTAAATATCAGATTTATTAATATCCAGAGATTCTAGGGACTCGCAATTGTTTAATGACATCAATATGCTTGTTTTGTGACACGAAAATTGTTACATATGATTTTAAGGATAGATATAGACAAGGTTAGGTATTTGTAAAAATATTTTAAAAACATCGTATTTGAATTGTCGACTCAAAACTGACTGGTTACTAAATATTTGAATGATCAAAGGTGCTAGTAATATCCCATAAAAAATGTTCATTTATATGCATATAAAACAAAAATTGGATGACGCCAGCAATGTAGTATTTATCATATGGTCTGATTATCCGTCCAACAAATTTTAAAAATATTTCTTTAGATTGTTTACAAGTAATTACAGTGATATAGAGCAAAAGTAAAGATTTCTAGATGGATATTACTATGAATGCAGTATTTAGTCCTCGGTAAGTTTTTCGTTAGCAATCAGTCAAATCACATTATTTTAAAGATATTTTTTATGACGTTTTACACGTGATTTTGAAATGTCAACAATTTTTGACTCCACCTATTTTAATATGTCAAAGAAACTTATCTTTTTTTATTTTTTATATATATTTACACCAAAATATTAAAAAAGCGCTAATCAAACCAATAATCATTCGAGTTTCCTAGTATATTTTAATATTTATGTATTTAACGCCCCCTTTGGATATATATTTATTAAATTTGAAAATTATGTTTGAGTTATTATTAGCTAGCAAATATATTAATATTAAATAAAAATAGATTTATATGTAAATTAATATTTAATATCAAGTTTTATTTGATAAAAAATTGTTAACAAAGATTGTTGTTTTAAAAAAAAATATTATATAATATGCATATTCAAATTCTTTTCAAATATTTTTTTCAAAATATTTAAACAGCTTTTATAATTAGTTAAGAACTCATACCATTCCATATCATAGGTGTACTTTGATATTTGTTTAAATAAGAATTAATAATTTTTTCTTCATAATTTGAAAATATTGATGGGTTATGCAATGTTATGTTTTAAATAACTGGAGTTGTTATTTATAATGATAATGAATTGCCTATATCTTATATAAATAAATCCGATATAATTTATAATTGTGTTATGTATTTAAATGAATATAATGATATGATTAAGAAGTTCAGTCAAGGTAAAATGTTTAAAATCCTAAAATTTAATAACATAAACAGTTATTATGTTATTTATTAGATAAAACAGGAAGAAAATTGAAGAATTTAGCATATTTTTTGAAAAAAAAAATATAAAAATAATTAAATATTATATCTCAAAATTTTTATTTAAAAATTAAAATTTTAATCAAGGATAAATTTCAAAATGAGGGAGATCACTGCATGTAAACTAATAAATTTCGGGAGTTTCCCGCTAATGGGTGGAGATTTGGCAATCTTGGTGTCAGTGGCAGGGCCTAGTTTAAGGAATAAATTTTTAAGGGCATATATGAATTTAATTTTTCTTTTATCTCTGTTACCATAGTATTTATTTTTTTACTTCTATAGATTTTAAAGAATATCATATTCTTGAAAGAGCAATAAATAACCTGTTTAATTTCTTTTTACAAAATGATTCTTATTTTGTTTTATTTAAAAAAAAAAAATTTAAATCAATAATCTCTTAACTTTATACAGTATTTTAATTTAATATTTATTTCTTTCTTCATGCTCCTACCCCCCCCCCTCCCCCTACCTTACTTTCTCCTTATACTTTTTATAATATATAATATAAATATTATACAGCCTCTTATATTTATTTGTATTAAATATTAAAATAATTATTCTTTAGATGATTAATGTAAAAAATATACAATAAAATATTATATTGAGTTAAAATATTATATTATATTAAACTAGTTTTGGTTTGACACTTAGTCTATAGATTTGGCAGACGAGATTGACCTATTTAGTTGGGTTGTGTCTGGCTTTTTTAGACCAAAAACCAGAGTCGTGGTCGTCTAAAACAAGCCATTTAGCCACACTACCATATATAAAATGATTCTAAGTTTACAAAAAAATATTATAAAAATATTTTTAATTAATGTAACTGAAAATCTGAATGCTATTGTAAGAGAGGACTATAGTAGGACAGCAGGTAAGAATTGCGCAAACCACTTTGTTATAGTTACTTTGTCAGTCAAATTAAAGTCAAGGATAAGAGAATATATTAAGTCAAAATTTCGCATGAGCCCCCCTTTTTCGGATTATTTAAAAAAATATTATTTAGTTTTCTCATTTAAATTACCTCTCTAATTATTATTTTTCATATTTCTACAATTATTTTCAAAATTCAACATCATTATAATTTACAAATAATAATTTTTATATGCAAAATTTATTGTGAATGAAACATATTATTATTTAATATACAGTATATAGCGTGCATCATTCATCTTCATCCTTTTTCTTTCGAGCTTTCTTTTTAATATTATTTTTGTGGGAACTTTTTGGCCTTTTATATATTATATTTAAAAAGGCATGAAATAAGATTATAAGATAATATTTATTGTTAACATATCAAACTAAAATCCAAAAATATGTCTCATAGTTATAATAATTATCGATTGAGAATGGTAAGGGGGAAAAAATAAGATATTACGTTTAAATTATTTCATATATGAGCTATTATTCGAATAATTAAAAAAAATTAAAGTCACGTTACTAGAGGGGCCAATTAGTTTAATCAATAAATTATATTTAAAACACATTTGCAAACGTTAAAAAAAATCGATTATCGGTAAATACTTGTATTTTTCTTCTAACTCAGAATCACCCAACTCCATCATGATTGCCTCTTCTTCGCTATTTTCACTCTCGTCGATTTGACCTAGGTGGAAAAAAAATATATATTAAAATAAGACCAAAGAAAAAAATGTAATAATTACATTTTTTCTGAGAAAAAATAATATGATCAAATATGAATGTAAATAATTATCCCTCAACAATCCCCCTACTACTCTCCCTCCCTGCCACTATACAATATATCACTAATAACAAGAATTTGAAAGAAAAATCGAGTAAAAGTTTTCTTTTTTCTTTTATTTTAAATAATACCTATATATACAAATTTTTAGAAAAATAAAACATTTTTATATTTAAAAAAAAATAAATAACCAAAATTATTTTTTTTATCAAAATCTAACATAGCCAAAAGTTTACAAAAATGTGGACCTAAGGACCTCCAAAAAAAAATCATAGAAGAAAACCCACATGGCAAACTGGCCAAGCCTTTTGAAAACAACACCTAATGATCATATATGAATATAAAATTTTGAGGAAAAAAACTTTGCAAAAAAAAATTATAATGGGCCAGGCCAATTTTTTAAAAAAATATAAAGGGCCGAGCCTGATACGGGCTGGGCCGCACAACTTGTGCAAATTTTTTTATCGAGCTGAAGCAAACCGGACTTTATAGACCTTTACTTTGTACCAAAAAATTATGAATTATTTTATAATTTTAGAAACCTATCCTGAAATTCAATCCTTTTATCAAAACGATATCATTGGCTTCATCGGGCTCAGTATTTCCTTTATCGCTAACACTTTTCTTATTGGTTTCTTTGCCCCTATTAGATCGATCTAATTTATTTCGCTTCTTTTCGTCCTTCTCTTCCAAACATTTTAAATCGGGAATGTCACTGAACCAAGCGTTGATATATTTAGATTTTATTGGTTTACCGATTGATTTTACTTTTTCTTCATTTTTAACGTTATTGAGAGACGGGTCTAGGTTGCACGAATTGTTGAAGCTATTTTCTAAAGTTGATTTGTTGACTGTTTCATTTGTGTGTTAAAAAGTTAGAATTTATGTAATAAAAATGATAAAATTTATAGATTATCGATGGGACCTTATATCGATCTACCTATAATTAAATTACACGTTAAATAATAATTATATTTTTTTTTAAAAATTGGAAAAGGTTTCACATACAATTTTACTAATGATGCAAAATGGTTCTATTTGAGCCGATTATTAACAATGGTTAATTCAGTATTTTATCTAGAAAAATATTAGGCAAGTCTGAAGATTTTTCACAGAGATAACACTTAGATTTAGACATAGGAAATCTCGAAGCATAAACAATTTTTTTTGGCTAAAATATCGAGCTACGGCTTAAATGGAGCAATTTTGTTTCACTATATTTTACTATCGACTGAAAAGTTTCTTTCAACCCAACGTTTCATTAACTCCGATTCTTCCGAACTACCATGCCAATCATCTCTAAGAGTATTCTCTTTTTGTAGAGCGGATGTAACCATGTCTTCAAACCATTTTGCCTTTTCGTAAGCCTTTAGTGAGTATTGAGTTATCTAGTGGGATATTTTTTTTTAAAAGTTTAATACTGTTTTTGGCAAGTATTCAGGTGAAATAATCAATAGTATTAGATCTATTAGTTTAAAAATATCTAAAATGCAGAAAGGACAAAATCAGATTAGTTTAGATATGAGCTTATAAAAATAGATTAAAAAGTTCCCGAAAGTCTAAGAAAAAAATCAATCATATATTTTAACCTGCCATGATAAAAGGAGGTAAGGTTATATCACATTATAATTTTCTTAAGATAATATTTTCAAAAAAAAATTAAATATATTTTACACATTTTTCCCTTTTCAGATCTTATTAGAGCTAACAGGTAAATATATAGTATGAGGATAAAATAATATACCATATGTTTATCTATACGATACCCGCAGTGCATCCTATTGCTGCTACCACTGCTATTACCATCAACGTTCCCGTCCGGGTTAATATTTTGAACTTTGAAATAGCAAAGCTCTTTGTACAAGTTTACGGCTAAGGTGAGTTGAGCGGTGCAATTACTTCTCTCTATTGCCGTCCCGTCTATCACGAAGGAGCCAGGATTGCGCGGGTTGTGGGAAGGAAATATTAGCCAGGATATTAAATGAGGGGAATGATTGAAAGACAACGGGATGGGTTGTCTTTCGTCTGAAGGGTAAATGATCAAATCTGTACCACTTAAAGAGCTTTGAGGTAATCTTATAATTAAAAAAAAAATTAAATATTACAAAATTGGTAATATAAGTGCATAATAGTATGGGTCTATATTTGTATCGGATTTTTATTTTTTGCTAAGGCTATGACCTAAATACATTTGAAAAAAACTTCAAAATTTGAAATTCCTACCAAATTATTTTTAACTTCTTATTTTAATTTAAATACTTCTTATTTTAATTTAAATACTTCTTATTTTAATTTAAATACTTCATATTTTGATTAATATAACTGTATAATTCTTATTATAATTTAAAAAATATAAATTAATGTTACTTACTTTTTTTTTAAATTTCACAACTTTATAAACTATTTCACCTTCTCGCGGCTTTCTGTTTTTGGGTTCGGTTCATAAGAAATAATAAAATCGGTTTAGTTTGAAGTTCTAAAACCTGGTTTAAACTATTTAATTTTTTTTTAGAATTATGTAAAGAGAAGGCACTTAAAATTTCATAGCTATTCCCCCCAAAATATATATTGATGTACAATTATAACATTTTCAATATTCTCTTTATAAAGGGGTGAAAAATTAATGGTTGAAAACACTTTTATAGGCCAATATGAGTAGTTGGCAGGGACAAATAGCAATATATAAAAATATATAATGATACCATCAATCATAATCGATTATTAATCTTTAAAAGAGTTAAGATATAATAAGTTTCAACCTGGTTGAGAGACCTCTTTAGAGGTTTGCTTCAGATTCAGGTGACAAAATTTTTAAGGGTTCAAATATGCTATTTTTAATGGATCAGGTTCTGTAAATAATAACAGTTAATACTGGTTCAGTTTGGATCTCTAATTCTACGTGATATAACTATTATAATATGGCCATTATATTTTATATACAAATATAATAATTTCATAATTCTTAAACATAGCTATAAAAAAAATATCGTTATTAATAACCACACATATTATAGTTAGGGCTGTGTTGCTATTAAATATTGGACAAATCGGCACCAATATTTCGCGTTTTCAAAAAATATTGAATCGAGCCAATATTTTTAAACAAACTGATACATACTTTTATTGTATTGGGTTGTTTTATGATTGCATATAATATAATATATAAATTTTTAAATAATTTTATAATAAATTAATGAAAAGAGTGAAAATATAATTTATTTGGTGTAATATTTTAAAAAAATCGTTTTGAAAACTATTTTTTGTCATATTAACTGCAACAATAAAAGGATTTTAAAATATCTAATGAGTAACGTTGTTAATGGCCCATTTTAGCCAATTTTTATAAAAGATTCAAAATTTAACCAAAAGTAAAATCAGCTTATTTTCCATTATTATTTATCTTAGTAATGGATGTGGTGGATAGAAAAATGCATAAAGGACTTCCCTGGGAGCTATTATATGCAGATCTTGTATTAATGGCAAGCAGTGAGGAAGAATTTAGTGATAAAATTGGTATATGTCAGATTATGGAAGCAAAGGGCTTAAACATGGGCAATGAAAGTGACCCATGAAAATTAGAATGAACAAAGATGAGGATGATTAGATGGATGTGTGGGGTAGAGATCTGCAAAGTTAGGCCCGGCCCACACCTGGCCCGGGCCTAATTCTATTTAAAATAATCAGGTTAGGGCCAAGCTGGGCCTAATATTTTTTAAAAAAACTTGGGCCGGATCCAGTCGGACTTTGGAATTTTTTTTAAATATATCTAAATTTTTCAATTTTATATTGAATTTTTTATGTCAAATAAAAATATTTGATTTTATTTATTGAAACTAAACGACATATAACATATGTCTTTTATTTTGAGTAATTATAAAAATTAATTTCTATATTTAAATAAATTCGGTCCGAGCCAGACTGGTAAATTTTTTTAAAAAAAATTTCGGTTTCGGGTCAGGCCGGCAAAACATTTTAAAAAAAATTTCAAGTTCAGGCCAGGTTGTCAAAACTTTTTTAAAAAAATTTTGGGTTGGGCCGGGCTTGAAAAATTAGGCCCGATGTAGATCACTAGTGTGGGGTATCTCTGAGAGAGAGAAAAAAACTAGCAAGGTATTGCGAGCAAGATTGGGTAGAGAAATGATTGGAGTGGTAATGCAATGAAATAGACTTAGATGTTTTGGGCATGTGGAATGTATGACAAAGATGATTGGTTAAAGAGATGCACTTTGATGGAAGTAGGAGGATCAAGACCTAGAGGAAGGCCCAAGATGACATGGATAAATGTGATAGCAGTGGATATGAGAAACATGAATCTTACATATATTGATGCTCTGGATCATCAAAATGGAAAAGAAAAATCAGAGGGAAAACTTGCCTACTAGAGTAAACCTGGAAATTGGCATAAAACGGAGATCTTTTTTTATACAGATAGATAATAATATTTTGTTTAAAATCCTGCTTTAGCTATTTTTAAATATCAGCCAAATAAAGCTATGTAACAACACTTTATTGGCCCATAAACATTGCAAATATTTTAAATAATATTGTAAACTTTTAGAAAATATTTAAAAAAACTAATCACTCAGTTATTTTTTAATAAAAAATATTAATATTTTATTAATATTTTTATTACATTCATAATGATGATAAACAATAGTCATTGTTTTTTATTAATATCATAAAATATAGAATTTGTGAAAAAATTTATAGATTGTCACAGCTCTAATTATAATTACAAAAAACTTTTCATAAATAAAAGGGTAAAAAAATTAATAATAGTAAACCCCTATAATTATTTTAAATATATTACCCTAAAAAATATCATAGTAATACAATTAAAATGATTGATTATGTTAAATATTTTATAAGAAATAACCTAAAATGATGAAAAGCTATATATGAGGCTAAGTACGCACAATCTATAATATTTCCATCATCATTCAAAAGATGTACATTAAGCTGAATCTGCCAAACCTTTTCTTCAGCTATTAAACACAAGGATTCTAAATTAAGTGTATTGTTACTTTTAAAAACTTTTTCCAACACTCTTCTAACTTCAACACTATTCCTATAAACAAAAACAAAATAAATATATAAGTAAAAATTAATAAAACCTTTTATCATATTCAAGTGCATTATTAGTGAAAGGAGAAATAACTTCTATCTTTAATTTACCCTCACTAGTTGAGGCCATAGCAGGTGTTGTAATGTGGCATGATATCGATGACAAAACTCTAATTTTATTATTCAAAAATGAATATAAACATTCAATAAACCTGGTATTTCCAAATGTAACTTGACAAGAACCCCTTTCTGCCCCAAAATTTATATTTATATGTCTATATTCATCTTTTGTTCTACCATCAAGTCTCTTAATAATAAAATAAATAATAATGGAAAATATTAAATACCTTATCAATATCAATTAATTCCTGAATAAATATTCTTTGGGAATTAACGACCATAATAAATTAAACCGGTACCTTAATGTTTCAAAAACATATGTTTAAATTAAAAGCAAACCATTTTTTTTTATTTTAAATGGTTGTAATACTTCATGGGCAGCAGACAATTACTATATGTCATTGGCAGCAGATGATAGTTGTTTAAAAGTCTAGATTATATTAAAAATTATATCAGTGATGAAGGTTACATAGGAGCAAGGGAAGTATTGCTTCCCTTGAAATTTTTCCTAAAATATTTTTAAATAAACTTAATTAATCTTTATGTTATAAGAAACTAATTTCGTTAAAAAATTAATAAAATTTTTGAAATTATGAAAATATTAATATTATTTTTACTACGTTAAGAAATATAAAAAAAATTTGCGTCTAAAGAATTACAAGTGATAAATAGGATTAATTAATTCATACATATGCCTCAATTGATTATAGTTTTTAAAAACCACATAATGCAATAATATAATTCTTAGCAACTCACATTGACAAAAGGTTATCAAACTAATATAAGTCTCTGTTACCATTTTACAAGTTTATAGAATGGACTAATAAGGAAAAATTTATAGGCCTAAACCAAATCAACAATTCTTGAAGAAGAGAGTATAAACGACCAATCCAAATCATAAAACTATTAAGTGGTTATTCCCTTTAGATGACATGATGGTAGCTAGATAAGTAATCGATAAAATTATTGTGAGATATTAAATTTCTAAAAGATTATCATCCATTTTAAATGATATATAATATATAAACCACTCCACAGTTGACCATTATTGTTTATCTAAAATATGCAGTGTCTACATGAGCGGGGGGGGGGGGGGGTAGGAACAGTTTGCATCCTAATATCTATAAAGGGGTAGGGGGTAGGTGGTAGGGGTGAGGTAGGCATTTTGGGGGGTAGGCTATAATAATCTAGAAAATTTTCCATTACATTTTTAAATTATCTATGGATAACATTTTGGTATTTTTAGGGGGGTAGATATATATTTTTGAGGGGGGTTTGCATCCAGTGTATATACTGTCATGTAGACGCTGAAAATATGGAATCACATGCTCTCAGACGTTGTAGTAATAATCTTAAATTACATAGCAACACAAATAATAGATGCTGGTTAATTTGCAATAATAGCCATGACACTCACGATGTGAACTAGTATCAGAATTCATTATGTTGGATACATTGATAAAATAAAAACATTAAAAATCTTTGGAAGAAATAATTCTGCATATATTGATGCCTTGAGTTATTTACACGGCAAGGATGTCATATTAGAAATGAAACATTTTGTAACAATAAAATAAGGACCAGAATGATATGATGAAACAATTAAGATTTTATATATTGTCGCACCACCTCTAGTTGGTGTATTATATCTTAAAAAATAAGTAGTTTGTAAAAATATCAAAAATATGCTTGTATTAAAAATTAAACTTAAAACTGATTTTTTTCAAGTGAAAAAAAGCTTTCCTAACGTAAAAAAGAAAAGAAAAGATATCAAATTTATTAGATCTATTGTAGGATGAATAATAAAATGTTTAATTTTTAATATTATTTATAACAAAATAGATGGCGTTAAATACTTGAAAGCATATTGTTACAATATTTATTATCAAAAGCATTTATTATTAAAATTCATTATAATATTAGCTGTAATATATTATAACTGTCAAATACGTCTCTAAAAGTGGCATTTTATCTAATATTATATAATCAACTGTATAAAATAGAGGAATATAAACTATATGTCTACTTACTTTTTATTATACTTATTTGGACTAGTGTTGTTAAATAGTCGAGTTTTTACGACTCTGAACTCAAGTCTGTGTCGCGAAACTCATTTCAAATTGAGCGGCTCAATGAGCAGCATGAGTCGGCTCGATGAGTCGGCTTCAGAGTCCCTCTATATATTATACTCATTAAAGTTGTTTACTTAAAGCCGACTCATCGAGCCGACTCATGCGGCTCATTGAGCCGCTCAAATTGAAATGAGTTTTGCGAGTTAAAACTTGACTACATTTTAGGCTAAGTCGACTCGACTTAGCCGTTTAACAACACTAATTTGGACCTTGAAATATTTTTAGGAATAGCTATGATAATAAAATTTAAAAATAAATATACAGTTGAGTAGTCATTTTGAACTCTGCTAATTAATATTAAATTTTTTAGTTTTCAAGTAATAATGATTATATTTATTTAATTAGGCTTATAAAATTATCTATATTATAATTTCCGATGTCCTCACTACGTCATCGTGACGTCATGTCATCGGTACTTATTTTTATTTTTTTTATTTGTTGATTTTATTTATTCATTTTATACAAACAGAGGATCCTATAACTTAAGTTTTCTATGCAACTGTAGGAGGCCATATTAAAAACAATTATCAAAGTAATACATTATTTACTAAATATTCATAGATTAATTGGTAAATCAGAGATTTATCATTCATTAATTATAAATTTAATATCTCTAGAGTTGGGAAATTTTTTTCAAAATTTATGCAACTGTAGGAGGCCATATTAAAACTAATTGTCAAAGTAATACATTATTTACTAAATATTATAAATTATTATAAAAAGCCCATCAACATTGATGGGGAATGAGATATTTATTCATTTTTTTACGATAGATCTCATGCCAGGTCCAAACTCACAATATTAGGAAGCATGTAATTATAAAAAAGTTTAAGCTCAACCCTTAATAATTTGTAAAAGATATTCCCATTTCAGGTGTAAGCTAATAAATTTTGAGGTTCCAAGCCCAGTCGTATCCAATATAATTTTGAAAATTTTTTCCCATCTCGGAGATGGTTAAATTTTTAATTGATTTATCATCACCTGAAGAGGAAATATCTGATTTACCAATTAGTTTAAGATGTAAAAAAAACATTTTTGAAGTTATTTCCAATAACACGAGGTAATATTTTTTATTTCTTATAATAATATTAGGGCAGACTTTATTTTATCATGATTATCTAATAAGTGCTTTGTCCAGGCTTTCTCAGTTTCCCTTATTACCAATTCACATGTTTTTTTTGTATATATAACTAGGAGTTAACTCATAGATTAATTGGTAAATCAGAGATTTCTCATTCATTAATTATAAATTTGATATCTCTAGGTTTGGGAAATTTTTTTCAAAATTAACTGTAGGAGGTCATATTAAAACATATTGTCATGTCCAGGCTTTCTCAGTTTCCCTTATTACCAATTCACATGTTTTTTTGCATATATAACTAGGAGTTAACTCATAGATTAATTGGTAAATCAAAAATTTCTCATTCATTAATTATAAATTTAATATCTCTAAGCTTGGGAAATTTTTTTCAAAATTATTATGGGTTGGACTGGGTTTAAAAAATATTTCTCAAAATTAATATTGGCTTGGTTTTCAAAATTATTAGGGTTTGAGGTGGGCTTGAGAAATTCTTTTTAAATTATTTAGGATGCTTGAAAATTTTTTCCAAATATTGTAGACTTGAATCTATATTGGGATTTTTTAATGTTAAATGTTAGTCGTATGATAATATTTTTATGAAGAAATATATTTTACCTGTAGACAAATTGGTAAATCAGAGATTTTAACTTCATTAATTATAAATTTAATATCTCTGAGCTTGGTTTCAAAATTATTATGGGTTGGATTGGGTTTAAAAAATATTTCTCAAAATTAATATTGGCTTGGTTTTTTAAATTATTAGGGATTGAGGTGGGCTTGAGAAAATTTTTTAAATTATTAAGATCTTGGATGCTTGGAAATTTTTTCCACCATTGCTCTATTATCCCTGCTGATTATTTTGTATAACGCAAAAAAAAATATACATAGTACATTATTTTTATTATAAATAATTTTATATATGATTTTATATCTATTCCAAAAAATCGAATATTTTTTTATAATTTAAATAAATATATATTATTTTAAGCATCCTACGTATTTTTAAGGCTATCCATTTTGTCGGGCCGCACAATATGCCCTTTTATCTCTGATGAATATTTTATCTAACTGAAAATTATACAAAGTACATTTATAAAATTTAACTAAATTAATATAAAAATTTTTATGGATCCTACTTTTTTAAAAGCTTACCATTTTGTCGGATCCACTATTGCTCTATTATTCTTGCTGATTATTTTGTATAATGCTCAAAAAAATATACATAGTAAATTATTTTTATTATTATTATTTTTATATATGATTTTATATCTATTCTAAAAAATCATTATATATTACAATATTTATTTTTATTCAATTAAAATTATATATTTATTCTTAAGGTTCCTATCTTTTTTAACAATACTCCTTTTTATTCTTTCAATAAAAAATACTTAACAGGGTTTTCTATTTTTATGATTTTATATTTATTCCAAAAAATATACATATTATGGTATTTATATATTATTTAAATTATTCTATACCTATTCACAAGGATCCTATTTTTTTTTAAGTTTGCCAATTGATCTCTCCGAATGGTATTTTATTTTATTCCTACCTTATAAAATTAACTTGAGAATTATTTTTTTTTATTTTAGAAAACTATCTTGTTGATTGATTATATATTTAAATAAATTTAAATTTGAATAGTTAATTTTAGTTTTATTTGAATATTGTTTATTTTTAAAATATATTAACGTTGATTGTTTAATATGTTCAATTAACTTTTTATATATATACTATGTTTTTAGATATAAAATAGAAAATAATAATAATAAAATTTGATTTAAAAAAAGAAGTAATTTAAATAGTTTCTTAAATCTAAAATACTTTCTTTTATGGTGCCCCGGTTACGGTGGTACGTTTTTCGTTTTAAATTAAAGTTAAATGATAAAAGTTTTAAAAAAAAATTAAAAAAAAATTAAAAAAATATCCTTACCTTGATTTCTTTTGTAAAAATAAAAAGTAAACGAATTACTTATCAAATTCGTCGGTAGATATTGGAGATGATAAAAGGACATATAAAATTTTTTTGACTTTTCTTTTCGATAGTCAAAATTTTATAAAAATTTACAAAATTATAAAAGGTAAAAAAAAATTTATTTAGAATAAATATAACTTGTTAACTTCTTGTTTCTTTTATGGCGCCCTGTTATGTTTTTGTAAAAAAAAAAAAAGAATAAAATATAGAAAATTTGCCTAAAATTAAAATAAAAAAGTATAAATTAAATTAAATTTGAAATTGATGCCTACCTTATTTATTGATTTGACTACCTATTGTGACGATTGCTTAATCCATTGAGATGACTCTATTTATATGACTACCTATTGTGACGATTGCTTAATCCATTGAGATGACTCTATTTATATGACTACCTATTGTGACGATTGCTTAACCTATGGAGATGACTACCTATTATGACTACCTTATCTATTGTGACTACCTAATCTACTGAGATGACTATCTAATCTATGGAGACTGCGTAACCTATGGAGACTGCGTAACCTATGGAGACTGCTTAACCTATGGAGATGACTACCTATTATGACTACCTTATCTATTGTGACTACCTAATCTACTATGACTATCTAACCTATGGAGACTGCTTAACCTATGGAGATGACTACCTATTATGACTACCTTATTTATTGTGACTGCCTAATCTATTGTTGATATGACCAATGCCTAATCTATGGAGATGTTAGCACGTTCTTTCATGCAAAAAGCTTCTTTCTTCATGGTGTCCCGGCTCTGGATGTTGGACTGGAATATGATAACCAGCACCTAACCTAATGTGACAACCTAGGAAGAATTGATATGGAAGTTGAACGATAGGTTATGAATTCTATTTTGTGAAACCAATGATATTAAAGTGTAATTAAAACATATGAATTAAAAGGGATTGATTTAAATAACCCTTATAAGTAATACTTAATATAACAAAAATGTTTTTGAAATAAAGCTTTTGAAGACAAAAGGTTATGTAAAAATTAAACATCATTATTTTAGAAAAATATTGTGTGAAATTTAAATTTTTTTTTAAGAGAGGGAAATGTGCATAATATTTGCATATTTTAACCTCGGAGATTGAAAATAAATAAAAATAAATTAAGTATTAAAACGCTACTAATTAAATATGGAAACGCTAAAAAATGTAAAACGCAAAAAATATAAAACGCTAAAAATATAAAACGCATAAAACGCTAAAAGTATAAAACGCTATGATTAACTTAACACCTAAGAAATAATATAATAATTTATCATTCCTTATTCTGGATTAAAATTTTATTCCTTATTCCATAAATTATCATTCCTTATTACATATTGTTCCGAAATTCAAAATTTTATTTGTGCATATTATTCATATATTTGATCAACTATTCCAAATTACATATTCCGATTTATTCCAAATTCCAATATTCGACTGGATTAATTATGAAAAATGATAATAACAATTTTGAGAAATGTGAACAACATACGATAAGGATATCAAACCAACGATAACGTTCAACGATTTTACCAAACCTACGCGATTGATTCAAGCCTACAAAAAACGTACAAACTCACGCAACTCTAATAAACGATTTTATCAAACCTACGTGATAGAATCAAGCCTACGAGAACATTTGAGACTTATGCGCTAACCAAGATAAAACAGAGTACAATCGAAACGGGAAAAAACTTCTGGGACAACAAGCTCTCGATGACTGCTGAGAAGAAGCTTAGTTCTTTGTAGAAGAGGGGGAATGTTGATTGATTATATATTTAAATAAATTTAAATTTGAATAGTTAATTTTAGTTTTATTTGAATATTGTTTATTTTTAAAATATATTAACGTTGATTGTTTAATATGTTCAATTAACTTTTTATATATATATACTATGTTTTTAGATATAAAATAGAAAATAATAATAATAAAATTTGATTTAAAAAAAGAAGTAATTTAAATAGTTTCTTAAATCTAAATACTTTCTTTTATATCTCCATCTTATTTCCTCTTTATAAATGTTAAAAAATTGATATATCAGCCATTAATAATGAACAAATGCAAAATAAACTTTAGAATATCATAATAAGCTTGATAAGCCCCCACCCCCCAAAAAATTTTTTTTTTAGATGATATCCCTCCAACTACTAGATATGTGTGTGTATCTAATATTGACCCATCTACTGGTTTACAGTATTTTAATGTTCGTTTTATTTCAATAATAATGTTTATTTATATTTTTGCCTGATTTCTTTATTTGTCTAGGCTAACCCAACCTTAATCCGTCACATTGCTACTAAACATGATGAATCTATTAAAGATATGCAAAGAAAATAATGACAAATAAACAGGCGCCTTGCCCGTTCTAGAGTTACTGGTAGCCAAAATAATAAAGAACTACGCTTGAAATTAACTCCTCTGCAGGTTTATTTTGTTTTTTTTTATTTTATGTTTTATATTTATATTTATATGTTTATTTTATTTTCACCCTGTTGCCTCCAAATGATATTTCTATCATCACTACCACAATCCCTATGCCACCTCTGTCTATTTTTTAACAAATATAAGCATTCAATTCCGTACTATCACTCACTTCAGTAGGAGTTATTATAAATATTACTTTATCTGATTCTCTGAGAAACTTTCATGATTATTTAGAGGAATGTTCAAATTTGAATGTGAAGTACGGCCATTTTCATCAACTTAATTAAAGGAAAAATATGCAGTAGTTCTGTCGTGGCCTTTATAACAATTCTTACTACCTTTTTATGGTTGAGTTAACTTGTCGTTCTATTTTAGAGGGGCTACCAATGCTGACATTGACAGAAATATCATTTTGCGTTCTTCTTTTACCAATATCCCAAGGCATAGGTATATGCCTCATCTTTATCAGGATGTAATGTGTTTTGTACACTGCTTTGGTAATCCGTCATTACTTTCATCTACAACCCTAAATGATATGTAAAAGAAACAAGAAAGATATAAGTTATATTTTGTTTTAAATAAATTTTATTTCTACTTTTAAAAAATAAAATAATAATAATAATAACATGTATAATAATCAACTGGTATATATACTAAAACATTTCAATCAACTGGTATATGTAACAAAACATTTAAATTAATACTCAATAAATTATTTCACAAATTTGAATAAACAACACAATATGTAATAAAACATTTAAATTAATGCTCAATAAATTATTTCACAAATTTAAATAAACAACACAATTAACAATATGAACTGAAATTGTATATTAATTATTTCCTTTCCAGACGACCTTCCAAATTTATTTGTTGCTTTTTCCATCAAAAATAAAAATGTCAACAAAGATTTGTTCTTAATTTTATCAAATACACAACATAATAATTATTCCTCATTATTTTTTAAAAAAATTAGCCTAAATTTATATATCAATAAAAAATATTTTCTTAAAAAATATATATATAATTTTGCATATAAGTTTTATTAGTGTTTAATGGCATTTTTGTAATTTAAATAGATAGCATTTTTTTTTACTTAACATAAAATTATAGACAAATAATTTGGGAAATGCAAGACCATTAAATTTATCCGAAAAGCTACAATAACCCTATATAATAAACAACAATTTATTTTTTATATATAATTTTAATTGATCATATTACCAAAAAGTATGAGAGTCGGTTATTTTTATTTTATTTGTCATGATTCTCTAATAAGTGGTTTGCCCAAGCCTTCCCAGTTTCCCTTAATACGGAATTCACATGTTTTTTTTACATATTAAACTAATTGGTAAATCAGATATTTCCCCTTCATGTGATGATAAATCAATTAAAAATTTAACTATCTCCGAGGTGGGAAAAAATTTTCAAAATTATATTGGATACGACTGGGCTTGGAACCTCAAAATTAATATTAGCTTGCACCTGACATGGGAATATCTTTTACAAATTATTTAGGGTTGAGCTGGGCTTGATAAACTTTTTTATAATTATATGCTTCCTAATATTCTAAGCTTTGACCTGGCATGACATCTATCGTAAAAAAATGAATAAAAATTTCATTCCCCATCATTTTTGACGGGCTTTCTTCTAGTTTAAATAATATAAGTCAATTAATCGTCAACTGTTAAAATGCTAAATTAGTATTTAGTGAGTAATATTGATATTCTATTTTTAACACAAAATTTGATTGCTAGCTGACATAGTGATTATATGTATTAATTTAATCTAATATTAAAAATAGTATTCATTTAATAAATATTTAGATAGGCTTATTAACTTTTAAATAATAAAATTAAATCTATATTTTACTTAATAGAATTATAAAAGAAATCATTCAGGTGGCAATCAAAAAAATTTATTTTTAGTTCAAGAGTTTAAGATTCTATTTTTTAAAAATTTTTGCTTCAGGGGGCTATTCAAATTTTTCAGGTGGTTTGAGCCCCTGCGCGCCACCTCCTAGCGACGCCACTGTACAAAATATACTATTATATTTAATATGTTAAAAAAAACATGAGGGAAGCAAATTTAATATTGTTTATTCTTTTTAAATAAATAAAAGAAAATAAAACGAATGTATTGTGTAATTTTATGTTTAAAAAATAAACATTGGGGAAGCAAAGAAAAAAAATGTTCATTTTTTAATAAATAGAAGAGAAAAACAAATTTATATTATATTTATTTCCTTACTTTATAAAAAAAATTTTTTTCTTTTTTAAAGCAATAATTATTGTTTAATAATTCTAATTATATTATAGATTATTTATTAAGACTAGTAGATAGCCCGTCAAAAATGACGGAGAATGAGAATTTTATTCGTTTTTTAAGAAAGATGTTACCTTTTATTTAAAAATCATATCCAATTTATATAATTTTTAAACCCCCCCCCTCCCCATTTATGTCAAGTCCAAGCAATGTCATTGAGTCCAACCCATTAGGACTAAGAGTGGAAACTATTATTTGAGTCAAAATATATTTAAATGAGCTTGTACCCAATACCAAAATTCTTTGTAAATATATTACTGGTTACATAAGACTAACAATTAACATTAAAAAATTTCAAGCCAGGTCCAAGCTCATAATATTTGGAAAAAATTTCCACACGTTCAAGACCTTATAATTTATAAAAAAAATTCTCAAGCCTAGCTCAACCCATAATAATTTTGAAAATTTTTTCCTAGCCCGGCCCATAAAAATTTGTATAAGATATTCCCAAATCAGGTGCAAGCAAATATTAATCTTGAGGAATATTTTTCAAGCCCAGTCCTTCCTTATTAAGTTTCAAAACTATTTCCCAAACCCGGAGATAGTTAAATTTCTAAATAATTTATCAACACATGAAGGGGAAATCTCGGATTTACCAATTAGTGGGTTAACTCCTTTTATCAAAAAATTTGATAAGGGCTATCTATATCTTTTGTTAAGTACAAAAAAATGCTATTTATTTAAATTACAAAAATGCCATTCAATACTAATGAAACTTATATGCAATTTATTTATATATTTTTTAAGAAATTTGTTTTTCTTGCTATATAAATTTAGGTAATTTTTTTAAAAAATGATGAGGAATAATTATTACTCTGTGTGTCTGGTAAAATTAAGAGCAAATCCTTTCAGTCGTCTGCAGAAGGAAAAATTAATGTATAATATCATCCCATTTAGGGTTGTAGGTGAAAGTAATGAATGACGGATTACCAAAGCAGTGTACAACACCCATTGCGTCCTGATAAAGCTGAGGCCCTGGGCTACTGGTAAAAGAAGAACGCAAAATAATATTTCTGCCAAAGTGTCAGTTTTGGTATCCCCCTCTAAAATAGAATCATGAACGACATTGTCAACTCAACCATAAAACGGTCGTAAGTATTGTTATAAAGGTCATGACAAAACTACCGCATATTTTCCCATTAATAATGTTAATGAAATTGGCCGCATTACACATTCACGTTTGAATATCTCTCTAAATATTCATGAAAGTTCCTCAGGGAATCGGATAAAATATTATTTATAATAACTCCTAATGAGGTAAATGATAGTGGAATTAAATGCTTTTATTTGTTAAAAATTAGGCAGAGGTGGCATAGGGATTGTGTTAGTGGTGATAGAAATATCATTTGGAGGCAATTGGGTGTATAAAATAAACATATAGATATAAAACATTAGATAAAAAACAAAATAAACCTCCAGAGGAGTTCACAGTGCCTTATTATCTTGGCCACCAGTAACTCTAGAACGGGTAAGGCGGTTGTTGAATCGCCATTTTTTTTCTTTGCTTATCTTTAATAAAAGATTCATCATGTTTGGTAGCAATGTGAGGGATTAGGGTTAGCCTAGACAAATAAAGAAATCAGGCAAAAATATAAATATACTATTGTTGAAATTAAACAAACATTAAAATAATGTAAAACCGGTAGAAGGGTCAATATTAGATGTATATTTCTAATAAGTTGGAGGGCTATCATCAAATAAAATTTTTGGGGGACTAATCAAGTCTATTATGATATTCTAAAAGTTAAAAAATAACATGATAAATGTAATGATCCAAGCATCCAAGATCTTAATATTTAAAAAGATTTTCTCAAGCCCACCTTCCCTAATAATTTTGAAATCAAGCCCAGAGATATTAAATTTATAACATAAGACTAACATTTAACATTAAAAAATCCTAATATAGGTTCTACCCTACAATATCTGGAAAAAATATCCAAGCATCCAAGACGAACATTTAATAATAAAAATCCTAATATAGGTTAAACTGGATAAAATATCCAAGCATCCAAGATCTTAATATTTAAAAAGATTTTCTCAGCCCACCTTCCCTAATAATTTTGAAATCAAGCCCAGAGATATTAAATTTATAATTAATGAAGAGGAAATATCTGATTTACCAATTAGTCAACAGGTAAAATATATTACTTTATAAAAAGAATAACATAAGACTAACATTTAACATGGAAAAAATATCCAAGCATCCAAGACTAACATTTATTAAAAAATCCCAATATATGTTCAAGAAAAAAGCATCCAAGATCTTAATATTTAAAAAGAATTTCTCTAACCCACCTTCCCTAATAATTTTGAAACCAAGCCCAGAGATATTAAATAAGACTAACATTTAACATTAAAAAATCCCAATATAGGTTCAAGCCTACAATATCTGGAAAAAATATCCAAGCATCCAAGACTAACCTTTAACATTAAAAAATCCCAATATAGGTTCAAGCCTACAATATCTGGATAAAATATCCAAGCATCCAAGAAGATATTAATATTTAAAAAGAATATCTCAAGCCCACCTTCCCTAATAATTTTGAAATCAAGCCCAGAGATATTAAATTTATAACATAAGACTAACATTTAATATTAAAAATTCCTAATATAGGTTCTACCCTACAATATCTGGAAAAAATATCCAAGCATCCAAGACGAACATTTAATAATAAAAATCCCAATATAGGTTAAACTGGATAAAATATCCACAGCATCCAAGATCTTAATATTTAAAAAGATTTTCTCAGCCCACCTTCCCTAATAATTTTGAAATCAAGCCCAGAGATATTAAATTTATAATTAATGAAGAGGAAATATCTGATTTACCAATTAGTCAACAGGTAAAATATATTGCTTTATAAAAAGAATAACATAAGACTAACATTTAACATGGAAAAAATATCCAAGCATCCAAGACTAACATTTAACATTAAAAAATCCCAATATAGGTTCAAGAAAAAAGCATCCAAGATCTTAATATTTAAAAAGAATTTCTCTAACCCACCTTCCCTAATAATTTTGAAACCAAGCCCAAAATTTATAATTAATGAAGAGGAAATCTCTAATTTACCAATTATTCTACAGGTAAAATATATTACTTTATAAAAATAATAACATAAGACTAACATTTAACATTAAAAAATCCCAATATAATTTTGAGAAAAATTATACTTGATAAATAAGAGAATGTTCTATTTTGTAGGTCCTCGCTATCCCTAGTGCGTTTCTTTTTTTGATTGATCTGCCATCTTTTTCTTTTATTAATGACGGAATCACCACCTGTACAATCATTAACTGAGGTTAGGACATGGCTTGTTATCTAAAATAGAAACAAAAGAATAAATAAAAAAAATAAATGCATTGAACTTGATGAGGAGTCAATATACCACCTGTAAAATCATTAAATATGGGTAAGACATGGCTTGTTATCTAAAATAAAAACAAAGAATAATATAAAGAATATAAATGCAAACCAGAAGAGGTGTCAATATTAGGTTCAACTCCCTAGAAATAGTTGGGACATTATCAGAAGCTAAAATAGATGTATTCTATAATATAAAAGAGTATAAAAAAATATATATATATAAGGCTAACTTTATTTTGAGTTGTATTTTATTGGGCTTCATGTCTAAAAATATTTTCTATAAAAAAAATAAAATAAAATCAATAAAAATAAAAATAAATACGTACCGATGACATGACGTAGCGATGACATGACGTAGCGATGACATGACGTAGCGATGACATGACGTAGCGATGACATGACGTAGCGATGACATGACGTAGCGATGACGTAGTGAGGACATCGGAAAATTATAATATAGATTATCAGAGATGCATAAGTATCTGTATATCTATATACTATATCAGTTGTATCTGTTTATAGAAACTTTTTAACATACATTTTGTTGCACTTTTATTTAATGTTATTTTTTATCTAAAAATAAAAATATTTAAGTGCAAATTTTATCTCACATGTATGAGATATAATTTAAATAAATATGTATCATAAAAATATTAAGACTAGATATATATTTATATAAATATAATATTAAAATTTATATATAAAAAAAGTTATAAATATTATTTCTTCCCCTTTTATAGATATCAGTTCAAGATTGTGAAGGATATTTTTATCATGCGAAGAAATTTATAAATTCATGCTTAGCCATCACGCTCATTAATTATAAATGATACCATTGATGCACAAAACTATTTTAAGTTAATAAATTTATTTAGAATTTTGTAAAATAATTCTATAGATATTACTCTAACTTTTAATAAAATAATTATAAGTTAAATATAAAAAAATTTTGTTTTAAATTTTAAATAAATCTATGATTTAGATTGAAAAAAAAATCTTATTTAAAAATTTAAAATCTAACTGTCATATTATTATTTAACATTATTTATTTTTAAAAATTATTTTATTTAATATTTAACAAATTTATAAATAGTCGCCTGATTTTATAATCACGTGTAAAACTCGTGATCTCTTTGTCTCAAAAAAGTATAAAAGGACTAAATTTTATAATTTTGATGAAATTTTATTTTTTTAAATATATTTAAGCAATAAATGGAATTGAAAAATTATTATTTTTAGTTTTAGAGTTGTGTAGGTTAATTATGTGAATTATAATGACGTTGTACCACTGGTATAGTTTTTTATAGTATATTCACAATAACGGTTAGAGTTTTTTTTATAGTGTATAATTATCATACTAACAATAACTTTTATAATTCATTACTTGATCATTTTTTTTAAAAAAGACGAATTCTGATTATTTATATATTTTAATTTTTTTTTGACTCATTAATAAAAGTAAAAAAATTCCGATTGCTTCCCTAGAGGTAAATTTGACGCTTTTTCAGGGGCGTCGCTAGCCTTCACACTCTCAGGGTGCTCAACTAAAAAAAAATTTATGATGGGCTTCGCCCTCATACCCCATAATTTGCACTTTTTAAAATTTGTTAAGTCTAAACAATTATTCTGATTTTCAAATTTTATTTATTATATTATGCATACAAAATAAACTGGCATATAAAAAATCACATAATGCAATAATATAATTCTTAGCAACTTATATTGATAAAAGGTTATCAAACTAGTATACATCTCTGTAACCATTTTAGACAATGTTTTATAGAATGGACTAATAAGGAAAAATTTATAGGCCTAAACCAAATCAACAATTTTTATAGGAGAGAGTATAAACGACCAATCATGGTGGTTAGAGCTTCCTCTTAGATGACATTATGGAAGCTAGATAAGTAATCGAGAGAATTATTGTGAGATATTAAATTTACAAAAGATTATCTTCCATTTTAAATGATATATTAACGACTACACAGTTGACCATTGTTGTTTATCTAAAATATGCAATTATATGCTCTCAGCCGTTATAGTAATAATCTTAAATTACATAGCAACACAAATATAGATGCTGGTTAATTTGCAGTAATAGCCATGACACTCACGATGTTAACTAATATCATAATTTATTATGTTGGATAAATTGATAAAATAAAAACACTAAAAATCTTTGGAAGAAATAAATATGGAAATATATTGAAGCCGGGAGTTATTTACACGGCAATGCCATATTAGAAATGAAACATTTTCTAACAATAAAATAAGGACCAGAATGATATGATGAAACAATTAAGATTTTATATATTGTCGCACCACCTTGGTACATTATATCTTAAAATAATAGTAGTTTGTAATAATATCAAAAATATACTTGTATTAAAAATTTAACTCAAGACTGTTTTTCGAAAATGAAAAAAATAGCTTTTTTAAAAACACATAAAAAAAAGAGAAGAAAAGATATCAAATTTATTACACTGCAGAATAAATAATAAAATGTTTAATTTTAAAAATTATTTATAACTAAATAGATGGCGTTAAATACTTGAATTTGTTTATATATTTATTATCAAAACTATTTATTATAATATTAACTCTAATATATTATATAACTGTCAAATACGTCTATAAAAGTAGCATTATATCTGATATTTTATAAACAACTGTATATAGTAGAGGATTATAAACTATATGTCTACTTACTTTTTATAAAGAAATCTCTTATACTAAATATACAATTGATTAGTCATTTTGAACTCGGCTAATTACAATATTAAATTTGTTAATTTTCAAATAATATATGATTATATTTATTTAATTAAGGTTAAATAAAAATTTAAATAATAAAATCAATTAAACTTCAACTGTGTTAGTTATTGATATTATATTTTTAATATAGAATTTGATTGCAAGCTGACATAGTGAAAAGATAATTTATATTTATTAATCTAATCTAATAATTAAAATAATATTCATTTAATAAAAATTTAAATAGTCTTATAAATTTCTAAATAATAAAATTATATCTATACATTACTTAATGGGATTATAAAAGAAATCATTCAGTGGGCAGTCAAAAAAGAGTTATTTTTAGTTCAAGGGGATATTAAGTAGCTATTAAAAAAATTTTTTTTTGCTTCAGAGGTCTATTCAAATTTTAGGGGGCTCGAGCCCCCCCCCCCCCAGCGACGCCACTGCGCTTTATCACTGAATTATATTATATTTTTCCTGGAATTACAATATCTTCCAAATACTTCCTGTTTTATATATTTGTATTCAGGTTAAAAATTATTTTTAAAATTATTAAAATAATAATTTAATATTAATTTGACCTATTTTCTAAAATTCCAACCTAAATTTTTTAGTTTTTATTATTCACTTTATAAGCGAAACAAAAAAAATATAAAATAATTTTAAATATATAATAAAGTATATATAACTCATCTTTATAGTGATACCAATATCCCTCCCCACCAGTTGTGCAATATATTACGTAAAAATGAGTAATAAGTTAATGCGGTGGTCTAAATAGAAAGTCTAAAATATAGTAGCGTCACTAGGAAAAATTATGCAGAGCTCCTCAAAATTTTGAATTGTAATAAAGTTAGCTCTAAAAAAAGGTAATTTTAAATATTGCTAGTTTTTTTAAAAAAAAGCAAATTAGGATAATGTTAGCATAAAAAAAATGGTAATTTAAGACAGTTAGCTAAAATAAAAAAAAGGGTAATTTTAGATAGTGTTGACTAAAAAAAGAGGTATTTTAGTGTTAGCTAAATTAGAAAGTAAATTTGAAAATTATTTAAAATTTTTTCTTCTTAGGGATTGTAAAGGCTAATGACCCCCATATTAAAGTATGTAATATAAGAATGCGCTTTACTTAAATTTGATAATTTATATTAATCACGTATTCATAAATTATTAATTACTATTCACTACTATTTTATTTAAATTAATATTATTTTAATGATAGTATATCAATCAACAACAACGTCCATCATTACCATACTTTCGTATAAAATGCTATAGCGTGAAATCTTTTTTTTACCAATATTTTCGAAATGTGGAGATTTGCAAGCACCTTATCCAGAGGTACGTCTATTGATTAATTTTTGTAATATTCTTAAATAAGGTATAAATCAAAGAATCCAAGATTTTACCTTTAGGACATCAAGTGAATTTAGAGTGGACGATGATGACAAAATCGATGAGGAATTTAATTTAAAGTTAGGATAGCTAACATTATTCTAATAATAAACATTTCTTATTTTGCTAGAAAAACTACCGCTATTGAAATCTCTCAATCTTTAAAAGTATTTATGAATTTTTATAAATATAATGAAAAATATTTAGCAACCATTTATAAATTCAAGATATCATTATGATAAGCACAATATAAAAGCAGGGATAATTCCAAATATTAAAAATAATTCGTTGCCTTATAACCCTATTATAAAGACAGAAACTTCTTATAATAAAATTTTGTCTAACAAATTAGTAAATAATAAAATTGAGAATAGTTCAGAAGATTTTAAATTTGAAAGCTTTTCCTCATCTTTAATTGATACAATACAAGAAGCTGAGTCAAAATTAAATCATATGATAGGATTATCATTCTTAAAAGATGAAAACTATATACAAGCTTTACCATGGATTAAATCATCTAGTGAATTAGGCAATGAAAAAGCTCAATTTAATTTAGCACTTTGTTATGAACAAGGTCTTGGGGTTGAAAAAAATTTAAACAAGGTAATAATAAAAAATTATTTAAAAATAAATATTTATATTAGGCAAAAGAATATTATTTGATGTCAGCTGAAGCTGGACACTCATTAGCTCAATATAATTTAGGTATATTTTATGCAAATGGATTTGGTGGTGAAAAATCAATACATAAAAGCAAATACTATTTAAAACTAGCATCTTTACACAAACACATAGAGAGCGATAATAAGATATAAGATTAATTTATAAAAACAAGTACTATTTAAAAATATCATCTTTACATAACAATTTTTAACAATCATTTAAAAAAAATTTACATAGATTTTTTTTAATTAATATAGATATTTAATTTTTTTTTTATTTGTATATTTTACAAAAAAGCTAGCAATTTATTTTATATTTTTATAAAACAAATATCTTTATTATATAAATTTATAAACTATTTAAAGTTTTTAAAAGTTTAGCTGATACTGTATTTTTTGGTGCCATCAATATTTTTTGCATATATATTTCTAATACTTTATTATCTTGAAATTTAGTGTAATTTTTTTTTAATATTAAATTTAATATATATATTTGTTTATATATAAATTAGAAACAAGATTGTGGAGTATTAAGATACAGAATTATTTTATTGTAAGGTTGGAAAGCCAGTTAATTTTGGCAGGTTTAAATATCAATATGTTGAAGTTGATTTTACTTTATACCAAAATATCCAGGATTGATAAGTTGGTCAATTGACCAACCACATTCAGCCAATTGATCAAAGAAGTATTTGAACTGGTTGAATACTCTAAAAAATCTGAAGAAAAAAATTAAATAATGTTTGAATAAAGAAAAACGATATAAATACATGTGATAACAATACTCTAATATCAAGGGGATCATCTAGCTCATAATTAATTTAATGAAATATATGATATAATAATTGACATATAATAATACTTAGATTATAATGCATTCATTAAAGTTGTACATCGTTGAAAAAAGTTGTAGCCGCCACTTTGACTACCCATAGCATTATTTAAAATTTTAATCAAGAGGCCAATTTATTCCTATGTCTGACGCAAACCTTATTAAAAAATTGCCTGATCATAGAGATAATAAGAAATCAAGTTAACAATTTAATAGTAGTTTTTAAAATGAGAACATTTAGACTTTTGCGATGATTTAATGAAACATATTGACGAAATAATTAAAATCCATCCATATAAAAATATTTTGTTTTAAAAAATAATTAAGATATAGACAGCATTATTGAAAATTCTTTTATTCCTCCTTTTGTTATTTAAATTATTTTTGCAAACAAAATATTTTTATATGGATGAGTTTTAATTTAATCGTCATCATGTTTCATTAAATCATCACATCGTACTATATGGGTTATCAAAATAGTGGATCCAGCTGATTTGCATTCAATGACGCTATCAAATGCATTATTATGAATGCATCGTCAGTCTAGGTAATAATATATATATCATTGGATATAATACAAGAATTAGGCATTTTACAAGGTGATGATGATTAAAATAGTTCAAATGATATTATAATTTCAGAAATAAGAATGATATTTTTAATAGCAAATTATGTGGAAGCAATAACTTCCAAACAATCTGATTCCAACCTTAAGCTTGGGCTTTGATTACCATGTTTATTAAGAGAAATAGCATTTTACTAATAATCCCTTGTTCTACTTCTTCACAAATAAATTGGTCGATTTGGATTAATATTTTTATTAAAGCAGAAATAGATTGAAGATCTCAAAAACAGGAAGAAAAATTAAAAAATATTAAGGAAAAGGATAAAATTAAAACAAGACTGGTACGGATGGCGAAACATTAGTTATTTAATTACAATGAATTAAAAAAATATATTACTAAATTAATATCATAGATTCATTTTACTATTAAATAAAGTTATATAGACTTTAAAAAAAATTATTTGAATTTGACTGATCAATTAACCGAATCGTAATTGACTGGTCAAATAGCCAACCCTGAAAATATCAAATTTGTAAATTTTTAAGGAAGAAAATCAACAGTCATAGATAGCAATATGCATATTTTGTAAAATTACTTATATTGTACACGCTGATAAAATAAAAAGGCATTTATTAAACAGTGCCTTACATGTCAGCCTTAGTAAAAGCAATGGCATAATAATACCTAGACTTACAATTCATTCATTAAAATCGCATTTTAAGCATGTATCAATTGAAATCAGCTGGAGACGCCATTAACACCATGTTGACATCGATGATAATTTGTCTTAGAACCAATTCTTAATGTAAGTAATTATTTTACCTATGAGTCCATTATTTTTATTATCATTTTAATTTACTACTGATATATGTCATTGAGTAAAAGAAGCTCTAAAAATTCCTACCTTTTTATAAAAAATGACAAACTACTTGACAAATTGAATGACATTATTTTATAAAATATTTTTTAGTTTATCATAAACTGTTATATCTGAAATCACAAATATAAAAAGCTAAGTATAAAAGATTTTGCAATAGAATAAGTAGTAAAAAATAATTTGAATAAATATTTGCAAATCTGTATTCGCAAGCAACTAACCATATATCACCTAATATCTATATATGAAAGAGTTTTAAAGAATAAGCCCTATTAATTTATCCAGTCGAACATAGTTGGCGGGACCTCAAAGATAAAGCTTTTGAAAATATAGAAGTGAAGATTGCGGGTAGTGTATATAGCTTCCCATTTATCTATTGTTTTATATGGGTGTGGCAATCGAAATGAAAGCATTTAAAATTTTATTATAGTGACACCGGTTCCCTATTTTATATGTTTTAAAATATAGAGAAAAATCGTTATACACCAGATTATATTTCCCAGCAAATTAAAAACATAATTTAAGAGTTAAATCCACAAAACAATATTATTTAATTAAGGATAATTTGGTTAATATGAAATGTTTGGAGAATTTCAAAATTCAAATCAGACTTTAACCATGTTCAATTTTAAGAATGTGTCACACAGACACAGACATTAAAATTATTGTTAGGGGATCTTCAACGAGTACATGGGTATCACTAATCTTTAAAATCTCAGGAGGCTCAACTAAAATAAATTTTATGTGTGGACTTTCGCCTCTGTTTTGCCCAGCTTTTGGCAGGGTTTATATGAATATATTATACTTTTTTAATTGAAATTATATATATAATGAAAGCAAAACAATGGTAATCGAAAAATAATTCCCCAGGTAAAAATATCACCTGGAAAGATAATTCCCCGGTAACAAAATCCGACGAAAATATTTACCCGTAAAAAAAAAATTTCCATAGAAAATTATTATCCGAAAATAAACTCCCCATTTTTTAGATTTCAAAATAAATTATGGGGAAAAAATAAATCCCATAAAAAAATCGGAAAAAAAATTCTCTGAATAATTTTTTTTTAAAATTATCAAAAATAACCCTGCCGCTAAAATAATGAAAATATTTCTAAAAAATTATATTCAGTATTTTCTGAACGTTTAGTATTTATTCTCGAATTTTGAAGTTGTTTTTGAGCATTATCTCTGGTTTAATTCTAAGCGACATTAAAATAGAATTGATATCGGTTGGCAGCTTTAGTACTTTTTAATTTCGTAGATAGAATAAAAAGTATAGATTTGTGATATCTTGGAAAGAAAACATGATAAATTTTTATAGAAGAAATCGATGAAAATTATAAAAGAGGTTTTACAATTTAAAATTAAAAAAGTGAAAAATAAAAATTATTTTAGAAAGAGGGAGTTATTTCCATAATATATTATTCAACTAGATTTCATTAAATATTATGAAAACAGATGATTTAATCACATTATATTTACCATGAATAAGAGGGGGTATTTCCAACCCACACATAAGGTTAATAAGATATATATACATTAAATATGAATATTAGAAGAGAACACTATTCTGCATACGTTTCTATCACTCTGAATTCCGGACAAAAATAACAAATGGAAATTTTTATGTTAAAATTAATACTATTTATTTTCAAAATTGTATCAGAATATAAATTTTTAAAAAATATTGACCCAAATAACTGAATACAAGCGTTTATTTTATAAATGGTTTTATTTCTTTTCTGTAAATTTTTTAAAATAATTCATAAGCAAAATAATAATTATAAGACTTGAAATATAAAATACTCAGTGCTGATAATCAAACGCCTCTGAAAAAACTGTTTTTTGATTAAAATGGTAAGCATTTTATAATACTTTTGGCTGTATTTAATTTAAATTACATTCTTCTATTTTTTAGATTCTTCTGTTCCTTAATTTAATTTCCTTTTCTTCAATTATTAAAATATTCTTTATAAAAAAAATTTAACATACTCACCATTTAAAATATTGTAATATATTAGAATCCAAAATTTAACAAAAAAATAAGTTGCGCAGAAAAAAAAAATCAGAACATATTAAAAAGTCTAAATGACTCTAACACATGCATGATGCCTATCACTTTAAATTATAATAAATCTGTTAAATTTACATGGACATACTGAAATATAATTATTTGAAACAAAAACATTTAAACGGGATTGATCGTTACAAGGTAAAACCATACTTTTATAATTATATTCATTTATATTTAAAGTATGTGTCTGTTGATACGTCACCCTTAAGCTATTATATAACAAATCCTTTATGGGATAAAACGGTTGAGGTATAAATTTATATATTATAATAATATCATAATATGTATTTAGTTTTTCCCAAGATGGATTGCCCCAAATTTAATGACATTTATTGGGTTTTTGCTTACTGTTGTCAATATTATTTTACTTACTATATATGATTATCATTTTTATGCATCTACTGATATGTTCCCTTCT
The DNA here is from genome assembly GCF_954871325.1 of Gordionus sp. m RMFG-2023. Taxonomy (NCBI): domain Eukaryota; kingdom Metazoa; phylum Nematomorpha; class Gordioida; order Chordodea; family Parachordodidae; genus Gordionus; species Gordionus sp. m RMFG-2023. The sequence continues at coordinate 22,131,605 of NC_088779.1, read as the reverse complement.
AAATACCCACCAATACCTAGATGGATTTGGTTAGTGTGTGCTGTTAATCAATTTCTCTCTTATGCTTTGGGTTATAAATTTAACCAAATATTGATTATATTTAAACAATTATAGATTCATGTGATGGCAAACAAGCTCGAAGAACAAAAACTAGTTCACCATTAGGTAATTTTTGAATTTTAATGCAGTTTTACACATGATATATTTTATTTATATTACTTATATTATCTTAACATTATATTTATAATGTTAATTTATTGGAACTAAAATTTTTGGAGTAATATAAGAATAAAACATACAACTAATCCTTATATTTAGTTTATTTGGTATATTTTTAAATGATGCTAAGTCTAAGACTGAATTTGGAATATATTTAAAAAAAAATTATATGCTAGCTTTTGATAAAATTTTTGATAATCTTATTATTAAAATAATTATCATGCAACAGGCCTCACCCATAGTGTTGTAGAAGTAGTTTTTGCAAAAAAATAACTATGTAACTGCTAAAAGTAATTAGTTACATTTTAAAATATTTATATATATCAGTGACCTGCAGAGGTACCATTTGTATGGTCTTGCCCAGATTTTTTTTTCAAAAATTTTTTTGACCTGGCCTGGATTTTTTTTTTAAAATTTTTTCTGGCCCAGCCCAGGTTTTTTAAAAAAAAAATCAGCCCAACCCATATTTTTTTAAATAATTTTATTTATTTTTGATTTTTATAGCTAATGATGGTGATTTCAAATATTTGGTTTTAAAATAAATATACGGCTTGACCCAGATATTTTTTAAAAAAAATTAAAATACGTCCTGGGCTGGGCTTAGGGCAGGGCCTTCAGGTCTCTGATATATATTATTATAAATTAATTCAAATAATTAATTTTATTTTTAATATGTTATATTATAATAAATTAGTTATAAATAAAACTTATCATATTCTGTATGCTGGCCTTTTTCATATAGTTAAAATTGATAAATATCAGAGACCTGCAGAGGTACCATTTGCATGGCCTGGCCCAACCCGGTTTTAAATTTTTTAGACCCGGCCCGGATATTTTTTTAAAAAAAAATTTCAGGCATGGCTCAGAATTTTTAAAAATTATATTCGACCTGGTATATACAAAAATTCACTACCATATTTTTCAGTGAGTATTATCGCTTATTATTTAAAAAATACATGTAAATAGCTAATATTTTGAGAATATTTTGAGAATATTATATTGAATTTATAAAAATTATAAAACTTTTATTTATAAAAATGAATATTTTGAGCATATACTTTATTTTATATTGCATTTATAAAAATAAAACTAATATTCATAAAAATGGTAATAATATTTTGAGCATATACTATATTTTTATATTGCATTTAAAAAAAATAAAACTAATATTTAATTTATAAAAATGGAAAATATTTTGAGAATATAATATATTGTATTTAATTTACTATTTAATTTATAAAATAAAAATAAATCACTATTTAAAAAAATGCATGTATAATAAATAGTATTTTGAAAATATAATCTAATTGCACAATATTAATATAATTTATTTTATAATATAAATTTTTAACAAAAGAAGATAATTGTATTATATAATATTGTAAAAAAAAATAATGAAAAATGTTGGATTAAAAACTTTCATGACTCAAGGTAAATATAATAAATGCAATAAATATTTGACAGTTTGCAAAGTAAAAAACCAGCATGATTGACGAAACCCTATACTCAAGAAAGATATTAAAAATTCACAAATTATCAAGAAGAAAGAGAAGCATATCTACCTTTTCAGGTTGAAGATTACTTCTTCTTTCTTCAAGAATTCTCGTAGTGAAAAAATTCTGCTCACAGCTTGCACTTGAAGCAGGAATTGCCAATTTTGCTAAAATTGGAAATTCGCTTTGATGAGCCGCCCACCACTCTAACAAATTATCCACCTTAAATGTTTCATCTATTTTTTTATTTATGTAATTATAATATTCATCATCGGGTATTGACATATTACCAGAATTACCATCGCCCCATTTGTCATAAAACGATTCAGTTTGTTTAACAACAGTCGTAATTTGACTGGTCGATGGTATTTCATTTACTTCCTGAGCCTCTTGTAATTTAATATAATCTTTTATATAGTTTTCCGTCATCTTGCGATCTGTCCCTGACTACATACGTAATTGCTTGAATTTGGGACAGAGAAAAAGAGAAATAAAATGATACTTGTAAAATAATTTATTTCTCCTTTTTCGCTTTGAAAGGTATTACAAACTTCAAGAAGTGATATTCCTTTATTTGATTGTTTTGGTAAAATATATTCTAAAAATTTAGATATGAATTATAAAAAAATATATTAATAATACTTGAATATTAGGGCTTATTTAAGATATTTCTTTATTTGATTGTTTTGGTAAAATATGTTGTAAAAATTTAGATATGAATTATAAAAAAATATATTAATACTTTGAATAAATTTGCAGGAAATTAATAATTAGATCGATCTGTGGGTGTTAGGTAGTGTTAACCATCACCCAATATTATATTAATCATAACTATAATATAATATAATCTTATAACCATTAACTCATAATGTAAAAATTTTTATAAAAAATATTAAGGCCCGGCCCGGGTTTAACAATCTTAGGCCCGGCCCGGATATATTTAAAAAAATTTTTTTAGGCCCGGCCCGGATATGCTTAAAAAGTTTTAGGGCCGGGCCTGCAGGTCTCTGATAAATATATTAGTCAGATGCAGATTCATAGAAATAGCTTGGATTTTCCTAGGAGGAAAGTACTATTATCTGCGGCTTTTCATATGATTTAATTAGTAGGTCCACCTTATTATAGGTATATTTTATAAAAATATTTTGGTTTTTCATTTTTTTCTTAAAATTTTAAATTATAGTTGTTATTTAAAAAATTATTAACTTTTACTTATTTTTCTTTCAAATTCTTGTTTATGGAGTGGTATATTAAATATATTTTGGGGAAATAGGGGGTAGTGGTGTATAGGATAGGAATTTTATTGCTTAAAATGATAATTACAAGAACTGAAATTTTTGTAGGGAGTATTCCTCTACACCTATGTACCAAATATTAAGATTTTAGCCAAAATACTAAAATTTTAATCTGGCTCCTTTTTAAAAATCGACCTATGGGAACACATCTCTGTGAGATTATTCTCACATAACTTGTCTTAAATAATTGTACTAAATTTTAGTTAGTTTTACATGTAACAAAATTTTGCTTAGCTAAATATTATATAGAATTATTAATTAAATTAAAACTTAATAATTAAAATCACATTGTCTTTCTTCTCAAGCATTGAATATCATACATTCAACTTAGTAAAAACCCAAGATGCCAATAAGATCTTTTTATGAATAATCATTATAAAAAACAATATAGCATTGCTATATCAAAATGCCAACCTCTGTGGAATTGACAAAATAAGTGAGTCATCATCTGAACTAATTAATTAAAGATTAAATTATTACTTTTTATTATATATAATGTTATCCTTACACCAAGTATTCTTGTAGATGTATTCTCAGTAGTAAGGCTTATTTTCGAAGAAAAACAAGCAAATCCTTTGACAGAAATGTTGAAAATAAACTATTCTTAAAGGCAAATAAAAATTTACTAATCCCGATTTTTTCAAAATTATTAGTGAAATATATATGATATTCTGATATTTTATTTTGTAAATAAACTCTACTAGCTCCATCAAGAATGATGGGGCTGAGGGGTAATTAGTTAGTTTGTATATGGTACTGAATATACTTTATAAAATTTCCATTTGAGTAGGTGTTGTCAAATGAGATTTGAGCCGATTAACTCAATATTTTAGTCAAAAAAATATTGCCTAAGTCTCGAGATTTCGCTAATAGATAAAACCTTATTGCCATGTTTGACAATACTAATTTTTTTATTTCAGTTCTTTTTAATAAACTAGGAAAATAATATCATATAATGATTCCATATGGTGGTGGTGTTTTTAAGCTCGATTTCAGTCTATTTTTTAAAACGACTAGCTCAATATCTTATCCAGAAAAATATTACTGAAGCTTGAAGATAAAGGTTCGGACATCTATGAGCGTAATCTCGAGGCTTGGACAATATTTTTCTGACTAAAATATCGAGTTCGCCATTTTTAACAATCGGCTCAAATTGAGGCGTTTAACAAAACTAATTCAAATCCGTATGTTCCATAAAAAACTTGTAATTTAGGGATGAAAATGAAGATTGCTATAAAAAAAAATCTTTTTTAGAAAATGTATATCCCAGTTTTAGACAAGGTTTCAGTTCCACTGAATACACATTTGCTGTTAAACTTTTAAAGACATTTAAAATTTTTAAATTCGGTCGTACTTTATAGTTGTTAATGGCGGTAGGTAGATATAAATTTTTGAATAATACACTAGGCCTTAAGTAGATAGAACAAAATTATAAAAACATTCTATATACTCCCTCCATAATTATCACTCATTCACCTACCCCCTTACTGTATTTAAAATAGGTTTTATCGCAAGTTTTAATTTTATTTTAATCCATTTTTTAACATCTTTAAGTAAAGCGCTGTTATTTGACATTATTATGCCCACTCATACACAGAACATGTGGTTTTACTCTTTTTTTACGAACATATTTTATTTCTCTTCTATCGATTATTTTTTTCACTTTTTAAATTTTTTTAAAATATTTATTTACGTTGTTTAATATTAATATATCTTAGGGTAATGTCTCGTTTATGGTAAGCACGAAATGCCGCCATGTCGCTTAAGTGATGCGTAAATTTACAAAATACATAATTTTAAATTATACCGCTATGCTCTCTTTTAGCCACGAATTACCCATCGCTTGGTCACAGTATTTCGCGTTTACTATGAACGGGGCCTAATTGCTCTATTTTAAGCTAGGACATAAAAACGGATAGACCAAATTTCTAACCCAAATTATCAACGTTGAAAAATACAGCTCAGCCTTGAAAAAACGAATAAATTAACTCGCGCCTCAATGTTTAATTCATTTTTCGGCATTCATCTGGAGATCGTATCGACCTAGCTTATTCATATATCGAATCAATGAATTATTCGTATTTGGTTATTTTGTTATTCGTATTCGATTTTGAACGAATCGAATAATAAATAATGCGTATTCGGTTTACCACAAATCATTTGATTGGTATAATTCGAATAGTAAATTATTCTATTCATTCATTCATTGAATGGACCTAGTTCCTATATCGCCCATTTTTAGCAATCACTATAATATATCTTTCAGTCAGGAATGTTGACACTTATATGAGCTGCCTTTTGACTTTAATGTTTTTATTTTACGCCTAGTGGTACCAGGGATCCTTTTTAATAAACGCAAATTTGTCGCGATATCTCTCAAGCGATGCGTAAATTTAAATTTTAAAATTATACTGGTATGCTCTCGTTTACCGATGAATTCGCTTGAGTGACATAGCGGTATTTAGCGCTTACTATGAACGAGGCCTAAAATGGAAGCGTAGATAATAATTCATATCTTTGAACTTGGTAATTAGAAGACAGCACAGCTCAAACTGCCCTACTTAGATCAACCTCTCAAATTATATTTTAAAAAAAATTAAGTTTTTTTTTCCACCATATAATTTATGGCTTTCGGTTCTTTCTTTTTTTTATGTGTCAGAGTTTCCTAGATGGTAACATTTGTTAGAAACTTATATTTTCCCCTGAATGGCTTGTATAAATTTGCTATTATTTTTCTATTATTATTAGCTAGCCGAATATACTTGTTCGCTTAACCTTGAATTCATAGTGGCGCGATCGCGATTTAAGCTGATTTTTAAAATCTGTTTATGAGATCAATTTTTATTTGTTAATATTAATTTTATCTTTAATTCAAATTTTAATAATAATCTAAGAAATAATGATTTTAATAAAGAATAATTGATCTCATAAACAGATTTTAAAAATCAATCAGCTTTTAAATCGCGATCGCAATCGCGCCACTATAAATTCAAGATAAGACTTTCGTTTTTTTTAAAATTTACTTAGAGGAATTATTTTTTTTTAAATTGATGACTCATTCAGTTCTTGGAATGTTTTGCTATTTTTGTTACTTAAAAAATATTTAAATCGATTTTTTCTCTCTTGCGAAAATTTTTTTGTTACTTTTTTCTTCTTATATATTATTGTTATAAAAATTTCTATATATTTATTTTTCTACATCATTAAAATACAAATTTTTAAAAAATAATTCATTATTTTTATATTATATCTTTTTGAAAAATGTGGATTAATTTCACTTTAAGAGAAAATTACATATCAATAATCTAATTCTCCTAAACAATCTATATATATAATATATATATACAATTTAAAGTGTACATTTGAATAATAAAAATATATAGAAAGGTCATATTACAAAATTTTTTGTGATATAACTTAATATATAACAAAAGAATTAAATAAGTAAAAAACTAAATTGTTGAGTTAATTTAATATATAAGTGAAGTTACTATGATTTTAAATTGTTCCTGAAATATATTTTCGGTCAAATCAGAATTTTCAAAATTTTAAAATCACTTGTAAATGATTTAAAATTGAGAGATTCATAAAACATAGACTTATTAAAATAAAGGTTGCTATCTTGCAAATGGCTGCCAAGAGTTTTTATAACATTTGAATATTGAACAGTTTATGTCTAATACATAATTTTAGAACCATTAATTAGTGAAAAAATAATAATTGAAATATTTTAAAAATAAAAATTTTGTGACGAGTTTTTGGTTTACAGGAATATCAAAAAAGTAGGCAATTAGTTTTTGGGAATCCAAACTTTTTAATATTCTACAATGAAGATTTGTATGTATATTGCAATATATATGTTGATTTTTTAATCCTCATATTTATAATTGTTTAGTATTTAGATTGTTATTTTATCTTTATTTTTTTTTAATTTTTAACTTAAAAAGGATTTGTAATAAATATATGCTTCATCTTCCAAAATGAGAGCTATTTTAAAATATTGTTTTTTGCTTTATTTATTGGAAATACAATGATACCAAAAAAAATTTTTTTTTTAAATTGGTATTTTCTATAATTTTAAGAGATACCAAAATGATATACAATTTTTGAATTTTGTACTACATATTTTTTTAGTAATTTGAGATTCATTAAAAGAAGATAACGCGTGCATTTGAACTTTGAAGGCCTGTAACTCTGCATTCATAGTTAGTGCGAATTAGCGGCGAATACAAAAATGAATGTAAAATTTTTATATTTATATGATATTTTGTAAACTTCACCGCGAATTCGCGCTAATTGTAAACGCAATATTCCTTCATTCATAGTTAGCGCCAATTCGCGGCGAAGTATATAAAAATACACCCAAATTTATTATCATATTTTGTATACCTCGTCACGAATTCGTGCTAACTGTACGCAGGGCAACCCCTCATTCACAGTAAGCGCCAAGTCGCGGCTGAAATACAAATATACAATTGTATAATTCGCGCTAACTATGAATGAGGGGTAACGCAGGTTATTTTTTTTTCTTTTTTCTGCCTTTAGATTCAAATTACAAAAACGTCATTTTTTGAAATACTTATGGCCAATATATGCCTAATTTTATCAATAATATTTTTTTTGTGAGATTAGTGAATTTTCCGAACTTAATTAAAAATTATGGAAAACAATGATACTGGGCTGATAGTAAATGAATGAAATGATTTGACGAGAAATATGTAAAGATTCATATTTTAACCTTCTATCCTATGCTTTGGGGATATATTAAGAAAGAATAGAAATTCCGTCAGATTGCTCATTTTAAAGGCGTTTTCCGATGAGCCCCAACCAGTACTTGAGCCTCGTTAAAATCCAAATTTTATGACTCTAAAAAAACAATAGCAGCTGTGATTTTCCAGAGTCCGAATCTCCAAAAAATTATATTTTTGACTTGATTAGTTCTTAATAATACAAATAAAAAAATCGTCATATTTTCTTTTTGAACTTTTTAACTATTTTTTTTGTCCATTTACAAGTAGGCAGGTGAGGCTTCAAAAATTTTATTTTGAAAATATTGCATATTTAAAATTTTACTTAAAAAAATTAAACAAATCAATCAATCATATTATTTTTAAACAACGGGCAAACGGGTACATAATTTTTAAACCAATGGGCAAAAAGTTAATTTTTCAAATAACCTTTAGCGGACCACCAGGTTGACATTTTTTTTAAAAACTGAAAGGAGTACAACATTTTTGAACCTATGAAGCTATTATTTATCTAAAACCATTGGCGGGAAAACAGTCAAAATATTTTTAAAACAATAATATGGCGAGTAAAAAATTTTAAACCAATAGGCGAACAATTTTTTTAAAAGCCTTTATAACAATTGGATGGCGGGATAATGAGCTAAAATTCTCTGATTTGAAGATCTCCAATTCATGTGAATATTATGAATTACCTAAAATGACTAAGAAAAATATTATAAATTATTATTTAGGATATCGGGATAGAATTAAATTAAAGAAGAAAAAAAATACATTTTTATGCAACACCAAATTGATTTATAAATGAGGCGGAAATAAATAGATTTTAAGATAAATATGATATTATTGTTTCTATAACCTTGTCATTCACGTTCTAAGATAATATGGTTTTAAAATTTTAAAATTGATGTTCCTTTCCTTTTTGAAATGTCATATTTTCTTTGATTTTATATTTTCCAATCGGTTTTATAATAAAATGCCTAAAATGAAATTAATATTGTAATTTACGAGACAGTCTTGATTAAGAAAAGAATTTAAAATTATACCCCGTATTTTGTTTATTAATAAGCTATCTATCCTCAATGTTGTCTATCTACAAAATCTTTATTCTGAAAAGCATTCTTTTTATTTGTCAATAAAAACGTGCTTTTTTTAAAAAAATATTATGTCTTAATAAAAGTGTTGTTAAAGGGCTCGTTTTGAGCCGATTTTTAAAAACGGCTTACTCAATATTTCATCCAGAAAAAATAATATTAGGCAAGCTTGAAGATTTTTCTCATAAAAGAAAGAAAGAAAGATAGGCAATATTTTTCTGGCTAAAATATTGAGTTAGCCGTTTCGAAAAATCGCCTCAAAACGAGCCGTTTAACAACACTACTTAATAATGGTAGAATAAATCGACGTATCAGGTCAATTCAGCAAAGCTTTTATCGCTAATTTTTTTTACCACGTATGTCGTTTATCACGAGAAAATTTTAGAGCAAAATCAATTCTACTAAACTTTTAGCGAACCATCATGCCAAATTTTTTACCGTAAATATATTTGTGGGAAGTCATGATCGCGATATCATTTCCGCAAAATAATGAATATATTGCGAAGGCACTTGTTGATAGAAAAACAACATATCGTCGGCTGAGTTATTATATGGTTCTATATTCACTTTTTTTTGCAAAATGCCTTTTTTATACAGTTATTCCTAAATATTCGCAATAAAATGTTAATAAAGAAAGACTAATTTCTTATTAAAAATACAATAAATCCTTTTTTTATAAAAAAAATGAATATAGAACACTATAATACTCAGCCGACCAATATTCTATAAGAATTTACCCTCCCTCTCCCCACCCATATTTTTTTAAAGCTAAATATTTTGCAAATGCTTTCGTTACCTATTTTCAAAGTAAAAAATATTTGCTTTAAATGCAATCTTTTTTTGATGTGATGAAAAATAACTTGACAATTTATTCCTAGTCTCTCTCACTCATGGTTTTAAGTATGGAAGGGAAATTTTGGTTCCAACAGCTTTCTATTCATCCTTCCAACATAAATTTTCCAAATTTTTTTTAAAAATAATGGGATTTACGCAATTAAAAGTAAATTTTTAGGCAAAATATTGTACAATCTTGTCATTCTAGTTTTATATGATCATTATAATATTTTAAACATTCCTTAATATTCGAAAATTAATACGATAAATGACTTTTAATTATTTAGCTTGGATTAGAAACAGAAAAGTTCTCAGGTCCTGTTCTTTCTATTTTTCGAGGAGAACTGGGGAGAGTTAAAAATATCTATTAAGGCTGATAAAGGAGTTAATTTATATTATAAAAAACAATAACATAAACTTTAAAAGAATTAAGTATGAAATAATATATAATAAAATATATATAATTTATCAGATTACTTTTTAATTTATGAGAAAGAATATTTTAAATAATTAAAAAATTTTTTTTGTTATGTATAAAAGAAATCCTTATTTTTTTTAAATGGCTCAGTAGCTCAGATATAATCCCGGTTTATTATCAGAAAGCTTGTTTGATTCCCAGAATTTTTTTCTGAAACCGAACTCATGAGGTTAAGGTTTTAGATTCTCAATTCGGACTGTATTTAGCATGGCATTACATAGCTACATTGGATATCAGAACATTTATTCAATGAAAACTGAACATTTAGGTAAGAATAATTTTAAAAAAATTTCTAAACATTTCTAGGAGTTATTTAAGAATATCTTAAGTTTCAGAAATTTATTAGTACTAGTGACCATAAAGTAGCGACAAATTCAAATAAAAATTATAAATAAAATACTAAATGTTTTTAATCTTTGTAAAAAAAATGTTGAAATGTACAAAAATATTCTTATTTTTTATATATATACAAACTAATCATGAATAAAAATATGGTGTATTAAAAAATGGGTACTTTTCTAGCTAAAATATTGTGTTAGCAGTTTTTAAAAATCGGCTCAAATTGAGTTTTTAACAATATTAGCTTTTGGCTATTCTCGTAATCTAAGTCAAATCGATGCTTTTTTGAAATATTTTACTTTATTAGTAGTCAATTTTCATATGGTAGGTAAATATAGGGAATACAAGGGCAAAACGATATTTTGCATTTTGGCTACAAAATTAAATTATAGATTTATATGTAACCAAATCCTTAATCTACAAAAAAAAATGTAGTTATTTACCTATAACTTTAGGAGCTATGATTAATTATGTGAAAAATGCAAATTAAGCCATTTTACCAGTGGCCATCAGGGTAAAGTGATTAAAATAAAATTGAAAATAACTATATTGTTTAATTGAACAAAATATCGCAATTTTGACTTGTATTCATCGTGTCACAAGGAGGCGATTTGTCATTGTGAATCAAACCTAAATATAAAAGAAATATATATATAAAAAAGAAATTAATAATAATTAGGAATCACGAAATCATGAAATCAATTTATCTCTTTATTCAAATTATAACATTATCAAATTAACAAAATTATAAAAGTAAAAATAATAAAAAAGATTAATAAAAAATAAAATTAAAAAATAAAATACAAAAAAGTTAATAATTATAAAAGATCGTCTCAAATGTAAAAATTGGAGTTTTTATACTCTTTTCAATCTTCTTTATAAATAATATTCATAACTTAAATTATTTTCAGTTATCACTATTCAAATATAATATTTTTATCACGCGTTATAATAATAAATCCAAAAGAACTCTTTATGCAAATTAAATATAAAGTACAAATTTAACGAATTTACATATTACAACACCTCCCCACTTAAATTAGACCCAACATTCTGCGAATAATCAATCTTCTTTCGATTTCGACTTTACTGACATCGTATATACACCATCTCTATTCTTCTTAATCTTTGCTGTCTTCTAAGTTCTAACGAAGGCTGCCTCTTATTCTTGTTTCGAACGACCGTTTGTATCCAATCATCGCTTGAAATTTTTGAATTCTATCTTCTGTCGCTTGTCACCCTGGAAAACGATCAGCTTTTTATCTCTGTAGGCGACTGAAAAACTTGATAAACGCCTGTTTTCCACGATCCACGCTTGATGAACGATTATCGATGACATCCAGTTTCTTTTTCAACCTTTGTTTTGCTAGTCTGTCTTAATTTCTTTACAATTTATCGTTGATTGTTTTCTATCCTTCTTCGATTGGTTGTTGTCTCTAATTCTTGTAATCGTATCTATATTTTAAACTTCCGGGTCTTCTACTACAGTTTGCCTTTGCTGAGATATCGACTTTATCTTAAGGTTTCAGGTAATCACATCTAATCTACTTCTAACTAAAATAATCTATTTAAATAACTTCTGAAATATTTTATCACTTTTTTATATTTATTCTCAAATATAAACTACCTAATTCAAATATACTAATAAAATATATAAATATACCAACTTCATCCTAATGTCTACATTTATCTCCTCTAATCTAATTCTGCCTTTAATAAATGGCGTAAATTATACTAAATCTTAAATTTATAATCCGTAGCAAAAATATATATAATAAATTATATAAATATATCAAATTCTATCACCCCTTTCCCCTTAATGAAGGCTAGACCCATATTTTCATTGAAAAATTTACTTGTACTCATCCTTTAGCTATTGATCCTCATCTTCTTTTCAGCCATGTCTATACTAAATTTATATCTAAAAATCCTATTCTAAAATATATATCAAAATCTATCTTGTAAAAAAATTTATCATTGTGTATTTATTTCCTCATGTACTCTTTGACACTCAAGTCTTTAAAAAAAAACTGCTGAAATATATAAATCTCTTTTCATACATACGTTGTTGAGAAATCAATGACATCTAATCATAAAAGTTTTCATACTAACGTTTATGAACAACCCTTTAACTCTAATCACTATGGTTTTCACCCCATGTCTTCGAAGAACTTATGAAATCTAATCATTATAATTTTTCGCACAACCGTTGTTGAAAACTGATATGTATATTTCTAAAGCATGTTTTTCTTTCTGTTATTATTAGAATAATGTTGCATAATTGATCTCAAATCTTATTTATGATTCAAAAAAATAAAAATCCGATCTCTAATTGAGCTTGATTGCGGCATAAATTTTCTAATGACGAAAGCCGTTTCTCTTTATGAAGATTTTTGGTTAATCTACAACCTAATATACTACATTCACATTAATCCTTGAGGCTGTTTTATCTCTCGCAGCCCTTAAAATAAAAGTTAAACGGAAATCTTCAATAAGAATTTAATCAACTATTTCCTAACAATAAAGTTATATTCTAATCTTATTCACCGAATTTTTAATTATTATATCTTAGCAAATTATTAGTTTAATATTAACTTTCGCAATTTATGTTTCTTTTTCTTTGTCATAATTATTTCTAGTGATCAATTAATAATAATTCTAAAATCTAAAATATCATAGTCTTTATTAGTTTCAAAATCTCCAATGGTTTTTAGTTTACCAGTAACTTCTAAATATAAAATTTCTAATTATCACCTTTAAATAACTAAACACAATTATATCTTATCTACTATGAATGTTACCTTTGTCTTTAATTTTAGATTTTATATTCCTACATAAACCTAATCTTATCAAAATAATTTCTCTTTTTCAACCTACATTTTAAATATCATCTTGTCAAATTCATATTTTTCTTACCCCTTTTCCGTTTTGAATTTCTTTCTTTTGTAAGGAGTTTGGTTGGCATTAGACTGAAAGTTGTAATGGTCCTGTCGCCTCCTCTCTCCAATACCACTGTCACAATGAGGTGATCTGTCATTGTGAATCAAGAACCTAAATATAAAAGAAATATATATATAAAAAGAATGTTGAAAGTAAGGCTTTTGAGACCTAAAATAAAAAAAGAAAACAAATATATATATATAAAAAGAAATTAATAATAATTAAGAATCACGAAATCATGAAATCAATTTCATCCTTTATTCAAAATTATAACATTATTGTCGTGATTGACTCCGTCAATCACGAGAAACGAGGAAAAATAGACGAAAGCAAATATAAAAAAAATTATTTCGTCGATTCATTATGATAATAAACATTTTTTGGTGTGTTATTTTTATATTATATGATTTTATTTTTCGCGTGAAATTAGGATTATAAGCGTGATTATGGAGTTTTCAAATTATAAAATAATATATTTTTAGATTATAATTTTGTTTTGAAGGTTAGAGGCTTCCCTATAAAAGGGAAACCGAAATCTTCAAATTCATTATGTTTTTTTTTGGTTTCTTTTAATTGTAAAATTATATATATTTTATTTGGTTGTAAAATTATATTTTATTAATTTGGTTTGCAAAATAAAATAGTCTCTATATTATTCGTTTTAAAATTAATTTAAATTATTTTAAGCGGTATTAGAACGAATAATATACTACTTTAAACTTTGTACCGCTTAAATTAATTTTAAAACGAATAATATAGAGACTATTTTATTTTGCAAACCAAATTAATAAAATATAATTTTACAACCAAAAAAAAATATATAATTTTACAATTAAAAGAAACCAAAAAAAAACATAATGAATTTGAAGATTTCGGCTTCCCTTTTATAGGGAAGCCTCTAACCTTCAAAACAAAAATTATAATCTAAAAATATATAATTTTATTATTTGAAAACTCCATAATCACGCTTATAATCCTAATTTCACGCGAAAAATAAAATCATATAATATAAAAATAACACACCAAAAAAAATGTTTGTTATCATAATGAATCGACGAAATAATTTTTTTCATATTTGCTTTCGTCTATTTTTCCTCGTCGTCAACGACACCTTCCCCCTTTATTTAACTTGAAAGGATCCAACAGCTGCTTATACTCCTTCCCAACTCGCACTACCAACGTGTCCTGTGCCCCTGGTTGATATCGTTCCCGCGTCTCTCGCTCCGATGATACTGCACGATTACTTGAAGCGACTGGCGACGGCTCCAATTCCTTCCTGGCCGCTCCTCCCATCACTTCCAACCGTTCTTTAGGACACCACCGGCGTATGTGGCCCGCCTCTCCGCACCCATAACATATGATTCTTTCTCGGTCTTCACGCGCTGGCTCCCTGTAACGCTCCGTCGGTCTTCTGACTCCCTCTATTGTTCCCATGTTTTCTTGCGCTAATGCCCTCCACTCGCTGGCCAACGGTTCGATGTCCGCATTGATGATGGTATTCCGCATCAAATGCGTTCCCAGATCTATGTATCTAAAAAAAAATAACATTTACCTCCTCCTTTCTCTTTTCCGGCTTCCCCCTTTTCCTCCTTCCCCTTTTCCTGATCACTCTCCTTGCATATTTATATATTTAACGATTTACTTGTTAATAATAGGCATACCGAATAAAATTATATTTTCCTCTACCGAAAAAAAATTATGAATTTTACGTTTTCGTCTTCTCTTACTTATTAAAAATTTTCCTTTTTCTCAACACTCTCTTTTCTGCTCTGCCCGGACAATATGTCGAAATATGTCCCATCTCCCCACACGCAAAACATTTGACATCTCTACAATTCACCGCAATATGACCCATCTCCCCACATTTATAACATCTACCATTCCGACCTCTCTGTCCCCCACTGTTGAACGGCCTCGACATGTCCTGACGTCCACAGAAGAAAATAGAGTTAGTGAGATTGGGTATTGAAATATAAGGGAAAATGATTTACGAGTAAGAGAGTGTTGAGCAAAGGAAAATTTTTAATAAGTAAGAGAAGAAGAAAACATAAAATTCATAATTTTATTCGGTAGAGGAAAATATAATTTTATTCGGTATGCCGATTATTAACAAGTAAGTCGTTAAATATATATATATGCAAGGAGAGTGACGAGGAAAGGGAAAGGGGGAAAGCGAGAGAGAAAAAAAATAAAATATAATAAAAAGGGAAGGAGATAAATGATTATTTGATATAGATACATAGATCTGGGAACGCATTTGATGCGGAATACCATCATGCGGACATCGAACCGTTGGCCAGCGAGTGGAGGGCATTAGCGCAAGAAAACATGGGAACAATAAAGGGAGTCAGAAGACCGATGGAGCGTTACAGGGAGCCAGCGCGTGAAGACCGAGAAAGAATCATATGTTATGGATGCGGAGAGGTGGGCCACATACGCCATTGGTGTCCTAATGAACGGTTGGAAGTGATGGGAGGAGCGGCCAGGAAGGAATTGGAGCCATCGCCAGTCGCTTCAGATAATCGGGCAGTATCATCGGGGCGAGAGACGCGGAAACGATATCCACCAGGGACACAGGACACATTGGTAGTACGAGTTGGGAAGGAGGAGTATAAACAGCTGTTGGATCCGTCCCAGTTAAATAAAGGGGGAAGGTGTCGTGATTGACGGAGTCAATCACGAGAAACGAGGAAAAATAGACGAAAGCAAATATAAAAAAAATTATTTCGTCGATTCATTATGATAATAAACATTTTTTGGTGTGTTATTTTTATATTATATGATTTTATTTTTCGCGTGAAATTAGGATTATAAGCGTGATTATGGAGTTTTCAAATTATAAAATAATATATTTTTAGATTATAATTTTGTTTTGAAGGTTAGAGGCTTTGATGTTAGGAACAAACTAAACTTTTTTTGGTTTCTTTTAATTGTAAAATTATATATATTTTTTTTGGTTGTAAAATTATATTTTATTAATTTGGTTTGCAAAATAAAATAGTCTCTATATTATTCGTTTTAAAATTAATTTAAATTAATTTAAGCGGTACAAAGTTTAAAGTAGTATATTATTCGTTCTAATATTAATTCAAGCGGCACAACGTAATAATTATCAAATTAACAAAATTATAAAAGTAAAAATAATAAAAAAGATTAATAAAAATAAAAAAATAAAATACAAAAAAGTTAATAATTATAAAAGATCGTCTCAAATGTAAAAATTGGAGTTTTTATACTCTTTTCAATCTTCTTTATAAATAATATTCATAACTTAAATTATTTTCAGTTATCACTATTCAAATATAATATTTTTATCACGCGTTATAATAATAAATCCAAAAGAACTCGTTATGCAAATTAAATATAAAGTACAAATTTAACGAACATATTACAACACATCGCTTTTGGATGCTCTATTGGAACCGATTTTTAAAAACGACTAACTCAATGTTTTATTCAAAAAAATTTTATGTAAGCCTAAATAACTTGCTCATAGATGACAAGGTTTGGACATCTAATCTCTAGGCTTCAATATTTTACTGGCTAAAATGGTGAGTTAGCCTTTTTAAAAAATCGGCTCAAATCGAACCGTTTATAACAACACTAATATGAA
Source organism: Gordionus sp. m RMFG-2023 (assembly GCF_954871325.1). NCBI lineage: Eukaryota > Metazoa > Nematomorpha > Gordioida > Chordodea > Parachordodidae > Gordionus > Gordionus sp. m RMFG-2023. Next base: position 22,114,555 of record NC_088779.1, on the reverse strand, counting down.
CTATTCAATACAATACCGGAATGTAGAAAATTATATCAAAAATAACACATTTTGAGTGTGCACATTTTAGGTGCATCGTATATTTCAATTATTCTTTGCCACTATTCTTAAAATTTTATTCCAAATAACACAAACTATTTATTAATGTTCCTTTTTGCTCAAAAATATCTTTTATATGGTATAGACGTTAATATTATAAATTATCTTTTTACAACATGGAACAGCTTAACCGTTTTACCCATAACAACTTTACCCCAAGGTGATATTTATTGTACAAATCGTTATTGCGTGACTTCTAGTTAAGCTATGAACCTCCGATAAATTTTATTTCATAGCTATGGCTTTAAGGAAGAAATATGTATACAAATGTTTAAATTCTGAGCCTTGATATATTTTGCTATGAGTTAAATTAATTAAAGGGTAAATTTTATAATTTTGGGGTAAAAAACGGTTTCTTGTCAAAATATGTCAAACCAGGTTTTTATAAGATGAACATAGATATCAAATTAAATATGAAAATACATCCTCACACCAAATTTAAGGTCCTTATGCTCAAGGGTTCTATGTTTCGCTTTTTTATTATTAATATATATTTTTAAAATTTTTTATTAGCCATCTAGGACCAAACACTGCTCATTTTTCATTTTCAATTTAATTTTTTTTTACAAATATTTAGGCGAACTATTTGACCATGGACTAGACAGTTGGGCCAGCATAGTCGTGCCGCTATGCTGCTATTCTCTATTCGGTCGCGCCGTCTCCGGCTTGGCACCCATGCGGGTATTTTTTGTTATGTGGGGAGTTTTATTCGTTTTCCTAGTAGCTCATTGGGAAAAATATATTACGGGAATCTTTTACCTGCCCTGGGCTTATGACGCTAGTCAGATAGTAAAATTATTATTATTTTTAACGTTTGGCTATCTTGCTCCTCCAGAAATTAGATGAATTTTTAAAATTTGTTTATATATATCGTCAGTTGACTACTATAATGTCCTATATTTTGTGCATTTTAAATAAGTGATCACGCCATAAAAGTGCAAAATAAAGGATGATTTTAAATTATATTTCAGCATTTTTTTATGAAAGAATACAGCATAGAAAAATTGATTTGTCCAAAAAGTTAAATTTTGAAAAAATGTGGTTATAGAATACTATAATATTCGACCGACGATATTTTGTTTTGTCCAAATTATCAAAAAATAACCTATTATTCTTTATAAGAAATTTTGGAGATAGAAAATATTAATTTAAAAAAGATCTAGTAAAAATCTGAATAAATCTGAATAAATCTTTTTCAAACCTTTATCGAAATATTCAAGGCCCTTTCATTTGTTTTTCTGGTGAGCTTTTTTCGCGGTTACGAATATTGGCATTTTACGTTTCGTTTATTCGATTTGACAATTAACCCCGGTGTCCTTGTCGAGACTGCCGTTTATGGTTAGTTTTAAATTATATGAATTCGGAATTTTGGGAGGTATTCAAAAATGAAAAAAGATTTTTTTAAAAATTTTAACCATTTTCTAAAAAGTATTAGAATTAAAGTATAACTAACATGGGAGGTAATCTTAATCGCATTTTTTTTTTAAAACAATTTATTATTTTTCTTTATAATATTTATATTACTCTCTGATAGATTATTTTTGCAGGTTTTTAAAAATATATGTGTGGATCGTATGAGTTAGACAAATTTTAAAAAAAACTTAAGTCATTCATATTCAGCATGTATGGAGTACCTACACCCCGTTGGATAAAACCACGGTTAAAAGGGTCTGATATTCACCTTTTTTTTTAAAAAAAAAGTGGGCTATAAATGATTAAATTTTTGAAATTTGCTAAAAAAAAAACTCCACCGGGTCTACGAAGAGCCCATCTTAAACCTCGAAATCGGAGAAATAAATATATGTAATATAAATATTTATCAATAAAAACAATCTTCTCCGCCTTCTCTTTCAAGTCAGTGCTTTCGGATTAACTCTGCCAGTAGCGTTATACCACATTTACAAGTAAATATCCATCATTTGTTAATTCTTTGTATCTAAAAAAATATATTTATACCTTATTTAAAGCTCTTCGTGATTCAGTAAAATGGAATACAAAAAAAATTTCATAGATAATCTTGAATATAATTTATTAAATGTTTAAAGGTTGACCATAATTTGAATCACTAAAAAAAATTTTAATACCTATTTAGAGTAATTTTTAGCTAGAGATTTAGAATATACCTTGTATAATAAAAAAAAATCTCATCATTCTATCATTATGCACATTAACTTATAATTTTAGACATTATCACGATAGCGCGGATAATGAGAGACGACTCGACATATACCAAGCCTTAAAACCGCTGGTTCCCGTCCTATACCTTTTCTTAGCCTCGTTAACGTGGGTCTTGTTATCTCCCAACGATATAATTACAGTCGAACCAAGGCTATTCTTCTTCCTACTCGGAACCGTTTATTCTAACATCGTTGTAAGATTGATTTATTTTTAGAGTCTAATAACTTCTTTTTTTTATATAAATTTCAAATATTTAATAATAAGGTTAAAACATAAATTCGATCGCCTAGAAAAAATTATCGATAGATATATTATCATTTTTAGGAGGATGTACAGTAGGAATAAAAATTTAATTCTCGTGATATAAGCACCCTTTAACGAATTATTAGTATATTAAATCATTGTTGTTTTTTTAAATTCCTTTAAGAGCAAGATAGTTATCGCGCAAATGTCGGGAACATCTGCTAAACAATCCAACTTCTTGCTTTATCCCTACATCATAACAGTTGCCGCTATAATCATGTTCAAATGGGTAACGACACCCTATTCCGAAATTTTGGTTCTTAAAATATTGCTTCTCTTCTCGTTTCTCACTCATCTGCATTTCGGATATCGGATTGTAAAATATTACATAATCATAGAATTGATTAATGTTTACCTGTCTCTTCCTGTTTGGAAATTTTAATAGAATTAATGAAATTATCATTAAAAAAATTCATTTGATAAGATTATGCATTGCTTAAACAATGAGGTATAATATTGTATAGGATGAGGGATGAAATTTGACTAAGATTTTAAGTAAAATTATATTTATTACAATGTGATATAATTTCTCGTTTGATTTTTTTCATATAGGTTAGTCAATTATCTTCATATTTGGGAATATATTGCTTCACTATAACCAAAAAACCTTCCTCTAAGTCCAACAGTGATTTTAGCGTTTTAAAATCAAAGTGAATCCGCACCTATATTTATCATTAATTAAATGATATATTTAGTATGTTTGTACAAATTTATGTTTTATTATTCCTATAAATGATTACATTGTATAAATTATTCCTTAGCAGAAAAATTAGCACCATTCGAAACGTCAATTACATTTTATACTTTGTTTAACTATGTAACTTTTTAAGAATTTTTCTTATTTATGAATGATAATTTTTTTAAAATTATATAATTTCTTTCTCATAGATGATTTAGTTTTAATTATTAAAATTATCTTTAAATTATAAATTTATTAGAAAGTATTATTTTTAAAACCCAATACATATCGTATCCCATCTGATTTCTTGTCAGTGATTTTTTTAAACTTTTGTAAATATGTATATGTAATGATTTGATTTTAATTTTTTTTTTAGATTCAATCAAAGAAATATCATTCTAGTTAATGCATACTTTTATATCATCAATACAAAAAAAATATATCAATTTATTATAAAGAATCTTTATATTTATTTGTCATTGCTTTATTTTTATTTTAAAAAAATACTATCGCCAGAAAATTATATAATTCTTATACAATGTGTTACTCTACTTTGTTTAATTACTAAAATATGATTTATATTTTGTACATTGAAAATTTTTCTGAATCTATTATCAGGATTGAGTATATATATAAGTATATTTTTAATATAATATTAAGAGTTCACTAATTATTTTATAAATAGAAATGATAGTTTTTAAAAAGTTTTAAGATTGAAACTTTTCATTATAAGTTAGATTTTTGCTAATAATATTATTTTATTCTAAAAAAGTTTATGTTTACATTAATTTCCTTGTTTATTTTATACAGGATTTTTAACCGTTAAGTATAGCGGTTCGGTTCGCTTCGGTTTTTAGTTTAAAATTTTATAAAAGTTTTGTTTCATTTCGGTTTTTTTTGAAAAAATTTATATCAGTTCGGTTTATAATTTATAACGATTCTTTTCGGTTTTTCCGGTTTTTATACATTTGATTTTAAAAAACAATTATTCCTAAACCATATATATTAATCTTAGAGAAAAATCTTTCTAATTTGTAGTTTTATAATTTCTCATTTAACCATGATAATCTATTAGATAGTTTTATTAAACTTAGTAAATATAAATTAGACAAATTAATTTTTTTTATTTTATAAATAAAGGTAAAAACAAACATGCGCAAATACAAGGAATAAAATAACGCATAATATTAATGAAATTTATACTATTTATGTTTAAAAAGTGAATTAGAACGGATAATTAAAATATTTCATTATTTAATTTAGTCCTCTGTCAAGAGAGTATAAACTTAAGGCTAGAAAATGCTCTTTCTACGGATATCTGCGTATCTGGAACTGTTAGCACTATTATATCTAATTTATAAAGTTCTGGCATACCATTTTTTACATTTTCAATTAATTCAAAAGATTATTATCTTTTTCTAATCTCTCTATATTATCAAATAATTATTATAATTTTCACCCCAAGAATTATTCTTATTTATCTAGAACTTCAATATTCTGATTATTTAAATTTTGTATCAAATTCCAAGTTTTAAAAAGATGTTTTTTGGCGATCTCTTTATATTCGTCTATCATCATTTTTCTCTATTGGATTTCGCGATAAAGCATCTGCAATTAAGATCAGTGAAGTTGGCGGAACGATGTGAGGATCAATTAATAAAACCTATGCCAATATTTAGTCTTAATTGATCTAACCAGACGTCATCGGAATTAAAGGCTAATGAGTTATAAGCAAAATAAGGAATTATATTAGAACCTTTCTTGTACATAATATCATAATCATATGCGGATTATTTATAGGCCCAACGTAAAAATATTTGATTTGATAATAAACTTAAATCTCTGTTATTGCCATATATCTTTATTAGAGGTTTATGGTTCGTTCATATTATAAACTTACGTCCACCCAAATAGTTGTGAAATTTTTCTACGCCGTTTATTGTTGCTTTAGCTTCTTTATCTATTGTAGAATAATTCTTTTCAGCCTCTTGTAAAGTTCTTGAGATGTACGCTATTGGAAATTCGTCTCCGTTATTATATTTTTGCAGGAGTACAGCTCCAAATCCTTGGCTGGATGCACCTGTTAATATTAACCCGAGGTCCGGTTTATAAAACGGTATATTATTTTTTTCTGTTACTATTCCTTTTGCTCTTTCAAGTAATGTAACATAATTTTTAGTTCAATTCCATTTAACATTTTTTTCTAGTTTTATTATATTCGGCTATAATTCTATGTAAGTCTAAAAATGATTTTATATCATGTCTATCATTGAGTTGCAGATTTTTGTATTATTTTACTTTTATCTGGATGTATTCCATTTTCATCTATTATGTATAATAAATATGATACTTTTTCTTTCATAAAATTTATTTTGAATTTTAATCCCGCATTTTGTAATTTTTTGAGGACTTGTTTTATATTTTCTACATGCTGTGTATCATTTTTTCCTATGATTATAACATCGTCTAAATAATCTACTGTATCTTTACAGTCAGCCAGTAAATCGTCCATATATCATTGAAATATTATCGTTTCTATAGCTATACAAAAATGTAATCGTAAATAGCGGTAGTATCCATTTGGTGTTACCATAGTTAATAATTCTTGGACTCTTTGTCAATACTCATTTGTAGATATGCGCCTTTTAGATCTAATGTTGTATACTTATTTCCTTTAGCGATCTTTACGATTAATTCTTAAAACGTTTGTAGAATGTGTTAGTCTTTTAGTAAAAATTTATTCAATGTTACTTTGAAATCACCACATAATCGTAGTTCACCTGAAGTTTTACGATTACTACCATTGGAGTACTCCAGGTTACTCTTGTTGTTGATAGATCTATTTTCTTTATTGTTGTTTTCTTCCAAACGTTTCAGTTCATTTTCAATTCTATTTCTAAAGGCAACGGTACTCTTCTTGCTGGTGGAGCTATGTTTTGTATTTTCTTCTAATTGTAGTTTTACTGGTATTTTATATTAATCACAATTTAATATCAAACACAGTAGCAAATTATATAGTTTTTCAATATTCACGTTTCCGTTATTATTATTATTATATTTATTGCTGATCATATTGACTTTTACCTTTGTTGGTAACGATAGATCAAATTCTATAGTCCATGGACATCTAAATAGAGCTGCATCATTTGTTTTTGTAACTAATAAAGCCATTTTATTTTATCATAATTGAACTTTTACATAAGCTTCTCCCATAATTTTTAATTATTGTTTATATGTAGTTGGAGCTCTAATCATTCTCAGTTTTTGCCTCCCAATATTATTCCATATTGTTGCATTAATGATGTGAACCTGTATCATATTTCATCTTAATTTCATGGTTATTTAATAATACCATAATTGTTGGGTGCTGTCCATATTTGTGAGAAATCTGAATCTTCGTCGTTATAATTGTAATTTGTACCATAAACATTTCCTCCAGTTTTACAATAAACGGCAAAGTGGTTTAATTTAATACATTTACTGCACTTTTTTCCGTATGCGGGACTTCCGAATAGCATGAAAACGATTATAGAAATAGCACGGTTTTCTTGCATTATTATTATTTGTGTGGTAGTTATTATAACTTTGAACTGGTTTTTTTACGCATGTTTTATTATCATTTTGATACTGCCGATTATACTGTTGATTATTATTATCATTTTGATTTAATCGTTTATTATTATCATTATGTTTAATAGTATCTTTGATTTTATAAGCTAATTTTATATTATTTAGTTCTTAAAGCCATTTCTGTAAACTTGTTTAAGCTTAACGCTTGCTCTTCGTCTTTAGTGTCTGGGTATCTTAAACGTAGTTCTTTATCCAGTTGCGACATCTTTAATCCAGCTTAATCGATCACAAATTCGTAGTTCTATATTATCTTCAAAAATTAACACTTACTAGCTAGTTCCTTTATATTTTTTAAATAACTCAATACTGATTCTGTTGGTTCGCGACTTACTCCAATAAAATCAATTCTTGATGCCAAGATATTTCTTTCGTCTTTAAAAAGTTGTTTTGCGATTTTATATAAATCTTCCCATACCACATCATCAATTTTCCTTGAAAATAGTAATTTTTTTATATCTGTTATTATATTTATTCCTTCATATGCTATGAATAATTTATTCAAAGTTCCGTCGGTTTGAGGAATATTCTTTATATTCAAAATATATTTAATATATTCCAAATAATCATCTAAAGAAGTTTCCTCTTTATGAAATTCGTTTAATGTACTTTTTGCAATATCACCCATAATTTCTAAAAATATATATTATTTTTTTTAAAAAAAAAGTAAATATACAATTTTATTTAATATTTAACTTGACAGAAGACCACGTTTTTTTTTATTTTATCGCCAATTTTATATTTTTAAGAAACTTCATAAAATATATGGTCAATAGTTTTTTATTTTTAATTCTTGTATATATTTATATATATACTATTCTCTAATTATTCAATTTAAATTCTATAAGTATTCAATTTAACTGACATTTTATAAATACGTTACATTATTGTATGACAAATGTATAATCCAAATAACGTTGAATATTATAACCTTTTAAAATATATAAAATATAACAACCCGTTCAATATATTTATTAATCCTATAGGCTTTGGCGTTGCAGCTATTTGCCTCTGATTTTAAAATATTATATTTTCCATAAACTGAATTAAAAAGCATATGTTAGATTCAAAATATTCTTGAAATTTCTTATAACCATATTTTTCATGATATTTATAATATTATAAGATAAAAGATTAGAATATAGCTTTGAATTTAATCCATTTTGTTTTATTATTTTCTTCTTCAATTTTTTGTATATAAAATTTGATAATATTTTATAAAAATTTCTGAAAAAAAATAAAAAGTACCCTACATTATCATAAGTGTACAATATTTTCTAAAAAAATTTTTTAAAGTACCCCTTTTCAAATTTTAAGAAGCAGCTGTTTCGTACCCATTCCCAGGGGCAATTAATTTCAATAATGATGAGAGATGTTTCTCCGGTCTTTACTTTTCAATAGGATCTTTTTCTTTAATCATACATATATAATTTGTAATATCCATAGAATTAATATCATTGTTAATTCGCCCATCATATTTATTAGAATATTCGATTTTTTTATCTCAAAATTAATTATCATAGTAATAAAATATGTTTTATAAGGCTTGATCTTATCTTGATAATGAATATTTTATTCGAATCTAATTAATGTCAATATGCCAATTATAAAATTTTTAAACCATAATTAATTTCGAAAATTTTCCGAGAAATAAGTCATTTTTTGTTCATTATTTTCAGATATATATTTCTTTTTCCTTTCATTTTTAATATTCCAAAAGTATCAAAGCTACAGTCAGAGATACACTTCATATTCTTTCTTTCTTTGCCTGGAATACAAATAAATGAATATAAAATATTAAGAAAATTAAAAAAAAATTAAGAGGTGAGAAAATATTTGTTATACATTCATGTCATGTTTATAATATATAAAACATATTAGGTAAAAATTATTAAATTATCCAATTTATGTTTAAAATCTTTATTTATAAATTCTTTATTATAAATACTGTATATTAATTATAAATTTTAATTATAATAGTCTTTGTTTTGCGTAATTATAATTTTCATTATATAATTGATTCGATTATTATATTTAATAGATGGGCAGGTGTCTAGTTTGTAATAGTTATTGTTGATATTTAATTTAATAATTAAAATGTCAATCAAAAAAATCATTTTTATTTTATTTTGTTAAAAAAATCATTTATGTGTTTTATGATATAAATTATGGGAACGTTTTTTCTTCGATTAACAAAACAAGATATATTTTTTCGTTTTGAGTTTTGTTTTTATTGATAAAAGATCGTCATTATTTTTATATTTAAAGAATATGTAATTATTTTATATATGATAATAGATTATCATTAATTTTTTTATGAAAATAATTTTTCTGGATTATGTAAATTAATTTTTTGATATAATTAATTTGTTTTATGGGATTCATTTTTTTGCAACCAATTTTTTTATATAAATTGAATAAAGATATTTAGCTTTGAAAATAGTGTATGTTTCAAGGGTTTAAGTTTAAATCTTTTACTTACTATTAATTAACTTTCTTTAAAAGATATTTAGCTTTGAAAATAGTGTATGTTACAAGGGTTTAAGTTTAAATATTTTACTTACTATTAATTAACAAACTTTTTAACATCTTTGATATTTTATAGCAGGGATTCTAGATTATATCTTCTATTAAATTAAAATTTATTTAAATGTTGCATATAATTTTCTGAACCAAAATTCAAGTATATTATACACATTATTATATTGTAAAAATAAGTATATATATATATATATATATATATACACATTATTATACATTAAAAGAATTAATGTTAATTTGAATAATAAAATAAAGTTTATCTTAATAAAATATAAATTGTAAAAATTTAACTAACAGTTGCGAGGATATTTAAATGAATAGAAAAATTGAAAATGTTAATTTAAAAAAAGATTTTAATTATTTTATTATAATAATTTGATTATTATAAGGTATAGATTTTATTTCTTTCTTAAATTTAATTTTTAAAATTTTAATTAAGAAATAGTAATTTATTATTAATATTTATAATATAATCTGTAGGCGTAAATTTTCAAATAATTGAAATGAAATAAATTGGGATAAATTCTTCAGGTCAATTTTAATTTTATATTTAATTATGTTCCAAATTATAGCCTTAATTTTATCTTTTGATATAGATTACAAATAAATTATATTAATACAAAATAACATATGTTTACATGCTGTTAGTGATTAAATGTCACTCAAATTTTCGTCTATTTTCAAATAAATTTGAAAAGATGCATTTTTTTTGAATTGAATGCTTGGTATTAATAATAAAAGTTCCTTATACAGGAACTCATTTAAGAAAAAATTATATTGCATCACAAATTTATTGTTTAAAAAAAATTATAGTGAATATCCACCTGATGATGAACCAATGGTTAAGATTAAACGTGCTTTAAAATATGAAGCTGATGGTTTTAAATCTTTAATTAAATCAATACATAATATTATTACTGCTCAAAATAATAAAATAATTTCACACGATACAGTTCTTCCTCATATTTATAAAAATGATTATGAATTCCCATTTGAGACAGATATACTCATTATTGGAAGTGGAGTCATGGGTTTGTCAGCATCATATTGGCTTAAATACTTTGCAAGACAGGATATTAGTGTAGTCATTGTAGAAAAAGATATAGATTATAGCTCTTCAACCTCTTTATTATCAATGGGTGGTATACGGCAACAATATTCATTGGAAGAAAATATTAAAATGTCACTTTTTGGAGCTCATTTTATCAGGAATTATGCATCTTATTTTAGGTTACCATTATCAAACATTGAACCTCCAAAAATCAGTTATAATCCTCAAGGATACTTGATGCTAGCTTCTAGTGAAGGAGTAGACCAACTTCATTCAAATTATTTGATGCAACGAGAATATGGATGTCATACCAAACTTTTATCCCCAGCTAATCTTAAGCTCAAATTTCCATGGCTAAATATTGAAGGGATAGAGCTTGCTTCTTATGGGCTATATAATGAAGGCTGGTTTGATGCATGGGAATTAATGATGAATTTTAAAACATATGGTGTTTTTCATGGTGTTAAACATATTCATGGCCAGTTACTTGGATTTGAAAGCAAAACATTAGGTACTTACTATGATCCTATAACTCATCAACTCCTTGAATTTAAGAGGCCTAATAAAGCTATATTAAATGTTAAATGGGGAGATGGAACCATCCAACGTAAGAAAATTCTATTTTCTAAATTGATAAATGCTTCTGGCATTAATGCGGCTGATGTTGCTCAAATGTTAGACATTGGGTCCGGTGAGATTGGAAGAGAAATCCCACTTCCTGTTGAACCCAGGCAACGTTATGTATATGTTATTAATTGTCCTGAAGGGCCTATACTTGATTGCCCATTTTTAATAGATAAATCTGGTTTAGCACTTAGAAGACACGATTTACATGGGAATTATTTAGTCTTGCTTTCACCACAATCAGAAGAATTTTCAGAGATAACAAATGATGCTGGAACTTATTTCGAAACTAACATTAGACCAATATTAACACAAAGAATACCTTGTTTTAAAAATCTTAAAGTAGTCAAATACTGGTGTGGCTTTTATGATTATAATTTTGTCGATCAAAATGCCATAATAGGTCCTCACCCATATCATACAAATGTTTATATGATCAATGGATTTAGTGGACATGGTTTACAACATAGTCCAGCTGCTGGAAGAGCTATTGCTGAGCATATATTTCATGATGATTATGTTACTCTCGATTTAAATTGTTTTAAGTTCGAGCGGTTTTCACAGAAAGAATTAGTATTCGATAAACATATTATTTAGAATACTTTTTAAACTAATATATATATATATATATAATTGTATAAAATGGAGTTTTTTATAAATGCAAATCATATAAAAATAATTTTATTTAAAGAATTATTAAGAATAACCAATATTTGAAGATACATAATTATAAAAGCAATTAGTAAGTTGATTATAAAAACGAATCAAGCATATATAGGCATGACTAAAATAGAATCTTCATATTCTGTGCTAATTTTTATATAAAATATATATATCACATTTAGCTCTTCAAGATAATTTGGAAAATTTTTATTTTTAGAAAAACTTATTAAAGCATGATTCCTTTCTATTTATGTGATATTTTTAAAAAATAATTAGAATCATGTTTAGCTATTCAAAATGATTCAAAAAATATCAATTTTTTTTTATGTCTAAACTAGGAATCTCATACTAATTTATGTGCTAATTTGAAAAAAATACAGAATGTTTAGCTTTTCGAGATCAAGATGATTCATAAAATAATTTTTTTTTTCAGAAATTTAGTAAATTGACCAAAAAAACTTTTTTGACTACATTATGAATCTGCATTAATTTAATAAAAAATATAGTATTATGTTTAGCTCTTCAAGATAATTAAGAAAACATAAATAATAGTTATGAAAAAAAATTGACAAATTATAATAATATCCAAATAAAATTTTTTTTGACTAGATATAAATCCCCATGCATTAATTAAAAATATATATATAAACATGTTTATCTCTTCAAAATAATTCATAAAATGTTATATTAGTTTTTAAAAAAATTGGTTAATTATTAAAACTAGTAAAAAGCACGTCAAAAATGACGGGGAATGAGATTTTTATTCATTTATTTACGATAGATGTCATGCCAGGTCCAAGCTCACAGTATTAGGAAGCATATAATTATAAATAATTCTCTAGTTAATTTTATAAGGTAGGAATAAAGTAAAATACCATTCGGAGAGACCAAATGGCAAACTTAAAAAAAATAGGATCCTTGTGAATAAGTATAGAATAATTTAAATAATATATAAATACCGTAATATGTATTTTTTTTGGAATAAATATAAAATCCTAAAAATAAAAAACCCTGTTTAGTATTTTTTATTGAAAGAATAAAAAGGAATATTGTTAAAAAAGGTAGGAACCTTAAGAATAAATATATAATTTTAATTGAATAAAAATAAATATTGTAACATATTTTGATTTTTTAGAATAGATATAAAATTATTAATAAAAAAAATAATGTATATTTTTTTGAGCATTATACAAAATAATAGAGCAATGGTGGATCCGACAAATTGGTAAGCTTTTAAAAAAGTAGGATCCTTAAAAATTGTTATATTAATTTAGTTAAATATTAAAAATGTACTTTGTATAATTTTCAGTTAGACAAAATATTCATCAGAGATAAAAGGGCATATTGTGCGGCCGACAAAATGGATATCTTTAAAAATACGTAGGATGCTTAAAAAATATAAAATTGTTTAAATTATAAAATAATATCATACTAAGTAATGTTCGCTCTTATTCGTATAAACCGGGATTAATCGGATATAACCTCACGATATACCACAATGGTTGTTTTGGAAAAAATTTCCAAGCATCCAAGATATTAATAATTTTAAAAAAATTTCTTAAGCTAAGCTCAATTCCTAATATTTTTGAAAACCAAGCCAATATAAATATGAGATATATTTTTTAAGCCCAGTCCAACCCATAATAATTTCGAAAAAATTTTCCCAAGCCCAGAGATATTAATTTATCATTAATGAAGGGGAAATCACTGATTTACCAATTAGTCTACAGGTAAAATATATTTCTTTATAAAAATATTAACATAAGACTAACATTTAACATTAAAAAATCACAATATAGGTTCAAGCCTACAATATTTGGAAAAAATTTCTAAGTATCCAAGATCTTAATAATTTAAAAAGAATTTCTCAAGCCCACCTCAGAGATGTTAAATTTATAATTAATGAAGGGGAAATCCCTGATTTACCAATTAGTCTACAGGTAAAATATATTTCTTTATAAAAATATTAACATAAGACTAACATTTAACATTAAAAAATCCCAATATAGGTTCAAGCCTACAAAATTTGGAAAAAATTTCCAAGCATCCAAGATCTTAATAATTTAAAAAGAATTTCTTAAGCCCACCTCAATCGAAAACCAAACCAATATTAATTTTGAGAAATTTTTTTTAAGCCCAAGTCCAACCCATAATAATTTTGAAAAAGATTTCCCAAGCCCAGAGATATTAAATTTATAATAAATGAATGAGAAATCTTTGATATACCAATTAATCTATGAGTTAACTCCTAGTTATATATGCAAAAAAAACATGTGAATTCGTAATTAGGGAAACTGAGGAAGCCTGGGCAAACCACCTATTAGAGAATCATGACAAAATAACGTCTGCCCTAATATTATTATAAGAAATTAAAAATATTACCTCTATTATTGGAGATAACTACTATTTAGTAAATAATGTATTACTTTGACAATTGGTTTTAATATGGCCTCCTACAGTTGCATAGAAACCTTAAGTTATAGGATCATCTGTTAAATTGAATTTCTATATAAAATATTAATAATTTGTAATATTTTGTAAATAGATATATTTAATGTATATTAACATAAGACTAACATTTAACATTAAAAATCCCAATCAATCTATATTATAATTTTCCGATGTCCTCACTACGTCATCGTGACGTCATGTCATGGCTACGTCATGTCATCGAGCTATCGTCATGTCATCGCTACGTCATGTCATCGCTACGTCATGTCATCGCTACGTCATGTCATCGTTACGTCATGTCATCGGTACGTATTTTTATTTGTTGATTTTATTTATTTATTTTATACAAACAGATGATTCTATAACTTAAGTTTTCTATGCAACTGTAGGAGGCCATATTAAAACCAATTGTCAAAGTAATACATTATTTACTAAATATTACAAATTTTTAATATTTTATATAGAAATTCAACTAGGAGTTTACTCATAGATTAATTGGTAAATCAGAGATTTCTCATTCATTTAAATTTAATATCTCTAGGCTTGGGAAATTTTTTCAAAATTATTATGGGTTGGACTGGGCTTAAAAAATATTTCTCAAAATTAATATTGCCTTGGTTTTCAAAAATTATTAGGGATAGAAATGTGCTTGAGAAAATCTTTTTAAATTTTTAAAATCTTGGATGCTTGGAAATTTTTTTCCAAATATTGTAGGCTTGAACCTATATTGGGATTTAATGTTAAATGTTAGTCTTAAGCAGGGATCCAAACCGAAATTGAACCGAACCGTTAAACCGCTAAAAACATGTATCTTTTATCGAACCTGAACCGAACCTAAACCGCTAAAAAAATCCAGCCGAACCTGAACCGAACCGCTAAAATGCCTCTGAACCCGTTCGAGTCTCATGATTTTATGCTTATAAAATAATATATAAGTTATTATTAGATTTCAATTATATTCGAATAATTTTAAAGATTATCATCAATCACATTTGATTGATAAGTATCGGTCATAATTTTTATAAACTTTAGTATATTGTCATTTTACAACATTTTTCAAATATTTTAAGCTTATAAATTATAATGCTTAAAGAAAAATTAAATCCAAAATATTATTATAAATGACACATCAAATCTGATATCATATTGGCAGTGCCGGCTACCCAAGAAAGATGTTTCAACAATTAAATTTATACTATAGATGTAATTTGAGTTAGACGAATTTTGAAAATATATTAATTGTGCGGCTTAATAAAAAAAAATTAAGTAAAAAAAAAGTAAAATATTGTTCATATTAAAATTAATCAATGATATATATATATATATATTTATATTTATATTTATAAATTAAATTTTATTTATAATGTGCAATTAATATGAAGGTTATATACATGTGTTTTTTAAATTAATGATAAAATAAAAAAATATTTTCCATACATAATTCGAATGTAGGTTTGAATACAAAAGTGTTCAAACCGGTTAGAGGTTCGAACCGAACCGATATTTTATTTTTTTACGAACCGAACGTGAACTTTGAATCGTTATTTTTATCCGAACCTGAACCCGAACCAAACCGATATTCGTTTCGGTTTGGATACCTGGTCTTAAGTTAATATTTTTATAAAGAAATATATTTTACCCGTAGACTAATTAATAAATCAGAGATTTCCCCTTCATTAATTATAAATTTAATATCTCTGGGCTTGTTTCAAAATTATTATGGGTTAGACTGGGCTTAAAAAATATTTCTCAAAATTAATATTGGCTTGGTTTTCAAGATTATTAGGGATTGAGGTGGGCTTGAGAAAATCTTTTTAAATTATTAAGATCTTGAATGCTTGGAAATTTTTTCCAAATATTGCAGGCTTGAACCTATATTGGGATTTTTTAATGTTAAATGTTAGTCTTATGTTAATATTTTTATAAAGAAATATCTTTTACCTGTAGACTAATTGGATAAGAGATTTCCCCTTCATTAATTATAAATTTAATATCTCTGGACTTGGGAAAATTTTTTCAAAATTATTATGGGTTGGACTGGGCTTAAAAAATATATCTCATATTTATATTGGCTTGGTTTTCAAAATTATTAGGAATTGAGCTGGACTTGAGAAATTTTTTTGAAATTATTAAGATCTTGGATACTTGGAAATTTTTTCCAAATATTGTGGGCTTGAACCTATATTGAGATTTTTTAATGTTAAATGTTAGTCTTATGTTAATATTTTTATAAAGAAATATATTTTTCTTGTAGACTAATTGGTAAATCAGAGATTTCCCCTTCATTAATTATAAATTCAATATCTCTAGGCTTGGGAAGGTTTTTCCAAAATTATTATGGGTTGGACTGGGCTTAAAAAATATTTCTAAAATTAATATTTGTTTGGTTTTCAAAATTATTAGGGATTGAAATGGGCTTGAGAAAATCTTTTTAAATTATTAAAATCTTGGATGCTTGGAAATTTTTTCGTATTTTTAAGGCTATTCATTTTGTCGGGCCTTAAGCGCTTTTATCTCTGATGAATATTTTGCCTAACTGAAAATTATACAAAGTACATTTTTAAAATTTAACTAAATTAATATAACAATTTTTAAGGATCCTACTTTTTTAAAAGTTTACCATTTTGTCGGATCCACCATTGCTCTAATATTCCTGCTGATTATTTTGTATAATGCTCAAAAAAATATACATAGTACATTATTTTTATTATTATTATTATTATATATGATTTTATATCTATTCTAAAATCATTATATATTTGTTGTATGCAAATATATATTTAGATGAGCCCTTCTTAATTGGGTGGTATTCAAATTTATATAGATGAACTTTCATTGATTTTGTTGTATGCAAATAAATATAATTATTTTAAAATGTCTATGAATATGAATATTTTTGATTATAGAAATTATAATTTTTGGAATATTAAAAGTGGAATAAAATAAAAAGATTTGAAATAAAAGAAAATCATTCTTGAAGATAAAAAAAGAAAAAGGATATTAGAATTAATCTGGTTACGATCTCAGACTAGTGATTATACTGAGGGTAACATCAGTAAGATTAGCAAATTCAATAAATTATATATATTGCATTATGTTTAGTCTCTCCCACTAGCCTCAGCAATATATATCAATCCCATATTGGTACAGTGGTGCCTTATAGTGATTGATCCAGGCTTTAGAAGATCAAAGGTCAGTCTAATTATACATTGGAACTAGGTAAAAAAATAAAATAAAAAATAAATATATATAAATTTTTTGATAATTTCGGTTTTCTTATTGATGTTATATAAAATTTGGATTATTGTATTGGTTTTATTCGTATGTTTATATTTATTTAATTGTTTAAGATTAGTTAAAATTATTTTAATCAAGTGGTTATTGAGTACACTTTAATGTATATTACGCAAATAAATTTATTAAGTTTAATACTTGAAAATATAAGTATAATTATATTTTTGTTGCTAATTTTAAGTTTCACGTTAGGTTTAATTATAGGAAGAAATACGACTTATGTTAAGATAGAGAGTAAAGAGTTAGAAAATATTAAGAATATATTAAGAGAGGAAGATAAGAAAAGAAATATAAACAACTTCATACGAACGGATAATTACAGACAGATAATTTGCTATAGTTGTGGTCAGCCGGGCCACATGTCGCGCCAATGTGAGATAACGAAGAATCTAAGATGCGCGAGGTGTGGCAAGAATGGCCATGTCGCTATAAGTTGCAGAGTAAACAATCCAATTGTAAGGTGCAATAGTTGTGCCCAAGAAGGACACACACAAGAAAATTGCAATAAATGACTAAGAGAGAGATATTTAATTTTAATGATAAATTTTGTAATGATAATAATTTTTCTAATGTTGATAATTTTAATTCAGGTAAGAATAAATATTTTAATTATAATGATAAATTTTGTAATGATAATAATTTTTCTAATGTTGATAATTTTAATTTAGGTAGGAATAAATATTTTAATGTTAATGATAAATTTTGTAATGATAATAATTTTTCTAATGTTGATAATTTTAGTTCAAGTAAGAATAAGTATTTTAATGTTAATGATAAATCCGGTGATGATAATGAGTGTGTTAATGTTGATAATAATAATTTGAATAATAATAATAGAAGTATAGGTAAGGAGAGAAATATAAAGATATAAAGTAGGAATTTTGAAATATATAGAATAAAAGGTTCAACTGGTGTAGATGTACGAAATATTAAATTAGAGAATTTTTTAATGAAAAATAAATGTCCGAGAGTCAAGATAAAGGCTGAAGAAGCAGAGATATGTTTTTTATTGGATACAGGAGCGGAGATTAGCCTAATGAGTGTAAAAGATTTTAATAAATATTTTCCAAAAGAAAGATTCATTGCAAAGAGAATAAAAGTTAGACGATTAGACGGTAGCATGGTTAAAATTCTAGGTTTTTATGCGATAAAATTGTTAGATATAAATAAGGAAGTAAAGTTATGGATTACGACACTAAAGATAGAGCCTATTTTAGGTTGGAATGACATTGAAAAGATAGGTCCTGAGTATAATTGGTGGTCTTTGTTTGAAAATGTCCGTGAGAAAAACAAAATAATGAATGAGATAATACGAAGTGAGGATAAAGAGAAGACTGATTTACCTTGTTTATGAGTTAAACAGGATATAGTTCTCGATAAACTCAAAAATCGAACACCAGAATTTTTAATTAGATATAGAAGTAACTTAGAAGAAAATAAGGAAATAAGAGATATAGAGACAATAGAGGAAAATACAGTCGAAGATAAACAACAAGGAATTAATAAAATGGTAGAACTGAATGTTGTTGAGGACAATTTTAACAAAGAAATAAAGATTA
Organism: Gordionus sp. m RMFG-2023; assembly: GCF_954871325.1. Taxonomy (NCBI): domain Eukaryota; kingdom Metazoa; phylum Nematomorpha; class Gordioida; order Chordodea; family Parachordodidae; genus Gordionus; species Gordionus sp. m RMFG-2023. The sequence continues at coordinate 22,095,486 of NC_088779.1, read as the reverse complement.
TTTTGAATAGATATAAGGAAGTCGTTAAAGAAGAATTAGGGACTCTTAGAGATTTTGAAGTAGATATACGATTAGAACAAGATTATCGACCTAAATATTGCAGCACAAGAAGATTGCCGTTTTCTTGGATAGAAGATATAAATAAGGAATTAGACAAATGGTTAAAAGAAGGAATTATAAAACCAATAGTGCATAGTGTATGAGCAACACCGTTAGTTCCCATAAGAAAACCAGATAACAGTTTAAGACTGTGTATAGACTAAAGAGTATCAGTTAACCCGTGGGTAATAAACGAAAAATATCCATTACCTAGAATAGAACAATTGTTGGCTAATTTAAGAGGAGCAACAATTTTTTCAAAAATAGATTTTTCGAATGCTTACTTGCAAATAAAGGTAAGCGAGAGAACAAGTAAGATATTAACGATTAGGATTATTTGCTTTTTGTCGTTTACCATTTGGCTTGAAAGTATCAGCTCCAATATTTCAAAGAACTATGGCGGCATTATTTCAAGGAATAAAGGGAATAATGTATTATTTAGACGATGTTTTGATATCTGGTAGAACAGAAGAAGAACACAATGCTAGGTTAGTTAAAGTGTTAGATATTATATTAGAAAATGGTTTAAAAGCTAATATTAATAAAAGTGTTTTTGGAACAAGAAAGATAAAGTATTTAGGACATATTATAAAGGGAGATGAAATTACTCCAATTGCAAAGAATATAAATAAAATAATTAATATGAGAGCCCCAAATAATAAGACGGAAGTACAGGCGTTTTTGGGAGCAACGAATTATTATCATCGGTTTGTTAAAAATTTTGCAGAAATCGCCTCACCGTTGTATGATTTATTAAAGAAAAATAAAAAGTTTGAATGGGGAGAAACACAGGAGAAAAGTTTCGAAACATTGAAGATAAAGATGGTAGAGAAACCGATTTTAAATTGTTTTGATGAGAAATTGGATATTATATTAGCGGTTGATGCATCTAATGAAGGTATAGGAGGAGTTTTATTACAGATGTCCGATAAGGTTGAGAAACCGATTTTATTATCGAGACGGTTTAGTAGCACTGAGAAAAATTACTCCACGATCGAGAGAGAGGCTCTGGCTGTGAAATTCGGGCTAGAGAAGTGCAAAGAATATCTGATTGGAAGAAGGTTTATTTTATATACGGATCATAAGCCGTTGGTAGATTTATTCAAAAAAGAAAATAAAGAACTTATGATGTCACCAAGACTACAGAGATGGTTAATTTTAGTGGGTAATTTCGATTTTGAGATAAGATTCAGAGCAGGTAAACAAAATTGTTTACCAGATATATTATCGAGATTGTTTAAAAAAGACAGTACAAACAAGGATACAATAATCAATAGTTTAGAATATATAGAAGAGGAGGAAATATTAAATAGTAAAGTTATAAGAGCTTTGAAGATAGATACAAGAGAAGAACCGATAACGTTTGAAAGAATAGAGGAAATATCCAAAAAAGATGAAGAACTAATAAGAATTAGAATTTGTTTGAAAGGAGAGGCAGAATGGAAAGGTGAAGACAAAGCTTTTAAAAATATAAGGAATGAATTAAATATAGAAGACAATTGTTTTTTGAGAGGATATCGATTAGTGATACCGATTAAGTTAAAAAAAGATACATTAGCCGTATTACATTCAGGGCATCAAGGCATAGAAAGAATGAAGAATAAAGCAAGAGAATATATTTGGTGGCCCAAGATGAATAGTGAAATTGAAAAATTAGCTAGAAGCTGCGAGACATGTAACATGTGGGCTAATGTACCACCAAAGAATAAAGCAGATAAATGGCCAGAAACGGACATTCCATGTAAAAGAATACATGTAGATTTTTTAGAATATGAAAAAAGAAGATATTTTATTATGGTAGATGCTGGATCGAAATGGATAGATTGTCAACAGGTTTCAGGTTTAACGACGAAGACGTTGACTAAAATAAAAGATTTTGCAGGTAAATATGGATTAATGGAAACTTTAGTTTCGGATGGAGGCCCAGCATTTAAAGGTAGAGTTTTTAAGCAATTTTGTGATAGGTGGATTATTAAACATTTAGTATCGCCACCACATTACCCGAGAAGTAATGGTCAAGCCGAGAGAATGGTAGCTATTGTTAAAAGCTGGCTAAAAAAAGAAAAATATGGAGAGGGAAAATGGTGGTTGTTATTATTAGCATATAACAATACTAAAACAAGCAAAGGAAATTCACCATCAGAAATGTTTTTAGGTAGAAAAACAAGAACGGAATTAGATTTTTTGAAAGAAAGAATAAAGCAAAAGGAGGATACATATGATGATAAATTTAAAGTTGGAAGTCTAATATGGATTATACTGTTTGAGGGTCCAGTTAAATGGGGGAAGGGTATGATAAGTAAGAATATAGGTAAAAAAAAGTAGAAGTAGAGATTGAAGGGCAAGAAGGCACTTTTACTAGACACCTAAAATAAGAAAGACTGAGAAGCCTAGGGCAAGTAAAAGATATGGGAGACAATTAAAAGAAATAAATTGATGATAGACATTATTATGAGAATCATATTGATGATATACTTAATTATGAGAATCAATTGTTAAAGAGATAAATTGAGGATTGACATAATTATGAGTATCATATTGATGATAGACAAAATGATGAGAACCATAATTTACCAGGAGATACAATTAGAAGAAATAAATTGATGATAGACATTATTATGAGAATCATATTGATGATAGACATTATTATGAGAATCATATTGATGATATACTTAATTATGAGAATCAATTGTTAAAGAGATAAATTGAGGGTTGACATAATTATGAGAATCATATTGATGATAGACAAAATGATGAGAATCATAATTATCAGGGGATATAATTATGAAAGAAAATTGATGATAGACATACTTAGTAGAATCATAATTTCAAGAGATCAATGAGGAGAATAATCATTCTCGAGGAAATAAATTTAATGATAGACCTAATTATGAAGGTTTAAACGATGAAGAAATTATCAGGTGAATAGTAGATTATTAGAAGATTAGGAAAGATATATATTTTTATAGTAATTTTATAGATGGCATCATATGTCAGAGTAGGAAACAAGATTATCAAGATGGAAATCAGGAAAGCAGATGGATCGGCCGAATCAAGGTTAATGATGCTTACTACCTTAAGGTACTACCTATCAAATTTGAATTTTGTTCATTTTTCAATTGGATAGGCACTACCAAATATATTTATAATATATATTTGAAAAATCGTGATTTTTGGAAAGCCTCTATGGCCTAGTAGGCAAGAGCTTGGCTCACTGATCCCATGCTCCCGGGTTCGAATCCCGGGAATGATCATGTATTTTTTCTTATTCTAACTTGGTGGTTCCATCCTTGGGGGGATGATATATAAAAGGCCGGACTCGACCACGTGATTCCGTATTAATATATTAAATAATAAGGGTCTTATTACATTTTAATAAATTTTGGTCGGTATTTAGCAAATTAGATTGATATTTAAAATATTTCCATACATTCACTTGGTAGTAAGCATCATTAACCCCTAATCAAATAGATGGATAGAAGCAGCAAGGGTAGAAGCGCAACAAGGATACGGAGAGTTACTGCAGGAAACAACCAGAAGACAAAGGATAGAACGACGAGTGGAGCCATATTGGGTTCGGAAGAATCGATTAGCATGTTGGGCATGCGGGGGAATGCAAATTAAGGTTTTGTCCGACGACAACAACGTCCTCAATGAACGGTTCAGAGTTGGAAGTGCGAGAAGGTGGGGCACTAACGAAGGAAGCCTTGGAAAGCTAATCTTAAAGGGTGGAGGTGTTGTATGCAAATATATATTTAGATGAGCCCTTCTTAATTGGGTGGTATTCAAATTTATATAGATGAACTTTCATTGATATTGTTGTATGCAAATAAATATAATTATTTTAAAATGTCTATGAATATGAATATTTTTGATTATAGTTGAAAAAGAAACATATAATTTTTCATTACTTATTTTTTATGAATTTTTACCAAATTATAATTTTTGGAATATTAAAAGTGGAATAAAATAAAAAGATTTGAAATAAAAGAAAATCATTCTTGAAGATAAAAAAAGAAAAAGGATATTAGAATTAATCTGGTTACGATCTCAGACTAGTGATTATACTGAGGGTAACATCAGTAAGATTACCAAATTCAATAAATTATATATATTGCATTATGTTCAGTCTCTCCCACTAGCCTCAGCAATATATATCAATCCCATATTGGTACAACTATATTCAATTAAAATTATATATTTATTCTTAAGGTTCCTACCTTTTTTAACAATTCTCCTTTTTATTCTTTCAATAAAAAATACTAAACGGGGTTTTCTATTTTTATGATTTTTTATTTATTCCAAAAAAAATAATTACGGTATTTATATATTATTTAAATTATTCTATACTTATTCACAAGATTCCTATTTTTTTTAAGCTTGCCAATTGATCTCTCCGAATGGTATTTTTTTTATTCCTACCTTATAAAATTAACTTGAGAATTATTTTTTTTTACTTTAGAAAACTATCCCCATCTTATTTCCTCTTTATAATTGTTCAAATATTGATATATCAGCCATTAGTAAAGAACAAATGCAAAATAAACCTTTAGAATATCATAATAGGCCCGATAAGTCCCCCCCCCTCAAAAAAAATTTTTTTTTTGATGATATCCCTCCAACTACTAGATGTATGCATCTATTATTGACCCATCTACTGGTTTACAGGTTTTAATGTTCGTTTTATTTCAATAATAATGTTTATTTATATTTTTGCCTGATTTCTTTATTTGTCTAGGCTAACCCAACCTTAATCCCTCACATTGCTACAAAACATGATGAATCTATTAAAGATAAGCAAAGAAAATAATGACGAATAAACAAACGCCTTGCCAGTTCTAGAGTTACTGGTAGCCAAAATAATAAAGAACTACGCTTGAAATTAACTCCTCTGGAGGTTTATTTTATTTTATTTTGTTTTTTTTAAATATTTATATGTTTATTTTATTTTCACCCAGTTGCCTCCAAATATCATCACTACCACAATCCCTATGCCACCTCTCCCTATTTTTTAACAAATATAAGCATTCAATTCCGTACTATCATTCACTTCACTAGGAGTTATTATAAATATCACTTTATCCAATTCTCTGAGAAACTTTCATGATTATTTAGAGGAATGTTCAAACTTGAATGTGCAGTACAGCAATTTTCATCAACTTTATTAATGGGAAAATAAGCAGTAGTTCTGTCGTGGCCTTTATAACAATTCTTACTACCTTTTTATGGTTGAGTTAACATTGTCGTTCATGATTCTATTTTAGAGGGGGCTACCAATGCTGACATTGACAGAAATATCATTTTGCGTTCTTCTTTTACCAGTATCCCAAGGCATAGGCATATGCCTCATCTTTATCAGGATTTGTACACTGCTTTGGTAATCCGTCATTACTTTCATCTACCTACAACCCTAAATGATATGAAATTGTACATTAATTATTTCCTCTCCAGACGACCTTCCAGATTTATTTTGTCGTTTTTATCAGAAATAAAAATGTCAACAAGGATTTTCTCTTAATTTTATCAAATACACAACATAATAATTATTTCTCATTATTTTTTTAAAAAATTAGCCTAAATTTATATGTCAATAAAAAATATTTTCTTAAAAAATATATATATAATTTGCATATAAGTTTCATTAGTGTTTAATGGCATTTTTGTAATTTAAGATAGCATTTTTTTTTACTTAACATAAAATTATAGACAAATAATTTGGGAAATGCAAGATATACATTAAATTTATCCGAAAAGCTACAATAACCCTATATAATAAACAACTTTTTATTTTTTATATATAATTTTAATTGATAATATTACCAAAAAGTATAAGAGTCGGTTATTTTATTTGTCATGATTCTCTAATAAGTGGTTTGCCCAGGCCTTCCCAGTTTCCCTTAATACGGAATTCACATGTTTTTTTTACATCTTAAACTAATTGGTAAATCAGATATTTACCCTTCATGTGATGATAAATAATTAAGAATTTAACTATCTCCGAGGTGGGAAAAAATTTTCAAAATTAAATTGGATACGACTGGGCTTGGAACCTCAAAATTAATATTAGCTTGCACCTAACATGGGAATATCTTTTACAAATTATTAAGAGTTGAGCTGGGCTTGATAAACTTTATTATAATTATATGCTTCCTAATATTGTGAGCTTGGACCTGGCATGACATCTATCGTAAAAAAAATGAATAAAAATCTCATTCCCCGTCATTTTTGACGGGCTTTTTACTAGTATTAATAATTTATATTTTGTAAATAATGTATTACTTTTGCCAATCATCCAAGATCTTAATAATTTAAAAAGATTTTCTCAAGCCCACCTCACAAGTAAATTGAATTTCTATATAAATTATTAATAATTTGTAATATTTAGTAAATAATGTATTACTTTGAGCTCCGTGAAGTTGGCCGAACATTTGGAAGCACTAACGATGAATCATATGTCATTTTTTAGTGCTTATTAGTGCTTCAATCCGTATAGTAGCCGAATTTAAGGAAAAAAAGTTATAGGCAAAAATAAAAATATGTGCCAACTTCACGCTTAAAAGTCGTTTGGAAGCACTAACGATGAAACTTATATCATTCTTTAGTGCTTCGTTAGTAGAGGTTAGTGCTTCAATCCATTTCGTAGCCGAATTTATGAATAAAAAGTTATTGGCGAAAAAAACAAAAATAAACAAATATTGGCGACGTGCCAAAACAAAAACTAGAGTAGTACTAAACATCAGGTTTTCGCCATTATTTAGTGCTTAATTAATGTATTTAAATTCCATTATTAATTTAGTTAACCGCCATATGGAAAAAAAGTTATTAGCTAAATAAAAATTATGACGTCACGATTTAAGCGTGAAGTTGGCCGAACTTTTGGAAGCACTAACGATGAATCATATGTCATTTTTTAGTGCTTATTAGTGCTTCAATCCGTATAGTAGCCGAATTTAAGGAAAAAAAGTTATAGGCAAAAATAAAAATATGTGCCAACTTCACGCTTAAAAGTCGATTGGAAGCAGTAACGATGAAACTTATATCATTCTTTAGTGCTTCGTTAGTAGAGGTTAGTGCTTCAATCAGTTCCGTAGCCGAATTTAAGAATAAAAAGTTATTCACGAAAAAAACAAAAATAAACAAATAATGGCGACGAAACAAAAACTATAGAAATAATAAACATCCGGTTTTCGCCATTATTTAGTGCTTAATAAGTGTATTTAAATTCCGTTATTAATTTACTTAACCGCCTTATAAAAAAAAAGTTATTAGCTAAATAAAAACTATGACGTCACGATTTTGGCGTGAAGTTGGCCGAACTTTTGGAAGCACTAACGATGAAACTTATATCATTCTTTAGTGCTTCGTTAGTTGAGGTTAGTGCTTCAATTAGTTCCGTAACCGACACGAAAAAAACAAAAAAAAACATATAATGGCGACGTGTCAAAACAAAAACTATAGGAGTACTAAACATCCTGTTTTCGCAATTATTTAGTGCTTAATTAGTGTATTTAAATTCCGTTATTAATTTTGTTAACCGTCATATGAAAAAATTGTAAAATGCTAAAGAAATTTTTAGAGGTCAAATTTCGGCTAGAAAATTATGAAAGCACTAACGATGAAACTTATATCATTTTTTAGTGCTTCGTTAGTAGAGGTTAGTGCTTTAATCAGTTTTGTAGCCGAATTTAAGAATAAAAAGTTATTCACGAAAAAAACAAAAATAAACAAATAATGGCGACGTGCCAAAACAAAAACCATAGGAGTACTAAACATCCGGTTTTCGCCATTATTTAGTGCTTAATTAGTGTATTTAAATTCCGTTATTAATTTTGTTAACTGTCATAAGAAAAAATTGTAAAATGCTAAAGAAATTTTTAGAGGTCAAATTTCTGCTAGAAAATTATGAAAGCACTAACGATGAAATTTATATCCTTCTTTAGGGCTTCCTTAGTAGAGGCTAGTGGTTTAATTACTTTTGTAGCCGAATTTAAGAATAAAAAGTTATTTGCGAAAAAAACAAATAATGGCGACGTGCCAAAACAAAAACTATAGTAGTACTAAACATCCGGTTTTCGCCATTATTTAGTGCTTAATTAGCAAATTTGAATTCCGTAATTAATTTGGTTAACCGTCTTTATAAAAAATTGTAATAGGCTAAAGAAATGTTTAGAGGTAAAATTATGGCCAGAATAATATGAAAGCACTAACGATGAAATTTATACACTTCTTTAGGGCTTCCTTAGTAGAGGTTAGTGGTTCAATCACTTTTGTAGCCGAATTTAAGAATAAAAAGATTTTTGCGAAAAAAACAAAAATAAACAAATAATGGCGACGTGCCAAAACAAAAACTATAGTAGTAATAAACATCCGGTTTTGCCATTATTTAGTGCTCAATTAGTAAATTTGAATTCCGTAATTAATTTGGTTAACAGTCTTTATAAAAAATTGTAATACACTAAGGATTATGAAAATATATAAAATTATAAAATATGTAATAAAACCTAATTAAAAAATTATAATTTATAATTATATAATTAAAAATAAAATTCTATAATTGAGTCCTCAAAAATGAACCATAATTGTGTCTAAAAATTTCTATTTTAATTTTTTGTCGAATAAAAAGGAATTCTCTTGGTCATTTGTGAAAAGTCGTATTTTATTACGCAGATTTTTTTAAAACATAAATGTTGAAGACAAAAAATGCCCGTTAGTTGAAGTCACTACTGGAGTGAATATGAAGTTTTTAATTTTTGTATTTGTTTGTCTTTTTAATTTCTGCCTGTGTTATTAAATTGAAATTTATGTTTGAAGGGAATGATGAGACACACGTGTAGTCCCAATGAGTGATTTGCCGAGGGCCCAAGGTATGGCTGTCATACCATCAGGTCTTAAACCATCTACTTGAGATAAATTTGATAGTTCAAGATTGTTTGTAATGTTTGCAGCTGTTAGGCTTTTATTTATTATATGGTTTACAGCGGAGTGTTGATTTATTAATCACATGTGGGGAATTGTGTGGTTAATTCTTTATATTACTCAAAAATTTTTGATTACTTGTAAATTTTTATAGTATGTAACACATTTCCATAATGTGGAACATTCTTATATAGTTAAATAACTTTCCATAATTATTGTAAAAAACATTTTGATTTTGATATAATTTTTTAAAAAAATTTTTTAATAAAAGTTTAATAAAGACGAACGTCAAATTTATGAATCGAATATAATTTTTTAATGTTTTGGTCTAAAGTTTTCTTAGGCGTCGAGAAAGGTGTCAGAAAATTTGAAGGATTAATATGTCAGTAATTTATCGAATCAGGAACTCTCAGAATTCCTACATAAGTATTAGTGATCTGCATCGGGCCTAATTTTTCAAGCCCGGCGCGGTCCGAAATTTTTTTAAAAAAGTTTTGCCGGTCTGGCCCGAACCAGAAATTTTTTTAAAAAAATTTACCGACCCCGCCCGGTCATCCCCGAATTTATTTAAATATAGAATTTTTAAAATTACTCAAAATAAAAGACATATGTTATATGTTGTCTAGTTTCTATAAATAAAATCATATTTTTATTTTACAAAAAAAATTTAATATATAATTGATAAATTTAGATATATTTAAAAAATATTCTAGGCCCAACCCTACCCGGCCCTTTTTTAAAAAATATTAGGCCCAAACCCAATTTATTTTAAAAAAATTAGGTCTGAGCACTGTTCGACGGGTACTTTATAATATTGTGATCTTAATCTAACTAAAATTTATGATAGAAATAAATATATGCGTAATTTTTTCGAATAAAATAAAACTATGTAAAAAGAACAATTTGAATTAAGAATAAAAAATTTCTGAGAATGTTTTTAACCATATCATTCAATGACACCTCAGAATAATAGATGCTGGAGAAAAATGTAGTTGTTACAATAAAATAATAAAAATTATATAATTATTACACAAGAATGGGGTTCAATGGACCCATTTAGACAGTAGTGGAAATAATATTTTGTGACTTGGTTACAATATGCATTTTTTAATTACTTGGGGTTTTTAATCAAACTAATTAGGGTTTAAATTTTACAAAATAAATACTAAATAATGGTGAAAATAAAATGTTTGTCGCTGATAGATTTTTTGTTTATTTTGTTAATAACTTTTTTTATTTTAAATTAGGCTATTAAACTGATTGAAGCACTAACCTCTACTAAGGATGCTCTAAAGAATTATATAAATTTCATTGTTAGTGCTTTCAAAATTTTCTGGCCAAAATTTAACCTCCTAAACATTTCTTTAACGTATTACATTTTTATAAAGACGGTTAACTAAATTAATTATGGAATTCAAATTTACTAATTGAGCACTAAATAATGGCAAAACCGGATGTTTATTACTACTATAGTTTTTGTTTTGGCACGTCGCCATTATTTGTTTATTTTTGTTTTATTCGTAAAAATCTTTTTATTCTTAAATTCGGCTACAAAAGTGATTGAACCACTAACCTCTATTAACGAAGCACTAAAAAATGATATAAGTTTCATCGTTAGTGCTTTCATAATTTTCTAGCCGAAATTTGACCTCTAAAATTTTCTTTAGCATTTTACAATTTTTTCATATGACGGTTAACAAAATTAATAACGGAATTTAAATACACTAAATAAGCACTAAATAATGGCTAAACCGGATCTTTAGTACTCCTATAGTTTTTGTTTTGGCACGTCGCCATTATTTGTTTATTTTTGTTTTTTTCGTGAATAACTTTTTATTCTTAAATTCGGCTACGGAACTGATTGAGGCACTAACCTCTACTACCGAAGCACTAAAGAATGATATAAGTTTCATCGTTAGTGCTTCCAAAAGTTCGGCCAACTTTACGCTTAAATCGTGACGTCATAGTTTTTATTTAGCTAATAACCTTTTTTCCATATGGCGGTTAACTAAATTAATAATTGAATTTAAATACATTAATTAAGCACTAAATAATGGGTAAAACCGGATGTTAAGTACTATTCTAGTTTTTGTTTTCGCACGTCGCCAATATTTGTTTATTTTTGTTTTTTTCGTGAATAGCTTTTTATTCATAAATTCGGCTACAAAATGGATTGAAGCACTAACCTCTACTAACGAAGCACTAAAGAATGATATAAGTTTCATCGTTAGTGCTTCCAATCGACTTTTAAGCGTGAAGTTGGCACAAATTTTTATTTTTGCCTATAACTTTTTTCCCTTAAATTCGGCTACTATACGGATTGAAGCACTAACAAGCACTAACGAAGCACTAAAAAATGACATATGATTCATCGTTAGTGCTTCCAATCGTTCGGCCAACTTCACGGAGCTATTACTTTGACAATTGGTTTTAATATGGCCTCCTACAGTTGCATAAAAAATTAAGTTATAAGATTATCTGTTTGTATAAAATAAATAAATAAAATCAACAAATTAATAAAAATAAAAATACGTATTGATGACATGACGTAACGATTACATGACTTAGCGATGACATGACGTCACGGTGAGGACATCAAAAAATTATAATATAGATATCTAAAAAAAAGCGCTTTGACTAAATTCTCAATTAAATATGCGCTAATTCAAAAATATATATATAATTATGTTTGGTTCTTTAATATGATTCAGAAAATGTTAATATTATTTTTATGATAAATTTAAAATATCCAAAAAATGCTTATTTTACAAATCCGTGCTAATTTAAAATAATAATATAGAGTGGTGTTTAGCTTTTCAAAATAATTCAATTATTACCAATCTCCACTAATTATGCGCTAATTAAAAAAATATATGTTTAGCTCTACAAGATAATTTATAATATTAGTTATAAAAAGAATTGGTTAATTATTAAAATATCCTAAATAAACTATTTTTTGAATAAACTATGAATCCCCGCTAATTTATAATATCAAAAATATAGGATTATCTTTAGCTCATTGAGATGATTTAGAAAAAGATTTAACAAGAAACATTTTTTGGCTAAACTAGAAATCTTTCGTAAAAGGAATAATAAATAAAAGATGAATCATGTCTAAGATTTTTATATGATTTGAAAAATGTTAATTTAGTTGATAAAATTTATAGGTAAATATTCAAAAATCAAAGGGAATATTTATTAAAACTAAATTATGAATTTTCGTTTGTAGAAATATAATTATGTCTAGTCTAGCATCTCAAGGTTATTCAAGAAATGCAAAAGTGTAATTTCAAATGCACGAGATTTTTTTAAACTAATAATTTTTGTGAAATATCCAGAGTTATATAAAATTTTATTTTTTAATAAGTTTAAATATGTTTGACATAATTGATTGAGGTTCAGGAGCAAGATTGCCAAGTCTTCCCCCATCAGCGAAAGACTCCCGCAATTTTTTAGATTACACGAGTGCATCTCAACCACAATTGGAAATATAACGAAATTTTTAAATTTGACCTGCACAATTTTTTTAGCTAACGTTTTTAATATATTCATAATTTTGAGAAACAGTAATTGATTATTTATATATTTTTAAATTAATTTTTAATATTTATTCAAAAAACATGTCTAGTTTGTTAATTTCTTTCTATCCTTACCTTAATCAGATGTTTTATTTTTACCCAATAATAAATCAACATCATTCATTCATATTTTATTGTTTTTATGTGTGTCACGTTTAAATACATCCTAAGCTATTATTGTACTTATTTCAATCATAATTATTTATTTATTATAGTTCAATCACATTATCATTATAATCAGTGCAGGGGAGTGTTGTAATACAAAAATATGCTCCAAAAATAAGAAATAATACAGATGTAACTACAGTTGCGGAAATGTTATACACCTATCATATAGTAACATTCACACAGATACTTATCATCACAATGTGGCTTGATTCTTTTCCCCATAATATTTAACGACTCCAAGATAAGTGAAAACTATACTTGTGGTAGAACAAAAAATGATCAAGGCTATCAACAATGTTTTAGGACCTTAATCCTAGAGGTCAATTTCTTGACGATTTGAAAGATGGACATCCATATTCTAATAGATGCATCTAGTGTTGTTAAATGGCTCGATTTCCTTTGATTTTTAAAAACGGCTAACTTAAGATTTTAGCCAATAAAATATTGCCAAAACCTTGAGATTTCGCTGATAGATGTCCAAACCTTTATGCCATCTATGAGCAAAATCTTCAGGCTTACATTATTTTCTTCTGGATAAAATATTGAGTCAGCCGTTTTTACAAATTGGCTCAAATCGAGTCGTTTAACAACACTAGATGCATCTAATAGGAAAAATATTAAAACATTTACCTTGAACCTCCGCTATTTCAACAAAAATAAAGGCGTTTCAATAAAACTATTAATTTTTTTTTGCCTCAGATAGTGAAAAATCTAAAGACAGAGCTAACCATATAATGGTAAATATAGCAGATTTGAGATTATTTAAGAGTTGCAGCATTTTGCGCTGATAATGCCTCAGTGAATTTTGGCAGAAACCAGAGTGTATTTACAGAATTGAGGCAGCACAATGTTGACTTAATACCAATTGGCTGTATATGCCATATAGTACTTAATTTTTGCAAGAAGGCAATAAATGTATTATCTGTAGATGTCGTAATTGTAATAAAATGTTTTAACGAATTTAGTTCATCAACTAAAAAAGTTAATGAATTAAAAAAGTTAATGAATTAAAAAAAGTTAATGAATTAAAAAAAGTTAATGAATTAAAAGAGTTGGTGGAGAGGTCTGACTTGGAATAATGTGAGTTGTTGCGACATGTCCCTATGAGGTGGTTATCGATAGAAAAGGAATTCCCCATATATAAAATTATTCGAATTTCACTTAATTTAAATATTTAAAATATAAAATATGTTTATTTTTAATTTAAGAGTATTTAATTTTCAATGATATTTTTTCCCTTTTTAAAATAAATTATACAAAAATTCACTAATCAAAAAAAAGTAATCATTACGATTTTTAAATACAATAAAAAAATACCAGTACATAAAAATAATGTGCAAAAAAGTTAAAAATACAAAACGTCCACCCTTACTATACAAAGTGTCTTTATATTAAAAATAATGTTACAGCATAAATGGAAATTTTATTTAAAAATCCTGATTTTTATATGCGCTAAGGTTTGTCGGCCACTATAATCCCATAAATATTAAGGCATTAATTGCCCCACAGCTTCTTGACTGAACATCCTTGTTTAAATATATAAATATAATGTTCGGGGACAAATAAGCTGGCTCCCCGAACTTTGAGGTGGAGGAGGGGTGGGTCACGATCGATCCATCTGGATTTTCCAGGGTGAGGATATGGGGACCTTTGAGTGGCGGGGCTTTCATAATAGTCCATAAGGAACGTATAATTAAAAACAACAATAGTCGCACCCCGGTATCAGTGGGGGTATGTTTAAATAAAAAAAGCGGACTGCGTTCGTAACCAATAAATTCTTAGTTGAACTAGTATGGATTATTTACTTTAAAAAACGGATTTCTCCGCACCACAGGATTAGTGCGGATTTTAAGTTACCTATTATGGATATGGCACGGGGCCAGCGTCTACATGAACAGAAGAGGAGGGGGGGGGGGGTAGGACCAGTTTCATACTATTTTTTGAGGGGGGTAGGCGGTTTTTATGGGGGTACGATAATTATTTTTTTTGTTGGGGGGGGGGTATCTAGTTATCTATTAAATTTTGAGATCAAATAGGACAAAATTTATTTCTGTAAAAATTAATACTTTTATTATAGACCTATTAAAATATAATTCAACCAAATTTGTATATTGCAAACAATCATAAACATTATTTTCCAGATAAAACTTTCTGCTATCCTTTCAAATCTAATTTAAAAGTTTAGATATTTTCAGCAAGCTCATAATTCTATAATAAGAATTCATTGTAAATGATGGAGGCTTTAATTGAATTTATTATCTAAAAATAACTACTCTAAATTCACTAAATGTCGATAGTTGGTAGTAGAGATAAAATAATTTAAGTTATTCTTTTTAAATTCTCTGAAAGAGTATCATTATAATTAAAAATGTGAAATTAAAAATAGGAAAACGTCGCCAATAAAAATCTTGTCATGTAGACGCTGCACGGGGCCATTCTGCATCATTTAAGGTTTTATTTTGGTTTAAAAAAATCAAGTAAACAAATATATTTTATCTAAATTAATAATTTTTTTATTTTTTTTTGCTGTAATAAATCCGAATCAAGCAATCAATATCATTTATCAGAATTATTAATGTTTCCATGAATTCGACGTAAATTAGATAAGAAAATAAAAGCATCCTATTTCGTTTTTCTCCTCGCTATTTATACATAGTTCGTATTATATTAACATAACTACATATTGATATATTTATTGCGAGGTAACAAAATTATATAAAAATTGATCGAAAGATAAAACAACATGTTTTAATTCATAAAAATTGATGGGAAAGGCAAAATAACACTTTTTGGGGATAACAAAAAAGTGGGAGGGGGGGCATTTAAAAGAAAATTGCACAAACACAACAATAATTAATCACAATATCCTGCAGTATAAAACATTACCTTGTTTCCCAAAGGATTTGTATAACATCATTCTCCAAATATATAAGCAGCGAATAAGTTAATTAATGAGGTCTAGCTTGCCCGGATCACTCTAAAGCGATAATAAAAATTAGGAAGGCTTTCTGTTCGTAAGAGGACGCTGCTGGAATCTTCTTTGTTACGAATTTCCCATATGAAACGGGGAGGGGGGTTTTATAGGAAGACGCCGTTTGATTCGTCTTATTTATTAATACGATAAAATACAAAACCACAAATAATCATATTTCGGAAAAGGATAATTATATTCGAATAAAATAATTTAAAACCCAAATTATCATATTTCGAAAACAAATTTATAAATTTTTTAGATGATCTTAGTTTATTCCAAATTGGATAATATATCTGCATATGGTCATTCTTCGAGAAAACGATTTAGAATATTGTATGAACATTTTCTATTCCTCTATTACCTTAATAATATTCCTAATTAATATATTGCCACTATGTCTATCTATTTTCCTCTGAATAACACAAATATCGTATAATGTCCTATATGAATTTATTTTCTTCCAAAAAAATATATTTGATTATATAGTAATTTTAAATTTTGGAATATTTATTATTATATTTTACTTTGATAATATGGTTGTTGATTGATCATATATAAATTTAAAGAATTAATCTTAAATTTGAATAGTTAATCTGATATTATAAATTGATGTGTTTGATATAATTTAACTATTCACAAAAACGTGATATTATATATTTTTCAATTAAATTTATATATATATATATACTATGTTTTTAGATATAGGATAATAATAAAAAAATAAAATATTTTAAAAAATAATTAATTTGAATAGCTTACTTCATGGTGCCCCGGTTACGGTGGTACGTTTTTCGTTTTTCTTTTTTTAAAAAAAAAAAAGTATATAATAAAAGTTTATTTCTTTCGATTTCTTTTGTAAAAATAAAAAGTAAACGAATTACTTATCAAATTCGTCGTTCGATATTGGAGATGATATAAGGACAAATAAAATTTTTTGACTTTTCTTTTCGATAGTCAAAATTTTATCCAAATTTACAAAATTATAAAAGGTAAGAAAAAAAAAAAGTTGAAAAAAAATTATTTAGAATAAATATAACTTGTTAACTTCTTGTTTCTTTTATGGCGCCCCGTTACGTTTTTGTAAAAAAAAAAAAGAAGAAAATATATAAAATTTGCCTAAAATTAAAATAAAAAAGTAAAAATTAAATTAAATTGGAAATTGTGATGACTACCTTATTTATTGATTTGACTACCTATTGTGACGATTGTTTAATCCATTGAGATGACTCTATTTATATGACTACCTTTGTGGTGACTATCTATTGTGACGATTGTGTAATCCATTGAGATGACTCTATTTATATGACTACCTATTGACTACCTATTGTGTTGATTGCTTAATCTATGGAGATGACCAAGAATCAAACCTTAGCACGTTCTTCCATGCAAAAAGCTTCTTTCTTCATGGTGTCCCGGCTCTGGATGTTGGACTGGAATATGATAACCAGCACCTAACCTAATGTGACAACCTAGGAAGAACTGATATGGAAGTTGAACGATAGGTTATGAATTCTATTTTGTGAGACCAATGATGATTACTTATTATTCTAATCCACGTAAGAAGAAAAGTTATTAAAAATTAAAATTTTATGCCAGGATAAAGGCATGTTATAAATTTTTAAAATCACTAAAATGTAAAATCATAATGGATATATTTGAACACACAAAAAGCCTTTAAAAAATTATTTACTTAAATTCTTAGTGAAATATTATTTTTTGATTTCTTGAATGATGACCAATTGTTGTAAATTAATAACTAATCCTAAAAATGAATTCTTAGATATAATTAAATATAAACCATTATAAATACAAGAAGATAAAACTTTAATTTTAAATATATTAAGTGTAATTAAAACATATGAATTAAAAGGGATTGATTTAAATAACCCTTATAAGTAATACTTAATCTGATAAAAATGTTTTTGAAATAAAGCTTTTGAAGACAAAAGGTTATGTAAAAATTAAACATCATTATTTTAGAAAAATATTGTGTGAAATTAAAAAAATTTTTTAAGAGAAGGAAATGTGCATAATATTTGCATATTTTAACCTCGGAGATTGAAAATAAATAAAAATAAATTAAATATTAAAACGCTACTAATTAAATATTAAAACGCTAAAAAATGTAAAACGCAAATATAAAACGCTAAAAATATAAAACGCATAAAACGCTAAAAGTATAAAACGCTATGATTAACTTAACACCTAAAAAATAATATAATAATCATTATGATTTATAATTCCTTATTCTGGATTTTATTCCTTATTCCATAAATTATCATTCCTTATTACATATTTTATTGTTCCGAAATTCAAAATTTTATTCGTGCATATTATTCATATATTTGATTTGATCAACTATTCCAAATTACATATTCCGATTTTTTCCAAATTCCAATATTCGACTGGATTAATTATGAAACATGATAATAACAATTTTGAGAAATGTGAACATACGATAAGGATATCAAGCCTACAAAAAACGTACAAACTCATGCAACTCTAATAAACGATTTTATCAAACCTACGCGATTGATTCAAGCCTACAAAAAACGTACAAACTCACGCAACTCTAATAAACGATTTTATCAAACCTACGTGATAGAATCAAGCCTACGAGAACATTTGAGACTTATGCGCTAACCAAGATAAAACCGAGTACAATCGAAACGGGAAAAAACTTCTGGGACAATAAGCTCTCGATGACTGCTGAGAAGAAGCTTCGTTCTTTGTTGAAGAGGGGGAATGTTGATTGATCATATATAAATTTAAAGAATTAATCTTAAATTTGAATAGTTAATCTGATATTATAAATTGATGTGTTTGATATAATTTAACTATTCACAAAAACGTGATATTATATATTTTTCAATTAACTTTTTTTATATATATATATACTATGTTTTTAGATATAGGATAATAATAAAAAAATAAAATATTTTAAAAAATAATTAATTTGAATAGCTTAGCTCAATGGTAATTCCCAATTTTGGAATATTCTTATTTTATTTTATAATATAGTAATTCCATTTCGAAATATTTCTAATTTTATTTCACAATTCTAAATTGCGGAAATTTAATATTTTATTTTACCAATATCCACTTTTTAACATTCAATATTTGGAATAATAATTTATACATTTGGATATCGATACAATTTTCCTTATAAATACTTTAACAAATATCGGAAAAATAACTATTAAATCTTGAAATATTCCGATAAGTTTAATTTCTTTCTATTAATATCTTTACACAGTATACCATTTTGATTAAATAGGGCAGTAAACCACATAGATATACTCTTATCCAGTGGGTAAGGTCAACATTGTAATATTTATGAAAACGTAAAAATTTTAGGAATTCCGAGCCGGGCCTAACACTAGAAATGGAATGTGAATTCAAAACGTATAAAACAATTTATATTTTAATTTTAAATATTTTTATTTTTAATTAGAATTAATTTCCGATTTCTTTTCTTTACATTCTTTTATAATAAAGACCATAAAAAATCAACGTATAAAAAGGTAATCCTTACAGTTTTTAAATGTAATACTAATCAACCAGCTCTTTTGAAAATAATGCACCTGTTGAAAGAAATTATTTTATCAAAATACGAGTCCATAAAGAATATGTAAAAATTTTATAAACATATTGGTTGGTGTCAACATTTTAAATATTTCTAAGTTAAAATCTGTTTGATTTTATGGTGATTGACTTCGAAAGCCTGATTTATTCCTTGTATTAATATTATACATCTATCCCTTTTATCTTATTTACGATAATATTTTCTTTTATTTACACAAAGTATATTATATCGTTATCCCTTGATATAATATCAATATTTACTCAGAAATAAAGAATGCATTTATGACAATAAAGTATCACATATATTATCAATCAGTAGCTTTTATCATTCCAAATGGAATTAAATTCTAATACTCCCTCAAAAATTTCTCTTGCTATTTGTCAGGAAATTCAAAGATTTGAAAGCGTTCACCCATCAATTTACGCACTATATGAGTTGATAGATTTGATTCCTGATAAATCCTTGCATCAACAAATTAGAGATCATGTAATATGCATTGAAAGTATTCCAGATATTTTTTAAATATTTATGTTAAATATACATAAATATAGGTTCATTTGTTAATAATCAAGAGTGGACATTACCTAGAAATGTTAAAGAATTCAAAATAGTGATATAATTATATATATCTTACATTAAAAAACAAAACTAGGGATTGTTAGGAAATGATATGTGTGGAAAAGCTGCTTTGGTGTATAGATATTTAACTGGGCGATATACCCAAGAAGATGGCTTAGATGGTAAATTTAAAAAAAAAGTAATTGTGGAATAATACAAACATATTAGGTGGTAGATACAAAAAAGAAGTTAAATTAAATGGCCAAAGTTATCTTCTACTATTAAGAGATGAAGCAGGTCCACCTGATCAACAAGTTAAGAGCTTGATTATTTTGTTTTTATAATTATATTACTATTTTAACTTCAATACAATATTAATATAGTGTAAAATAATTTGGTTGTCTGGCCTAACTTATAATTTTTTCTTTGAAGGAAAAGTAGGGTTGTTAAATGCATGATTCAGGTTGATTTTAAGAATTTAGACAAAATAATATTACGATTTTCTATAGATGGAAGAAAAGTTGGGATCTCTTGATTTGGCAAATATCCTAATTAAATTATTTAAATATTGACCCAAATTGGGTTTTACAATTAATTCTTCTAGCCTTAATAAAAATTGTGAACTTCTGCCTGACCTATAAAAATATTTAGCAAGATGTCTGACCTGAAAATCTTTTTAGACTGCATGTAGGATTAATTAGAGCCCTTCATTAAGAACTTGTCATATCCTTCCAAACTTGGTTGGATTTGGACATATCTTCTCTTGGACTTAGTTAGATTTGGACCTATTTTTTAATTTATTTTAGATGGGGCTTGGACTGTTAAAATTTTAGTTTATTTTGTTTTCCTACTATTTTTAAGAATAATACTATTTTTTTAATTATCCTTCAGTTAATTTAGATACTTAATTGCTTTTTAGTATAGGATAAAAAGTATTTGATTGAGGACACCCATTTTGGTTTATTTTAAGTATTTGGTGGCATTTCTATTTTTCATATTTTATTCTTGTTTTATTGGTTGTGTTTATTTTGTTTTTTAAAATTTTTTCTTTTGCTTTTTTGGCTATTTAGACAATATAAAAGATGGTTAGCTGCAGGGTTGGGCAAATTTTCAGAAAATTGTATTCAGATACAGATACTTTATAAAATTTTGTATTTAAGATACTAGATACTTTAGAAAAATTTCAATAAGATATAAGATACAAGATACTTGTATTTTTTTAAAAAAAAAGTATCTAAGATACAAGATACTTTTTTTTAAAAACTTTAAATAGTCAAAATCAAAATGTATAAAGCTTTATTTCTTATCTATAATATAAATTTATAAAATAATATTTAAAATAAATTGTTGAAAATAACAAATTTATTATAAAAGATAATGCGATATTCCATTTAATAATTATATAATTAGTAAATAATAATAAATCAGCATCATAAATCAGCATTATTTTTTAATATTATTAATTTATCAAATGATTTATTTTCAATCTTTGACGATTTGATCTATTAACCATATTAGCAAAGCTAAATAATCTTTCAACGGGGGCTGAGGAGGGTAATATTGTGTTATATTTAATAAATATTTCTTTTATATATTTATAACTATTTAACATATTTATACTCCGCATGTCATCTTTCATATAATTTAGTACCTCTATTTCAATATCATTTATTGAATTATTAGAATTGGATGTGGTACTTTTAAGGCAATAGTAATCATCATCTTCATCAATTGAAGATTTTGTTGAAGTATTAATTTCAATATTATTTTTAAAAACAATTAAAACTTCATGTAATAACAAATCCTGAAGGTATTTTTTTTTTTTCACCATCAATCCAACGATTTTTAAAATAGGGATGAGAAATAGTTGCCAAAAATGCACTTTTAACATTGTTATCAAAATCATATATATTTTTAAATCTTTTATTTAAATAATTTTCTATGGCAACAGCTAATGGTTTGCAAAATTGTAGATTGGTTTGAATTAAATTTGTAATTTTATTTTAACGACATTTAAAATTGGAGCTGATTCTCCATAATAGCAGTTGATTTCACTCTGTATTTTGTCAATCGCTATAGCCAATGGGGCCATTATATTGCAATATTCTTCTAAATATTGAATTTCAATATCTCTTAATTTAGGAAATTCTAATTTTTGACATAATTTAGGAAGTTCGCCTTTAAATTTTAATAAACTATGAAGACTATCATACAAACTATTCCATCTAGTGCAACAAGGTATAACTAATTGTTTTCCTAAAACTGCTTTGATAAGTTCTGCAGTTTTAGGCCTATTATTTGCATTCCATAGCTTAGTACATTTAGCTATTGCAGGATGATAAATTTTAGAAATGTTAGGAAAATCCTTAATAGCTCTCTCGACATCTGTTGTGGCAATTTTATCGTATGGCACAAACAACGAATGTGTTGAGGCAATGTTATTGAGGCTTCTTTAGACCCTTAAATAAACAAATAAATAATTTTATTTGAATAAAATTTTTTACAAAATTTACAATATCATAATAAATTTTAAAGAAGTATTAAATAATACTTTCAATGATTTCGAATTCTATACATTCATCATCATTGATGTCAAAGTCATTCTCTACAGCTTCCATAGAATATCCAAACTCCTTGAAAGCTTTCTTAAAGTTAGAGCCGTTATCTGTAACAGTTGCAACTTTTTCGTCAATACCAAAGTCACGTTGAATTTCTTTATTATGATCATCTTGAAGTACTTCAAAAAATTTGCCATTAAGTATGCTTAGTTTAAATTTATTGTTTAAATTTATTGTTATAATTTTCGGTTGAAGAATCATCTGAAGACGAAGATAAACATATTATTCTATTTTCTTCTTCCATAATTTTAAAATAGACAGATATAAAAAGATTCAAATATGGTAGTTTTAATTGTTTGCATATCTTAAAATATCTAAATTTTGATTAAATTTTTCATTTAAATCTTAAAACAATATCATTTTAAATTTTAATACTATTTAAATTAACCAATATAAATTTTTTTTAAAGTATCTGTATCTTTTTGAATACAAAGTTGGTTAAGATACAAATACTTTTAAATAATATGTATCTTAGATACTGGAAACAAGATACTTTCCAAAATTTTAAAAAAGATACAATTGTATCTTAGATACAAATATCCGCGATACTGCCCAACCCTGGTAGCGGGCTATTAATTATTAAGCCAACCTAGGATATGGCCTTAGATTTTGTTTTTTAAATGTTTAACTTTTTCTGCAGTCTAATAAAAAGAAATTAGATTGGATCAAACATTATATATCTAAGAAAAAAAAGTTTGGATAATTGAAAAAAAAAATCACCAGATTGGAATGGCCTGATTAAAATTGTTAAATTTTTTTATGGGTGAATTTGGATTTGAAAAAATATAACAATATAAGGGTTCTAATATTAGTAGTTCATGAATTTTTATAAATAACATTTGTTGATAAAATATTTATATTATAAATTAATATAGTTTTCAGATTGGATAGATGCAGTGATATTTGTTTTTAGTGTGGAAAATGAGAATTCCTTTCAAACAGTTTACAACTATTATTCTAAACTTTCTTATATGAGAAAATTAATTGACATTCCAGTATTTTTGGTTGGCACTCAAGGTAACAATATATAACTAATTTAAATGTTGTTTATTTATAGCTTATTTATGATATAAATTATCAATGTTAATCTATCTAATTAATTATGAATGTTTTAATAAAAAGTTTTTTTGTTTTTCAATATATCAGTACAATTTTTATTTGTCCATAGTTTAAGTGATTTACTTTACTTTACATTAAATTAATTTTTAATATTACGTTTTTTTATTTATTTAGACAATTTATATCTTTATGCATTAATATCAATAAGTAATATACCATGCATAAAAATATATATCCCAGTCTATCTCTATATTATAACAACGGTTTAATTGAGGAATGCTTTTGCGATTATTTTCATAAATTTTTGCAATTATTATTTTCCAATATTCTTTAAAAATATATTGTCTGAAAGAAACATGTTTAAAAATGAACTATTCCTCTTTTCTTTTATCTCTAAGGTCACTTTTTTAATTTTATAAATCACAATTGTGGGGAAGATGGGGTGATAACAATTTTTTTTAACTACATCAAAATAATTATAATAATTAGAATGTAAAAATTTTATGACGGCAAACCACTTACTATAAAAGTGTGACAGAAAAAAGACACTAACTTGAGTTTATACAAGTTATGGATAAGTTATGGATCGACATTTCGCCACCGTATCTTATAATCAAATGGGGAAATTGTTTTTTATGGGTTCGTCCATTTGCCAATTTTTTTTAAAAAGAATATATCGTCAGATCGATTTTATGTACATTCATTCGTTTTGTATTATTTCTTCAAAACGCATATTTCCGCCATTTTATCGATCTCATTGATAATTGGTCCGATAATTTTATAATTACTTATGATCTTTATCTCGAGTAGTTAAAAAAATAGATAAAATTTCTTATAACTTTTTTTATGGGATTATAATATCAGACCACATTTATATATTATTTATATTTTTGTTTTTTTAAAAAGGTATAAATATTTAATTTTCTATATCTCTTTCGGAAGAGAATAATAAATATGGGGTATTTTTTTAAAAAAAAGCCCCCGCCCCCATCTATTTACTAAATGGTTCATGCGATTCGTTTATTTTGGAAAATCGGTTGCATTTTAGGTTAAGTAGAACTCAAAGATAACTGGGTATAATTGTTACAACGTGATTTGTTTCTATTTCTATTGGTTTCTTGTATAGAATAACTTAATGTAAACGGCTCGATTTTTAAAAATGGCTAACCCAATATTTTAGACAAATAATATTACGCAGGCCTATAAATTTTGCTCATAGATGGCAGAAAAGTTTGGACATCTAGTAACGAAATCTCGAGGCTTGCCTAATATTAATTTGGCTAAAGTTTTTATTTAAAATTTGCTAGCTAGATCGAGCCATTTAACAACAACCTTTAAAAATGTATGTTTACTACCGATTTTTTTTTAAAAAATAAATAGGAAATACAGGTGGGAACAATTTTTTCAGAATTTAAACTGAAGATTGCCAATATTTTTGAAAATAATTTTATTCTTTCAGTTTTTATTTTTAATAATTATTATTGGTTATAGAAAATACACTGCAAGCCGAACTGGTTGTGGTTAAATTTATTTTTGGGAAATTTAAGGCTGTGTCGAAAATGTCAAAAATTTAATTCGAAAAGCTTTCAAAATTTTATTCAAAAATCAGGAAATAAGGCCTCTTTTTTTTCTAAATGGAAAAATAAACCTCTTTTTTTTTCTAAATAGAAAATAATAAATGATTAAAAACTAGTGTTGTTAAACGGCTCGTTTTGAGCCCATTTTTAAAAACGGCTAACACAGTATTTTATACAGAAAAATATTACGCAAGTCTGAAAATTTTGTTCATAGAAGGAGCAAAGGTCTAGACATATAGTATCGAAATTTCGAGGCTTAGTCAATATTTTTTCGTTTTTAAAAATCGGCTCAAAATGAGCCGTTTAACAACATTACTAAAAACATATGTGTTCAAAACTTTTTCCTTTAAGTTTCTTAAAAGTTTTAAACAAGTTTTAGTCACAATCTTATTTAAAAAAATAATATAATTCACAAAATTCGTAGACTTTAATTAAAATAAAGTAGGTAAATTTTTTTTCCAAATTACAAATTTAAATTTCTAATAGTCTCAAATGTACGATAATAGTTCTGCTCAAGGAATGTTCAAATGAAGGAGATTTTTTAATTGGGTGAAATTTTTTTTAAATTAAACAAGTATCTGAAGTAAGGAATAGGATTAAACGTTAAAGAGATATGGGTTAGGGTTATTTAAAGGTTTGAGACATATTGATTAGAAGATATATTAATTATTTTTTTTAATAAAATGAATTTAATTTTATTAGTGCTGTAAAAACGTTACTTTAAAAAAAACGTGTTACTCGTTACGTTTAAAAAAATGAATGCGTTGCTCCCTTTTGAAAAAGGTAACCGATGGCTGGCTTTTCCTTTCTTCAAAAAAATGTAACGACGTTACTTTACAGAGGAGTAACATAAAATTTTTTCTTAATTTAGTTTTTATTTCAGATCAACCATTAAAGTTCTTCTTATTTTGTTTATTATATTTTTGTTGTTGAATTTTATACAGTCAAGATTGATAATCTAATTTATATTGAATCAATGAAGGCATGTTAATCTATATTCTCTAAATTAATTTATTTTATAAAGAATATACCAATCTGCCCTGACAATATTTTACATAAATAATGAAAATTAAGGGCGATAAGTCTATGAGCTTAGATTGTGCCCATTCAAATATTTTAACCTCGATGTCCAGCCGTCCAAATCTAAAAATAATATATGAGTAAAAATTTGAATTCAGATTAAATTCTGATAAAGATTTAAAAAATTGGTGAGGGATCTAAATGAAGATTCTTGTGAAGACATATCTGACAAGTTACCTTGAAAATCATTCTTTAAATATTTTTAATAAATTTCCCAAATTAAATGTTGTTATTTATTAAATAAATATAATACACCCTCTAATCCTCTGCGCAAGTTGAATGTGTATTTAGCTCCGCGAAGTCTATGTCGAGCACTAACCCTTTTGTTTATCTGATCAAAATTTATAAAATCAATTGTTAAAAATATAAAAAAATTAACTTATTTTATAAAATATTAATTTTGTATAATTTTATTATCTATGGAAAAAAAAGAAAATTCATATATATAATATTTTTTAAGTAACGTGTTACCTTTTTTGAATAGTGTAACGCGTTTCCTTTTTGAAAACATAACGAGTGTTACTTATTTTACGTTTGCAGCAGCATTTATTTAATAACTTGTCAAATCTGACAGGTCATGTACATATAAAAATAGACGAATAGAAATTTAACCAATTCAGCTGTTGTATAGGCAATTTCTTTGAGTTGGATCATAATCAATTTTTTTTGTTAAATTTATAAAAGTTCTTAAATTTTCTAAACTTCTTAAAATATATACGCCCTTTTGTTTATTAAATAAAATGTGTGTATAGATGTTTCACCGTTTTCGAAGTATTATTTTTTCTAAAATAACTTAAATTAAAAGGGTTTATATTCTTAGAAAAAATTAAATTTCCCTTGTTTCGCGCAAAATATATGTTCACGCCCAATAACGCTCTGGGATTTTTTCCTAGAAAGGCCTGTCACTTCCAATTACGGTTAGAAATTTAACATTCATTCGCAGGTGGGACACTTTGGGACACGGGAATTTACACGGCCCCCGCCTACCTTCTAATAGGAAGTTATTTGAAAACCAAAAAACGATTATTATTTTAGGGATTTGAAAATAAATATGAAATTTTTATATAAGGCAGATGTTCAAAGTCAGGAATGTTCATAACTTGTAAGCGATAACATATTTATTTTAGAA
This sequence comes from Gordionus sp. m RMFG-2023, assembly GCF_954871325.1. Classification (NCBI taxonomy): domain Eukaryota; kingdom Metazoa; phylum Nematomorpha; class Gordioida; order Chordodea; family Parachordodidae; genus Gordionus; species Gordionus sp. m RMFG-2023. The sequence continues at coordinate 22,068,144 of NC_088779.1, read as the reverse complement.
GTTTATGTTTATATTAAATATCATTTTAACCCTCAAAACTTTTTAAAAAAATTATTTTGCCCTTAGAATCAAAAAAATAAATATAATTATTAATCCCTCTTTTTTAAAATATTAGTTTAGATATATCAGAAACCTGCAGAGATACCATTTGCACAGCCCGCCCAGATTTTTTAAAAATATATTTTCATTTATTTTTAATTTTCATAGCTAATAATGGCGATTTAAAATATTGGTTTTAACAAGCCCGGCCCCTGTATATTTGAAAAATTAAAATACGGCCGGCCCGTATACCCGGGCCGGGCCTGCAGGCCTCTGAGATATATTTTATAAATTTGAAAAAATAATCTCCAATAGAAAGACAGAATCGTATTATTTTTTATGATTGTTTAAATTTCTCGATTTTGAGGAGAACACTAAAAATTTCTTCCGTTTTAATATTTTGTTTTACAAAAGGGACTAAGCTTGATATGATTTATCAATATCGTAATATCATTTAAAAGCATATTTACGTGGCAAAAATATACAGAATTACATGTAATATAGTTAAACGATTTGAGCCGATTTTACAAAAGGCCCCTCAATATTTTAGCCAGAAAAATATTGCTTAAGTCTCAAAATTTCTCTAATAGATGTCCAAACCTTTGTGCTATCTATGAGAAAAACTCACGCTTGCCTAATATTTTACGGACAAAATATTTAGTTTCCCGTTTTTAAAAATTGGCTCAAATCGAGCCTTTTAACAATCTAATTCAAATGCAGCTTTTTAGAATTTTTATGGGGTCATTTACCTGAATGTAAAATTTTAAATTTTACATATACTTTTGAAAGTATAATTTTAAACATCGGCGAAAATATCGGTGCAACCCTATTTATTTTAAATTCAGAATATTAAAATAATTTTCTCACCATATTGAGATTATAATTAAATTATTTTATTACATTGTGTCAAAAATTGAAATTGGAAAAATGAAAATGATTCAAGTAATTTAAAAAAAAGAAGAAAATAAGTAATAATTACTATTGTAATTTGGTTTTGGATTTTTTAAAAAATATATAATTTTTGAGTCAAAGTCTTTACCTTTCATTATATTATAAGTATTTTGATCATATTTAATAAATAAAAATATTAAAAATATTGATTTAAATTGCTGATTTAAAAATCGTAATTAATATTTTAATCAATTTGATTTATATTAACCAACCCTAATATTACAAGAATTTAACTTGATTATGAAAATATGAGAAGGGAATCTTTTATCTCATGTTTATTTACCTTTAAGTCTCCGTAAATGTTTATATCAGCAATGTAGATTTATCAAAGTTTATGTTCCTTATCAGATATTTATTATATTCATTTAAAAATTAATTGAATGGTCATTTTCTGAATATTTAACCAATTTTCGACATTTTTTTTACTGATACCTAAAATGTATCTGGGCACAGATACAATTAAAATACATTTTTTAATTATAATCTTGTAAAGTGTATATAATTCTAAAATTAAAAATCTATTCTTAAAACTCAAAGAATTTAACCCATTTTATTTTATTTTTAAATGATTATAAAATATTATTGTTAGCTTTTATCACGTTACATCTTCGTTTAAACACATTTTAGCCATACTAGAAGTTCTTTCAACTGGTGCGCTGGAAAGGTAGGATAGTGTTATACTTGATTTTCGGGCGCCGGTTAGATTTTTTATGCATCATGTAGACCTCCTATAGGTTTATCGGCACACGAATAGCATCTAGGACAATTTTTAAATTTATTAAAATCATCACTACACTCATTTGTATGATAATCAGTCAAGGTTTGATGGGTTTTAAAATTTATACCCTTACTATATCCTCTTGAGTGGGTGTTGAAAAAGATATAGAGATCTGCACAGGTACCATTTGCATGGCCCGGCCCGGTTCGGTTTTTATATTTTCAAGCCCTGCTCGGATTTTTAAAAAATATATTATGTTTACTTTTCATTTTTATAGCTAATAATGGCGATTTACAATATTAATCCGAACTTAGGGCCAGGTCTGTAGGTCTCTGATATATAATCTATTTTTTTTTCTTTTGGGATTAGTTTCGGAAATTTTAAAAGTTTATTGACCAATCGCTGTGTCAGTTTATTTTTTCCCTTTCTTTTAATCTTCTGGCTAGAAGCCAGTTCAATCAAGTTTGAGAATTGCTGATGATCTTTAGATTATGTGTCTTTGTCATCATTAACTAATCACTAATATTAATAAATCTGAAAATTTATAATACTTATTATTTATCTATTTTTTCGTGATCCTTCGTGTAAAAAATAACCTGTCTTGAATGGAAAGAAATAAATTCTGACAGATATTTTAATAAATTTAATGCAAAAAAATAGGAATATTTGAAAAAAAATTATTTAATAAAAAAAGGGGAAATAAAATTAATTCAAAATGTATCTATAGAACGGACACAACATTTTGGTATCTCGATATAGTGTCTAGATATTTTAAAAAAAAATCTAATTTGCCCCTTTAGTAGAAACTAAACTTTGTCATAATTTAATTAGATAAGCAATTTTATAATTCTTTAATTTAAATTTGAAAAAATTTAACATGATTTTTCATTAAAATTTGCGAAGTTTTAATATTTTTCGAATTTTTTTAAAATGGTTTTTTGGACACAGTCTAATATCAAAAAAATTGATGTATTTAATATAATTATTGATTTATCATTTTTTATAAGTTTATTAAATTTTTTGCAACATTTCTTTTCTCAAAAAAAGGTTTCATTAAATGCTTGATTAATATAGATATACTAATGAATGGAATGGGTACTTCATATATGAAATTAACGAGTTAAAAGAATGAGAAAATAAATATGGAGGTCGTGTCCTGGTTCTTCTTATTTTTTAAACGGCTAAACAGATTTTTGAACTCAGACATCCTATTTAGAATAAAGAACGAACGTATACATTTAGGCTATGTCCAAAACATCGAAAAATTAAATTCACATACTTTCGAAACTTTGATGAAAATAAATAAATAAATTATTTTATATATAATTATAAAAACATGTTCAAAACATAATTTTAGAAAATTTTATAAATTTCAAAGATTTAACTTACGATTTCATTAAAAAATTTAAAATTTGCAAAAGTTTTGAAACTTTTCGAATTTATTTATAATGGTTTTGGACACCGGCTTAAATAAATATTACTTATTATTAATACATTTTTTACGTACAAATAAAACAAATATGCGGTAAATCTATATCTAAGCCTTTTTCTTTTTAGGCTGTTTAGAAGAAACTATATAGACGGATAAACTGATGAATGTTTAAAAGTAAGATGAACCAGGACACTGCTTGGGTGTTTACTTAATTGACCAATTAAATGCCATCTCATGTTTACTCAATATTTATCTTTTTAATTCTGAATGCCTAGGCACAGTGCGAAATAAAAATCGAACTTGATTCCGATTGCAACGCCTGACCTAACCTTTTACCTTCAATGGCATTACAATTTTGAAATCGCATATAAATAAAAATTTTCGAATATTATTCAATTAAAATAATATAGATTAATTCAAAATCATTGTCTAATTATTATATTTGGGTGATCGGCTTATTCTTGCATAAGCCTAAGCCGATATATTTTGGCTAAGACTAAGCCTAAGCTGATTTTGTTTGGCTAAGGATAAGCTTAAGCTAATTTTGATTGACTAACGCTCTTCTTTGCTTTAAATATAATTTAATTCAGAAGGTCAACAATTGTCATATTCGTTATAATATAACTGAATTAATGACAATGTCTAAATGAAACATCAGATATATCATTTTCACCTATTGATTAAAAAAATATTGGGAAAGTTTTAAAATGACGAAGATGACGTCAACCTTATTAATTTCATTATTATCAAATTTCCACAAATTACCTATTTTCTTTAATAATAAGTGGAAAAGTTTAAATATGACTATTGTCACCCTTCTGAGATAAAATATTATTTAATTTATATTAATATTTATTTATACCTAATTTCATTAAAAAACATTGGAAGTTTTAAAATGACAATTATCACTCTTTGAATTACACTATCATTAAATTTACACTAAAATAGAGCGTTGGCTAGTAAAAATCATCTTACGCTCATCCTTAGCCAATCAAAATAATCTTAGCCTTTGCGAATTAATATAGGCTTACGCTTAGCCAATCAAAATAGGCTTTAACTTGCCCTTAGCCAATCAAAATAGGCTTAAACTTAGCCTTAGCCAATCAAAATTGGTTTAAGCTTAGCCTTAGCCATTTAAAATCAGCTAAGTTTAGCCTTAGCCAATCAAAATCGTCTATTACCCAATCATACTAATTATAAATAAAATGATATATATATATATATAACTCTAGGAATAAATATAATAATATTTATATGACTTCAGAAATTTCGACGTATTTATTTTTTAAAAGATATATATATTTACTAATTAGATTATGTATCAGCCTCTAATCGAGCCACCATAGACGAAGCCAAAACCAAAAAGCTTTCCGACGACCTTCGTGCATGCGCTTACTACGAAACTTGCTCAACCTACGGACTAGGCATCGATAAAATGTTTCTCGATGGTAATTATGTCTTTTAACTTATATTATTGATTTGATATTTTTTCTGATATATGGCTTATTTCGCTCAGTATTTATAATAGGCTTGATTATGTAAATTAGGTAATGAAAAATTTCGCCTCGTTTGAGCGAATCGCGCATATTATAAATGCAGCCTAATTTTTGTCTAATAGTGCTTATAAATTGAGAAGAAACGTTTACTGTTGTGTTTTTCTAAAAAGCGCTTGATTGTATAAATTGAAATGACATTTTTCTATTATAAATAGAAAAAACACAAACTATTTTGCGTTTTTTAACGCAATAAAAAACGTTTGTCAATTCGCACATTAAATAAAACGCAAACACTTTTATATGTAAAAGATAATAGAAACTTCGAGGGATAATACTCCTAAATTATAATCACATTCATATATTTCAACAAGTTTTGCAGACATAAAACTAAAATTTTTAATAGGAATTTTCTCAACATCTTAAAGTATAATTTTAAAAAAATTCCCGATTTCTTTTTATGGAAAGCAAAATATTTTAAGGATTGTAAAATTAATAATTTTTAAATTAGTTTTTATGAATATCATTTTGTTTTTAAAGAAATTACTAAAGTAAAATATTAATTATTGTTTTATAAAATATAAAATTATAAAAGGGAATTCGTTTATATTTGCTATTCCATTCGTGTTGTTAAATGGCTCGATACCAATTTTATTAATTAAAATTTAGTCAAAATAATATTTCGCAGGTCTCGAGATTTCTAACAGACGTGCAACCTCTCTGCAGACTATTAGTAAAATCCGCATGCGTAATATTTTTTGGTTGTAATATTTGATTAGCCATTTTTAAAAATGGAGCCGTGTAACAACACTACCCTTTCGCGGAGCCTAAAAAATTGGAAATTTGATTTTGTAATACGAAGTATTGCCCAAGTTAAGAAAATATATCGTTTAAAGTGATTATACCACACCTTATAATAAAGATATTAAGCAAATTCCTATATAACAAAAAATTTAAAATATTTAGAATTTTTATTAAATCCATCGTCTGCTTTTCGAAAAACAATAATAAATATATTTTTTAAATTTAGGACGATTTACTATTATAATGAATTATTTTGCCCAATTAATATTATTAATAAAAATAAATATCTAAATAAGTCTGCGAAAAAATCTTGGAAAGAGATCAATGGAAACTCAAAAAATGCATGATGGCAACTCTGAATAATCCTAATATTACAAAAAGCCCTATTCCTAATTATCCCCAAAATCACTCGTCTCCTAATTACAATAATGGGTTTCAATCGGACAGTAACGTATCTACAACGAATCTTAAAAAATTTTCAAATATCGCCACGGATTCTCAAAACCAGCCATCTTGTGTTTCTAGAATAGAATTTAAGAACGCGTTAGCACCCATAATTAGATCTCAAGCCGATAAAATATCTCATCCTAATAACTTTAATGGTTTTTTTCTATATTAATATATTTAAACATTTTTTTAGGAATCTCACATGAGATAAATAGCATGTCTAAACACTTTATTCTGAATATTTTCCAATAAATTAACTAACAACATCTTTTTTTAAAAAATATTGTTTAGATTTTTGTGTTTGATTTGGGATTAAGGTGATTTATATTATGAAGATTTTAAAAGTTATTTATTGGCACGTCTCTTTGAACTGCCATGACAGAATGCTTCTCTATCTTCAATTTCTTTGTACGGAGTTTCCTTCATTATATCTATATTCCCATATAATATATTAGGCGGAATACCATATCCTTCTAATTCCAACCATGAATTACTCCATCATATTCACGAAAGGGGCGACTCTACTGTAACTAATAGTACTCCGATAAATGCTAAATTCGGAAAAATAGACGGAAACTCACAAGTTTTAATTTAGATAAAAATAATAATATTTTTAAAAATATCAATTTATTAAGTCTCTTATTCCAATCCTTTCTAACAGGCGCGTACGCAGTGGGGGGGGGGCAGGGAGACAAATCCCCCCCCCCCCCCCCCCCCCCCCCAAAAGCCAAAAAATGCAGATGCCGGATTATATTTTTCAAAAATATTATTGTTAATATTAATTTATATTTGTTAATATTTATTCTTATCTCATATATACACATATATATATATATATATATATATAATTACATTTATTTATCACATTCATCTACTAAGTTATTTTATCAATCAATTTCGATTTCAAGTTTTCCTTGGCGTAATTTACCTATTATTTTCAAATTTTAGTGGCGTAATATTTATCTAAATTTCTAATAAAATAATAATTATCTCTGAAACTCCTTGTCCAACAGGGAGAAAAAAATTGCAAGCTTGTCCAACGAGATCGAGTCTCCGCCACAGTAACAGCTATTTTGGAGTTAGAAGAGCTGATTATTAATGCTATTACTGAAATATCACAATGGCTTGAAAGAAATATTTCCTCAGAAGCAAGAAAATTATTGGATTCAATACTTATTCCAAATTTTTTTTCTCATTAGAATGTATTATTTAATTATACAACTATTTTATGTAATACTTTTCAAAAACATAACATTGACTTGATTAAGAAGATGAGAATAGCGGAGAGCATTTTATTAGAACTCAAGGAAATAGAGCTAGTGTTGTTGAAGAATTTCATATTTTATATGTTATTGTTGAGTCAAAAGCAGAGCTATACGTGTTAAATATTTGTCCCCCTCGACTTGCAGCAAGCAAGCTCATCATCAAAACATTAATATAGGATCAGTAGAAGAGTATTATAAAACAAATGTCCCCTCTCCCAACCTTTTTCATATGGTGATAGAAAAAAAATATAAATATTTGTTATATTTTTATCATGAAGATGTTAAAATATCTTATGATGCCTTATTAGCTGAATAACTATGATTAAAAGATTAACTATGGTTGATACAGTCCCAAAAAATGCTATGGATGCTTTTATTTCAAACACATTTTAGATTATACTCCCAATTATTAAAATGGTTATATATATATTAGCAGCTCCTTAGTAAACTAATGAGAGAACCTTCACTTTTTTAAGAAGAATAACAGAGCCTTGCAGAGGTACCATTTGCAGGACCAGGCCCAGATTTTTTTAAAAAAATTTTTCCGGCTCGGGTTTTTTTTAAAAAAATTTTCAGATTTTTTAAAATAAATTATATTTATTTTTGATATTTATAGAATGGCGATTTCAAATCTTTGGTTTTAAAATATACAACTCGGCTCGGATATTTTTTCTTAAAAAATTTTCAGGCCCAGCCCGGGTGTTTTTAAAAAAAAATTACGAGCCCGGCCCGGGTATATTTAAATAAATTAAAATACGGTCCGGCTCGGGGGCCGGGCCTGCAAGTCTGTGAAAAACATACCTATGAAATACAACATCTGAAAGTAGATTGAATGATTTGGATCTTTTGAATATTCATAGACATTTAACGCCAAGCAAGGATTGATAATTGAAAAATTAGCTCAAAACATACAAAATACAATTATTCCTAAGAAACTTTTTGTGTATTAATTTATATTTACAACATTTAAATTTTTTATACTTTATATATTTTAAAAGCTCAAAAAATTCAAATTTCAATTTTGGGTCATTTAAGTGATTCATATCATGGGTTATATTCACTTTATATTTTATGATTCACATTTAAATGCCGGTTTATATATATAATTTTTTTAATTCACATTAGTTTAAAATTGTGTATTAGAAAAGTTATTAATCCTAATAAATTTATGCTTAGTATTTTTAATTAAAAATATTATTTCTTAAAAAAATTTATTATCCCCCCCCCCCAGACCAAATTCATGCGCACGCGCCTGCTTTCTAAAAATATAATTAATCGACCAATATTTAACTAGATATTATCATAAGATGTTACTTTTTATTTATAAAAAAAATTCTTATAAAAATATGGGAGGAAATTTTTATTTTTTTTTCTTCCTTTAGTTTGGTTAACCAAAAATGTGCTCATTTTTGCCATGTCAATCATCGTATCCATATTTACAAATCACTACTAATATTTAAATTATTAACCTTATCACTTAAGAATTGTTTCGTTAAACGAGAAGATAGCCTCAACATGTCTGCTATATTTAGCAATCCATCTAATCCCATTGGACTTTCGAGCCAGTCTAATATCAAAAAGACCAAAGGCAGTTTTGTGCCTCAAAACAATGCCGATATCATGGGTATAGGACGGGTTATACCTATAAAACAAGTTTGCTCCTTTTTTTTAAATAAAAAGTAGAAATATCAGCTGTCGATTATTAGAGTGATTCTATAATTTTGCATTTGAGATATTCGATGTTGGAGTTTAAAATAGAGGTGTATCAAGGGTAGAGTTGTTAAATAGCTCGTTTTGAGCCTATTTAAAAACTGCTAACTCAGTATTTTGGCCAGAAAAATATTGCATAACCCTCGAGATTTCGCTGATAATAGACCAAACCTTTGTAATATCTATGAGCAAAATTTTCAGGCTTGCGTGATATTTTTCTGGATAAAATATTGAGTTTGTCGTTTTTTAAAATTGGCTCGAATCGAGCCGTTTAACAACACTAGCCAAAGTGAGATGCAATCTATACATAAAATTATAATTTCACGATCTGGCCTGAAACATTAGAATTTGACTTAATCGAAATAATTTTAGCTTGTATTCATTAAAAAAAATTTTAATGCTTTTTTATTGTATAAACTTAGGGTTGGCTATACAAAAAAAGTTCCAAATCTCTCAACAAGGAATGGAAGAAAAAATATGTCACTCTAAATAACAATGGCACTCTGGTTTATCATTCCAATATTCAGGTTTTTTTTTTAAAAAAAATATTCTATTTAAAAGCTTAAATGTTTTATTCTATAGCAAAATTATTTTGTTATAAAACTACATTATGACTGGCAGGATGTTGAGCCTATAAGTACAATGGTTCTGTTTTCATTCCGGTTTTTTGAGAAAATTTGTATTAGTTAGTTATGGCATAGTAAATTCGGGTTTTTGAGATTTTCTTATAACGATTTGGTTACGGTTTATAAAATTCCGTTCATTTTGGTGTCGCCATTCAGCTTGATTTGTCATCCTAATATCAGGGATTCCGAAATTTATAATGGTTTTAGTTGGACATTTTGTCAAAATGGATCAAATGAGAGCCGATCGAGATATTTTCGGACCTAAATAGTTTCGGATTTATGTTTGAAAATCGCTCACTATTAACTTCGCGTTGACCCGCAAAAGAGATTAAAAATTACTGAACTCAAATCAGGTTCTAACAGGATCCTTAGTTTTAGGTAACATCCTGATTGTAAAATATTTTTCTGCCTTTAGCATTTTTATGTTAGCTCAGAACATTCTTTTAATTTACGAATATTGTTTATCAGGGTTTATTTACTTTAAAACAAATATAACGTTTTGTTAAAATTATGTAGGATTACATGAACAACGAGAATGGCAAAGAAATATCGCTTCTTCACACCACAGTTAAGGTGCCGGGTCAGCATCAGCAACTACAAACTATTCCTTCCTCAACATCCTCTTCGTCTATTTCAAACAATGTCAACGCCAATCAAATCCATTTAGACTTTAACAAAATTTCCTTAGGTTCTTTATTATATTCATTTTTTTTGAAAAAAAAAATTCGTAGCTTTAAAATTTATTTGTGTTTCTTATAAAATAAAAGCTATTCATATATATCAATAATTAATAATAGTATTCCGATAATTCTGATTGAGAATGGTATATTTTCGTACATTATTTATCTTGACATGATATATTTTTTAAATGGCTTTTTCTATCATAAGAATCCGTGATAATAGCATCCTACATTCTCACTTATAATACAAATCTTTAGGATATCATTTTAGTTTTTAACAAAAACGTTTACAATTTTTTTAAAATATTTAATTAGAAGTTTTTTTAAATTTAGTTCAAAACATAACTAAATAATAAAAAATATATTCATAAAATTAATCTACAAAATCAATAAAACCTTCCTTGTATATATATCTCAGGTAAAATCGAGTAAATACTTATTTGATTTTGAAAATTAATAAGTTATATTTAAATATAATTTTGCTCGACTCATTTATATTTTTCTAGTGTTGTTAAAGTAACTAGTCAAATACAACTTGTTAAATTTTTGCAAAAAATAACTTTAAATATCTACATTTGAAAAATTGTAACTAGTTGTATTTTTTGGAATATAACGGCCGAAAGTAAGTCGTTACTTAAAAAATAAATATATCCAAAAAATTATATTTTTAATATGTTATGATAAATTAATTTTGAAGTTGGTTTATCATACGAATGAATAAGACTGACACCGAATATAGTATGAATTCTGACTCATCATTTGATGACATTCAAATGTTGTAATAGAAATTGTTTCCCCTTCCACAAGAATCACCAAAAATACCGACTTGCCTTGGCCAAGTTTCGAAAAATATTTTGGATTTACTAATGAGAAGGATGGTAATAGAGGCAATAATGTTAAATGTCAGTTACAAACATATGTTTTATAATTAAGCTTGAATTTGGAACCCACACTAAAATTAGTGTTGAAATCACTTAACTTTGGCTAACATCTCTACTGCTATCAAAACTATAATATACCACCAAGTTGCGTCTCATCTTAAAAATCGAGACAAATTTTTTAAGATAAAAACTTGTCTAAACCGTTTTGGAGTTGGCTAAAGAATAAGTAAATCTATTAACACAAAAGATAGGTTCAACTTTTTGGACCTACATTGATGACGCTGAAGTGTATTTTCTATATCTTCGTATAATATAATATATTTTAAAAAAACGGTGTCTTATGAAATAATTAGTGTTGTTATAATATCTAGTTACAAGTAACTTTTGCTAGAAAGATTATATTAAAAATGATGAGTATATAAATAATAGATAAGTAACTTACCAGGTAACTACTTACTATTAAAATGTATCTGTAAACCGTTACAAATTAAATTCGACGAATGTAACTAGATATACCATTTTAACGATTTAATTGTTACTTTTCAAAAGTAATTTTTAACAACACTAGAAATAACATATTATACACATGCAGCTGACCAAATTTAACGAAACTTTAATTGATAATTTATACGTGTATTTGACATAGGCCAAAATTCATCGGTTTCCCAGAGTTTCATCAAACGGCTCAACAGCAACATTCAACAACATTTGACCTCACATTCGCATTCCCCCGTTTCTAATCACCCCCCATCATTGGGATTATTGGAAAGTAGCTTTTCATCGAAATCAATCAACAACCAAATGAATCAAATTGATAATCAAGCAGTTGAAACTGGGTCTAACAACGCCAAAGGAAACGTCGTATGTAACAGCACACCCATGTTGAAGAAGAAACATCGACGGAACAAAAGCGGAGGTTTAAAAAATTTCATTTTCTGAGATTAGAAAAAAAAAATTTTTTTTGAGGGATATTAAAATTAGTTTATTAATTTTGCAAAATTTTAATAAAGATTTTGAAAGAAAAAAACTATTATGAATCAAAACCCATATATAACGATAGTATTAATTATATTCTTAAATCAGGGACAAAATCTAATTATAAGTACCAAAAATGAATTATTTTTTTGACAGAAAACGGAGAAAATTACGATTTTATAATAGTATCCTTAGACAACAAGCAATGGCATTTTGACGCCTCCAGTGCAGCGGTATTTATTTTAAAAAATCATTTTTATCATGTTTAAAATTTACAAATAAAATCATATACTCATTTTCAAGTCATTCTTAATCTTTATTTTGACTCCATTATAAAATATAATTCTTATTTTTTTTAAATATCTTGGGACTTAATACAAATATATCTCGAAATCGATGGTATTCGGAATTTGCGTGTGGTAAAAATTTTAATAATTAAGGAATTTTTTAGTGATGATTATGATAAAGCTTATCTTTTTACGCTTTTGAGAACTAATAAAAAATGAAATATAAGAAAGAAAAAAGAGTAAGTATACTAAATAACTAGTTACTAGTCACTAGCTAAGAAAACTTTCCTATATATTAATGAATAGTCGATATTTAAATTATAATCTCATCACAAGATGACCGACTGACATTTTTGAATATATCTTCCATCATCCAATGCAGACTTTGTCATCTCTATTTTTGAACTATTTCCTAAAAAAGAACAATTTTAAATACTTAATGACTCGAATGGTATAGCTTCTGCTTCAATTACTTCTAAACTATTCGTTCGTTTGCATAGATTTTATTCATTGATGGCAGAAAGGCTCTGATTTCTATTTGCCAAATTTCAAGGCTTACATAATATTATTTTGGCAAAAATCTTATTCTTGCTGTTTTTTGAAATCGACATAAGGCGGTCTTTTTAACAACACTAGACACAACACAATTTTAAAAAGTTTGCAGCAAAACATTAACGATTGCAAGAATGAAAAATTATTCGCACTATAACATTGGTAGATTATATTTTTTCCTAAGGATTGTATTAATATTTTTTAAAAAATAGAAAGTAACATTTCCCCAAAAAACTGGTTTTCTCACTATAAGATGAATTTGATGGTAAATATTATACTATCAAATCAATATTACTTTACTACTTCCCTTTTATATAGGAAAGACAATCTTGGGTTCGTTGCGTCGAAGCCCAAATCCTAAACTGGCTTTCTCAGGACCATTCTCGCCAGGGACCTTTCAATAACTTATACAACCCTAATAATTCGGAAATCTTAGCCTTGGACAGTGATTTCGGTAGTGTGCAAGCTTTTAATAAACTTAAGAGTGCGGAAAGCTTAGAGGCTATCAAGAGTGGAGTTGCTGGTAACCTTTTTTGCGTGGACTGTGAAACACCAAGTAACTTTCTTTTATAACATTTTCTTTATTTATTTATTAATGAATAGTTGATTTAGTTTATAAAGTTAATTTGTTCTTTTAACTATATTTAATTAAGAACTTATTTTATTTTCTATTATTAAATTATATATATTTAAAATCTTCATGTGTATGTAGACCCAGAATGGGCATCTCTCAACCTCGGAGCCTTGATGTGCATAGAATGTAGCGGTATACATAGGAATCTGGGAGTTCATATAAGCAAAATACGTTCGCTACAATTGGATGATTGGCCGTAAAAAAAATTTGAAATGATAAAATATATATTGGGGTTAGATTATAATTAAATTTATAAGTATTGTTAGAAGAAAAGAAAAAAAGAAAGAAAGTGAATATATGTTTTAAAAAAATGATTTTTATTTTTTGAGATCGGTACTGTTTTAATTAATATAAATGAACATTGAAATATCTCAAAAAATAAAAATACATTTTCTACTGAGAAATATTTCATAGTAGGTTTGTTAAAAACAAATTATATTATTTCTTTTATTTTATAAAAAATATATTTTAATATAATTAGGCCCGAATATTTAGCCCTGATGAAAAGCTTGGGAAACAGTATATGCAATAGCGTTTACGAGCGGCAAGTCAAGGGTCGTTACAAACCATCTCCTTCTAGCCCTAGGTTTATATGATTTTCTCTTGAATTTCTTTTGGCTAATAGTAGTTTTTAAACGTCTGATCAGGGTATGAAAATTATTTATTTAATATTTAATTCACCTTTAGCCTACTTTTTCCTTTTATCATTCATATCTTTTAAATTGCAATCATGTTTTGTATTTTGAAATATAAATAAAAGAATATATATTTTGAAACATTACCTTTTTTAAAAAAATAACGCTACTTAATAAACGCCGCTACCTATTATTGGCCAAAAAAGATAGCAAGCTATTTTATTGGTTTCTTTATAAACGAATAATTTTTATTCAAAAAAAAATTCTAGGGAAGAAAAAGAAAGATGGATACGATCAAAATACGAGAATAAAGAATTCTTGCCTCCTCTCCTCTTTCCAGTTTTACTGATATCAGAAGTTTGACATTAAATTTGATTATTAATTTTTGGACATCAAATTGAAACCCTAAAAGCGTTAAAACTATAGACAATTAAAATAAGCCGTTATTTAAGATTCTAAATTAAATTTTGACACTGAAAATTATTTTTGTAAAATCAGAAAACATTTTATTAATTTAAAAAACATATCTTCTTATTAATATACAAATTCAAATAATAAATTAAAGCATTTAATCAAAGCCATTATAAATCGAGACCTGCCCACCGTCCTTCTACTTCTAGCTCATTCCTCCCAGCAAATTTCAAATTTATCACCTCATCATCCTACCAGTATCATAAATAATTCTCCAAATTCCAAAAACTCCGATAAAAATAACGTGATAGTCAACAAAAAGTGCACTTTAAATAATCCATCTTACTTGGGAAAGACCCCGCTACATATAGCTGCAATGTGTGGTAACGTAGTTATAACCCAGCTATTGTTATGGGTAATACATTTTAATCAAATTTAAGGGGTATTATCTTATAATTTGAATAAGACGTGTGAAATCATTATTTTAAGTATAATAAAATTATGCTCAAATTAAGTATCACCTCACATAAATTTATGTTTAGAATGACGCTGATCCCAACGCAATAGATAAAGATGGTTTGACAGCTTTAGATTTAGCAAGAAAAATTGGAGCCAATGACTGTATTAACGTATTATCAAAGCGCATGAAATTATCTACAAATTAAAATGGAATATAAAAGCAGTTACTCTAAAAGACGTTCTAAATTCAAGATTATTAGTGCAATACAGACTGACTTTCATATCCTTTTTTTTTTAAATATTACCAAAATTCATCATTCATGAACTTATCAAACATTAATAATTGTACGATGAACTTTTTTTTTCTCAATAATTGTTATTATTGACGTGTCACATATTTCTTGTTAAAGACATAATATGTATTATATGCTATTTTTTTTATAAACATAATCTTTTTTTTAAAAACATAAGTTATAGACTATATTTATTTTATATTTAACAATAAAAAGTATCCTTAGAGATTGTTCTATATTATATAATATAATAAGGCTTTTTTTAAAAAATAAGTGATATAAAATTCAGTTTTTTAACATTGAAAATAGACAACTAAAATATTTATTTTTTTAAATAAAAAAATTAATTATCATTATCGCATTTCCAATCTCCTGTTGACAACGAACAACCCTCACGTACTTCTTCGACCAAACAAACCTAAAAATGTGAGTCATTATAATGGAGATAACATTTGTTAATTTAAAGAATTCTGGGGACTCGAAATTGTAACCTATATATTTAGACAAACTTTTCATTATAATGGCGTGAACGTTATATGTATTGTATTTCATTTCCCATCGAAAATTTATAAAACTAAACTTAAAAATATATATATGTCTCAAACATTATTATACTATAAAATGATAATAAATTAATTTTTTTTAAAAAAAATCACATTTGATTAAGAACATTAATTTTTATAAAATTGGTTATTTTTGGAGATGGTAATTTTAGTCAGGATCTCCTCCAGCTTCCACATGAGGGATAAAATTGAAGGTAATATCCCTCGTTTTACCCCACCCTCAAAATATTTTTCAAACTCTACCCCCTAAGAAATATATGGAGGCAAATGTCTCTTACTCCCCGCTCATGTAGGCATTGTAATCTTCTAACACAACAATACGATGCAATTTCATCATTGACATTTAAGGGGGGAGGCTCAATATTTAATAGGGTAAAGTCGATTTTGATCTAGTTTTCACACGATTAAACATGGTAATTCATCAAAGCTTACTAGTTTAGTAAAATTTACAAATGTCCTATACCAGCGAAACTTCCCTAAATTCAATATACTGGGCCTATTATCCTGCTTGTCTTTTAGAGGTGCTCATTAGAGGTCTGTAATATGTTTTGAAATTTTTTTAACCCGCCCGCCACTTATAATTTTTTCAAAAAATTTTTACCTGCCTGCCCATTTATCTTTAAATTTTTTTTAACCCGCCCACCTGCCTAATGTTTAAATATTATTTTAATGGCTGGCTCTATTTATTTATTTTAATGTATTTTTTATAATATGTTATATTATGAAATAAAATTATTATTTTTTATAAATTCAAGTCTGTTCTGCTCATTTCGCCTAGAACATATTTAAAAATTTACCCACGCCCTCAATGTTAAAAGTCATTTAGAAAACCTCCGCCCGAAGTATGAGCGGGCAGGCTGAAATCCGGCCTATTGCAGACCTCTAGTGCTCTTTACCAATATACAACCGTTTTTTAAATATTGATATTTTGAGAATCAAATTTAGTGTCATGTCATGCCACAAATTCATATTCCCGTTCCGCAAAATGACCTTTTTTATATGTATGCTTTAATAAATCACTTTTTTATTATAAAAAGAAGAGAATGAGAGTATATTAAACCTCTTAATAAAACTAATCAAAGTATATAAAATATTATATACCTTAACGTTTTACGTTTAAATAAGTTTGTGTATTTAGGCTTAAAGAATTCGAATGTTATAAATAATATTCAAACCCATATTTCGTTCGTGTTAATTAGCTTTTTCGAAATTATATAAATTTCTTTTTTCCTGTTAATTACATTCTCCAATGTATTTTGCCAATTTAAATGACTATAATACTAGATAATGAATGCATTCGTTTAATTTTTTTTTTTAAAAAAAACTAGGCATTAAACGGCTTTGGTATTCTATTTTTTTTAAAATAAAATTAAATATTAAAGCAGTCACTGTCAGCTAGTTAATATTAGTATTCTACAAAAAAAATTTATTAGAAAGTTCTTTTTTTTGATACATAGCAAACATTTTTTTATTATATATCATTCATATTCTATTCAGGAAAAAAAATTATTGTGTTAAATATTTAAAATTCGTCTATTATAATTCTATTTTGAACTTGGGACTTCGAAGTAAATTAAATATATCATATAATCTTTTTCCGTATGAAGTAAAAAGTCATTTATTGTGTTAAATATTTGATAAATACTTTATTTTCAGCTTGAGCACTTAGCTCGGGTCAGGAGTACTTATGTTATCGAGTAATCAATCTATTTAAAAAAAGCGTATTATCGAGAGTATTTAAACCAAGCAGAATGACCGTTATCTGAATCCACGTTGAAAGATTTAATTTATCATCACATAATGTACGTATGAATTTAATTTGTGATCCTAATCAATAGAAATGATAAAAGAAATTATTGGTTTAACGTAAAAGGTTTACATAAATAAAATCATTTATACTTAGGAGTTTTTAAAAAGTTCGTTTCATACTAATATTCTTTGATTTTGTAATAGGAAATATGGAAGGATTTATTCCTATAAAGCTCTACAGGAAAAAAATATATAGAAATAACTTTTAAAAATATATATATTTCGGCCATGCACACATGAAATTATCAGATAAAAAAAAGTTATCTATGGTGACACCAGTGTTGGGGATCAAATCGTGCTAGTCCATTCGATCGATTTTCTGAGTCGTATTTCTGAGATAGGTTTTTATTCTCCGTAATAAAAAAAGGTCCTCTCATTACTAATCGTTATTGCTGCCAAAATAACAGTAACTATAATATTTCTGCTTTTCTTATAAATATTAACCCAAATCGACTAATTTCATTTTGAAGAAAAAGTAGAACTAGGAAGGAATTGTAGCAAAATGCTATTATCCTTAATAGGCACCAACTTGGAGCCAAAATTTGATTGTTTCTTATGGAAGTTATTGCTTTCAACATTTTTTTGCTAAATTTATTATATAAAATTCTTAGCTACTCTCTAAAAATGAGCACGCTATCAGTTATGCTACTATAAAAAGTATCGCGCTGGTTTAACAACTGCAAAATTATATTCCCCCCTGACAATTATTTTTTTAAAAAAAATATTTTTAATTATCTATAAACACGTTATTTTGCTTATTTTTTCTAAAATTTATAATGTATATAAAAATATTTTCCAGTAAATAAATATCGACTTTGGGCATATGTAAGCCCACCAATGTCGCTAAATCTGTAGACGAAGGTGATTATTTTACGACCCAGCCCGAATTTCTAAGATTTGTTTTTGTTTGCTATAATTCATATATTTTTTTAAAAAAAATTAAGAATATAATCAGTAAGGATATTTGTATCCAAAGTCGACCTAATTTGGATATTTAATTGCTTTTTAGTATAGGTTAAAAGGCTCTTGAGCTAAGACACCGTATTTTAGTTTATTTTAAGTATTTGGTGGCATTGTTATTTTCGCATTTTATTCTCTTTTTTTTGTGTTTTTTTGGTTATGTTTTATTCGTTTTAAAATTTTTTTTTAAAAAATGCTAAATAGCCGGCTATTAAGTAATAAGTAAATCTAAGACACAGTCTAAAGGCTTCCTTGATAATTAAAAAAAACCAGTGCAATTATATGAGGAGGGGCCTCACAAATTCACCTACCTAAGTTCCTCTCAGGACGGGCCATAGACCAATGTGTTAAATGAATATTAAATATATCAATTATATATTTTTTTTTCCAACTATTCCCTTTGAATTTTTTTTATTAAAAAAATTAACCCCTACCCGGGTCTTAATTAATTTTTAATCTCTGTCCGCTCCGGATTTTTAATATCATAGGATCTTATGGCGCGATCTAAATGGCACGTTTAAAAATAGATAAATATAAAATATATAAAAAAAAGTGAAATGCTGAGAATATTGTAAAAAAAATTTTTAATTGGTTTTAAATTTTTATTACAATTTAATTAATTAAATTCTTTGAAAAACTATTCATATTCAACTAGTACTCTTAACGACCTTGCGAATCGGGTTCGACAATATTTATAATTTAATATAATTTTAATCGATAAACATTTTTATTCAATTTTTATTATTCGCATTTGAATAATTATGTTTCAATATTCATAAATTATTCGAATGCCATTTACAGACAGAACGTTTTTTCAAAGCGGTTTTTGGGTAATGTTACCAGCAATTTTTTTTCTTTATTTCCAAAAAAATTGTTAAATTTAGAATTAATTTTTTTTTATATATAATATAATATTTAAAAAAACAATCCGGACCCACATTTCAAAACGCCATTTAATCGTTATTAAAATCAAACCAGTTTGTTTTCTATTTATGATTAAAAAAATGGGGATCTAGATTAATTCGTGAAATTTTCTTTTTTTTAACACTTTTTTGGAAATAAAAAATTGATTGATGGTAACATTACTCAAAACCCGCTTTGATAAAACGTCTGGAAATGGAAAATAATAAAAAAATTTAGTCAAATATTATCATAATTCTATTTTTTAATGTAAATCCGCTATATCTAAATGTCAAAATTTTTACTTTTGTTTTTAATTTTTTTTCATGAAGATTGATTAGCTTAGTTATCTTAAACTTTGGAGATTAAATTTAGGTGTAATGTTTTAATTATTAATTACGCCTATTTTTTAAAGTCACAGATATACTATCTTTAATTCTATACAGTAATATATTGAATATTCATAGCTTGGGAGAAATTTAGTTTTATATTAACATTATGTGATAATTTGTAAAGTGTAAGTTTGTTTTGTTATAATTTTTAAATTAACAATAAAATTTTCACGTATAATATGCTCTTTCAGTATTAATCCATTATATCATGGTTTTTTTTTCAAAAGAAAAAGCCTCTAAGTCACGGGATTTTTAATTTATCATTTTAAAATCATAAATTACATAAATGAATTACATAAATATTTGAGAATAAATATGCAATTTTAATAAATATTTCAAAGTATATTTTAAAATTTAATAATATACCTTGTTTTAAAATTATGTCAAAAGCAAACAGAAAATAAATTCCAAATGGCTACTTTTAAAATAAAAGGTACTGCAAAAAACATAATTTAATTAAATTGTCGATAAAAGTCATAGAAATATTTAAGTATAAATATATTTATACATACTTGCTAAAAAAAAGTATGATTAGAAATAGTATATCGAAAATTTCTATAAATTTTCAGAACTCTTCAGTCATTTCTTCTAATACATTTTTATAGTTGGGAATGAGATCTCAGTAATTTATATATGATAAGCCGTTAATATTCATTGTGTAGAAGTGCCCTACATAACATTTTATTCTACTACCTATGCAGTATGAAAAATCACCTCTCATTTATACATATGTGGTGATAGGTAGGGTCGTTAATATTATTAATATTAATAAATTTTTAACATTTTCTAAGGCTTAAAGTCTGTCCAAATGTTTTCAATCCCTTAATGGGATTTTGAGGACAATTTTTAGACTTATAAGATATTGTCCAAATTGGTATATCCAGTATTTTCAATATTTCAAAACTACTTACAATCGTAAACATAAATCAAGCTATATATTTATAACAATTGTATTTCTATCGGTTATATGTACCAAAATTGGGTTATTTAATATTTCAAAACTACTCACAATATCGGAAACATAAAATAAAGCTAATATATTTATATTAATAATAATACTATCGGTTATAATTGATTATTGCTCTCTAGAACTTAGCAATAAAAAATCAAAATTTAATTATTTGCTATTAATGCTAGAAAGGTACAAATCTCTAGAAATTAACAATAACAAAATTAAAATGTTTAATTAATATAATATATGTTTTTCAAGCTTGTATTGCGTTCACATTTATATTTTTGAAATAATTACGATTAGAATACATTTAGAGTAGAATTTGTTAAAGGATTGATACAAATATAATGTTCAAATATATTCGACGAAAATTTTCCACCTATTGTTTAAAGAGAGAATTAATGGTGATTTGAGTGGATGAATTTAAATGTAAATCAAATAATGTTTTTTGTGAATTTATTCGCATCCCTAGTATAAAAAGTAGCATTAAATATAAATTTATATCTCTGAATTCACATAATAACATGTCACTTATTATTGAATCATAAATAATACATGACTGTCTAGTTCAAAAACATATTTTCTTAATATATCTCTTTTGTCAACAAACAATTTAAATATTTAGATAGATCAATATAAAAATAATAAGTAGATCATCAATGATTTTAAGTTACCCAAAAATAAAATTTAAGACTAAATTTAAGTTATGTAATAATAATAAAAATGTAAATTGTAACGCGGTAAAATATAAGTTAAACTAAATTGTTTATGAGGCACAACTAAAATATATTTTTATATATCACTGCTACTATAAATAGAATAATTGCAAACACAATATTTTGTTCCTTACCAGGATTGAACCTGCGTCTCTTTGTTCATATGTTTCCAATCGTACATCTTACCCATTAGGCCACCCCGGCGATCATATAATTCATACAAATAAAAGATAAAAAAATATGATAGAGGTTTTTACATTATAATAATAATGTTAGGCAGTTAAACATTACCATAGATATTATACATACATATATAATCTTTATGAAACTTATTTAATTAATGAATATACTATTTCATAATATATAAATAATATAATGCTATTCATTCGAACATATATTCCCATTATATCAATATTCTCTATATATGTATTTACAAACACCTATTAGCGACGGGTATTAAAAAATTGTAAGGATATTGTTTTGCTAATCTAAAATTACTAAAAGCCATTTGAGGTTAATGATGAGCGATTAAAAAGTGTTTCCTATTAAAATTTAACCCAAAATGACGTGCAATATAGAA
Source organism: Gordionus sp. m RMFG-2023 (assembly GCF_954871325.1). Lineage (NCBI taxonomy): Eukaryota > Metazoa > Nematomorpha > Gordioida > Chordodea > Parachordodidae > Gordionus > Gordionus sp. m RMFG-2023. The sequence continues at coordinate 22,045,980 of NC_088779.1, read as the reverse complement.
GAAAATATAGGACTATGTTCAATAAAAAAGCTTAAAAAATTATTATTTTTTATGAGTTATTATTAAATTAAGTTTTAATAAGTAATTTATATAATATGAAGAAAAGAGTTTCTTATTAGAGTGTGACAACCTAGGTATAACACACACAGACCTATGTTATGTGTTATGATTATATATATATTATATTTCGTCGGTTGTGGAAGCGCATTCAGAGTCTACAAGTTTTCAATATAAGCTAAGAAATTATAAATTTTTATAGAGGAACATTATTCCTTCTAACTTGCGAATTGCGATGTGAGTTCGATATTTCATGAAACCCTGGTAAAATAAATTATTCTTATTTTACCATATAATAATATTAGATTATGACGCTGCAGCCTAAAAACCCATCTGAGTTGCTATTATACAGAATATTAAACGGCGCCAATTTAATTGGATATTTTGAAAGTTTTGTCTCACAGGGTAATTTATATTATAACATATTTTGTTTGATTTTATTTTATACCTTAGGAGGAGATGATGTAAAGCAACTCTGTGAAGCAGGTGAAGAAGAATTTTTGGAGATTATGTCCCTAGTAGGCATGTCAACAAAACCTCTGCATGTCCGAAGATTACAAAAAGTTTTACAAGAATATTGTTCATATCCTGGTAAAATTTTTAGAATAATAAAATATATATTTATATATAATTTTAGAAATATATGAACAGGATTTTTCTACAAAATTTAATGTTACCTCATGTGTTTTATCAGATTATTCAAAATTATCTAATACTCCTAATCATATTAAGTACAAAATACATGTATATTTATTATATTAGATTATTACAGTACTCAAAGTCTTACCCATCCTTACGAATATACTCAAACTAATTTTAACGAGGACCTTAATTTAAAGGATAATTCTAGTGAACCTCATAGAGAATTGAAAACACATGAATTAGAATATTCAAAAACTAATTGGCTTAATAAAAACCCATCATTTATATATAATTCATTTGCTAATTCAGTGGCAAATGCCAGCATTCAAGAATCTCACCATTTAAATAATCATCCATTTTTATATCATGAGAATAACCATTCCAAAATTCTGTACACTAATTCATCTCCACTCAAAGCCTATAATCCTCAAAATTATAATGATAATCAAATAGCATTTATTTCACCAGTTTTGGCTTCCAATAATAAAAGTCCATTCTTTCAAAGCAATATAATAGATAATAAAAGCTTATCTGTAAATAATTCGCCACCTCATCCATCACCTTATAATTTTAGTATTAAATTAGAAAATAATCAAAATACTCAAAGCATAGTAAATATTGATGATCAAAAAGATAATGATGACTTACATTTATCAGTCAAGTCAAACTTTTTCAAAAATAGTTTAAATAATATTTTTGATCAAAATAACCTACAAAGTACAGCAGAATTATTGCTCAATACACCGGCATTTAAATCTACTCTTCTAGAATTGGTAAATAATTAATTTATGTTTTTGCTTAATTATGCAGTGGCACAACAAGTTTGTTCTTCTAATGCTGCAAATATTTTTGAAAAAAACCTTTATTTTTAAAAATTTGAATATTTATTAAGACCACTCATTGAGATGCTAGTTTTGCTAAGGTTCTTACTAGTGTTGTTTTACAACCCGATTTGTATGATGTTTAAAAATGTCCCTATAAGATTTTAGCCAAAATAATATTTAAATCTCGAAATTTGTCAGAGATCTATACCTTTCTACATTCTATTAGAAAAATTTCCAGCCTTGCGTAATATTTTTTAATATAATAGGTTATAGCTTTTAAAAATTAAGTCATATGACAACATTAGAACCTGACCATAATATTTTAAATTTTACTAGACTTGTTAAAGCATTAGATATATTTGTTTTCGATACTTTTAAAGATACATTTTAATAAACTTTTATTTAATGCTTTTATATTTAAAATAAAAATATTTGAATTAATTTAAAAAATATATATTAAAAATATTAAGTAAGACTAGTAATAAAAAAAAATATATAAATATTCAATAAATATTATTTTTTTCCCTCATTTAAATCTAAGATATCAGTTCAAGATTGTAAAGGATTTTTTTATTATGTAAAGGAATATATAAATCCTTGCTTAGTCATGATGCCCATTTATTAAAAACAATACCATTATTGAACAATATTATTTTAAGCAAATTAGAATTTTTTAAATTTCTTTTAGATATTCCCCTGACTTTTAATAATAAATTACAAGTTTAATGTAAAAAAATTTTCTTAAAAAGCTCGTAAAGAGAATTTGTTCATGGTATTGGCATTTTTTTATTATTATATATGGTGTTCCAATTGAATGAGAATAAAAATATTGTTACATATTTTATGCTCTCATACTAAGAGTTTCTGTTCAAGAGCAATAACAAACCCTTTATATAAGTATGATAAAAAATGTATCTGTATCTAGATAAGTTTTTAGATGATATAATTATTTTAGACTAGATATATGTATTTAGATCCATGCAAAAAGTATCTTTTAACAACTCTGAAATTTACTAATTAAATTTATCTTTTTTAATATTTTGCCAAAATAAAGATTTTATATAATTTTATAAATGCAGACCAAAATTTCTATAAGATACTTTTCAAATATATACAGATAGATGGTCTAAAAAAAGTATCTAAATACAGATTAGAGGCCAAGGCCCAGCCCATTTTTCGTTAAGATTTTTTGCACATGTCGCCCAGCCCATTATTTAGATGTTTGTCTGGCCCATTTAACTCCTGGCTTGTTAACATCAAAAATTCTGACCTGGTCCATTAATTCTTTTACACATTTTTTGGGCATAACATTTATAATTCGATATCTAATTATCCTCCAATAGGTTCTTATATATTTGTAGAGATTAGAGGTCTGCAATGAGTGAGGTTTTAGCCTACCCATCTATGCCCACCCATCCTAAATGAGCTGGTGAGTGGGACAAAATTTTTTAGACAATGGGAGTGAATGAGGGGGTTAAGAATAGTTTTTAAATAATAGGTGAATGGGCTGGTTATTTTTAAAAAATCAGTGTATATATAATTTTTTTGTCATCGTAATTCCATATAAATGTACATATAAATTTTAAAGTTAATTTTATTAAATAAAATTTATTGGAAATTACATTTTCTATTACTTATAGTAATATAATTTTTTATATAATACAATGTTTTTTATTGCATTTGTGACAGATCAAATATATAATAGACTTTGGAAGGGCAAATTATATAAAATTCATCTTAATTTTTGAGATATTCTAGGCTTCTTTGCTAAATAAAAAATATTCACATAAATATTTTTCTTCTATATTTTTTAAATATTAGATATATTCGACTAAATTGTTTAGTTCATATGCTAAACACAATTTTAATTTTATTTTGGTATTGGAAAGTACTCCCGAGAGATAGGCAATATTTTGTCAACTGCCGTTGACGATATATATTGAAAAAAGTAAGAATGTGAAACATCTAAGCAAGACCCTAGAACAAAATATTGGCATAAGATGGAATAGAAAACAAAGTGTTAGAAAGAATAATTTATATAATATAGGACGAGATTTTTGCAGGTATATCTGGACATTTTTTTTTATTAGATGTTTCAAATTATTGAAAGAAAAGGGCGGGCATGAGGGTAAAATTTTTAAAACCAATAGGCAGGCTGTTCGAAACCATGAGTGGGCAGGTGGGTGGAAAAAATTTAAAATTCAGGCCATGCAAGGTAGTTATTTTAAATATAATTGATTATATTTTATAAAATTTTGCAAGCAAGGTGCATTAATTTTTATTTGTTTGTAGAATGATCAAAAACTTGTTTATGTTTATTGTAAAAAATAATGTAAAATGATATATAAATTTTTTTTTTAAAAAAATTCCACAATTCTTAAAATAGGTATTCTAAACATGATGGAATATATTTTCTATAAAAAAAAATGATCTAAAGTTGTAAAAATAACACATTGCGGAAAAAAACACATTGACGCTAACATATATAGGGCTGTGCCGATCCACATATTTTTTACCGATCCGATATTTTCCAATATTAGCTCAAAACCGATCCGATATTTATATTGATTTTTCACCACCCCCCTGTGAACCAAAAGTAAGTAAGAAATCAATATTTTTTATGCAAAAATTCGAATTATGCATATAATTTAATTTTTTTATTTCTACAATAATTAAAAAAGGTTTACGGATATTGCTAGTATTAAATTAGTTTTTCATTATTCCTCCCCGTGAAATTAGAATTCCGCAGATAACGCATTTTTGCAAAATGTCTTATGTAAAATATTTCCATCAGACACCATATTTAAAAAATTATTTTATATAAGGTATAAATAATTAAATTAGCGTTATTATTTAAAAAGATTTAAAATAAATAAAACTTTGGGTGTACCTTTCTATTTTTATAAAAAAACTTTTAAAATACTATAATATTTTTAAAAAAATAAAATTTAAGGGGTGTGTGCATTTGCATTGTTTGAAGAAAAAATTATTTTGAAAATATTATTATTAATGTAAAATAAATAATACATAAAATAATAAAAAAAATAAAAGTAAAAAGATCGGATCGGGTTTTTACAGTTATCGGCCCGATCTGATATTTTTGGAAAACGCTAAATATCGGTGCCGATCTGATATTTAATATCGGCACAGCCCTAAACATACTAAATATTTAAATAAATTCGGGTCAGACAGGCAAATGATTTTTATTCTGGGTCCAGTTTTACGGGACAAATAAAAGAAGATTCATTCAAAATTGGTTAGGCTTGACTCTAAAAATTAGGCCCGATGCACATCACTAATCTCTAATCTATGACTTCTATTTCAATATCTTAGAAGTACATGCAATTGAATCATATTTAGGGCTGTGCAGGTTTCCATATCTTTTTACCTATCCAATCCAATATTTTCCGAATCCTATCTTATATGATCCGATATTTATATTGATTTTTTGCCATCTATCTATCTTGGAATCAATAGATCAATATCGTGAAAAAAATAATATTTATATTATAAGATACCTATTAACTTTCATTAATGATTAAGTGTATTTTTTTTTCTCTCTCCATAAGTTAACCACGTCATTTAAAAATATGGGAAATGTTTATGGTAGATGAATGTGACTCAGATTCTTTTCTTATTGTTATTGCATAAAATATAACAAAAAATAAATCAAATTTTCTTCCACTTAAATCTTTCAAAATAAATTCAATTATTTTTTAAATATTATTAAATTAATTGAATTTTGGTTACTTTTGGCTATCCAAAATATCAAAAAATACGATTCGCTAATTTTTGAAACTTTATTCCTTTTTAATATATAATTAAAAACATGTCCAAAATATAATTCTAAAAAATTTTAAAAATCACGATTTCATTAAAAATTTTTACTTATTAGTCTTTTAGTAATTTTAATTTAATATCTATTTTTTTTATAAAAAAAATATTTAAAACTTTTATTTATTTTAAAAAAGATATATTAAAAATATTTGCATAACCTTATGATGTATATATGATATCTTCAATGTGTTTTTTCCGGCAATGTGTTATTTTTATAACTTTAAATCATTTTTTGAGCGCGTTTTTTTAAATTTAGAAATGGGATTTTACCGGTATTCTATTATGTTAGGAATACCTATCTTATGAATTGTAGACAATATTGCCGTTAACCTTTTAGTAATTTATAATTTATATGAAAAATGTATGGAAAACTATTATGAATTAAATTAAGTTCAAATATTCATAGAAAAATTGTTTGAAATTCATAGGGTGGGTATTCCACACATGACGGCATACATTTCCTGTAAAATCAGATTTTTAAAAAAGCGCTCAAAAAATGACTTAAATTTGAAAAAATAATACATTGCCGAAAAAAAACATTGACGCTAACATATATAATAAAAAAAACTGTATTAAAATAATATTTAAAGACCATATTAAAAAAAAAATAGCTGCAGATTTCTAAGCCAATATTCTGGCGCAGATATATGAATTTTTTAGGATCGCGATCAAAAGAATATTTATATTTGCGCCGGAACATTTGCTTAGAAACTTGCAGTCCAAACTTTTATAGAATTTTTTTTTGTTTAATATCTATTTTTTGTATGGTTTTTAAATTTTATTTTAATAAATTTATATCAATATTATTTTATAAATAGTTTATATGTTATTTTTAATATAAAAAAAAATCATGAAATAACACAAATCTGTAAATATATCATATAGATCATAAAATATTGGCCTGATGTGATATTTTTTTAAAACGCCAAATATCGGCACTAATCCTATTTAAAATTTAATATCGGCACAACTCGATTCATATTTCGTATCATAAATAACTTGTTTGATTTTTTGTGGGTTTATTATTTTATTCATAGGTTTAGTATATCAGTTAAGCAGCTCAATACAAAGAAATTCGCTTTGAAATTTTAAAATTTTTAGCTCTTGGATGACCCATTGAGGTTTTTATGGAAATTTGCCAGGCACAGTACCAGACCGATTTTATATATATCGGAGACCTGCAGAGGTACCAATTGCAAGCCCCGGATTTATAAAAAATTTCGGCCCGGCACAAAATTTCTTCATTCGACCTAATTTTTTTAGATAAAATTGTTTTAAAATGATATAGGAAATATGAATAATCCATATATACAACAATTTATATATATAATGTATATTTGATTGTATATATAGAATGTATACAATAATCGCGATTTAAAATTTTCGGTCCTCGGCCCACAAGCCTAACTGGGCTTTACAGATCTCTAACACAGATGCATGATTAAAAAATATTTCGAAATACAGATACATTTAAGATACCTTTTAAATATTTTAGTAATAAAAAACGCAAGATAAAATTGTATCATAATATATCTACAATTATATATCTATATAGCTCAAAATATATCTAATGATACAGACAGATACAATATTATTTTAAACAACTCTTGTGCTTGTAGACAATGCTTCTATTTTTTATATTTATTTAGGGTATAGATTTATTTGCAACAGCCCACACTACCCCACCTGCCTCAGAAGATCCCAGCTCATCAGACAATGCTCCACCAAAAATATCTAGTAACCTTTTGTCTAATACTAGCATGGTCAAAGCTGTTTTATTGGGAGAGGAGAAGGAAAAAATAAAAGCCAACGTCATATCACTCATCGCAACTTTACCTCCTTACACTCCCAAGAACCTTAACACCAAAAAACCCATTAACAAGGAGATAGATGTAATGGGAATGGGAAATGTCAAAAATAAATTGAATTATAAAAATATAATGATTTATTTTTAATTAGCAATAATTTTATCGTGGGGTATTCAATTATATAAAACACAATATTGGTTAAGCCTAAGATCATTTAAGCCAATAATTTTTGCGTTTCATTCTATTTCCTTATCTTTTCTTGATTTTATGTCTATATATTTTTAAATATTAAAATTGTTAACTCTCACATTTTAGGACCTAATAAACTCAACAGATCGAAACAATGATTGGGAGAATAAAGTGCGCATGTTTGGTGCTATATATGGCAGATTTGATTCTAAGCGTAAAGAAAAACCCATGTCTCTTCATGAAGTATAGATATATTATTTTTTTTGATAAAATTGAATTAGTATATATATAATACATATATATGGTATTTTTTTCTGAAAAGTAATGACTTATTCGGAATTCTGACGTGATCTCAAATTTAATTTAACTGGTTTTATTCCAACTTGTTTAGAATAACCTACTCTTTGGATTTGGGGCAATTTCGCCATAAATTTTTATGTAAATTTTTAAAATTTAAATGAAAAATCTATTTTATAAATATTAATATAAACTGAGTAGTTCAAAAGTTGAATTGTTCTGAAGTTTCATCATTTTTCAAATTTAAGAATATAATGGTCACCATTTTCTAAAATTAACCTAACCCCATTATGTTTCATATACCTAAATTCGAACATAGAATTAAGGGGTATGATACCAATACCCACTTTATTATTTTAACCCGGTGAAATCTATTTATTTTTATATTTTAGTTATACGTAAACGAAGCCGCCATGGAGATCTGCATTAAAAGACCCGAACTTTTGACTCGTCGCGACGAACTTTTTCCCCTGGCCAGACAAGTGGTTAGGGAAAGCGGTTACCAGTACTCTAAGACTAGCAAGTTTGTATTATTGATTCAAACTTATTGTTTAAACATTTAAATCTTTAAAAATGAAGAAAAAAGCATTATTTTCTCATTATGTGCATTCCTATCTTTAGTATAATACCAACATACACCTTTTTTATTTTACAAAAGGAGAGCTCGGGTTGGGTATGCTAGCTCAAATAATGGCAATAATCACAATAATAATAAAACGTGTGATACAACATTGAATTCGAGTTCCTTCATTTCTGCGAATAACATGAGCCAAATCGATTCATATGGGTAACGCAAAATAATTTTAAATGTATAGTTCTTTAAATGAATTAAAAATGTTTTATACGAATTACTAAATTTCGGTAAAAAATTTTTTCAATTTCTATTTAAAACCACATTTTTAAAGATTTCAATAATTTTTTTTTTCATCTTTAAATGTCAAATTTTAAAGAGGAGACGTTAACAACGATTCCAATGCATTACCTAACACTTCTCATTTAGGTTTTGACTCATCTGCCATTAAATCCGAATTTAATCCTAACGATTTTGTACAAGTTAGTTAAAAAATTAATTAATTTTTTTTAAATTTTGTAATTTGAATTGATAATTATCAGTGACTTGCAGAAATACCATTTGTACGGCCCGGCCCGGATTTTTTTTTAAAAAATTTTTTCAGCCCAGCCCGGGTTTGTTTTTTTAAAAAAATTAAGGCCTGGCCCGGATTTTTTTAAAATATATTTTATTTATTTTTGATTTATATAGCTAATAATGACTATTTCAAATATTTGGTTTTAAAATATACCGCCCGGCCAGATATTTTTTTTAAAAAAAAATATCTGGCCCAGCCCGGCCTGGGTAAATTTAAAAAAATTATAATACGGACCAGGCCTGCAGGTCTCTGATAATTATTATATAATAATTTTGCCTAAAATTAGACCTAATAATGTATATATCAGGGATGTGAACACTTCGACAGAAAAGGGTCCTGGATAAAGGAATAAAATTTAAAAAAAATTCTCTGGTTTAAGGGTTTGGAGAACATAAAGATATATTGGCTCAAAATAACACAATTTTTTTTCTTTTCATTTATTTATTTATTTTTTATACTACATTTAAAATGATGTACTGTAAAAAATACTGAATAATTTTCAAATAAATACTTGACAATTATAATTTATATTATAACTCAATCTTAATTCAATTTTGTTACTGCTCCATATTTTATAAAAACATTTTAAAAAATAAGTAAAATACTCCCCATTTATAATTTCATCCCCTAAAAATCTTAGCCTTAATTCATTTATAATAAAATATTATATTCCAGAGTTGCTAAAGGATCAAGATCAAAGGATTGACGATCATAAATTCGATCCTAATTTTGACAATTTACCCGGATTTATTGATATCTCTTAAATTGAGGATGGTGATTGAGATCATTTTGTTAAATATTCGATCCTTTTGAAAAATTTTTTTTTTTCTTAAAGAGTATATAAATAAAATAAAATATTTTTTCAAAAAAAATCTATCTCCATCATACTTTAGCATTCTCCGCCATATTTTTTATTTTTCTCATAAATTTTATCAAGACAACATTTGCGAATTTTATTTACAACTTACATTTTATTTATTGAATTAAAAATAAAATATTTTTAGGTATTTACTAATGTCTATTGTAGATCTAGAAGAAATTACACATACAGTTATTGAAGTGACAGATATAAATGAGAACCTTTGCCTTTTCTTCATCTCTATACCGTATAATAATGTTAATTAACATTTTTAAAATAGAGATTTTTTCAATTTAAGTTTAATTAACCTTAGATGAATCTGCCAAAAAATCTGTTGGTAAAAAAAAGGTTTATTACCCATTTGGAAAACCTGTAGGATTAATCACATGCAGATGCCTATTCAAATGTGGTTGTATTGATAAAACTGATACTTTCATTGGGATAAACTCAGGGTTGTGCATTTGACCGGTCAAATACGTTTCGGTCAATTGACCGATATTTGACCGGCCAAATATGGTCAAATGTGGTCAAATTCAAATATATTTTTTTAAAGTTAATATTAACTTTATTTTGAATATAATAGTAAAATGAATCTATAATATTAATTTTTTATATTCATTCAATAACTAACGTGTAGCTATCTGTATCAGAGTCTTGTTCTGATTCATATTCAATATTATCATTTTCTTTAATATTTTTTAAACAATTTTCCTGATATCTTAGATCTTAAATCGATTTCTATTTTCATAAGAATATTAACCCAAATCGACCTATTTCTTTCTAAAGAAGAAGTAGAACTAGGAATTGTTAGTCTCTTAATGGGCAGGGTAGACAAAGTTTAATCTATTAACTTGAGGTCGGAATTGATTGTTTCTGGAAATTACTACTTTCCACATATTTTGCTATATTAAACATGCTGTTTTTGCTTCTGAAATTAATTATATCACTTAAAAATTTTGGTCATCACTACCTTGTAAAATAGCTAATTCTTGAATTATATCATATACTTCATTAATTACACTACTAGTGAGTTCTCCTCTTGATATTGTGGACCCGAAAAATAAGCAAACATTGTGATCACATGTATTTACATCTTTTTTCCCTTTTTTAAACATATTTTTAATTTATTTTTCCTTTAAATTTTTTAGAGTATTTGACCGTATTTGACAGGTCAAATACTCCTCCGGTCAATTGACCGGTCAATTGACTGAATTTGACTGGTCAATTGACCGACTTGCCAAAATCTTTTCTCAAAATGCACTTTTCCTAATAATTTTTTTTAAAATTCACATGATGATTCAAATGGATGTTTGATTGACAATAATTTAGAATTTTTTTTATTATTTAATGGGTAAGTAATTATTAGTATAAATAAATATTGTTACATTATTCTATTAGAATATATTTAATTAATTTTCATATTAGTAAATTTTGCATCAATCATAAATTTTCTTCAGAAATTTATAAAATAGATTTTTCAAAAAGGTGGATCCTGTATTTCAATCCTTTTTTTTGGAAATGATCTTGATCAGGATTCCGTCCTTTTAAAAGGATCGATTAACAGGTCTGATTATTACCTACATTAAAAATTCACAATTCATATTATATTATTAGCCTAAAATAGCATTTATAATCAATTATTAACTATAAAATGGAAGTATAAAGACCAGAAAATTTTAAAAAATGATTGAAAAATGATTCCACGAAAAAAAAAATTTAATTTATTTTTCATGAATTTAAAAAAAAATAAATATTATTTAAAAATTTTTTTAATATTTTTTGACACCTAAAATCTCCACTTTTAAGAACAGTCAGGGGTTGGGCTAACAAAAATACGAGAACTCAGGAGGTTGCAGGTCTGGATTCACATCCCTTGATATAAAGACTATTAGATTGACTCTCATTAATTAAAGGTATCCATACATGTGTTAGCCTTAACACCATAAAAGGTCTCTGATTCAAATCTGATTTTAATATTCGGAAATTTTAAATATAATAATTCGATGAATACTTTTTTGTTTTATTTGAATCGCAGCACGATTATGATAAAACCTCTCTGTGATCTCATTGCCTTAACTATATATCTCACAAAATTTAACATGTTTTAATATTAAGCTACTCTAAGAAACTTTTTGAGTTATAAATCATTCCTTACATCTATTTTAATAGCAACTATACCCACAAACATCTCAGAACCCATTATCGCTACCACCCAACGATGCTTTCAATAATAAAGTTAGGGAAAACAGCAAAAGTACTCCTAATGTTCCTCCCACAGATTATTATCACGATGATGATAGAAAGTTTATAAATTAACTGAATAATAATAAAATATATTTGTTTCTTGGATATGCAATATAAATATGAACATTATTCTGATATTTGATTTTAAAAATAAATATTATAAAAAGGGTAGTTTTTTTATCATTAAGATTGAATTAATTTGGTGTAATGTAGTTAAATTTATTTATTGAAACGTTATTGATTGATTTTTGTTATAGTTTTTCAACCATGCCTCATGCAGCAAAATCAATCAGCCATTTTAATAAGTATTCATCCATATCACATCGTATCCCATATAATCAAGGTAATATTATATAATCTGATATTTGATCATTTGAAATATTGATTTAGACAATTTGTTAGGTGACTGACCTAAATCTGTTTCATTGATACCGTATTGCAACTGAACTGTTCATTGAAGTATATGCTCGAGAAAAAACAATTATAGTTAAAACTTGTCTAATTTGGGCTCTTAATATATCGGGCAGCTTCCTAATTTGATTAAGATTTTGAGTCCCAATTAAATTCCTATTAACTAATTAGAAAGTTGAAAAAATTGGGAAACTTAAGTTAAAGTTGAAAAGTCTTGATAAATTGGGTAACTTGTCTAAGTTAGGCAGGAATCTTGGTAACAACGATGCATAAATTAGACAGGTTTTACTGTATATAGTTTGTTGATAAACAAATGCTTCGCAGTACAGTACACAACATTAATATATATGTGAATAAGATTTGAATATGATTAAATTTAATTTTTGTTACAATAAATGGCATATTTTTCAAAAATTATAAATTTGTAATATTAACTCTTTCGCGCCCAGTATATTTCCCATGAACAAAAATTTTTTTTTCTCTAAAACTGAGTTAAACAAGACGCAAATAACACATTTTCAACGTTTTTTATTTCAAAAAAAGTGTGCATATATATAGAATTATGAAATGTTGCCATTTGTCATCAATGGGAAGTTTATATGTAAAAAAAAATATTCAATTTATTTTGAATAATTAGAAATAAAACAATTCCGTTTTTTATTTAAACGTAGAGATATTTTACATTTTATACATTCTAATCTGAAATAACCATTTGTGCTTCTATCTTTGCCTGATAGCCGCCAATGGCCAATACCCTTTTTTATCAAATCTAACATCTGTGATTGGATGAAAATTATTCAATTTCCTTCTTTTTCTCAATTTTCAAAGTAGATCTATCTTCTTATCTATCATTTTCATTTCCAACTATCATCAATCCTTTAGCTATCTGAACTAAATACCAAAAAAGATAATGTTTAATATTTTTATGTTTCATGTGGCGTCTTTAGAGCAACCATGAGTTCACTACACAGGAATCTAATAAATGAAAGAAAAACACTTTTATTATATGTCAGTTCTGTAGAGTTCAATCAACATATCACGGAGATCCACACCGCCCATACCACCAATATAGTTTTGAATTATGAAGGAATTTCGACATTGAGAAAAGATTTATCAGATACTGACCATCTTCTCGTTCGTGATATGGGATTTATACCCATAAATGATGATATAGTGATAACCGATTTGTTATCAAACCATTTGCATATTATAATATTAATAAAATCCACTTTATAATCAATAATCAAGGGACCTTCTTTCTTTTTTCTTTAGGATTTTGTTATAAACCAGATGGCATTCCTATAATCGATTAGATCTAAGGGTCCCCGACATGATAAAGCCATTATCTTTGAGGGCTGCTAAATTATACGAAGAAAAAAAGTTATCCATGTAAATTTTATAATTTTTATATAGGGAAACAGTTTTTAATAGTCGAACGATATCTCCACTAATTCCCATCAAATTTTTTTTTATTTCCTAAATATATCTTGAAATCATAGAGCATTATAGGTCATATTTAGATCAACTACTGTGGCATTTTCATAGCCCTCATCCTTCTAAATATCTACATCAGATATATCTCATTCTGGTATGTGCAAACGTGTTCGAAACAAGTTAGAAAATAAATTTTTAAAATTTTGTTTTAGTATGTTGAATTATTTATAAAAAATTTTAAAACAAATTCCCACTTAACATTTTGTAAATATTATACTGGCTTGCTAAATGGATAACAACCTATATTCAATTCTTACTATATCATATTTTCAATATTTAATTTTAAAAAATTTATTGAAAAAAATCCATTAGAAAATCCCAATATTACCAATTTGGATTTCCTTCAAAAATCATATAATTAATAGTTATTGTTAATTTTTTTTTACTAAACATGAAATACTAGCAATAATCTATAATAAATATATTACATACCCTTGATTTATATATATTTATATAGAATGGTTTGGTTATCTATGTAAAAGTGTAAAAATTTTGGCACGTAAAATACCAAACTTTGAACTTGTATTTTGATATAATAAAATAATGATATTGACATAATGAAAAAATATGAAATAATAAATATTGTTTTTAAATTATGTGTATAAGTAGCAACCATTCGTTTTTTAAATATAAAAATAAATTGATTAAAAATTTTGATGTCAAATTATCTTGCTGGGCGCGAATATTAAATGAAAAAAAAAGTCCTATTTATATTTATTCTATTTAAAATATTATTTAGCATTGCTTAAATAAAAATTATCAATTTTCTTTTCTTGGATACGTTTAACATTTAGGATAATAAAATATATGATTTAATCACTTTACTTCATGAGAAATATTCCCATACATGCAATAAACTGTTAAAAGTTATGGGACAAATAAAAAAAAATTTTTTAAGAATATTCTTGTAAGCTTTATTTTAATTTTTTTTATTAAAATTGTCTTAGAGAATTGCATTTTAAAAATGACAAAAGAAATTAAGAAAGTTTTAAATGTACCCGAAATTTACTATATGTTTATCTGCTTTATTTAAAAAAAAATCAGATTACCAATTAGAAACTATGCCTCCTCGTATACCCAGCTTAGAAAAACTCAACTCTTATCTTTACAGTTATCAGCAACATAATCTTACCTCCAATTCCAATAATACTCAAAACCACTGCAATATGTTGCCATCTTATATCGACAGAAATTCGTCTCCCCCTGGCCTAGTCACTCCTTACCATCCCTCGAAATCGTTTAATTTAAATGTTATTGAGGAGAGTAGAGACTCGTCTATATCTCATCGACAAAATCTTTCTAGTATTTATCCTTCCAACTCTTTAATGATAAACCAAGCTAATAATGAAAACGGGGGTTCACTCATGATTTCAGAAAATCCTTCAAACCATTACCCCGTCAATTCGTTAAATTTAGTGAACAACGAAAATGAGGATAGAAGCTTACACCAAATTGCGCAGCATGAACAACGGAACGAGGTCACGATCGATACTCAGCCCATACATTTTCCCAATATTTATTCGCCACGATGTACCTATAACTCTTATAACGAGCCATTTAACCCTATGCCACAAACGCATTATTATACGGAAAGTTCGATGACCAATAATGAACTCGACGCAAGAAATAATATGATGGAAAAAAACGAACGATTGAAAGAGGTGGCTTTAATGGATAATAAACAGAGCGGAGATATCGATAGGCCGACTAGTACCAATAGTAATAATAATGTTAGGATCATGTCTACATGAATAGTTTTTTCCCCAGAAAATTTGGGCAAGGGGGGAAAGCAATAATATTTTTTTTTAAATATTGTGATCCATCACTCACAGATGCATAAATCAATTCAGAAATGTAGGTGCAGACTTATATTTATTTATTTTTGTTTATGAACAGTTGTATATTATATTAATCAGATTTTTTTTCACTTCAAATAGATACTATAAACAATCAATTAGGTATTATTGGTTGTATTTTAGAAATTGGAAATATAATTCTTTTTATTTATCTAATTTTTTTTTGTACTGGACCATATTTTATAACTTAATTATTTTTTTAAGAATTTTTTTT
Organism: Gordionus sp. m RMFG-2023; assembly: GCF_954871325.1. Lineage (NCBI taxonomy): Eukaryota > Metazoa > Nematomorpha > Gordioida > Chordodea > Parachordodidae > Gordionus > Gordionus sp. m RMFG-2023. Next base: position 22,030,100 of record NC_088779.1, on the reverse strand, counting down.
TTAATTGACATAATATTTATTTTAATAAAAATTTATGTATATATGAATTATTATATTTTAACATTACAATTATTAAGTCACACTTAATAAATTTATATATCTTTTGGTGAGTTTTTATTTAGTTTCATTACATTGTAATTAATTTATACAAACGAATAAATTTTAATTATTAACGAGGAAATTGATTTCATAAATATGTTTACAATAATTTGATTATGTTCAAATTTGTACTAACTTGATCATCCGCAAATTCTTGAAGGCCTAATGAAAACTTTTTAAAAAATTATTTATTTATAAAGCCAACTATATTTTATGCTTCTCATTATTCATAATATTTAAAATCATTTTGGGAATACAAAATATAAATTGGATTTTAGTTAAGCGATCCACAAATAATTACTTGATTTTACCCAAACATTTAGGTATGCTATTGGAAAAGATATAGCCACATGAGTTAAACTATCGCACTTTTATTTAGGGCCTGGTAATGTTGTTAGCTCGATTTCGCCGATTTTAAATTAAGATGCTTGCCAAACAAATATTAAGAAAACCCCGAGATTTCGTTAATAGATGTCCAAACCTTTCTGCCATCTATAAGAAAAATCATCAGGCTTGTGTAATATTTTTAAAATCGAGCCATTTGACAATAGTAGGACCTCGCTATAATATTTTAAAATTACTATTGTTACTTTACAAAGGTAACAGTTGTATTTCTAAAAAGTAATAATAAAAATTATACAAATTTTTTTTTAAAGTCTATAATTTAAAACTTTAATAAATTTTTACATTATGAATATATAATATATGAAGCTAATTTTACAATTTAAAAATATTATTTAGATAAATAAAAAAATAATTGTACCGAAATAAAATACCAAAATAAAGAATTTTTTTTGATTATTTGAACTTAATAAATTTTATTTGACTTTAAACAAAAAAATATTTTCGAAATTGTTAAAACCAGGTTAGTACAAAAATAAGCTTCTACTAAATATAAATGAATATAAAGATAGTAAATGTTAATAAAAATATTATAAGAAATATCTAGGTTACTTTTATAAAGGGTTAGCAAAATTCATGATTTTTTTTAAATTTCGATTTTAATCAAATACCGATATTTTAATTAGAGAATTATAGATTCAGATTGAAAAATATATAATTTTTTTCTACCTTACTATAATATTACCTTGAATTAAAGGGTTAATCATTTAGTAGACCTGGTTTGGAAATTTGTTTGAAAAATACATATTGATGAGCTATGAACTAAATCGATAATAAAAATTTAATAATATGTGCATACTTCTTTTTTAAAACAAATCTTTAAGTAAAATTTTATCATTTACCTTAATTTGGAAAAATCTTGATTATGGGTTTTCTAGCAATTGTTTGGTGTATCGCCCAAAATCAAACATTTTTAGAACTATCCCTCTCCCCTTTGGTAAGAGGTTAGTAGGCTTTTAAAAAATTATGAAAATAAGTTTTAACTATATTTTTTCTGAGGATAATTAAATTGTTTATAATAAAACACCTAAATCGAGTAAGCAACCTAATCATTTTTATATGGTTAGCCGTGAATCGTGTCTGGTCTGATTTAAACTGGATTATCAATATTTCTTTAAATATAGATAAAATTTTATTTTAATCGTTAAAACCTGTAGAAAGTAAATTATTAATCAATTAATCAGGCTGTTAATTATTTCAAAAATAATAAGCTGATAAAATAACATAATTTGTTTTAGATTTAAATTTAGCGCCATCTATTATACAAATTCAAAATAATGTTTTTTTTCTAATAATTTGATTTTAAATTATAAAAAATGTGTTAATTTTTATAATGTAACGATCATTTTAATGTTTTTATACAATACACAAAATATGCGAAAATAAAAATTACATTTTATCTAGATTAGTCTATTATTTAATTAGATTGTTTTGTAATTACTATTCTTAAAGTATATCAACATAAATACAATACCTCATCAAAACGCATTTCTTATTCTATCTTCTAAACCCGAAATATATTTCAAATTATACAGACAATGAGACCGAAGTGTTAATGGAACGTGCCAATTTTTATGCCTTAACACAAATCTCTTATCTATCTTGGTAACATTTCAAGTTATATATAACTTGTTTGATAAAATTATGATTTCAGATGAAATAATCAATAACTTAAAAATAGATTTTAAAGATGTGATGTTCAATATTAGTTAAGAATTTTGATTTCTATAGGAAATTCCATACTATGATCATTTTCCAGGGAAATTATCTTGCCGATGTTATCTGTACCAAAATTATCTTGAATTATTAAATTTTTATATATAAATTATAACTGATTGAAAGGTTTACAGCAAAATTGTCTACGATTCACAAGATAGGTATTCCAAACATGATAATATTTCCGGTAAAATACGATTTTTAAATTTTTAAAACGTACTTAAAAAATGATCTAAAGTTGTAAAAATAACAACTTGCAGGAAAAAAAACACATTGACTTTAACATATATATAACGCATATAAATGCTTACAATTATTAACGAAGCAAAATATGTGAAATAAGTCACATATCTAAACCATTGTACTCTTGTAAATCTATTATCAATTCAAAATCTACTAATGGGCGATATACTCTTGCAAGAAAATATGCAATTAAATATTATCTTAGTCTGTTTATTAATGCAATTATCTATTTTTAATGCAATCTCTAACAGTGTCTTTGATAATATCCTTTCGGCAGCTTTCCGTGCATCTGAATGGGTATGATTCTATATTTTTTATCGTAGTTTATGTGTTCTATCTTGTAAAAAGCTGATATCAATTGTATAATTACACCAATCACTTATACAGTCCTAGAGGATACTTAGTCAAAACGATGGAATTCTCCTATTTCAATTGGATATTCTTTTTTGAGAACCAATTAGAATAGAAAAGGGTTAGTTTTTTAATTGAAAATGTATTACATTGATATACTAACATTTTATTTATAAAATATTTTATGTTTATTATTAATATTAAAACACCATTATAAAAAATTTTTTCTTAGGAAGGGGCATATCGTATACCTATGAATATAAAATTCCTGTCCTGGGAATATCAGGAATTTTGTAAAAATGTCATAATTTTTTTTGACAATCTGGCCAAAAGAAGAGTCATGCGACTCCAATGTTTTAAGATTACTATGTAGTAAAAATCAAATAAGAAATCTTAAAACTGGAATATTTTAATTTTTGATTTATAATTATTTAATACTTGATATTATAATAATCGAAATATATATATTAAATTTATACGAAGAATGAGGATTTCATAGATCTTCATTTTCAGGAGTTAAAATAACTGGATTATAATTTGCCTTTATGGAAATTAACTTCCACGTGTTTATTGCTTAGTCTATTACAATATTTGGTATGGGTTCTTCCAAAATAAAACCAAATTATCATGGAAGTCACATTCGTCGGAGGAATTGAAAAAATTCTTATAGCAACCACCAGCCAAACTTAATGGTAAATGCAGAAACATTTCCACCATACTAGAGGTGAACGTGCTTTGCACTTTCGCATATTCCAAAATCCATTTTTGAATATCAAGATTAAATTTTGCAATTCATTGACTGCAACCATGCCAGATGATATCTCATCTTTTTTTAGAGCTGTTAAGGAGCGGCGCTCCTGGAACGCCGCTACATTTTTTCAAAAACACCTCTTTTTAAAATTGATGAGTGGGTGCGGGAGCTAGCTCTTTTTAGGGTTGGAGTGAAGGAGCGCCGCTCCACCGCACCTTTAAATTTAATGTATAAATTAAATTTGTTAATTAAAATTCAATAAAAATGAAATTTTATTTTATTTAAAATGTTTATCCGAGTTTGATATTGGTTATCTAATCATTTTAAATATTAAACATCAAGTTTTTCATATTAAAAATTTTTTGGAAAATCTTGTAAGTCATTAATATTTTTATAAAATACAATACCTCGCTTCCCTCTAGTGCTCATGAGGAGCGCCTATTTAGTATTGCAAAAGAGGTCTTAGGGGAGAGGCGTGGATGTTTGTTAGATTCTAATTTAGAAAATGTATTAATTAAATGCTAATAAAAGGTTATAAATATTTTGATAGATCATTTAATATAAATAAGGCTTTTTGATAAAAAAAAATATGATTTTGTTTCGCATACCTTTTAAAAAAATGAAAATCAAAGGAGCGGTTATGGAGTGGCACTCCGTTACTTGGAGCTGGAGCTAGCTCCTTTTAAAAATGTAGTAGCGGGAGCGGGAGCTAGCTCCTCTTGAGAAGGCGGGAGCGAAGGCTAGCTACTTTTAAAAAAGGAGCGTTAACAACTGTCATTTTCAAAATCATTGAAACTAGGATCAAATATTGCTGCGATGAATATTCTGACATATGCAATTTTGTGATATAGTTCAGTTAATTTTTATAAGGATATCAAATAAAATCAGCTGACAGAAAAATGCCTTGAGGTCAAAATATTGTAAATGGATAATCTCAATGATATTCAAATATTAAGAATTAATAATATTCCTGGAAATTTTGAATTTCATTCCCGTGCCTTAAATTTCAGGGAATGTGAAGGGGACATGCTAAATTTATTTTAAAGAAAGAAAGAATAGGGGCATGCCCCCCCCCCTTTATTACATCCTTCAATTTTGTATAATTATCTTAATATAAAATCTTAACATTTTTAAAGTTTCAAAATTTAGCAGGAAAATAACAGATATTTTATAAATTACCTAAAATATATAGCTGTTTTACACAATTTAAATATTAACAAAAAATATTTGAATAAAAAAACTGGCAGAAAAACTTGAAAGTGCAATCATCTGTCTAGTGAGAGGTCTGCAAAACCTGACCTAACTCATTGACCTATGGTATGGGTTTGGAAATTGTGATTGATATGGAATAGGTCAGGAAGATAAATTTTTCCAGACAGATTAGGTTGGATCAGATTTGGAAATATTATTTTTTTTGTAACTTTGAATTTCAATCAAGGTTTATTGTATATTATTTTACAATTCTGTTCATTTAAGATTATTTCTTTAACATGTTAAAAAAAATTTGAGGCAATTTTTTTAAATATTTTTATTTTTGATTTAGAAATTAGGTTTAGTCCAGATTGAGTTCAAATTTTTTTTGGATTGGGTTAGATGGAAAATGTTTTCATTGCTAAAATGTTAGGTCACTGATTTGTCACTTGCAATTCTAATATCAATGCTATATATTATAAAAAATGTATAGATACATGCTTAAATGGAGAACATTATATATTGGGCAAGATGTTTGAATTAATTTATTGGAATAAAACCTAATAGGAATTCATATACATCATGTTTTATCTCTGATAATATTTATAACAACCTATAGAAGCCTCTATAAAATTGTATAATTATAATTTTATTTCTTATTTAGAAAATAAATAAATTGTAAATATAAAAAATTATTATAATTTTAATTATGCAAGGCTAGTTTAAAAAAAACATGCATATTTTAATTGATAATCAAGCTAACTAAATTACACATTCAAAAAATATAATGTAGAGAATTGGCTGTTGAGCTCAATACGTAAGCTAGTATATAACTATTGATTTTTTTTATAAAAGCACTAAACCATGATTCTAATTTTTAATATTAGATATAATTATTTTATTTTTACATTATACACCTTATTTTAACAAAAAGATTATTAAATAAGATATCATAGTACATAATTATTATTACCATTATAATTGATATTTCATAATTTTACATTTAAATTATATTTTATAGCTTTTTTTAATAGTATTTTATTAGATTTAACATAATATATGAAATAAATATGAGCTATTCTATTTTAAAATTATAATGATGAAAAATAAAGGGATATAAGATAAAGATGGGATAATAATAAAAATTAATAACACCATAATTTATAAGTACTAAAATTCAATAATATTTATATATTTTTTAAAATATCTTAATTTATTTCTATCGATAAGTTATTTAAGATATGAATTAAGATAGAGGATCGTCAAAATACAAATCACATGTTGAAAGGATGGAATCGGTAATTATAAATGAATATATAATGTTTTATTCATTTTATTAAATTACAAATATTGAAAATAAAATTACAGTTAATTACAATATTTTATTTTTAATTGTTAATTATTTACTTATAGATGTAAAAAATATTTAAAAACATTATTGTAAAATTTAATGCATTTTATAATAACAATAAAATTAGCAAAATTATATTATATAAGCCATATAATAAAATCACATAATACTTTTTGATTATATCACTTTACAGTGTTTTATCACGATTATTTTATAATACTGATTAAATAAGTTAAAATATTAGCATTAAGTTTAAATTATGAAGAAAAATTTTGACAATGCGACGTTATGCTGGTTGGGTTATAATTATTAATAAAAGCATTTGTGCACCTTATATTAGCAATTGATTCCCCTCTTTTATAAAGTGTATTAAAAAGTTTATCATTATGCCAAGGATATTCTTTTTCCACGTTATTCATATAGTACGGACTATAATAAGGATTTTCAGTCATTGGTAACTTAGGATAAAACAAAGGTGGGGGCATATAATTCAAAGAGATATTGACATTTTTTTCTTGATCACGATTTATATTAGTATAATTGGAGTTTTTTATCCAGCCATTTATTTCATTATCATAATAGTCTATTGAACGGTTGTCTTTCATTTGATTAATTCCATAATCATCTTGACATTTCGATTTTTGTGATTCTGGCATCTGTAATAATGAAGAGATCGACTTTATCGCATGTTTTTCCATAAGAGTTTTGTTATTAAGATTATCTATGTTTGAACAATTGTTTATTACTGAAATATGATTTTCATTTTTTAGTTCTTTAGTCAAATTTGTATCTGGTGTTTTAGTAAAATTTATCTCTATATTTAAATATTTATTAAGTTTGTTATTAGAATCAGAATTCTTATCAATATCAAATGAATCTTTTCCACATTTATTTGGCATTGTATTAGGATTAATATTTGAAGACCTAGCAATGTTATCATCGAGGATATGTTTTTCTTCAGCGTCTGACATAGACGTACAAAGTTCAGGCAGCCGTCTAATGTCACAAGAAAGTTCATTTTTTGTGGATGCCTTTTTAAAATATATTTTAAAGTAAAAATAATTAAAAAAATGAAATCAACTATACTTCCTAAATAATACATAAAATTAATACAATTATTCGATAAAAAATATTACTTATTTCTTGTTATAAATATATCTCATTTCATTTTCATTTCATGCTTAACCATTAATTGGCAGAACAAAAATAAAACATGAAGATCGATAGGGAATGGTAAAAACATATTCAATTTTTTTTATCGGATTAAAACGTTTATTCTCGCAAGCCGAAATCTAGAAAATTTACTTTTTCAACTAGTTTTTTAAAGAAGGTTCAGGCCCTTTAAAAAATGTTGGATCCCATTAGCCTCTTTCCGTTTTTTATTTTAAATTTTATTGTAAACCCTTCTGTTTTTCCTATTATATTATTTTAAAACCCCTTATTTATATCTAAAAAAGTTATTTTAAAAATTTTGTGTTTTCTCGTTTACTAATTTATATTATAAAAAGACAATATGTTACATTAAAAAACAATAATAATTCTATTACAAGTCATAATTTTACCTAACAAAATTTTATATAAATGAAAAAATTATTTATTTATCCTATAATTAAATAAGAAGGTATGAGGCGAGCAATTATGTAAAGAAAATTAAGAATTACAAATTGATTTGCACTGCAACAATTTAGTAGTTGGTAAAATATATTTAGTAATATCCACTTTGCAGGTAAAGCTATGTAAGATTAAATTCATCCATATATCTTAAATATATTAGGATGATGGAAATTATTATATAATATTTTTACATCTTTCTTAATTAATTATAAAATAATTCAAGATTTTTAACAAAATATTTGTTCTATAAAACTATAATATAACTTATCATAAAATAGGCAATTAATTAAACATATTTATTAACTTCAAATAATAGTCTAATATCGACATTGTTATATTATCAATCTTATATTAAGCATACATAGTTCAGATAATTTATTTACAGTGGGGACATTTTGTCCATCATCATAATCCGCTGTTGCTGAGAATAATGGATTCAAATAAGGTACAAAAGCTTGTCCAGTTTTCTGATTTTGTTGTTGATGAAAATAATAATACGAATAATAATAAGGCCACGCAAATGCTAATCTTTGTCTTTTATCCTTCATTCTTCTATTTTGAAACCATACCTAATAAATAAATAAATATTTTAATTAATACACTATAGAAATTATTATATACAGTTGATTCGTATTTGAATCGAAATTTATTCACTAATGTAGAATAGGGAAGGTTTTATTGTGACTATGATATGCGTGTGTGACAACATTCTCTTACCTCTATATTGGATGCTTGTGATATTGTTATATATGTGCGTTTTGCCCTAAATTGCAGAATTAAATTTCTCAAAATCAAACTGAGATATACAAATATTAAATGAAAGCTTCTATTAGATGCCAAATAAAATATATCATGATAACACATGATAATATATTTAATATTTGCTAAAGCGAGAAGTATAAGGACATGTCGGAACAGGGCACACAATAACATTTACAATCAATCATTGATATTTTTTATCAGTTATTTTAAAATTTTCCTTTATACATATGATATTAGAAAGAATAATCCAACCAAATAGTTGATGGCAATATGATAATTAAAAATATGAAAACTTTACGAATTAAAGATATTATTATTAATTATAATAATTATGATAGCATGCCAAACAGGTAACTGGTATTCTATTTATTGATTATCTGACATTTTTAAATGAATATTTAATACAAACAAATTGTGTATATATAGTTACTTTGCCTTGACTATATAATACATAAAGATCAGGGGAATCGCTATGCTAATGTTGGATGCTGAAACACCCCCCTTTTCAAAATTATCTTCATTTTGAAAAATTAGCACTCATTTAAACGAATGCATTAATATCATATTTAAATATCCTTCTACTTGGCAACAAATCATTTTATTATTATTCCCTTTTTTTGGCTTTAACAAAAACAAAATGGTGAAAAATCAAAATAATATTATATGAAAAATAAAGATGTATAATCCATTTTAGTGATCTGCATCGGGCCTAATATTTCAAGCCCGGCCCGAAATTTAATATAGAAATTAATTTTTATAATTACTCAAAATAAACGATATATGTTATATGGCGTCTAGTTTCCATAAATAAAATAAAATATTTTTTTTTACATAAAAAATTCAACATAAAATTGATAAATTTAGATATATTTTAAAAAATTTCTAAAGCCCGACCCGCCCTGGCCCCAATTTTCATAAAAATTATTAGGCCTGACCCAGCCCAAACCCGATTTTTTTAAAAAAAACTTAGGGGTTCGGGCACATCTCTAATCCATTTATTATTATTTTATTAGATCATTTATACACATAAAAAAAAGAAAACCTAATTTATAACAATAGAGTTAATGTTGCTTAAATTCAATATATATATACAGGGATGCGAACCCGGCAAAATTTTTGCCCGGGTTCGGTTAGGATTCGGTTTAGGAGATATTTTTGAACCCGGGTTTGGCTCCAGGTTCAGCTCGGGTTTAAGGATTTTTTAATTGATAAAAAAATATTCTATATTTAAATCATAATTAAAAAACTAGAAATTAATTTGATATAAAAAATAAATTTTTTATTTTATTTATAGGCAAAATATAGTAAAAAATACAAAGCATAGTCATGTATAGATTTAAAAAATTTTATTTAGACGTATTTCTTTATTAACAATATTCAATATAATAATTTTTACTTTGACCTGTTCACTTTAATTTTCCTCTAATTAATAATATTTGAGAATAAGTTAAAAATTAAAAATAAATGGCGTAAATGAATTAAATTGTTTAAAATTTATTAACAATCCAATAGGAATCTTTGAGAATAAATTTAAAAAAAATTTGTAAATGGAGAATGAATTAATTAAGTTGTTTAAAATTAATTAACACTTCACTTAATTGGAAATTTGAAAATATAAAATGTCAAGTAAATTATTAATATTTGTATTTACAATTATACAAATATCTTATATTAATTTAAACAATACACTGAACCCGGTTGAACCCGGGTTCAAATAAAATTCCCGGGTTTGGTTCGGGGTTTTGAAAATTTTATAAACGGGGTTCAGGTTCGGTTCGAGTTTAAATTTTTTTCCCAAAAACCCTGGTTTTCTTTTCCGAGTTCGGGTTCGGTTCAAACCCCTGTGTATATATATATCCAAAAATAGATTGCAAGTCTTATATTGATATGTATATATATTCATTTTGAGGTTATTTTGGAGCATACAAAAAGTTATGCTTATATTTCAATTTATTTAGTGTTAATTTTTTGTAACATTCTCACTTTAACTCTGAAAAAAATGCAACAAATATTTTCTAATTTTTTTGATAAAAATAAAAGATATGAAAGCTTTAGATTGCGATTATTTAAAGATTTTATTGGTTGAGGATAAAACATTTGAGTTAGATTCCACATTTATGTTAGATTTATTTTGATTCATGTATATTATAATTAAATATAATAAAGTAAGAATCTATAGACATAAACCCGGTCGAAGGCCGGCAGGATAGTATGATGGGGGGGGGGGCTATATATAAATATAATTAAAAAGTTAATAATACTTTTTAAAAATAAATTAGCACCTTTTAGCCACTTTTAGCACCCTTTTGTAAAAAGCTAGCAACGCTCCTGATAATCATATAATTTTGAATATTTTATCATCTATATTAGATCTTGTAAAAATGCAATATATATATCTAATATATTTACATTATATATATAAATTGGATTCTATTAATAATTTCATCTTGCTTAGAATATTCAAATACAACTTAATTTTTTATATAAAGAAGAAATATCATGCCCATCGTCAGCCTTTAAATTTTACTTTCTTTTTAAACTGTACCTTGAGGCATGAAAATGTTTAAAAAGGATAATATTTTAATGTCATCATCGATATAATTATTGGTAGTTTAACTGTAATATCAATTTAATGTTTATACTAAACATTAAAAAAAGACAAAAAAATGATATGAATGTTGCTATTAATGTAACGCGATTATATTGTCTCTAAAGTGCTTTCCAACTAAACACATAATACGTGCATATCTATAATTATCATCTTAATGGGAGTTAACATCTCATCCCTCGTGGGACCTTTGAGTTTTTTTTAAAAAGAATTTAATATATTTTTTTATAATATAATATTTAGTTGTATAAATTTTTTGTATACATGATTATAAAAATAGTTATTAAGTATAACTTTTAATTCTAATTCGTTATCAATTTTCAAATTATTATTTTTACAAATGAAATATATAGTGATTAAATTTCTATATTTAAAAAAAATAATGACTTATATAAATATGAACAATAAAAATAATATAGATAAATTTTTATAAACTTATATATCCTTTAAAAAATCAAGTTAAAATAAATTTTTTAAATTATATTTTGTAAGATTTTTTTAAAAAATGGTAAAATAAAGAAACAAATTAGGATTTATTCTTTTTATAAAAATATCGGCATTCTCTTAATTTTTAAATGGGTGTACTAATAAAAAAAACTTAAGAATAAAAAAAAATACATTTTTATGGTGTATTTTGGGGGTTTGTGTTGATAAACATAATTGCACAGATAGAAGGGAATTATTTTATGGGATATATTAAACCCTAAAAAAAATTCCTTTCTATATTATATTGTAGATAATTGAAATTCAAAAAAGATATAGTTAGTAAATTTTGACATTTATCCCTTTATATCAAAACTGCGATGTTATAATATACAAAATATATTTATTATTATTGCCATAATTATGGTACAAAATTAATTGTTATATTCATACTAATAAAAAAAGATATGATAGTTTTTATAATATGTGCATGTTAAAATAGAGATTTATACTGTCGGTGAAAAAATAATTTTTTTGATGTTTTTTTAATAAAAAAAATCAAAGATACGAATTTAGTTATTAAACCAAAGAATCAATTATGTGGTATCATTATAATGTAATATAAACATGATTATATTACATGTTAAGAATCATAGAATTAATTAGTGAGGATATCTATTTATCTTGTAAGGTGTATTATAATAGAGTATATACTGAATAATCACAAATCAAAGGATCAGAGGAAAGAGAAAAATGATCAAATTAAGCCCACTCAGAAAGAATGAACCACCAATAGTTTAAAACCCTTCACAGATAGATAAGTCGATGTGTCCATATCTATGAAATCATGGTCAGAAATGTCCTGAAAAAAAAGACACTAGGTGAAAATACCATGAACAAAGAATCATCAAACATAAATATCATTTCAAAAAAAATTTGACGTTTAAAGAAGGATACATTTTAAAATTAACCCTCTTTTAAGCATTTAAACATATTGGTAAAATTGAAATGTTTTTGTCCTGTGTCCTTTTGTCAGTTGATATTTGTACCCAATGTCTTTTTGTCCGGAGTACACTTTTTGGCCCTTTTAATCCATGCCATTTTTGTCCGTGATTTATATCTATGATGTTCATCATCTTATAGTACTAAATAGCTTAATAATGAAGGGTTTTAGTCAAGCAGCATAATTAAATAGAACTATCCCTTGTCGAACATATTACCTTTAAATATGCTTTAAAATATAATTAGTTACTTGAAGGGTATGATTTATAGATGCTTGATTATTATAGGGTTCTAACTCCACTTTTTGTCTAAATATATTTTTCTTGGTTACCTCCACCTCTTTAACATTCGAAAATCCCATAAAATTAACTTTAAATATTTTTTTTATGCAAGATTAGTTTTATTTCCTTTTGGTCCAAAGTTTTTATTATTATAGGGGGTTTTTTACAAAAATTTATAAAAAGAAATTCATGCAGTAGTAAAGATTAGAAAAAAAGAAAGTGGATTTGACATTTCCAAACTTTTTGTTTATAAAAATTCGTTTTATCACTAAAATATTGGTTGAACTTTATCCTTTAAATATTTTTCGAAAACAAATGTTACAGACGGATCCTTCCAATTATTAAATTTATATAATGATTTTATAATTAGAGCTTTTTATATACTAAATAAAATTATACCAACTTTTATAAACTTAAATTTATAAAAAAAATTTAAAATAATACCAAATTTAGTTAATACATCAGACATATATTATAGGGCTGTAAAAAAAAATTGGTTTTGCATTATAAAATTTTTGTTTGTTTTTGAATGTGATTTTTCATTTGAAAATTGATATATTAAAAAGTATAAATGTCTATGTTTTTATATTTAAATTTAAAGCAAATGTCAAATAATTATATAATGAAATATATTTTATTTTGATATTTGAAATGTAAACCATGAATATATTTTAATAAGATGCATGGTTTTAAAAATTTTTCACATAAATATGCTGATGAAATTTTTTTAAATGCATATTTATATTCTAACACCTCAGAATAGAGTTACTCAGACTAAATATCATCCCAAATGATAAAATAATCTCAATTTTATTAAGTATTAATATTGGCAATATTTATGCCAATTTAATATCCCGAAATTTACTTATTATTAAATGTGAAGATCTGGGTCAGGTTTGGTGGGATGCGTATTAACCATCTTTGGGCAGGGATTTATTTTAAATGAAAATATGCCAACCATTTTTATAAGAACACCAGAAGATCTAGGGTCAGAATTATAATATGAAGATGATTAGTAAATTATATGACAGTTTTAAGTGACAACAAGTTCTTTCGGGTAGTGGAAATAATATGGATGAAACTGGTACATTTAACATATTTGACAATATATTTTCATTTATTTATTTAGGATTAACCCTTTAAAAAAAATATTGATAAATCTAAAAAGAGAAAGAGATGCTATAATACGCACCACAACAGGCTAAAAGGTACCCCGGGTATTTTCCATAATTTTTTTCCATTTTTTATTTTATATTAACAAAAAATTAAAAGATTATCTTCTTATATAATTAATTTATCCCGTAGAGGTATTATTATAAAAAAATAGTACTTTTAAATATTTTATAAACATTTGCTTTTTCCGTTTATAGCCCTATGGATAAAATAACCAGGGCCTCCCCTACTTGTATAATATTATATATTAGGTATTTTATATTAGAAGCCTGTAACGAGTGAGTTTTATATACTCCCCCCCCCCACCCCCTTACATATGTAGCATAGGTTGGTTATAAAATATTTTGAGGTGCGTTCAAACCTGCGCAAACAGGAAAAGTGAGCGGGGTAGCGTCCAAAATTACTATTCAAGTGGAAAACAAATTTAAGTTCTCGTCATTTATTTTGTTTTTTTATTTTGATGTTTGAGTTGGGTTCTAATTTTTATTTGGAATCCCGTTTTTTTGCTAATTTTAATTTTCATTGCTATTTCTTAATTTCCTTTTCAATTGGGGGTTTTAAAGAGTCTCTGAATCAATATTCACCCCAAACCTCTAAAAATCTTAGAAAAATTGTGGGTGGGGTCGGATGAGCTTTTCTTATTTCAAAATGTTGAAAAATTTTATAAGTTTAAAAGTAATAAAAATATATGATAAATTATTTTCGCTGCTACACATCACTGCAATATATAGATAGAAATCGCACCAAGATATGGCTATTAAATATTATTCCTTCTTTAAACAAGAGATTAAAATTCCAAAGGTGCTTTCTTCGTTAGGTTTATAAAATCTCAAATTAATAATGTTATATTTCGATATTAATTAATTTATATTTTATATATTATATAGATAAATGCCATCTTATCTATTATGATTATTATTTTAAAATTTTATTCAATAATAATACGATCATAAGAGCCGTTAAATAAGTGGTCAAAAATCAATAAAAATAGGCTTCAAAAATCTAAATTTTTTACAAAATAAATCTAGAATTTGTTCTTATCATATAATAAAATAGTAAAATTATTTTTAGCTCAAAATCTTCGATCAAAAATTATCGATAATCAGTGATATCGAATACTTATCAAAAATATATCCAATTTTGCAAGAAATATTTTTTAGATAAAATAATTAAGCTACTAAAATAACCAGATTAAAATAATAAATAGTTATATTGTTATTGTAATTTTAATGGGCCTTGGATCATAGAAAAATATCCCTAATTAGAGTTGAATATACTCCGAGTATTTATAGCATCGATCTGAATTAGGCATTTCAACGTTGATAAGTTATAACCTAGTATCAGCATCATTTATGAATTTTTATTTAACATAATTCTGAATAAATATAAATATTAATTAAAAAGTGAAATAACCTTTATAGTACTTTCGGGCAAATTTAGCCTGGAAGCCAATTCACATCGTTTTGGTCTCGAAACGTAATTTTCTGTGATAAATTCTTTCTCTAATTTTGCCAATTGCTCTCTGGTAAAAGCTGTTCGGTACCGTCTTAAATTGCTATTGTCTAAGTTGCTTGAATTATTGCAATCGTTGTTGTTAGGAAATTCATCGAGAGATCTTGAGTAATGAGTTGTTTCATCGTCATTGGATGGGGATTTAGAATTGTCTTCAATCGATTAAATACATTTTATATTTATATATTGTACTGCTATATGTATCAGAAGGGGCTCGTTGGTAAACAGTAGATCATTAATCCACTCCTATTTATTCCTAAAACTATTATTAAAGAAGAGTGGAAAATTAAATCTAATATGGCTAATTATATCATACAACATTGGCTGGAATTAGTTTTTAATAGTATTATTAAATATTTACAGTGGCAAATGTGTTTAAGCAAACAAAAAGTAACAAAAAATAAATGCAAACTCATCGTTTAAATTATAAATAAAAAAAGATTATAGAAAATTTTACTTATTTTTATTCTTGACAGTTATTCAAAATTATAAAATATGAATTAATATATGATTTTAAATGACATTTCTATAAAACTGAGGGTGAGAGATTGAATGGTTAGTGAATTTAGCATGGTTGGTATTAATTATATTACATATATACTTTATGTGATTTTATTAATATATCCTGAAGCCTCTAGTATTATTTTTTAACAAAATTCAAATTCATATTTAGACCCTCATTTTTTTGGTGGTGTCCACCTTACAACACGTGCTGGACAAATCTATTACGTTATGAGGTACTTTGGTCCAACAAATAATAACTTTAAATTAAAAAAAATTTAAAATAATGTTTAAAAGAAAAGAATATATTGACTATTTTTAATAGCTTTGGGGATTCGTAATGTGTCCATTTTAATAATGATAGTTATTTAGGTTTGAATCCCAACCTGCCCCGACCTCCCCCATATATTATTAAAAACTCTCGTATTCAGGAAAAAAACTTAAAATATATATTAATATATAACTGAAATACATTTTTCCGGGGATAGAAAATCCAAATTAGGTGGTGGAAACATAAAAGAAGGTGGAATGTCATAATTAAGTCCTCCAAAATACGGTGTGTTTCTTTTATCGTGATTTGATTTCTTAGTATTTTGCGAAGTTATGCTACTAACGTATTCCTCGGACATATAATTGTTACGGTTCAGGTACGGGTCTGCGAAATGAGGAGGTAGGTTAGGATTGTGGTTGTAGAAAGGGTGGGGCATATTGTACAACAAATTTTGATTACAGGCGTTGAAATGAAAAGCATCTTTACCCTTGTCATCTTTCAAATGGCTCAAATTCGTTTCAAAAAATGTATTCAATTTCCTTTTTCCTCTCCCAGGAGAGTTTTCATTTGCCAAGAACGTCTTAAATGGTTTATGACCTTGCATATGTGGCTGATAATCGGTCATGTCTGGCTTGAGTATATTGACAGGAAAAGAATAATGTTCAGATCTGGGGTACATTTGATGTTGTCGAAGATTATTATAAACGTTAAAGTCTGAATTTTTTGGAGGAGATGGTATAAAATTCAGGGGATAAGAATAAAAATAGGATAAATTATCCATGGGGTTACTTGAAATGGAGTCTTTGCTTAAAATATTCTTGGAAACGGTATTTAGGCTAACCATTTTAGGACTTGTCAAATCTTTACTATCCTTAATTTTCATGGTTGTACGCTGTAGACTTGGCGGATTTAACTCGTAGAATTTCTTTTGTTGCTCATCATCCATTGATTGACTTGAAACAACTTGGGTAATATTTTGAAATTTACTATTAATGCCCTTAGTTTTTTCATTTTCATTATCTTCTTTGTTATCACTGGAAAAGCGTTTGGTCTGCATTGTAGTGACACAATCGGAGTCTCGAATTGCTTCTATCCCTTTATCTACCGAACCATTCCTCAAATTTTTACCATTATTTTTTTCACAATCATCAATTTCTTTGACATCTTTTGCCATTTTAAAGTCGTAATCGCACCCACCATTTACAATACGGTCGCGATTGGAATGCAACTTGTAATTCATTTCTTTCTTGTTCAGGAGTCTCAATTCATCGTTCATCCTATTTGTGAGTAGTATGGGATTTGTGAGTGTTACCATTGATACATTATCACGTAAATTAAAGAATTAAATGAAAGCGAATTATTTTTATATTCAATATTTATATTTATGTTTATATATTTTTTTTTTCAAATTAAAACTTTAACATAACTTTTTTAAAAATTTTTTGGATTAAAATAAGTTTTTAAAATTTCTTACTATCTTTTAAGATTTATTTTAATTTTGAGTGTGGGTATATAATTAATTATTGAAATAATTAATTTTATCATTATTATTATTACGATATTATTATTTATTTATTATTAAAATCAACTAGAATTTAATAACTTTAAAAATAAAATAACATTTAGATATTATACAAATGCAAAATACTCCTGAATTGTTCCCTATTTCATTAATTAAATTAATTTTATTTTTAATATATTTATATTATATTATACTTTTTTTATGATAATTTTTTTTTGATAAGGAATCATGTTTGTTATATTAATATAAATACTATTTGAATATTAAAATTTTATGATAATTTTGACTTTATTTATATTACAACAATATTAAACAAATTTCTTAATTTCATTTGATAAAACCGAAATTTAAATATATGTTATTATAATTTTACCATCCCTTTTATTTCAATTATCAAAATTGAATATAAAAAATATATTTCAGATAAAAAAAACAGTTAAAGAAATTAGGCATATTAAAAATTATATTTGAATATTTTTGTTAGTGATATTTTTTTTTATAATAAAAAAAACAATTTTAAATGTTAATTTTTTTAAAGTGTCAATCATTATCGTTTTTTTAAAAAAAACTAATTATACTATTGGTTAATTAGAAATGCCAATCAAATAAATGCGGGTATTTTTAAATTTATGGTTTTTACCAAATAAATTACAATATTGTAAAATGGAAATAAAATGAAATTAGTTTAGGATATGATATTTATAAAAATTAAAGGCAGGGTAAAATGTTTCTTTATTACAATCTAAGTAAATGCTTTTTATTGATAGGAATAATCTTCTATTTAATTTGTTATTGCTATTAAAATTCTTTCAATCGGGAGCACATTTAGTGAGGGTGAATGGGGACAACCACTCTTCCCCCTCCGAGCTTCCAGTTGCCAAACTTGTATATTATATATAAAATATTTCTGAAAAAATATCTAAGGATTGAATTTGAGTGTTTATCTTTATTCCAAAGAGGTATTATAGTACCAGCTAATTTCGTTTCTTTAAACAAAACGCAAACAATGCATTTCAAATAATATCGTGCAAATTAATCAGCGCTTACAAATATTTATCAAAACGCAAACTGGTTTGCTTTTTTTCGAAAACGCTCGATTAATTTGCATTATTATAAATTTTAATTTATGGTTATTTTTATTTTGCCTTTTATAATAAGTATAATAACTGTATGTCAACTCCTTAGTTGGAGGAACAATTGGAGGCATAAATTCTAACATTTATGCTAAAGTTTTCTTGCTTCAGCCGGTTAAAGTGTAATTGTATTTAAAAAAAATTAACACAAAAACACTGTCTTACATGTAAAAGATAGAACAACAAAACATGCTTTAAAAATTATTTTAACAAATTTTAGAAACACTTTAAAAATTAAATTCAGTAAATTTCTTAGAGAAAAAATTAATTTGGGTGGCATCTCCTGGCACGATGCTTCATGTATAGATTTTTCAGTAAAGTCCAACACATCCTGCTCATAAATTTCCCAGGCAAGAGAATGAAATATTCTGAATTAAGTAATACTGTTTATTCCAATAGCGTAGACGTAGACATGGGGGCAAGGGAAACTCCCCACGTAGAGTAATTTGTTAGTTCTTATAAATAACATTTTAGAGTAATATAAAAATTTCCCCTATACACCCCCACCTCTCACCCCTCCCTTCACTAAAAATATATACAAAATATCACAATAAACAAGAATTTGAAAGAAAAATAAATGAAAGTGAATAAATTATTAAAATAGTGACTAAAAATCAAAATTTTTTAAAAACATATATTCATTTAATATATAAAAACACAGAGTTTGATATGATTTTCAAAATAAAAGTTTTAAGGAAATTTGGATCCATGAAAGATTTTTTTAAATAAAGTAATATTGAGAATGCGTAAACAAAATTTTTGATTAAATTTTACCTTCTTTAAAAAATTTTTTTTAATTTATGACCTTCAAAAGATTTATTTGCTCAAAATTTATTCTGAAAGCAACTTTTTAGCCCCTTTTCACCAACTTTATTTATTTGGTGTACTTTTTGTTTTGAGGTAAAATGACTAGTTCAAATTTCATGAAATTCATAAGATATACTTCTCCATGTCTAAGCTAGGGCTATACGGCAAGGGGTAAAATGGCAAATTTGTTAAAACTAGGGATTCTATTTTATCCCTATGGAATATACCCTCTAAGCCAGGATATATTTACCTATTATATTTGTTTAATTATAGTTCTTGAGATCAATTCTTTTGGGTGACGTTATTCCTATACCTACAAAACGCTGATATAAGTCTCGGAATGGCTGATGAGTTTATATTCGACTCATAATCTCATCATGATAGCAGGAAATTCTGTCGTAGAGGGGGGGGGGTGTAGCAAGATCTTTGTTGAAACATTATAGGACATGAGTGGAAAGGAGGTAAGAAGAATATGCGTAAGATCTAAGCTAATTGATGATTTGAATTTATTTTATTGCTAAAGAAACATTTAGGGCAGGCGCGTAACCCGGGGGAGGAATTCTCACCACATCGCCAATTTGCCTGTTCTTAAATATCATTTTAAGCTAATAAAAATCGTCCTCACCTACCGCCCCTCTTCTATCAAATATGACTACAAAGAAAGAATTTGAAAGAAATATTAGTAAAATTTTAAAATAACGACTAAAAATCATTTTAATCAAAAAAGTTAAATTTTATAAAAATCTATATAGCCAAAGGCCTACTATAAGTCCTAAAGATTTCCAATAATTTATGGGGAAATACCCCATTTAATAGTATACTTCTCCCTCTTAACATATTCCTGGATAGGGCTATGATTTAGGAGATAGGTAAAAAAGTTCTGAGGGAGGTGTGCTAAATTTTTTTTAGTCATTCAGTGAACGAAGATTTTATATAATGCACTAATTGTGCAGAATGGGCATAATTTTTACAATAAATCATCTATTTTATGGTGCCTTTATTACGAAGACTAATTTAAAAAAAAATATATATTATTTGTTTTTAAATATAAAAATGAAAAATGTTGTGTTTAATGGGTTAAATTGGATATTTGCCATCATCAAGGGGCTTTGCATTCTTACCCAAGATCGTTGGTAAATAGTAAAAGGCACGAATTTTACTTAATCTTAAATATTGTCTACAGTTTAAAGGGTAGGTAGCTCCGGTTTGTCTTATTTCGTAGTCCAATGACGAGGCTTTCCAATAAAATAAATAGTTTAATTAAATATAATAAAAAATAAAATTTTATTGGAAAAGAGAAAAACACTTGCCATATGACCCCAGTCCCTCCTAGTAGTCTTTCTATTTTAAAGCAAATCCTTTTGATTTTTGCTCCTCTTTCCCCGAAAATATAGGTTTTATATCCCTAGTGCATTCACTCAGGACACTTTATATATTTGACTCATTCTTCCCCTAATTTTCTTTTCTTGCAATTACCTACACATGCTGATTTCACATGAAATTACCCTATGAACTAGCCTCTCTAATTGCAATCATACGCCCTGAATTTCTTCACAAGTTTTAGTGCACTTTGAATCGAAATTCTTACCTTTCTAGGCAAGAGAAATTTCATATAGTATTGATAACTTTGAAAATAATAGATATAAGTTTTTTAATTCAAAGATAAGTGATATATATTAACTCTTGGCCCAAAACAAAAAATAATAAAATATTAGATTTGAAAAGACATTATTAAACCACGCAAAATTTTAACGTTAAAAAATATTTATTAAATTCACGAAAAACAGATCAACACTAAAAAAGGCAAAATATGCAAAATACCTAAAATAATGCAAAAGCACTCCGAATAACGCAAAAGCACTCCGAATAACGCAAAATGCACACAAAATGATATAAAATTAGTGATAAGTATAAGCAAAATATGTTAGAGCACATAAGAGTCACGTAATAATTAAAAGATCACAGAAAAACACAAAAGTTATAGATAAGCGAGTAAAATAATAGAGAAGTAAGTAAAATATAGATAAGCAAGTACTGAAAAACATGAAAATTAACTATAATATACAAGAAGTACGGAAAATCACGCCAAAGCAAGAAAATGACGCAACAAGCTGCAAAATGATTGTAAAAAACTACAAATAAAGCAAAATGCTCAAAATGTTGAAAATTAAATTAAAGCCCGAAAATGATACATTGCGATAATAAAAATATATAATAATGGACATGCCACTTCTCCCTTATTTAATTATATTTTTATAACAAAGTTGAACCCATTCTTATAATTTGAGTTTTACATCAATTATGCTTCCTAGATATTATACTTTATTAATGTTTCGCAAAGCTAGTGGGGCTTTCAAAACCAGGGTTTAAAACTGCCAATGTATGATTAAAAAAATTTTTTAAAAAATTTATATTTAATCTTTGATTTATTATTTTATGGATTACATATAATAAATTTCATGAGATATTACAAAAATAAAATGCAAAGAATAGAATCAAGTATTTTATATGTTATATTTGTATTTAAAATTATTTTTAAATTTATATATTTTATAGTGATGTTCATTCTGTTATAAAGTTTGGGGCAGTGACATTAATTAATGTGCACCTCCATTATCATTATTAATTGGTCTGGATATGACAAACATTCCCGAGCTCTAAAATATATAAACAAATCTCTTACAATCAAAGTGCAACCCTTTTCCCTACAAAGCAAGGTTACCTAGCTCAAATTCAACGAGTAATTTACCCAAATCTGAAAAATTTGGTAACAAAAATGCTTATTAATAGCATCTACAGCAGGGTAGGTTCTGGTTATAATAGCTGGTTAACCCAAGAAGCGTCTTTATATATTTTTTAAAAGGTTTACCTTCTGGTTGTATTTATTTTTTTAATTCTACCGATATCTGGGTTCTTCGAGGTTCCGATCCATGATTTACCAAGACTCTTCTTTTTAAAAATATTTCCCGTATTTTAAACTATGACTAAGTGCATACCAAAAACATTCTCACGTTTGAGCGTTCGAGGAATTGTGAGTGTTTGATGCAATAAGGCAAAATCGCTCCATTTGAGCCAATTCTTTAAAAATATTGCTAGTAAATATTTAAGCCAGGTAAATATTGCCTAAGCCTCAAGATTTATCTAATAGATGTCCAAATCTTTGTGCCATATATAAATAAAAATTTCAGACTTGCATTAATATTTTTCTGGATAAAATACTGATGTAGCCGTTTTTAAAAATTGGCTCAAAGGGAGCGATTTTACATCACTATTTGATAGACATTATAGAAAAATATATATATATTCCTATTACTTTAAAAGGGAATTCTTCGAAGTTAATGTGCTAACTACAAATCAGAACGTTATAATTATAATGTTTAAACGCCATATTTCGAATGTGCAATGCTAGGTTTTGGCTTGCTATCTTTTAATATTTTGCGCTCGATGCTCAAACGGTAGAACGTTCTGGTATGGCGTAGACTAAGTCGGATCTTAGAGAATTTTTTTAAAAATATCAATAGTCATTTTGGGGGATATCACCGCCAATATTTTTTCCATAATTATTAATAATATTTTTTTGAATGAAAATTTATATATATATATTCTTTGTTGTTATTAATCTTTCTTCATATTTCATTACACTCAGGCATGAATATTTAGGATTTAGAGGATAATTTTTTTAAGGTTTTTGACCGTTAAAAGGGCTATGTCTTTTACTAATATAGGACTTAGAAGAAGGGTAAATGATGTATATATTTATATTTTCATAATTTTCTTCCAATATCGTCAGTTTTTCGAAATCGTCGGCCCTTTTTTTAAAAATTTTCAGGTGAGCATTTTTTTTAGAAAAGGAGTATTTTTTGTGTTTTACATAGGAAAAATGTAATAATACAAATAAAGGATCATTCTAAATTGTATTTTAACATTTTTATTATAAATATATTAAGAATGTATATAGTATTGAAGAATTAAAGGTATAAAAAAAGTATTTTTCAAAAAAAAGTGGATATATTTAATAGCACAAATAAATTATATTCTTGTCCGATCGTGAGCCATGTAAAATCTAAAATAGTTTTTGCAATACATTAAGTATTAAAAAACTACACTCATCAAAGGCTGATGATCGAAATTATTAGGAATTATTTTAAAGGAGAATTAGTATATTTTGTATATGTTTCATCTAGCATATTAGCGTGTATATATTTATCAAGTGTTTCAGTTTGTTCAATTTGATTTAACTCATTAATATCGCTTTTCATTAAATATTGTTCTGTAAAACATGTAATTTATAGCAATAAATTAGTTCCAGGTGGCTGAAATGATTTGACCTTGGTATGGGTTTAAAATGGCTCTAAATCTAATTCCTTACGCTAAAATAAGGAATGAAAAGGCTCATATTTTAATAACTTTATTTCCAGAGCAGTGACATAACATAAGTCATTGCAGCGTTAAAGGGAGGGGGCTGAATGAGTGAATTGGAGTTCTTTGGGAGGGAGAAAAAACATTTATTAGAACAAAAAGCTTTTTTGTATCTAAACCCGATTAGTTTTTTTTAAAAAAAATCCTTCTTTTTTGGATTTCCAGGGCGCATAAGTGGAAGTTTTATAAAATAAATATTGAGAGGGTTGTAATCATTTTAAAGATTCAGTTAAGGATATTTTTACATATTATATATCTTAATATTAACTGTAAAAGTAAATCAATTGAAGTAAATATTATTTTTTAATGACATTTCTCTAAGATTTTGTATGACTTTCGCGTAAAGGTTATAATTTTTGTGTTAAGTGGTGTGATATGTCTTTTAAAGCTTATCAAATAATATTGCTATCTTTTTTTAAATTTTATGTATATTATATATGTGTATAATTCAATTAATTTAATTAATTTTCCTATTAATTAAATAACTATAAAAAAATATAATATATATAATGTTACAATAATAATAAAGGTTAAAATAAAATTATTACTATAATATATAATATATTGTATAGCAAATTAAAAGAATATTATTATTATGAAATAATAATTATTTCATATACGATTTCTTAATGTCAAAAATCAGAATCAATAAAATCAAATATGAAAGCATAAAAAGAGGGCATTTTTGACATTTTGAAACCTGAATTTATAAATTGGGCGAAAAAAGAAGGTTCAGATTCTGTGTTTTTTAAAAAAAGTGGTTTCGTTTAGAATATACGCTGTTTTTTTTATAAAGGTCACCATCTGTTTCTTTCTGAAAAAGGAAGGTCAGTATATAGCTATACATGAATTAGTCGTTCTTTTGTTAGAACCAATTCTTGTTCGGATTCTTGTTTATGAAGGGGTGCTGATTTTGGATTTCTAAACAATTTATGATTTTAAATATAATTTAAAAAACACATTTCAGCGTATGCATTGCATGCACAGACTTTTTTAAATTAATAGGTGAGAACCCGGGATATTTTAAGCCCAGGGGTTATAGATAAAATGTGATCTTTTTTTAAAATTCTAAATATTTTGTACATATATCAATTTACCTGATAAGAAAAACGTATTAAAATATGCTTTAAAATATGATTTTAAATGAGAGCGTAGGTGTATCCAGATTTTCCTATAGGGAAAAACGCTAATAGGCGGAATTATTTTCCGCTATAAATTTTATTGGAGATTATTAGATACACTTTAATTTTGGGTTTTCACTTATTTTTTAAAAAAAATGTTTTTTTCTAAAAATTTAAATTATAATCTTTATTTTTAAAGGTAATTAATTAACTTTTACTAATTTTTCTTTCAAATTCTTCTTTATAGTGATATATTGTATACAATTTTGGGAGAGGGGTGTAGGGGAATTCGTTTTAAATATGATATAAACAAGAACAGTGATGTTTACGATGGGTGGGGGGAATCCCCCCTTTGGTTACGTGCCTGAATGAGTGTATGGGGTAGAGACTATTTTTATAAATGAACCAAAGATAGGGGAGACCGGGGATAAGTAGTCAGGGATTAACTAGCCACTTTTATTAACTTCTCATTTATTGGATTATTTTATCTGAAACCTTCACTAATTATGTATTGGACACAATTTTTAAAATGGCTAACTCAATATAATAGGCAATAAAATATTGTCTAAGCCTCGCGATTTTGCTAAAAGATGTCTAGACTTCTGTGCCATCTATAAGCAAAATTTTCTGGTTTCCGTAATATTTTTCTGAATAAAATATTGAGTTAGCCGTTTTTAACTCAATATTCGTAAAAACATCTAAATTTAAATACTTAACTTATCACTATATAAATGAAATGATCATATAACATTAAATTTCAATAGGCTGAAATTTTTTTTAATAAATATTTGATGTTTAAAATATTATATCAATATTATCAATTTTCTAGAATAGTTAATTGGAGCACTAGTCTCGCTGCGCAAAGAAGTCGGCGCCTATGCCATATAATAAATAGAAGATTGATAGGTAGCCGTAAATTGAATGGCCTTAGTAATAATAATGTAAAGTTTATTTAACTTTTAAGAATTATAAATGATTATTCCTTTTTATACATAACATAAAATATTTCTACAATCGCAATGGCCTGAAATCAAAAACAAATATATTTTCAGATTCAGATTCCAATATAAACAATAATCTCGGTTTGTATGAGTTTATTTGATTTTATATCATTAATAATAAACTGTTTGAATAAAATGGTATGGCCAATTAACACCGGGTATAAAAAAAAAATTTCACTTAAAATAATCTAGCTAGAAAACTATTAAAGATATGACTTGTGACTTTAATTCACATAAGTTGCTACTTGTTACAGTTATAAATTGTATATTGCGAGGCATAGGCGCCCTCTAAATCTTTTATATATTATCTTAAAGGATTTTTTTTACTAATTGAAAAATTAAGATAATGTAAAAATATAATAAATCCATAGATTGTTATTACTTATATTGCAATCCAATCAAAATTAAAGATGTTACGGGGTAAGCTTTGAAAAATGGTAGCAAAATAATACGATTTTTATTAAAAATCATATTGACATATTCCTAGGGAAAAAAAACAAATATTTCGTATTATGAAATGTGAAAAGAGAAAAAAAAATATGACAAATTTTCTAATTTCTATTAATATTTCCAAGATACTAGAAAAGATACCATAGATATTTAAAAATGAATTAAACTGGCGCTGTTAATCGCCTTATCTCTACTTATTACGTTTAGGTCATGTGCAATAGAAAAAGTTTTTAGCAATTTGAAAAAAGTCTAAAATTTTTTTAGCTAGTCAACAATGCGTGGTGACATTTCAACTTCATTATTATTATGTACGTTATTTATACCTCGCAATCTAATAATGGACAGTAGAGGTGAGCGCGGGCCGTGAAATTACGCGTGACCCATCGTGTCACGGCGGGTCACGGCATGAGTGTTATTAAATTTTAAATTCCAAGGCGTGACTGGGCGTGACGGGCCTTCCCAAAATTTTCCCCTGGCGTGATCGGGCGTGAACATAAATTTCCGGTGAATCATGGAAATTTTAATTTTTAAAATTGTATTTTTATAAATATAAATTTGCAATTTTATAAAATTTAAAAATCTTCCGCATTTTATAAACAACATCCGCTATCATTTCGTTATTTCAATTTTCTTTTTATGTTTAGATGTTTTTTATCGCGAGACTTTATGCTAAATTTTGCTTAAACTTTTTACAGAAATGTAAGTTATATTTTCTTTGTAAAGATCATCAATCTTTAAATGCAACAGAAAGTGAAGGATTTTACAAGCTAGGCTAAGAAATATATGTTGGTGTTACATATGGATAACAAAATATAAAAGTTGTGAACCGGAAAACTCTCATTAATACTATAGGTCCAAAAATATACCATGAAATAAAATTTAACCATTACAGGACATATTATCATTAAGGATTTTAAATTAAAAACATTTGTTTTGGCCACAAAGGCAATGGATGAAAAAAAACGTCAATATTAAAAGTGTAGTCAGGGCCGTAGTCAGGAATTTTCCGTTAGGGGGGCAGCTGCTTACTTAGGGGGGCCACTATTTTTAAAAAATAAAACAATTAATTAAACATTCATAGAAATTTTTTGCTATTTTTATTAAAAAATTATTAATGTTATATGAATACAAAATAATACTATAATATGAGCATACAAAAATAATACTATAATATTATACGATGATTTTTATTTTTAAATTTGAACATAAATGAATTAAAGCATAAATTTCGTGTTAATTTATTTTCATGAGCCATCAATACTAAATTTTGCTTACTTTGATCTTTCATCGACTCTCTAGTGCTCGATAGAAATCTCTTTATTATAGAGAAAGAAGCCACACAAGAAGCCGTTGTTACCCCAATGCTGAGTAGCTTTTATACAATTCTTTAAATGCATGATGATATTTTTTTATACATAATATTTAGGATATTTTCAAAATTATTTTTTTTCTTAACTTCTGCAGCTAATAATCTATTAGCCAATTTCCATTTCATGATGTAAAGTTTCCATATTTAAGTTTAATAATTATTCTAATCGGGCCATTTTGTACGATATAAAATAATCACTATCAAAGGGGGACAATGCATTAAAACTTGATAGATGATTATAATCATCTTCTGTAAATCTATCTAAAAAATTATCAACAAAGTAATCAATAATTTCATCTATTTTAAAGAACTCCAATTGGAGTCTTTTTCGCAATCAAATTGTAATTTGCAAATTGTAATTTGGGTTCGACTAAAAAATCTTGAAAATTTATAGGCGTTTTACGTACGCTTGATGATTTGTGGGGAGTGAGATTAAATTTTGTTAAAGGTTTTTCAGCCTTTATTCTAATCAAATTAATAGAATTATTGTTTCTTTTTAAATATATTGATAGTGAAATCAATACAATTTTTACATCCACTTGATAAGTACCGACTGTAGATACATAGTGGATCTATTATTATTAATATCTCATAAATTATAATGGCTAATATAATGTAATTTATATTAACGTATTGAGATAAAAGACCAGAGGCTTTGACAGAATCATTAGTGCTAACCTCTGAATTAAAAGTTCTATTAGAAAAGTATAATACTTCACCAATAGCCTCAAAATTAACATAAATGATGTGGGATGTTTTTAAATGACCAGTTCACCTCTGGTCTAAAAGTCTTTTAAGTATGGCCTCCATATTTACAGAATACGTTAAACCGCCTAAAAAATTATGCAATGCATTGAATAAATTGAAAAAATTAGAAATGATAACAATATTATATACCAATTTTAAACCAAAAGATGCAACATGTGGTTGTAGCAATGTATAATAGGAACTTTTTTATTAATTTTTTTTTGAAGTAGGGTTTGCACTCTTCAATTTCGGCCAGACATAACGTTTGCACCATCATTGGTTTATCATATTCGTTGAATTAATATTTAACTCATTAAGTTGCTTTAAAATGCAATTAGGAATGCATTCAGCAGAAAGACATTGTAAATTAATAATCCCTTATAATTTTCGTGGACTTCTCCAGAAAAAAAAAATATAATTATGCTCATGTTTTCAAAACCGGATGCATCTTTTGTCACATCAGCCTTAAGACAAAATAAAAGGATCTCACCTTTATTATATTTATCGGAAATATAATCAAGCATCATATTTACCATAATAGATATTACTTCGTTTTAAATCGAGTGATGTATATCGCGTATTTTTGTATATAAATTTCGTAATTTTATTTAATTCAGGATCTTTTTGGATGGTGTATGAAAACATTGCTATAAGTAGTCCAGAAAGAATAAATTATGTTTTCTACATTTGCAGGATCCGTAATTTTTGTTGAACCAGTCCCAGGGAAAGGTGGCTTCTTATGTTAAGAAATATGAAATCTTGATTTAAGATCCTAAAGATTACGGTTAATTTGCTGGCTTATCAAAATTGTTGTTATCTCAGTAATTTCTTCATAATGTTAAAATATTCACCGCTGTTTTATATAACTGGTTATATCGGGCTTAGATAATATTATTTTGTCAAAGATCTTAATCAGACCATTTTTAAAAATCGGCCAATCGAGCTGTTTAGCAAAACTGCACAATAATTACCAAATTTTATAAAAAAATTTATTTTAATAAATATTTACGGATCGGTATTAATCTGTTTCCTTATATTTGATATATATATCAAGCCTTGAGTAACCACTTGATTAGCTTCAGAAAATCCCGGTTTTTTATGATTTGCACCCAGATCTATATCAGAGACCTTCAAAAGATAATAATATTGTGATTGAACCATAATAAATAAAATAATTATCATTGAAATAAGTACAATTTAAACGATATAATTAAGCGCCTATATAATGTTATACACAAACACACAAGAAAATAATAAAATATGAATGAATGATGATTTATTATTGGATAAAAATAAAACAGGATAGGAAGAAATTTACAAACAAGACATGTTTTTTGAATAAATACTTAAAATTTATTTTAAAAATATAAAAACAATCAATTACAAAAATTTTTAAATTTGGGGGGGGGGGGCGGTAAAATTTATGGGGGCCATTTTTGGGGGCCGAAGATTTTTTCTGGGGGCCAGGTTTGGGAACCCAAAAATTTTTTTTGGCCCATGAGTGTAGTCAATTTAATTTTAGGAAGAAAATTACTTAAATAAATGTATAGTTTAACGGAGCAAATCTTATAAGTGCATTCAAAGATGACGAAAGGCTAACATGTATATGCCATATACTAAATAATATTATGCATCATATTTTTGACAATTGTTTAACTGAAATAGCCATAAATATAAATGGTGTAAAAAAATAGTACGATATTTCAAACAATCAAGCCACACTTTTAAACAAGATGTAATAACGAGAATAACGAGATGGAACTCTGTATATATCATGATACAGTTTCTTAAAATCATATTCTGAAATTCAGGTGTACTTTTTTAGCAAGCAAGAATTAAATAGATTGGCCACAATTGACATCAGCATCACATGAGAGTTAGATAAATTTTTATCAATATTTAAAGAATGCGGATAATCTAAGAGTAGATTCTCGTCCCACAATAAATGAAGTTTGTCTATGGAAACAAAAATTAGTAAAATTTTGTTAACCTTCTGAACGTGATACAATAATAATCAAAACCTTAAAATACAGAACAAGGTTTCTTTTATAAGATTATTATGCAGCCACTACATAAGGTAGGCTTAATTCTAGATCTGAATTTCAAAAGACTTAAGTTTTTAATAAAAGAAGAAAAGGATGATATATATAAAACAATCTTAAAAAATGCTAAATGATATAAAATTAGATGATATGCATAAGTCGATGCCAACTATCATTTATAACTTTCCTATATTATCCTTAAACTCATAAAAAACCGTATATTCTAAATAATAAATTTAGAGAATTTCTAGAATTCTGATGAATCATCAACATCACCGATGAAAGCTGTGAGGATGAACTTAAAAGATTCATATAAGATAAATAACAAGACAATATTTTGAAATTTTAGAAGCAGGAATATTCATTTTCTTTTTTGAGAAAATTATCGAATAAAATTTTGTCAGCTGCAAGTTTGAAAGGTTATTTTCTGTAGCTAATCTCTTATTAGAGAAAAGGCGTACACAATTCAAATAAAAAAAGATGGACATTCTTCTTTTTCTAAAAAAATTTCGATTTATAGATTGTATTTATTTTTTGTTATTAATATGGATTATGAAATTAGAGAAATAAATAGAAAGATTTAAAAAAGTCTAAAATTATAGCAATAGTTTTGAAAAATTTAAAAACACCGTGAATTTTCGGGCGTGATGGGCGTGAATCAAAATATTGCTTTTCGTGAGCGTACGGGTCGGGTCTAGAATTTTTTAGTGGTAAGCGTGAATGGGCGTGAATTTTTCTTATTGCCACCGTGAGCGGGCGGGCCGTGAATTAAAAATTAGCCATCGCCCACCTCTAAAGGACAGAGTTAAAATTTTATTCAGAATGTATTATAATATTTTTTGCAAAAGTTAATGAGGATTGCAATTACAGAGAGCATTTATAATAAATTTATCATATTTTATGCTTGCAAATTGAAGCGTTTTCTTTTTGCGGGATTCGATAAATAATGTGTCTCAAATGTTACCGTTGCATATTCTCAAACATTATTTTTGCCTTAAAAATCTCAAAACAGTTTTGGGTTTTTTTTGCTGAGTATTTTTTGCGTTTTTTTCTCGTCCATTTTAGTCTCTATTTTATGCTAGATTAAATTAATTTTGATTTGATTTAAGCTAAAAAACATATTATAAAGGGTAAACGCGTCCAAAGTTTCCCCGTAATGCTCTAAACCAAATAAAGACCCAGCTCACACCCAATTTTATCCCCCAGGGACCCGAACCATTTTTGCTTCCTGTTCCGTTCCCATTCCAGCCAAAAATTATTTTCTATTCCAGGTTTCTGAAAAAATTAATCTTCTAATTTCATTTAAATTAATATTTCCAATACTAGAAGATAAAGATAACCATATATCAAATCCATCAAAGTGGTACTATTAATTGCCGACCTTATCATTATCTATTAAGGCATGTATAAATGAAAGAAGTTATGGCACTTTAAAAAGTCAAAAAAAAAATCGGTCAACCATGCATGATGGTATAGCCTCATTTTTCAGGTTTAACCCCTCATTCATAATCAGCATGAGTTCGCGGTGAAGCAAAATAATTGTATACTTGGTCGCGAATTCACGCCAACTGTGAATTCAGGGCAAATATCCATGGCAAACGAACCATAGACAAATAAAATTTTCTTCAGAAATTATTTCAATTCATAAAAGTGAAAGAGATTGCAACTATTATTTAATATAAATGTATGGAATTTTATTTTCGGATGATATGCCAATGATTCAAAATTTTGCCACATATATATAGTTTTTTAAATATAAATTATTCTATTCTAATATTAATATAGTTAAGCATTGGTATCGGTAGCCTTTACAATGTCAGTGGGCTCAGATTTTTTTGAAAAGTACATTTTTTTAGTTAACATTTTCAAAATGACCTTTTTTCCAAAATTTTATACACATAAATTTGCTAAACACGCGAAATGTGCAAAAGTTCTAAAAAAATGAAAAATATTAAATTAAGCAAAAAATTATCACTAAATCACGAATGACTATAAGGCATGCATAATGAGGCAAAAAACTGGCAAAAGGATAGAAAAGCAAGCCCAAAAAGCAAGACATTCAACGCAAAATATGGAGAAATGCCATAAAAAATAAATATAGATTATCCAAAAATTACGCAAAATTTTTGTAAAGCATTCAAATACAAAATATATAAAAAAAGATAAAAATGACAATATGCTGAGGTAAAAAATATTTTTGGCCTCTTCTGAAACACTTTCTGTAGGCCCAAGCGGAATAGATCTTTAGTGAGACTTAAAGGCCGTGATTGCTGTTGCAAACCCCCCCCCCCTTTCAATTAGAGGACCTTGCATCGCATACAGTGATTAATTTAGATAGGTAAATATTCATATGATATCATAAAATAATATATAAAAACTGTAATTGATGCTCTAATAAATTTGTATCCTATTTGAATATAAATACCTAATTATCTATCAGGTATTCCTAGCAGAGATCTGCAATACCCGACTCGGGTGACGCTTAAGAATTTTTTGGCCGGGGTTGGGCAGAATTTTTAATATATACTAATTATATTTCATAGATTTCACAATCCGTGAAGCATAGTATTTTTTATTTAACCACTCCCCAAGATTATAAATAGTTGTTTTTGGTGTTTAACAATATATATTTTGGTTTAGGCATTGTATATATAAAAAAAACTTAAACCCTGTTGGTCTGGGTCTAACTTTAGGAAAAATTGACACTTAGCCTGCCCCGCCATTAATTAACGTCACACCGGGCCTGGCCTTGCCATTTGCGGACCTCTTATTTTGGTACTTGATAAGAATAAAGAAGACCCGATTTTCGAAAATTATATTTCTATAAATTTTTTTTGAACTTTTAATTTTCAATCAAGAGAGATCTGATGCTGAGAATGGAGATTAATATTTGTTCCTAAAATATTAAACCATTAAATCCAGACTGTTAATTTTTTTTATTATTTTAATCATTTTCTCCAATATTGTAAAAAATATATTATTTACATTTATGCTTAGAAGACATGGGATATGACTCTATTTCCAATTCACTCTAACTTTAATATCTTATTAACTTGATAAGATATTCTTTATTTATATAAGTATTCTATCTTATCCATATATTTTGTTTTAACAGAAAAATCGTAAAAGAAAAGAAAATAATTATATCAAACTGAATCATGATTTATTAGTTTACAAACAATATGATTATAATATATTTATACTGTTTTGGTTAGGTTATGTTATTTTAACATTTTTATAATAATAAAAATAGAACCATCATATAAAATTCCTTATCTGCCAAATCAATAAAATTACCTACCAGGAATAAGAATAAGTAATAGAAAAACAACCAATTTTCTTTTTAGCAGTCACATCTTTGTAATATTATACAAAACAAAAATATGTGCCGAACACTTATTTTCTTTGCATGTTAAGAAAATCAAAGGGCGATACTTTTTTTAGGGTTATAATAAACATAAGCTTACGAAATGTAAATCAGCTTTGGACATAGCCTAAAATATTCAAATAAAATATTTTAAGATGGGGGGCTGGCCTAAATTTAAACACATTTTTTTCCTAAGAGAATGCAAATTTAATTATAAACGTATTCTTGATCTTATTTTGAGCTACTTTATATTAATCTGATCTTATATATAGTCATTTCGCATTCTACTATAACAAGTATACAACAAAAAAAATTTAATCATATTGATGCTTAATTTTGTTATCAATTCCCAATTATCATAACCTTTAAACAATTATAAACTGATGTAAAAAAAATTTAAAAAATATATATTAAATTGCTTATTATACCAATAATAATTCATAATTCTTTAAAATTAGATTTCATGATATTTGATTATAAATATTAAATTTATATATTTAATAAATATTATTTTTTCAATTTTAATTGAGAAATTATCAAATCACCCACTCCACTATCAAAACAATAAAATCGTATTATTTTTTATATTATATATCGATATTGGTATTCTATAATTGTAGTTTTTTAAAAGAATTACAAATTGTCATAAAAGTATGTAATTTTATTTCATTTCAGTGGTAACTTCCCTTCATAATTTACAAGATAATACTATGATAAAACCAATGATTTATTCATTTTTATTAATATTTTAATAAAACTAAAAGTATTATCATATAAAAATAAAGTATATTTTCTTGCTTCAGATTCAGAATCTTCTAAAAATTTTTTATTTCCAATTATTTTTTAGTTATAATATTTTTTTTATATTCTATTAATATTTTTTCTCTATTCTATAAATATTTTTTTTTAAAATACAAATTGAAAATCCTTTGGTTAAACTTATTAATAATATTATATAATTAATAAGTGTAAAACAAGATAATATCGAATCCAGATAAGTGTGATATAATTGGACAAGATATTTACTGTTTGATTGTTATATTCAATTCCACCCCCCCCCCCTCCTTTTATACTTTAATTATGTGTTTTGTTTTATGTTAAAGAATAAATGCAATAAATATGAGATGATAATCTTATCCAAAAAAAACAAAATATTTCAAAAAATAAAATATCTAACATCAAATAAATTAATACCCCGATATTGAGTAAATTTTAAAAAATTGTACAAGAACTTATTAAGTTTCCTAGTTGATATTTGTTACTCGAAGATCCTGGTAATCTCATCTCCTCGGTATATTGAAATTTTGTATTATGATCACTTTATGCTTTCTAAAAAATGCAAAAACCTGGCATATCAGGGCAGGTTCTAAAAAAATAAAAGGATTTTTTTTCATTCCTTTTATTTAAAGTGATAATTAAAATTTTCGCTTGATTAAATTTAAAATTGTGATTAAAAATTTTTTTTTTCCTTCATCAAAATGCGTTTAATTTTAAATTAAAAATTTTGGGCTAGCCCCAAAAATAAAAAAACGGGTCTAAATATAAATGCAAATTTTAGGTCGGCCTTGGACATAATAATTATTTGCAGGGCTCTAGCCATATCTAATATCGACGCTGACTTTTCTAATATTCGTTCAAATTAAATTAAATAAGTCTTACCCAGGAAACAAATTTTATTTTCGTTCTCTGTCTGTCAGGTTTAGACATAAATCCGTAAAATATAACTAAAAAAGATAGTTTAATAAGTTTAACATGAAAGTTCGAGTCCATTTCTCAACCCCAGAATTCATATGGAAGATATTTTATCAATTTTATTATAGCTAGCCACAACGATTTTTTTTAGTAGCTTATTAAATAAATAATCATATATTTAGATATTTAATGTGTCATTAGAAACAGTCAATTATTGTTAATGAATATATCGCATCCAAAATAAAATGTCCGTTTTTTAAGAAAATATCGACTTCATTGGAGTAGACAGCGTGGGGTGGGCACCCCTTCTCCCCTTCAAGCCAAAAACAGATACAGGCTAAAATATTTTTCAAAAATATTACTGATTCCTACATCTTATCTTATATATATTCCAATTAACATTTATTTATAATTCACCGGTGACATAAATATGCTATTAATTTTTTTCTATGAATTAATATATTTCAAATTATTCATAGCGTCATATTTATTATCCACCATTTTAAAATTTCCCAAATTAAAACTTAAGGGGGCAAGTTTAGATGAAGAATTTCATAAATTGTATATCATTGTTGAGTCAAAAGCGGGGATATAATAAATTTAATATTTGTCTATTTCGACTCCAAGACAAATCCCTCGTTCCAATATTAATATAAATTAGTCGAATATACTATAAAATAAATGTCATTATCTCCCTCTTGGATACATTTATAACTCAAATGAATGAAAGGTTCTTGATTAATAAGGCAGCACTTAGAAATCTACAAATATTATTACCGCAGAATCCTTCCGAATTTAAAATCTTGTTAGATAAAAAATTAAATATATGGCAGATTTTTTATTGTGAGAATGTTAAAATTCCCCTGATGCATTACTAGCTGAATGCAAACTTACAAGAAATGCTATAGATGCTTCGCATAATTTAAAACACATTTTAGACTATTTTGTTAAATTATTATATATTTTACTACCAATAAAATAACATTTTCTTTTTAACAATATTAAAAGCATACTTAAGAAGTTGTGTTGTTATATGGCTCGGCTAACTCTAATATTTTTTGCCAGAAAAATATTGCCTAACCCTCAAGAATAAATGTCCAAATCCTTGTATGAGCAAAATCTTCAGGCTTGCATACTATATTTCTGGATAAAATATCGAGCTTGCGGTTTTTAAAAATCGTTTCAAATCGAACCGTTTAACAACAATACTGAGAAGTTCTAGTCCTGAAAATATATTAAATGGGTGTTAGTCCTTCTTAATATACATAGGGAGCTGATATTAAGCACTGATGAAGTCATTGAACAATGATCGGAGCTACATCTTATTTTTTCTAGGGGCTTTTGAAAAAATTTGCACAGATCCGGAAATACGTTGCTAAGCCACTATTTTTATTTATCTCAAGTTTCCAATATTTTAAAAAATGTCATTTTAAATTACCAATCAATTAACACAAATATAGGAGATATGTTTATTATTACACTTTAAAGGGCTAGCCAGGTCAAACCCAATTTCCACCAACCAAGTAGACTTTTCTAAAATATCTCCTCATACCAAAAAACGAAGATTAAGTTTTCGATATTATTATTTGGCAAGGTAATTTATGATTTGCACTCACTGTCTATCATTAAAATAGGCAATGTTTAATATTATTTTATAAAAAAATATCATATACATATCAAACCTTCTCGAAATCATGAGAATGATATGCCATAATTATATAATAATAAAATTTAAACTATAAATGTGAAGTGAATCTATATGATTATAAATATAATTACAAAGTATGCTGTGATCAAACTTTTTATTATAAATATTAATTTACCTTTATTATAACAATAAAATATAATTATTATCCTGCATGTTTTTAAATATAAACTTTGGTTTTTGATACAAACTCATAGAGTTAATATAAATATGTTATAATTTTCTTTATAATTACACTCTGTATTAAAAGACACTATATTATATTATCCTTGTGTGTCGGCAAGAAGAATTAAACAAGAATATAGCATTTTTTCGCTTTAAATTGTTAAAAGCGATTATCCCCAGTAAAATTATTATCTTCATTTGCAAAATTATACCAATTTTTATTTTAATTGGTACATAAAAAGCCTTTGCCGACGCGGAAGGTCAGATGGGCATTTTAGATTTTTATAAAAAACATTAATATGTGATTTAAATACAATCTTTAAATCACCACTTCCACTTTTTTACCTTAAATAATATACCTATTTTTATCTAAATATCATTTATTATAACTCTGATTATAAGAAACAATTATTTTAAAAATCAAATTAATTAAATTAACTCTATTATGTATGTGGGATTTATTTTATTTTTATATTTCATGATTATATTAGCGGTTATTTCCTTTGATTACCTATATTATAATGTTTACAAAAGAACAATTATAAAAGTCAATTTTCCCAACTTCCTCTTCTTGTTATAACATTTATAACAATTAAAGTTTTTTTAAAAAATCAAAATTTAATACATACATTAGATTTTTATATCTAATTTATTAAATATCATCATATAATATAAAATCGGGTCTATAATTTTTAATTGTCCAATTCTACAAATTAAAATTTTATATTATATACTTGTGTCGTCAAAAAAAAAATTAAAGGACTTTAAGAAATTTAAGGTATAATATAATTCAATTAAAATGTTATAAAGGGGGAGGGGGGGGGGTTGATGTGATATTACAATTGCGCTATTAATTATATACAAATATCTTAATTTGTATAATGCAAATATCTTTTAGTATCTCATTTATATATAAATAATTGTATATTTATGTATGTATAATTAATATATATATATAAAATTGAATAATTATTGATATCATATCTTAAATATAGATTAGGTAATATATAGGAAGGCTGCGGCTTTCTTTCTAGTTGAATTATTAGAATAAGTATAAGGAAGGCTATTAAAAATAATTAGACGAATTTTTTTCATAATATAAATTTTGAAAAAATTAAAAATGAAAAAAAAAATGATAAAACTATAAAAATTTTTTATAGAAGATGAAGTTAAACAAACATTTATATTGTGAAATGATATAAAACTAAAAATTATTTAGAAATCAATGGTATATAGGAGGAGAAAGAAAAAACAATTAAAAAAAAGGATATTAATTAAATAATAATTAGGAATTAGATATAAGGAATCGTGAATTTTTTTTTTAAAAGAAAAGCTAAATTATTTTTTATGTATATAGTTGTAAACACTGCACAGTTATAATATATATTATTATATTCAAATTGACTTTTATAAAATTTATTTTAATTAGAGCCCCTTCGCAGAAATATTTTTAAAAGGATGCCAGACAAAAGTTATCAGGATAAGTGTGCCGAGGATAAAAAAAATATATACAGCAAAAAATATATTGAATAAAAATATTTCTGATTAAAAAATCAGTGGCAAAAATACTCTATTTATGTGGCCACAAGGGCAATTTTTTTAATATTGAAATAATTTTTTTTCCGAACATTAAATTTTAATTAGAACTAGTAATAATCATATAAAATTTATTATACCCAATCATATTTTAAAAAATGACAATTTTGAACACAAATAATAAAATATTGTATAATATAAAATATCTAAGAGCGAATTTAATATTGTTAAAAAAATATGATAGCTATATAAACAAGTATGTAAATTAGAGATGTGCAAAGTTAGGCCCGGCTCCGGGTACGGGCCGGTCCTAATATTTTTAAAAAAAAATTCGGGCCGGGTCGGGTCGGACCTTGGAAATTCTTTAAAATATATCTAAATTTATCAATTTTATATTGAATTTTTTATGTAAAATAAAAATATTTGATTTTATATTGAAACTAAACGACATATAACATATGTCTTTTATTTTGAGTAATTACAAAAATAAATTTCTAAATTTAAATAAATTCGGGCCGGGGCGGGCTTGAAAAAGGCCCGATGCAGATCACTAATGTAAATCGCAGTAAAATAATATAATCTATGACCGGAAAAAAAAAATTTAAAAAGTTAATAAAAATATCGTTCATCTATGAAAATTTTATTTTCTTTGCCTTTACGCCAATTTTTCAGTAATTGGTTGTGTAGTGGGGATTAAATCTTGATGTATATTAATATATTAATAAAGCTAATTCATTCACTCGATTTTAAGATTTCGTATTGAGATTATTCTCCGCAATGAAGAAGAGGTCTTCTCATTTGGCTTTATATCAATTGGTATTTTTGCCAAAATATACAATAATTTTAATATATTTGGAAAAAACTTCAAAATATATGTGAAAGTATGCAATGCCTCCATTGCGTTTCTTTGAGGATTATCTACTAAAATTAATCTTTCATAGCAAGATTAAATTAATTGGCCTTCCTTACATCCTTTGGAAAATTTAGCTAATTATTTAATTTTTTCATTATCAAGATTTAATATATCCTAAGGCAACTTTCAGACAGAACGTTTTTTCAAAGCGGGTTTTGGGTAATAATAACAGCAATTTTTTTAATTTATTTCCAAACAAAAGATAATAATTTGTTGAATTAATTTTTTTATAATATAATATATTTTATAAAAAAAACTCGCCCCATTTCAGACACTCATTTAATCGTTAATTAAAATCGAACCAGTTGGTTTTCTATTTATGATTAAATGGCTTCTGAAATGGGGCGCTCGATTAAAAATATTATAATATATAAAAAAATTTAATTCGACAAATTATTATCTTTTGTTTGTAAATAAATTTAAAAAAAAATTGCTGGTAACATTACCCAAAAACCGTTTTGAAAAACGTTCTGTCTGGAAGTGGCCTAAGAAGGATTTATAGGTGATTGATTTATAAATTGGATAGAGCCATTAGATGAATCACAAATCGTTCATTCATTTGAATCAAAGATGTACCCAAAGTAGAATAAAAACGGTTATTTAATAATATTCCCTAATTGAGTCCAGTCGAGACTTAAGAATCTCAAAATTATATACTTTTGCTTTCGCCTCAACAATCACATAAATATCGTAAAATTTTTGGTTGATATTATCTCTTAATTTTTAAAGTGGTAATATAATAATATTCTCGATCTCTTAAGTTCAGCCAAATCCACATCATATTATTTTGAAATTGAAAGATAAGAAAAGATCTCTTAGTTTTTTTTATTAATATAAAATTTTTTAAAATAATGAAAATTTAAGAGTTATGAAAAACACACGGGGTACTTATTACCCTCTCGCGTTGCATGTAGTGTTGTTAAACGGCTCGTTTTGAGCCGATTTTTAAAAACGGCTAACTCAATATTTTATCCAGAAAATATTGCCTAAGCCTCAAGATTTTGATAATAAATGTCTAGACCTTTGTTCCTTCTATAAGCAAAATATTCACCTTAGGTAATATTTTTTTGGATGAAGTATTGAGTTAGCCGTTTTTAAAAATCGGTTCAAAACGAGCCGTTTAACAACACTAGTTGCATGTCTTAGCGCTTTTTTATTTTAAAATTGTTTACTTTTTATTTACAAATGTTAATTCTAAATAAATTAATAATGTTAAATTGTAAAATATCTTAAATTACCAGGTTCGTCTGTATTATATATCACCCGGAAGAACTTATTGTTAATCTGTCATATAATTTACAAAAAAATAAGTCAATCATCTTCATATTGTCCATTCATGACCCTAAATAAACTCGTGGATTCTAAATTTCATATAAATGTAGTTGAATTTTTTTATTCAGAATAATCCCTGAAAAATGTCTGATATACACCCAGCCAAAACCTGTAAAATTTAATTTTAAGATATTAATTACCATAAATATTGTCAATATTTTTATATACATGATAAAATTGAGATTAATTTTATCGTTTAGAATTGATATTTAGTTTAAGTAACTTTAATAAAAAAAATTTATTGGTAAAAATGGAAAAAATATTTAAAAGATTCTCTTGACTTATTAAAAAATTTGCATTTAAAACTTATCATGGGACAATATTACTGCTAATCATTTTTGGAACTATTAAAGCATCTTATTAAAATACATTTATGGTTCAAATTTCAATAATTAAAGTTTATTGGTTTTAAAATTATTTGAGAGGCCTCTTTCTCTTGATTATTGTTACGAATTAAAGAAAATTATTAAGTCGAATTTTTTTTCCTATTTTTTTTATAGACGCTGACCCTTTTATGGCATAGAAGATAGAGAAGCAAGTTTTATTTTTCATTATTTTTATATTTTATAAACAACCAAAGTAAAAATTTTGATTTATCTCATTTTGCAATTATCATTGATGTTAAAAGATTGGTGTTTAAAAAATTTTTTTTTTGAAAATATTAAAATTAAAATACAAAGGCTAATAAAAACGGTGCTTGTTGAATAAGAAAATGCAATTGTGATGATAGGTTTTTAATTTTTTTTACTCTATATCAGTGGCGCCGATTCTATTTTAAGCGGTAAATTTTATTTAAAAAGGTTTAAAATCCCTATAAAAAATTTTATATTCGCTTTATTTACGTATTTAAAGTAAGGTTCACCAGCAGTAAGTAGTGGTGATAAATTGACTCCATTTTTAACAAGTTTTAAGACGACTCTAAAAAGGCTAAACCACTTTTTACGCGAAAACTATCATTTTATCCTCGATCAACTTTTAAACAGGATAGCTCAATCTCAAAAAAAAAATCAACATGCACCTCAAGATTTAGCGAATATTTTTATTAGGTAAGAACCGATTTAACAACACTCTAGGCAAGAAATAGTCCTATTCAAAAAATCTTTTTCAAATGTTCAATTTTTTTTCTGGAATTCGAAATTTAAGATTAATCGATCTACTTTTAAAGAAATGTGGGATATTTTTTTTATCAGCTTCTTCGGTGACCTTTTGATATTGAACAATTTTTTTGCGTGATTGATCATTAGAAGAATTAAATCATGTGTGTGGATAGAATGCAGCTGCTTTTACTTTTATTGTCTCTAAACCTCAGCCTCAATGAATTTGATTATGTTAAACGAGCGAATTTAAGAAATTTAACAATTATAATATTTATAAATATTCGGAATCGAAGGGGGTTTCAGAACCATATATCAAAAGAAAGATAGGCGAATGGAAATCTTTTCAAAAAAAAATACAACCTAAAGGAGAGGAAGAAATGAATGATTTATGTAAAATATAATTCCTATCAAATTATTTTTTAATTTGTATAAATATCGGTAATATTATAATTGCCACATTATTTTTAATATAATATAAATGTAAAGAATTTATTCATATTCGCAATAAAGAAATTAGATAGTCCCTTGCCAAATTTTTTAGTAATACATCATTGCCTATAAACGAACTAA
This sequence comes from Gordionus sp. m RMFG-2023, assembly GCF_954871325.1. Lineage (NCBI taxonomy): Eukaryota > Metazoa > Nematomorpha > Gordioida > Chordodea > Parachordodidae > Gordionus > Gordionus sp. m RMFG-2023. Next base: position 21,986,861 of record NC_088779.1, on the reverse strand, counting down.
AATGAAGGGAAGTGTTTAAATCACCATCAAGCTCTATGGTTGAATGACGACAGAATAGCGGGGGGGGGGAGGTATTTTTTTAAAATTTTGCACCTAAGTTTATTTGAAACCATCAATTAAAAAGTAGCTTCTGAGAAACCTCAAATAGTCAGAGCTAGTAATGCCACATCTGAGATACGACTTTGTCATTTTAAACTAAAAATATAAGTCAAATATAGGCCCCCTTGTTAGAAGAAAAAACGCCCCCTCCAAAGTATAGACTCCTTGAGGCGCGTTTCGTTTTAATAGAAGTGTTATTAAGTAGTGCGCTAAGTAGGCTACTATATGCGGTACTTTTTTCAGCAGCGGTAGATTTAGCGCGCTAACTTTGAAAAGAAATAGCGATAGCGGTAGCTCGCTACTAATTTAGAACGCTACAAAGCTACTTTCAATTTTATATATTAAATGCACATAAAAATTATTAAAATATAATTATAATTAATTCTAAAATCATAATCTATTTATTTTATTTGATTCAGAAATTTATATTTAAAAATCGACATTATAATAAACCTATTTTTCAAAATAATTTAAAATGTCGACGATAGAGATTGATATTGAAGATAATTTTACTACAGATCATAAAGTCAAAGTAATTTCCCCAGAAAATTATGATATGGGATTTCCTCTTCCAGAATTCGCAAAATATTTTAATCTCTATAAAAAATTAATTAAGGGTATAAATTTCTAAATATACTTGAAGGTTTCATCAGACTAGTTGCTTCAATGAGGAAAAATTTTAAAGTAATATATCAAACAAATTTGGTTCCCATTAAATCGCTAAATATCACCTTTAAGATGTGTTATTTTTAAAACAAGGAACAGTTATTTTTTTAAAATTAGTTTAATTTTATCACAGTCCAAATAATTGTGTCTAAAATCTTTTGTATAAACATTTATTCATATTTTTATCCATTTTTTAAATTGAAGAATAAATGGGGCTGGTCATGATTTTATAGAAATAGAATAAATTCGAAGTCAACATTAAATTGAAAATTAACAAATATCTTGAAAGCTTCAGAGGACAAGATTAGTGCATGCTTAAAATAGTTTCTTGGCATAAAAATTAAGTCATATAAATCTGTTTGAAGAATCTTTCATTTTTTAAAATATAATCTTAGTGTTTTAAAATTTTATTTATTCTATTAATTTGTTAAGGCAACTTAAATCTCTTAATGGAAGATTTTTGTTTTCAAAGTAAATAGTTCATAACAACCGAGCTTATATGGCTAACATACATTGACAAAAGGTCATGAAACTAATATAACGTTGTATTACCATTTTAGACAATATTTTATAGAATGGAAATTTTTTAGGTCTAACCAATTAATAACTCTGAAAAAGAGAATATAAACGACCAATCCAAATCATAAAACTATATGGTGGTTAGAGCTTCCTCTTAGATGACATTATGGAAGTATAGAATTTATTATGTTATATAAATTGATACAATAAAAACACCAAGAATCTTTGGAAGAAATAATTATGCCAATATATTGAAGACTTGAGTTATTTAAACTGTAAGGATGCCATATTAGAAATGAATCATTTAGTAATTAGAAAATAAGGACCAAAGGAATATGATGAAAGCAATTAAGATTTTATATATTATTGTCGCACCACCTCTAGTTGGTTTATTATGTCTTAAAATAATAGTAGTTTGTAATAATATCAAATTATTAACCTCTTAAAAATTTAACTCAAAACTTTCATAGAAAAAAAACTTTTCTAAAAAATACACGTAAAAAAATGAGAAGGAAAAAAAAGGATATCTAAAGGATTACATCCATGTGGGATGAATAATAAGATTTAATTTTTAATAATATATTTTATTAAAAATATAGAATTGAATGCAAATTGTTACCTATATTTATTATCAAAATCATTGATTAGTAAAGTTTATTTAAATATAACTGTAATATATTCTATAACTTTTAAATATGTCTGTGGCATTTTACCTAATATTTTGTAACCAATTCTATATAATAGAGGATTATCAACTATATGTTTACTTCTTTTTATAAAGAAATTTTTTATACTTGTTGTTTGGGCCTTGGAAATATTTTTAGGAAGAGGCATAGTAATTAAATTTAAAAAGGATTAGTAATCGAATTCGGCTAATTACATATTAAATTTGTTAATTTTCGATTAATAAATGATTATATATATTTAGTGATATTGAAATTCTTAACACAGAATATGATTGCAAGCTGGCATAGTGAAAATATAATTTATATATATTAATCTAATCTAATAATTAAATTAGCACTCATTTAATATAATTTAGATAGTCTTATTAATTTTTAAATAATAAATCTATATATAATATTTTCCTAGGCACTATGCTATGGCTATCAATTCAATCATCAATAGAACCCTGAAATTCACAAGTATTTTCTCTAAGCTAGAACCCACTGGCCTTAGCTCCGATAATAAGACCAGCCCGGATGGAATGGCGCTAGTCCCTTCAAACAAAGGTTTACCCCTCGCTCGGGATTATACATGTGTAAATCGTATTGCCAGATATTTTTATACCAACTCCATCACGAAAGCGGAGAATACAAAAATCAATAAATATTGCCACTTTAATAATGTTTTGTTCCCTCAGATAGTCTAAGACGCCTATGAATCAAATGGACCCCAAGCCCTAAAATTATTCAAAACAATAGGACAAAGGTTACTTAATCACAGGTGATCCAAAAGACTTCTTCTACCTTTGACAAAGGTTATCAGTCGAAATCTGTCGTTCCAACTGCATATCCATACATAGGTCATTAAACCTCGCCGACCATAACTAAATATATATGCTTTTTTTAAAAACTATTTTTTTAATTCCCCTTCTTTTAATTATATAGTTTTATAATGATTAAAGATATAATATGTTAATAATAAATTTGTTTTAAAGAATAAAATAAGAAATCATTTAGAGAGCTATTAAAATAATTAATTTTTAGTTCAAGGGGATATTAGGAAGCCATTAAAAAAATGAAAAAAAAATTCCATCAAGAGGTTATTCAAATTTTTTAAGGGGTTTGAGCCCCCGCGGTTTTTCCTAGTGACGCGTGAAGGATTTCCTTGGAAACTCTTATGTGCGGATAACTTTCAATTGGCGGCAACTACCGAGGAAGAATTAAGGGGGTAAAATTGTTGGATGGAAAATGGCTATGTAAGCAAAGGTCTGAAAATAAATGCAGAAAAAACAAAGGTGATGATAAGAAAATCTGCAGGTGGGAAAATCCGGCGACTGGCCTTGTGAAGCATGTGGAAAAGGAGTTGCTAGAAATACTATCCAAATGCACAAGAAGCTTTGGCGCGTAAAAAATGATGTGATGAAAAAGGAAACCTGAGCTAGTGACTTTTATTTGTAGAACATGCGTGAAAGGGTTGGGGGATACCGGAGTTATACAGTTCATAAAAAATAAAGGAAGTAAATTTTATATTTAATATTCTTTACATATATCTCTACGGTAGTTTAATATTCAAGAAAACAATCGAATTATGAAAACACTCGGGGCTACTATTACCTTTTCACGTTACGTGTCAAAGCGCTTCCTTGTTTTTCGATTTAACATCTTTTTTATATAAAAATATTAATCCTAAGAATAAATTCTCAAATTTGACACATTCATCTATATTATATATATCACCCGGAAAAACTTGTCACCAGTTAAAACTGTCATATAATTTACAAAAAATAAGTCAATCATTATCATATCTTTTTCGTGACCATAGAAAACTCTCGTGGCTTCTAATTCTCTTATTAATACTATTAGATTTTTATTCAAAAATCCTTCCTTAAAAATGGCTATTACCATAGGTCTTTACATTTAATTTTAAGATATTAAATTACCAGTATTTTTATACCTGATAAAATTGAGATTACTTTATCACCTAGAATTGATATTTAGTTTGAGTACATTCATAAAAAAAATTATTAGTAAAAATGTAAAAAATTAAAGTTAATTTTGGCGTGTTCAATTTAAATCTGCATTTAAAACTTTTCATGAGCACATTCTGTAAAAAATATTTAGAACAATTAACACATCTTGTTAGTTTAAATAACAAAGTTTATTAGTTTTATAATCATCTGAGAAGAAATAACCTGTCCCGGGAAACAACTATCACCGGTATACTGATGATAACGTAAAAAATGATGGTTTGGATTTAGGCAATGGATCAACCCTATAAAGTTATTAGTTACATGCTAAACGCAGATGGTATAGATTTTACTGTTGTTACATGGGTCAGACAAGCGTGAAAGAAATTCAGAGTATTGTCGTCTATTTTAATAAATAAAAACATCTCTGATTGAAAGTTTACGTAAACTGTGAGGAACTGTATAATTTATAGCGTTAGGAGATGAGAAAGATGGATGTATAGAATATCTCTGAGCAAGAGAAAAACTAACAAGGATTAGATCAGAAGTGATTGGAGTGGTAATGAAAAAAATAGAAAAGAGTTTGAGGATAAGACGAAGAATGGTTGGTTAAAGAGATGCATCTCAATGAAAATAATAGGCTCAATATTTCGAGGAAGGACGAGAAAACGTGGATAAAGGTAATAGCTGTGGATATGAGAAAATGGATCTAACAAAGTGCAGGACCTTCAAAATTGGAAAATCATAGGGTAAATTGGTTTACTGGGTAAGTCACTAAACGGAAAAGAGGAATTTCAAACATAAACATAGTATATATGCCAATTAAACTTAAAATATCTTTTTTCTGAGTTTTAAATATTCGGTCGTAAAACATTATATAGCTATATGTAGGAAATTCAGGCAAATATACTAATCAACGATTGTTCATTTATGGTGATTTCCATTCATTAAGAGATTGAGCCAAATATACCTCATTTTTTAGGTCTGCACCGGTATTAACGTTTGAAATTATCGTATCGGGCGATATATTGACATTTTTATACAAACTGAAAAGTAATTGCTATGCATATTATTCGCGATTTTAGATTTGCAATGGAAAAAATAATGTTACAGTTTATTAAAAGGAAAAAAATGTAAAAGCGGTGTTTAGAAATGTCGATAAATTATTCTCAATATAAATATATTGTACTATTCTTGTTATATTGGATAGGTTGTCTGATTATGATGAGATCATTTCTAGTGATGTTAAGGTAACTAGTTACATTTTGGCTAAAAAATAACTGTAACTAGTTATATTTTTAAAATTGTAACTAGTAACTGTAACTAGTTATAATTTTTGAAATGTAACTGCCAAAAGTAACTAGTTACTTTTAAAGATATATTCAAATAATTAATTTTATTTTTAATATGTTGTGATAAATTAATTTTAAATTAAATTTATTTTTAAAATTAAATTTATTAATTTAAAATTTTGTGAAAATGTCTGATTGTTATAATTTCCCGTTCAAATTGATTTTCTTTTCTTAAATTGTTACATTGCTGCTGGGCTTCATAATTTTGTAAGCAAATTCATTTAATAAATTTTAATATTATATTTATTTCCAAATGTAGCACAAGATATTTTTTCCGTCAAGTAACAAGCATTGGAACTTCATATCATACGTATTAAAAAAAAATTTAAATTTAGTATAAGGAAAAACAAAGACATATTATTTTAGAATTTAATATTAAATTATTAATCATTACTTACAAGAACCAAGTCTAACAAAAGCATAAGCACATTACTCAAATTTTAAAAAATGATTGCTTTCTGAAAATTATTTTTTGGACTAGCCTGAATTTTTATTTATAATCAAATTATATATAAATTAGACACATTTTAGAACTGTATGTTTCACTCATTAATTGATTATTCTATTCCTAATTTAGATAGTGTTATTTATATTTATCTCCTAGATAGAAACAGAATACAATATGAATTCTGAGTCAGATGATGAAGAAATTATACCTTCTCCTTCTACAATAATTGCAAAAAAAAGACCTTCCTTGGCCAAGTTTTGAAAAATATTTTGAATTCCACAAAGAGAAGGCTGGTAGTAATACTAATATTATTGTCAAATGTCTCTTATGCCTACCATATAAAAAGTATATTGCAGCGTCTAAGTCATCCACAGCTAATTTATGGAAACATATCTCTGTAAGTTTACATAAATTGTATAATATTATATAGAATAATTAAATGAATTAACTTTATAAGAATAATTAATATTAATTAAATATTTATATATATAAAACATATATCTATAGAGAAAGCATCCTAACCAATCCGTAAATATAAAACAAACCATAGATAATAAGAAAATTAATTCAGCCACATCAAGTAAGTTAAAACAAACTAAACTTGACTTTGGTGGAAAATCAAATTTTAAAGGTACCAGTATCAGCAAAGATAAATTTGATTCACAAATTATTAAATATATAATAAATGGAAATCACCCATATACAACCTGTGATGATGAAGATTTTATTGAGCTGATAAACACCCTGCAACCTAATATGAAGATTATATGCAGACAAACCTTAACCTTAAGAATATCAAAATATTTTGTTCAAATGAAGGATATTCTAATAGAAAAATTGTTAGAGCCTAATTATGTTTGTACAACAGCTGACTGCTGGACAGCATTTAATCGGTAAATATTATATTTTACTTTACTAAAGTGCACAATACATTTGGTTATCTTTTGTTATATTAATAATAGCTCCTATATTGGTATAACAGTACATTGGATTGATGTGGATAAATTGGAAAGGCGTTCAGCTATTCTAGCCTACCAAAGACTACAAGGTAGGCATACATATGATGTGATCAGCAAAGCCTTAACTGCTGTTTTTAAGGAGTTCCATATCCAAAATAAAAATATCTGCACAATAACGGATAATGCAAGCAACTTTTCAAAGGCGTTTAGGTATGCCTAACTAATTTACTTTATAAATTATTTCTCTTAAAGTATTTAGCTGCCAATTTATTATAATGGAGGAAGATTCTGTTTCTAATATTGAATATATCTCAATAGAAGATATAATGTCTTCTTCTGGGCTCTCCAGTTATGATATTAATGACTTCAACTACCTTCCCAGGCATCGAAGATGTTCTTGCCATACATTAAACTTAGTGGCAACACAAGATGCCAACAAGTTACTTTTAAACAATGAGGGGTATAGGAAAGTTTATAACTTAGCTATATCTAAATGCCAACGTTTGTGGAACCTCCAAAATAAATCTGGGCCATCCGCCGAACTTATTAAAAAAAATTACATTCTCAACTCCCATATCCCCTTATAACATGATGGGGTTCCTTTTATAAATCCCTGGCCAAAATATTATCGTTTTTAAATCAAGTGCCTGTGGAATTTGATTCATTATGTGATGAATTAAAATTGTGTAGATTCACATCAGATGATCGTGATTTTATAAAAGAATATTGTAGTGTAAATTTAAATTAATGTCTTATAAAAATTTACAATTTAAAAATTAGATTATGCAACCAGTGTCCAAAGCTATTGATATTCTTGAAGGGGAAAAATACATTATCTGGGTTATTATACCCCAACAATAACACAAATACTTATATGTATGGCAGATGTGCAGGGATTAAAATATTGTCAACCTCTAAAGGATACTATATTAGCTAGTATTGAAAAAAGGTAACTCAAATCAAATAATTATTTATAAATTAATAATATCATGTTATAGGTTTAATAATCTTTATGATAATGACAACATCATTGCTGCGATTCTTCACCCTTTATTTAAAACTGAATGGCCTTGGATTAGGCAAGAAAGGAATAAAGCAAAAAAGGAGGAAATTTTAAATTTACTAAATACCTTAATACCTCAAAGTGAATCACAGACGAATGAATCATGCTCAAAACCAACATCACTTGATGTAGTTGGATTTTTTGACCTAAAGCGCCAAAATATTCTGGATAATGAACTTATAGAAAACTTTATCAAATCTAATAACAACACTTTTTCTTTATATAACGATTTTCCAAAGTTAAAATTACTCTTTATTAAATATAATGTTGTTCTAACATCAAGTGCTCCCATAGAGCGCTTGTTCAGTCTAGGTAAGCTTATTTTTGGAGATAAACGAGCATGTCTCTTAGATAATAACTTTGAAATTAATTTGTTGTTAAAAGCAAATAAACATTTATTAGATTCTAATTTTTATGAAAAATAAATGTTTTTTTTTCAATGCAAATATATATGAAAAATTTTTTCAATATCCCAAAAATTCTTTACGCGCTCCGCTCTACCCCTATTTTTAAATTTCCCACTTCCTTAGGCATTTATGAAAATGGGATTAAAGTCCTAATTGAAAGTATCCTTAATCTAAAATTCCATGAATTAGCGTGGACACAAGCCACCCTTCCTACCAAGATGGGAGGACTAGGCATCAGATCCCCTTCCGATCTTGCCTTAACTGCCTTTACGAGCTGCCTTTTAACCAAAAATTTAGTCAATCCTAATTCCTTAAATTCTGACCCTTCCTTTGATAGTGCCATCATTGAATGGAAATCTCGATTCATTGCCGACCACTCAATTCCAGAAACGAACATGCAGAAGGACTGGGATAAGCCCATTATTGCAAGCTGCGTCTAATCTCTCCTTTCCAGTATGCAATCATTGGACCGTCCCTTATTCTCCTCTCTGCTTAATGGTTCTGGACATGAGTTTCTCGAAGCCATTCCATCCGCGAACTTACAATTACAATTGACCTAAAATGAGCTAACTCATGCAAAGGCATCCGTTTAAATTGCTTAGTAACCCAACCCCACATCTGTGCCGGCTGCAGTTCTGCTGTTTTGAGTAATGGAAGGCATAGTCTACATTGTCGTTCATGTAAAGGCCGCATCGTTAGACATAACATTTGCAATTCTATAATTCTTAGAGCTCTGAGATCCGCTCAAATTCCTTCTATTCTCGAACCCTCTGGTCTTTTCAGATCTGATGGGAAACGCCCTGACGGGATCTCTCAAATTCCCTGGAAGCGAGGTCAATTCTTGGTCTGGGATTACTCTTGTATTGATCCATTAGCTCCTTCCAATCAATCCCTTAACATTCTGGAGAACAAGGAGCTTCTAAAAATTGCAAAATATTCAGAGATATCCCAAGATCACTTATTCATTCCCATCATTTCCACTACCTTGACTACCTTTGGGAACCGTGCTCTTTCTTTCTTCAAGGAACTTGGATCGCTAATCCGCAAACTAACAGATGAACCTCGTGAAGGCTTTTTCTTAAGACAAAGACTCGCCATAGCAATTCACAGGGCCAATTACATCAGCTTCATTGGCAGCCTCATCTCACATGATGATTAGAATATATTTTATATAATTTTAATCGCGTAATGAATAATTTATTAAATAATTAATGAAATTTTATATATAAATATATGATTCTTAAGATTTAAAAAAAAACAACCATGACCTTTATAAAAAAAAAATTGTCGATAATTATTTTAAAATAAAATGTAAATATTCAATTTTGCGATATTTTTTTTATATAAATAAATTGTATATTATTTTAAATAACTGATTATACTTTGTTTATCCTAATTTTTTTTATATTAAATAAATGCATTTAATAAATAAATAATGCGCATATGAATGATGTATAAAGTAAGTAACTAGTTACTTTTGAAAATAAATGTAACTAATAACTAGTTACTTTTGTAAAAATGTAACTAGTAACTGTAACTAGTTATGTTTTTGCCAATGTAACTAGTTATGTTTCAAAAGTAACTTTTAACATCACTAATCATTTCTTAAATATCCGAAATTGTATGTAAGGTTCCTCAACTTATTTCTTTATCTTTCCATCTAGAAAATATTAACTTAATTTAGTAATTTAAAAAATTCTCAATTAAATTAATTTCAAAATAAAATTTATCCGTAAAATAATATGTAGTTTGTATAAAATATAAATACAATATTTTTGATTTTTTTATTGTAAAATTTGATAAATTTAAATAATATAATTTTCTTATAAATATATACTATTAAAAAATACATATTTTATTAAACTATAACACATTCTTTTGGATTTTAAAATATTTTAATCTATATGAGCGAATTATCAACGTGATAACAAGATAAAGCACAAGTGCTAAATATTATTGATTGAAGAAATATAATATGATTGTATAATTTATTATTAGTTAGATATATATTATTTTATTTTTAGGATTTAAATGCATGCCACGGAGGTCTATAATATTTGAGATTCTTATGTTTTTAATACATTTTTTTTGTTGTAATCATTTAATTTGGTTTTAATAATACAATTCGGAAATTTGTTACGCACGGGGCCAAATGGTATGTAAAATTTATCATCGAATACTCAAAGGTATGGAGGAGTTTTGTACATGCGCCACAAAGCGCAAACCATCAACAAAGTGTTAGGTACAATTTAATCTATTTCAAAAATCAGTGATGGTGGGCAGTGTTTAAAAAAGTTAAAAATAAGATAATATATCAATAATGAATGGTTAAATACATTAAGTCCCTCAAACTATTCATGTCATGATAGCCAACATTTCGTTTCTTTTTATATATATAGCATAACGATGACTATTTATATGCGCGCGAGTATTCTCCCCGCGTTTAATTCAAAAGTGCATGCTTTCCGTTATATATTTTTTTAAAAGGGTTCATCATAAACGTGCGGGTGAAAAAGCTGTTGTCTTCCGCGATTGTTATTAGTACAATCCTTGAAAGAGGCCTCCTTTTTAAGGCGAGGCAAAGATGCGTAAGAATTCTTACTGCTCTTATGACTATTGTTTAAGTTTGATTCGTTATTATTATATCGTAGGGTATTAGTTGAATTAACATTTTGATCTCGATTCACGTCATTGGCGACGCGATTAGATTTGCTTCTGGTTATTCTATTCTTATCCTTACCATTCAAAATTCGTCTTTGATAATACGTGTTATTTTCGAGACAATTATTTGTCCTTATCGTTAAATTCCCGTTGTTCGGAGCGTTATTCAACAAATGGTCGGCAATTTTGGAGTCATTGGGAGTATAAAATCGTCGACCATCGGAGTTACTCAAGTTCGATAATTTTAAAAGCGTGTCGCGGTTAAAATAATCGTATTTATTATTGCCGTTTTTGTTTAAGTCGTACAAATCGTTTCTGAGAATATTTGCGATGGTTGGTTTAATAGGGGAAAACATTAATAGTCCCTGGGCATTGAGAGTTGCCTCTTCATGGTTTGAGAGCAGCAATATATCGTTTTGATTGTTATTTAGATTGCCATGATTCAGAAGCCGTTGAGCCGGAGTAGGTATTTGGTAGTAATGGTTTGAGCGTTTGCTGATATCGTGTTGTTTCATATCATGAGCTATATATAAGTGAGGAGGGGTTTGTAAAATTGTTAATCATTATTTTGTTTAAATAATACCTTGTAAAGGAGAAACATAACGTTAATGAATAAATAACAATGAAGATGTATTCGTAAAAAATAACCTCTTTATTCGAAATATTTTAAAATTCGTGGGTAGTTAATTATTCGATTCAAAAATTTAATTCGCAGAATTCGTTTTTAACTGATTCGTATTTTTTATAGGTCCAATTCAACAATAACTTGATTAATCATAAAAATTTTGAGAAACATAAATATTAAAAAATAATATACCCAAGGAACCATTGGCTTTGGTAATATCATCCAAGCCACTGCCTTCGCAATAGCGGTACTCCTTATCGAATCTATAACCCAAACTACCATCTATAGAACTTTGATTGGTCCCGTTGATAATAAAATCCCCCCCGTTCTTATCGTTCGAGGAGGACGATGAGAGAAGTGAGCTTTTGAGCTTTGAACTGCCTTGCGTTAATTTCCTCCTTCTAATCCAAACGTACAACAGGAATCCGGCTACAAGAAACCCGGCGGTAAAAGAACCGAGGCAAGATATAACTAATTTATAATTGTTTTTTTGTTTCACCATCTGTGTTTGATGATCGGATAAAAGAAATTCATTGGCTAGAGTATTCGAAATTTCGGAGGAGATTTCTGTTTTTCTGTCAGAAATATCTCGTGAGTCTGTACGACTCTTTTTCCATGAAACGAAACGGGCAAGAACAGAATTATCGTCAACCAAATCTTCTTCATGAATATAATTTTGCGAGGACTGAATATTCTTCGATTCCCGGTTCGCTATATGGGGATATTTATTTTGTTTTACATTTAAAAATAGTTATACAGAGGAAATTTTATTAAAATCATTGGTCAATTTTTTTTCTTGTAGTGATGCTTCCAACTAATCATTTATTTAAGCCGTCTGAAGTGATTTTTAGACTTTGAATAAGAATCACGCTTATTTAAAAGTTACAAAAATTAAGATTAACTCAGACACAGCCTGAAAGCTTAAGAACACAATTTGAATGCAGGATTCTATAAACAATGTTTTCTTTCTTTCATAGGGTTATAAACAATCCATTTTCCTAAAACTTGATTCCTTTTTAGGTGTTTTTTTATCATTGTTTCATTATTTATCGCCCATCCTTTTATCCCTTGCATATATCTAAAGCTTTTTTGTCATAAAAAATGTCCTAATTAAAAATACTTTGAAGAGGGGAGCACGCTCGTCTGGCCACGTTGATTCCCAAGCATTCGTCAGACTTTGGCCTCCGAGTATTGCAAACTCTGAAACGGGTTTGTTCATTTTTATCAGAATCGCATGTTGCCCAAGTACTCCATGGACCCCAACCTTTATCGTAATTTGATGGGTCGGAATCAGGATACGAAATAGCGGGAAGAGAATGAGATGTTGGAACTATATCAGATTCTTTTTTTAAAAAATGATATTAAGTTTTACATATAAATTTTTTGTAGATCGATTCCTGACATCAATGTATCACTTGAACATATGTTATAGATATTAATACTAGGATTAAAAATAGTCCGCTAAACTATTTTTGCTGTTTATCGAATTTTATCAAGCAATTTATTGAGGACAATTATATTTAATTGAGATGGGATAAAATAAAAAAAAATAAAAATTATTGAAAGGCATTTAAAATTTAGCAGAAGCAGACATATTTAATAATTATATTATAGTTTAAAAAAAATCCTAACTATTATAACCAAAAAAATGAATAATTTGATATTTGGAGGAATATTTTTTCCCCAATTTATAAAATTTATTTGAATATATTTCAGGCCAAATATTAATTTTTTTAAATATTTTGAAATTATTTTCATTGGTTCAAAAAGGAAAGGTCAACGGTGTCCTTAGCACCCCTAAAAATAAAATCATATTGCGCTCGATAAAAAAAACTCATATACCCTATTCAATCGATTCCCTTTAATGAAAACCTAATAAATTTTGATTTATCAAAAATGATGTTTAAGATGACATTAATCCTGGTGGTTTGCATGGAATTTTTTTAAAGAGAGCAATATAGAGATAATTATAAGATGAGAAAATATTCTTTGTCTTGGGGTTTCTGATCCTCTTAGTTAATAATTATATTAAAAAGATTGATTTTATCAAGACTATTATGTTAATAAATTATGTTAAGAAGTTAAAATATCATTGAAACTATTTTTTAAATATAAGATCATTGATTAAATACTTTTCGATTTAGTGAACTTGCAAATAAAAAGAGATGAATTCCTAAATATAATAAAAAGTATATTTATAATATTACTTAAAAGTGTGCATTGTGTGCCAGCGTTCAAAGAACATATTCTACTTTCGGATTTGAGCAAAGGATTAGGTAAGGAATTAAAGGCATCCGCTTGACAACCGAATTTAAGCCTGGTTTGAGTGTAATAACCAACGCTATTATGTGTTACGGGAGAATTTTCAAAATGTTTCAAATCATTTTTTCCTTGGGAGTTCTCGTTGAAGTTTTTTAACAAGTTAGGATTCGTGAAATTGATGATGTACCAATCGGTCCAGTTGGAGTATTTTATGAGGTCTAAAAAAGGGTGCGAAGGGGAGGGAAATATATTTAATTGAAAAAAATCTATATATATATATTTCTTAAAACTAAATTAGAAGATAATCTTAAGTATTATGAGTTTATTATTTTTTTATTAAACAATCGAATAGTTAATTCAAGATTTTGTTCAAAAAAACCAATAATGCTTATAACCGAAACTGGGAAAAAATTTTTTGGGCAAATGACAATCGAATACCAATAAGGAATTGATTAATCATAGGATTATAGTGATTTTCCTAATTATCGAGCTATAACCGAATTTATTTTTAATCGACATCCAAAAATTAGATTCTGAAATCAATATCTTTTTTTTGTATACTCACTCGGACAACCAAAATCGTTCAAGGGGCAACTCCGGATTTCAAAATCGTTTCCCGGGCAATGTTTTCCGTCATTTTGAGGAGCGGGGTTGTTACAATGTCGACTCCTGTTTTGATACAAGACGATGGAATCAAAAGATTTTTGAATGCAATTCGTGTTGCACTCAGGTCGCCATTCAGTCCATTCCGACCAATCGCCGTTTATGGATTCTGGTTTCATTTCTGACAATTTTGTTTGTCAAGGAAAGAAAATTATACAATGTGATTTTTTTAAAAATAAAATGTGTTGAAACATTTTTTGGGTGATGGAAATTTAATAAAACTATTTTATCGATATATATATAATTCGATCATTTAAAACACGTACCAGGACAAGGCGGGTTGGAGATACACACTTGATGATCTTTTTTATTACCCATACAATCGTTGCCGCCGAACTGAGGTCGTGGATTAGAACATGATCTGTACCTGTATCTCATGGCCAAGCCACAGGTATGAGTGCACGCACTCCACGCGGACCATTCAGTCCATTCTCCATTTACTAAACATATTTGGGTTTGCCAAAATTAAATTACAATATAAAAAAATTAACATATATTAGCAGGACCTTTAATGAGTGAATAATCAAATTTTAAGTTAATACTATGTTCATTCTGCATAACGATTTCGGTGATTTATAAAATTTATATCACAAAAAAAGGATAAATTACAATGAAAAATTCAAATTTATCCCTTTAACGACAATTATTCGAATTTATGTAATATATTACCAGTGCAATTCGATATTTGGATTTGAGGTCTAGAGCAATCATCCATGTTATTCGATCTAGGCGACGAGAAAATAGGTTCGTATTCGCAGTATCTCTCCCTACATTGACAACTACCCGGAATCGGTTCTCCCGACAGTGAGACAAGCTTGTCACATTCTCTCCAATCACTCCAATCGGTGTAATGATCATCCTCTCTCCCTGTTTATTTTTGGGATAATTTTCAAATTAAAAAACTTAAATTGTGGGAAAAAATTGCAATTCGTTTTCGAATTTTAGATAGTTTTTTAAAACATTTAATCATCAATAAATCATCCAAATTAGTGTAAAATATTCAATCACTAACTCAAATTTTCGGATTTGCTACTGTGTTCATTTTTCATCTCTAAGGTATTATATCCATCCCTCATATAACTCCGCCCACTCATTTGCGCACCGTTGTACCCACGTCTCTCGAGCTTGTTGCCATCATAGTTAGGATAAGCGTGGTTCAAGGTTTGGCAGGTAGCTATATTAGGTTCCCAATATTGAGAATTAGCGTTAAACGAAAGAGACGAGGGTCTCGGAACGCACTCGTTCATCAACGTATCCCACCCACACAGAGGGTCACCGGATGTAGTGCATAAAAATTTGCTATGTGAATTCCGGTCACACTTGGACAAGGTTAATTTAAGAACAGAGGTATCGGAGAGAATGAATATGAATTTCTGAATAAATTTTATTTATTTTTTTTGGATTAGCGTGGTTTGAAAATGAAATGAAACATAACTTCAAAACTTATTTTATAATAAACTATATAGGACTAGGAAAATTTTTGGACACAAATCTATTAAAATTCTTGAATTATATATAAAATCAAAAAAGAAAATTAATTTAATTTGTTTTTCATGTATTCTAGTATAATTGGATTTTTTTAAGTAAGATAAAACTTTTTCTTAGCCCGTATTAAATATATTTAAAAAAATTCAAAATTCGTAACTTTATAAAATGATAAAATATTTCCAAAATCTTTCATTAAAATTTTTTTTAAGGTTTCGTAAATTTTGAAATTTATAATTTTTACCAAATTATTTTTATACTTCCCATTTAATTTAAATACATAACTGCCCATTTTTTCATATAATTTGTAAAATATAAAATAATATTGCTTACTTTCACAACTTTATGCTAAAATTTATCAAACTTTTATAATTTCTCTAACTTTAAAGAATTAATAAAGTTTCGTAAATTGGATAAAATGATTTGGCCACTATTTTATTTTTTACATTAAAACTAGTTTATTATTTTTTTTTCGTTAAAGTTATGAAAATTTATTAGGAAACAGCCTTATAAGTAAATTTGAATTAAAAAGAATTAAATTTGTTATTTTTAAAAAATAAGAAAAAAAAGTTTAAAAAAAATAAATAACTCACCTCGTCATAACTGAAATACAAGTCTTTAATTCTATTCTTCGGTGTATGGTTCTCGCCAAATTTGCCATTACTCAAATAGGATGAGCCGTAACTTATTGCCTTTTTGGTCTAGGCCCATCATGCGATTTATTTTGCGGCCTTTCGGGGATTCGTGTAATCGCATGATTTCTAAGATGCAGGCTTGATCACGTCGAGAACCCACCATAATATTGTCAAACCCGTAGAGGAGTTTGTACATTAACCCGTTTCCGCTAATTAAATATATCAGGTAGGACTGGTTTTGGGAATCAGTGTTAACGGAATGAACAAGCATATGAGAGAAGCTAAATGAATAAAGAGTAAAATACGATTATAAAATTTCGGAATTATAGACAGAAATGTCCAATACCCGGAAAAATACCCTTATTTCCATTCATATCTTCAGGAAAGAAAGGGGGAAAAAATTAAATACTTAAAAATTGATCATTTTTAAATTTTTGTTTTTTGAACATTCTTTCTATCTTTTTAAGGATGAGGTATTTTTGCGGTGTTATCTTGCCCATGAATATTTTTGTCCGGAGTTATTTTCGGGACATTTCCGACCGTAACAAATGAGATACGATAGAAAAAAACCATCTGATTATTCCAGGGCCCTTTATCAAGAAATAGGGGAAAAGGAGGTATGAATCAATTGCGCCATAAATCGGGGTACCCCTTTAGTGAACATACATAGTCAAATTTTTATAATTGAATTCTTCTATATTTTGGCCTTCCATTGGATTAGGTGGAGGTTAGATACTGGGTTATGGTGATATCAAATAATTAGTATATCCTTGAGAAATTAATTTAACAAATTATTTTTAAGTACATTAAAAAAAGCTTCAATGATATTGAACTCATAAAAAACTATTGTTCTATTTATAGAAGCTTACGTTGTGTCGCTGCCTTGGGTAGAACTACTGTACACTAAAGACGTTGGCAGTATAACCCTTTTCATAGTCTGATAATAGGAAGCCTGACTAACCAATTTTTCTAGTTCGGTTGTATCGTTGAAAGCCAGGAGTCGTACTTTACATAAGTCATGAGACGGATGAGAGTAAGGGTTGGGTTTGGTTATCCAGTAATAATCTTGTTTCTTATCAACGTTGCCACGTGATGAAGGATTCGGTTCCGCGCTAACCATCTGGTAAGTGTAAGGGCCGGAAAAGACCTCGTTCATGGTTGTCATATTGTAGGCGCATATGGCAGATACCTTGGAGCTTTAGAAATATAAAAAATATTAAACCAGTTTTATTATAGATTTTTTTTTGAAACAAATTAATCATTAGCATAACAAAATAAGAAAAAAATATTACGTGGGATCTTCGAACAGCGCAACAAAGATAGAATTTTCTACGTCAAAATGAACATCGATTATAGAGTCAAGTGTATGTGTTTGAAAGAGGAGATCATCATCCGTTTTTATAGTGATAGGGCAGGTTATTCTGGCTTTTCTAAAAGTAATCCAAACGTTGTCATACATAAGAGTACCCCCTTTGTCATTTTTGCACACCCTACTCACTCGCGAATATACCATCTTTAGTTTATGTTTTCATGCATTTTTATTAAATAAAAACATTAATATTATTTTTTTAGAAACATTGTAAACATAATAACTTATAATATAGTTTATTTATTATATAATTTTAAATATATTGGATGAAAATGTTATCTTACGTTTTTAAAATCCTGGGCTTCTTTGGCTACTTCTTTGAAAAATGTGTAAACGAAATCGCCAATGTTGAATATCGCGATAAATTCGGGCCCTAATTATATTTCGTAAAAAATCGAAATAATATTTTTTATTTTATTTATCAAAATCATAATTTTCGAAGTTTATCAGATAATAACTACCTTTCTAAAGGATTTTAAATAAATAGTTTCAATAAATTTCAGCATCATAAAAAAATATACATTAACTAGTATAAGAAATTTTTGTAATACTAATATACGTAACATTATGTAGTGTAAAATTTTTTAAGAATCATATTAAAACAATTTCGTTTTCACGTCAATGGGAGCAAAATTTGCGTATAGAATATAACGTCCAAATTTACATTTTATACTAAACCATATTTATTTTTCCTTTTCATAGTTCTAGCGTTTATTAATGATCAAATAATTTCCTTATCCCCATTACTATCATTGCACGTTTAAAAGAAACAAATTTTATAATATTGATATAGAAATAATAACAAACTTTTCAGCCAATCTTTGTTGTAAGCGTATTGCATTGTTCTGAGAAAAGGATCAGGTCCGAGACTTCTGTAAAATACTGCATCTTTCCCAGATAAATCTAACCAAGTTCCAACATAGTAATTTGCTGTAATAGGATCTATTAGGGAAACTGAAGGAACGAAGGAAGCGAAGGGGGCTCGGCCTTTACCGTCCATCGTTTCAAGTATGCTCCTCAGGTTATTAAACTTTGAGGAAAAAAAATATATTTGGTTAATGGTAATAGTGTTGTAAAATCGCTCCATTTGAGCCGACTTTAAAAACAGCTACATGATATTAGCCAAAATTTGCCTATAAGCCACGAGATTTTAATAATAGATGTCCAACTCTTTGTTCCATCAATGAGCAAAATCATCAAGCTTGCGTAATATTTTTCTTGACAAAAGACTGAGTTAGCCGTTTTAAAAAATCGGCTCAAATGGAGCGATTATGCATCACTGAATGGTGGTGTAAATTTAAATTTTCTAATGATAAAAATTCCTACATATAGCTAATGTGAGGCCTTATTACGATGAACTAAAAACAAAAGATTTTTATTTATGAATAAAAAATTGTTTAAAATCTGCTGTAAAAAAACTAAATTGATTATTATTTCTCATTCCGACATAGATTTTTTAATCAATTGAAGGAGTAAAAAATTTATTTTATAAAACTTTCAATTAATAACACTTTTTTTAGTTATTTAAAATATATAAATAATATTTAGAATAACTTGATGCCAAGAACACGTGGGATCTAAGCTATTGGTACCGCAAACAAATAATTTGTTATTATATTGGTGCATAATTCTGATGTAATTGGCGCATTCCTCCTATAATTATATTGATTATAATAAATATAGCTTTTCCTTTTGCAGTTTCATGGTGTATTTTTTTAATATTAATTAGATACGGATAGGACACCGATGTGACTAAAAAAAACTATGAAAAATATGGTCTAAGCAAACTAGATCTAAAATTATTTAAATAATTCCTAAATGATCCTCCTATTTTAAAAAAATATGAAAACTAATCGCATATTCTATTTTATCTAAAACGTTTTTTATCTGAATTTTTTTTATCTCCTAATATTAAAATTATCGTCGAAACTAATACAATAATTAATTCCAAAAACATTTTAATAAAATATAAAGTGTATATATATACAATTTGTTTATTATAAAAATTTAATAGAACTTGTTTCGAATCTTGGTGATGGGTCATCATGCAATCCTTGTGAATCTTTGGATCTGATACCAAATTAATACTTTCGATCTCCTCCAAGGTATCAATATTTAATCGTATCAGATGATCCCTGGATTAGGGCAATGATAATAAAAACAAGAAAAATTGTACATAATAGTTTAGTAAATCAGGCTACAAATCTTCAAAACTTTGTTTTATTAATTTAGAAAGACCAGATTTTGCCTAAAATAATTAGAGAAAAAAAAATTGTGGTGCGTTTTTGAGCTATTACTCACATGATATTAAATTATTAATATGATTTAATATTTCATATTTAAAAAATACACAAATTTTATAGGACAAATTGTCTGAAATATACAGGGAAAGTAAATACAAGATAGAACATAATTCGGGCAAAATTAAGTCTTCCAATATTAAAAAAGGCGCAATAATATAATACTTTTTAAAAAAATGCGAGAAACCAGGGGCTGAATTTTCTAAACACACACGGCTTATAAAATTTAATTTGCTTTTTATTAGTTGAATTTATATGAGGAGTCGGATTAACACAGCTTAAGCAAATTGATTTAAATCAATTTTTTTGAATACAAATCACGATTTAAAATTAATTTTCTTTTTTTGCTGGTAATTTAAATTTTAATAAATATTAGTCTTTATTTTTAAATAAAAAAATTTGATTATATATTATCTTATTATATTTTGTATTTAAGTTAATTATATGCGAAATTAAACTAATTAAAAATAATTTTTAGTGGGTTAGTTAGACTTGAAATTAATTTTATAATAGAATAAACTCCTATAAAAAATCAGTTTAATTAAAATTGGTTAAATTTAAGGATTATAATTTTTATTACTTCACTTTGCCATTATTTAAATAAATATTGATATTTTGATATTAAGAAAATTAATACATATTAAAATTAGTATAAATTGGTATTATTAAATATTGATAATTACAGATAATAAGGATAACGTACTTTTTAGTCAATCGCAAATAGCTTTCTTTAACAATAATTTATTCTTAAATTTGACAAAAAGAGTTTTTTAACGTAATAAAATATATTTAGGACATAGAAAAAAAATTGTGATTTAATCAAAAAAAATGAATTTTTCATATTTTTACCGACCCTACAGTAGTGGGATATTAAATTAGTTAGGGTGTATTTTATGTTATATATATGCTAAATTTTAGTTTAGTACAGTTTACCATTTATTCCTAGAAAAAGAGAATTAATCCAATTCTATATAAAGATAATAAATTATTTTTAAAAGAAAACAAAATTAAAATATTCAATTATAGCTTCTAGCAAAGGTGTATCGAGATCGACAATATAAAAAAAATGACAAAGTTCTTAATTTCTCGTTTTAAGCGAGTATGTATATTTTTTTTAAATAAAAATATGACAATTATCAATTCATTACCATATTTTTAAAGAATTTTATACACACTCTCATCATTATAATATGATGTGATTTCGCCCAGAAATATTTATTATTAAAATAGAACTTACCAATAAAAAAGAGGAAAACAATGATATTTCGTCTATATATCATAATAAAAAACAATTTTAAAATAATAAACCTAGCTCCGACTATAACAGTATGAGTATTAGGGTCGTTAACAAGGACGCTATAGTTTCTCGTGTGCGCTGATGAGTATTTCATAAGATACGGCTGGATTTCTATTAAGTTAAATATAAAAGTATATACCTTTTTAAAATGGCCATTTTATATTATTTTGTTAATTTTCCTTCGAGTTATTGGCGGAGTTTGAAATACTCTTCAAAATAAAAAAGATCTTCAAGGATTTTTATCAAATTTTACCTAAAAATCTCAAATTTCATGATCTTCACAAATACTTTTTGTTGAAAATTTTGAGGAAAAAAATCATCTAATAATATTTTTTCTCTCTCTCAAACTCTGGTTTTGGGGCATAGCAATACACTCCAACAAAAATATGGCAGATATAAATTTTAGCTCCGATCCGATTTTAAAGCCCGAATTTTTTACCCTAGGATTTATTTTACGGTTCCAGCCCCAAATTTTAAAATGTCTGGCTTATTTTACACAAATTGTTTCAAAGGCTTGGTCTTAATTTAGCCGAATTTAAATAAAGATTTAACAAAAATAAAATTACGAAAGCCTCGGGAGTTTGATATTATGAACAAAATTTCCAGGTTTGCATACAATTTTTTGGATAAATGGGTTATTCATTTTAAAAAATTAAAACAACACTATGGCCGGTATACTCGGAAAGGGGTTTGGTGCACACTGAGGAATATCAAACCTAGCGTAAAAAAAATTCTCCTCTCTTAAATAATTGTAAGTTGTGAAAGTTTGTTAAACCATTATATTTAAATAAAATATATAAATTTATATAAAAAATAATGGTAAAGGTGAATAGAATTTTTTACACTTATTAGAAAACAATACTAATTATATTTATGTTAAAAGAAGTTTACATTAGAAAAAAATATATATTTTTTTAAATTAATTATGGAGGAGAAAAAAAACGTGAAACCACAAAGCTATTTTTTTTTATTTAAAATAATTTAACTAAATAAAATGAAATGTTATCTTTCAATTTAGATCTTTTATCTTAATAAATTCATTTCTATTATGTATTGTATATTAATAAATTAATATTGCATTCAAAATATTATAAACTGCATAATTTTATTTTATTAAATTATAGAAATCATCATATTTCTACTTTTGTGAATATACGCTAAGCAAATTTTTTATTAAAGTCATATAAAAGTAGTAAGAAAAATATAGTAATGTGCATCATATAATAGCGAAAAATATACATTGTCAAAAAAAAGTTAAGATATTATCAAAAGGTCGTATAATGTTTGAAAAAAATAATAATATTAAATATTATTGTATAACGTTTAAACAAAAATAGGATTTATTGAAAAGGTAGTGGTCTTGTAAAATATGATTTGTCAATAAATTATAAATAAATATATTATAATTGGGATCCTTTTTGATTGAGCAAAAAATAATATTATAATGACTGGTTATCGATTTGCCTTTTCTTTGAAGACTGTGATTATCACATTTGCGAAGTTTGCTTTTATTCGGTTTATTTATAGATTGATCAAAATTTCGTGATTGTTGCAAAAATTGGGTTCCAGCGGTATGCAATCAAAATATTTACAATTTTTGCAGGAGTATGAGGCCTCGGGGTAGCCGTAGAAAACGATGAAAAGACCCGTATATAGACACACGACACCTATAGCCGAAAGGATGAGTGTCACGAGCTTGCGTCTTTTATCGAAATGTCCGAAAGTCAAGTAGGGCATGAGACAAAATGACATCAAAAACCCGAAAACGAAGCCGAACACGTGGGAATAGTTGTCTATCCATGGCAAGAAGCCTAGCAATATCAAGAGGGTGTAGAGGAAAAGCATTTTGATGAGAGCCAGGGAAGGTGACTTGAGAATTTGCCAAGCTTGAAACAATTCGACCAGCAAGCACGCTAATACCCCAAATTGGGAGCCCGAAGGACCAGCGTCGGCTCGGTCGGGTAAAAATATAGCACTACCCAGGTTTCCGCCCATACCGCTGACAAAATATAGGACACCTAACCTGAGAGGACCGCATAACTTCTCCAAATCTCTCATCAGAGTGAGTTGAAAAATCACAGTGATGCATAGATGAAGGAGACCGGCATGGAGAAAAAGGGATATCCAAAGCCTGTATATCTGGTCAGGAATTTTGACGATTTTGAATACCATTTGTTGTCGGTATTGCAATACACCATGTTTTTTAGATTGAGGAGTGGGTAAAGTTGTCGAAAAGGGTAGCATGCCGCAAACATCTGCTAGACAATCGACTTGGGAACAGAGATTAGCCTCCCCGTGAAAGTGGCCTCTAACAAATGAGCAATACGATTGCGTGGTCACTATACAAACACCTCGGATACCTATGCAACATGGTTTACCGATAATGTCACAGCTCATGTGTGGCGGTAATAGATAGGATGTCTCGTCATTCTCTAAACCGTATCTACTGTTATCTTCCTTTTTAGATGTCATCACGTGTTCGTTCTTTGATTTACTTTTGCAAACGGGCCAGAGCGTTAAATCGTTGGGCCAAGGTCTCAAGTGTGTAGATTTTGGATTATCACAATAGTTTGGATCTTGACCACACACTGTTCCTACGCTGGATGAATACTTGATCCAATCAAAAAATTGAACATCCAGACAATCGGCCCTCGCACTTTGAACACACCCTGAACCATCTCTACGCACACAACATGCCGTTTTGTTTTCCGATGCATGCCTGAGCTCGATTTCCTTCCACACAACGGGATCTTTCCTCATACAAGGAGCGTATTTAGCGCCTAAATGGATCAATGAAAACGGAGTCGGGCCGACCCAAAAATTTTCAGGTTCTAAAAAACCTGCCTTTTCAAGAGATAGCGATGTTTTTAACAAAATCTTCTCGTGTTGTCTAAGACCAAAACCCCAGGGGCCTATACCATATATGATGAGGGCGGCGATGGTGACTATTATTTGAATCGTTGTTATCCAGTAAGTAAAAAAAGGCCGGTAATCTTCTAGCCTCTTGATGCTCTCCACCAAATTTGGGTCTTCCCATATTTTAGTCGCGTTGTACCCGGAATCATTGATAAGGTCCATAAGCATACCCTGACCTATGTATCGTTTATTAAGTTCGGATGATTTGCTCATGACTTTATGAATGACGTCCTTGCCGATTCTCTTCATGCCGCTGAAAGCTAAATGTTCTGGTTTGGGTTTCGAATAAGTAATTTTGTCTCCTTCCGCAATATGTCTGGGATGGTAGGGCTCGTAGTGTTTATACCGTTCTGGTGGCTCTGAAAAGGTAATGCTTCCTAAGGCCCTTTTATATATTTGTGCTTTGATATCTACGATCTTTTTAGTACTATCATTAATTGGATGTCGAGTTTGAGATAAATTTCCAATAGTTGGTGAGTAATCGAAAAATACCTCGTCACTTATGTAAGATGAATCGGCGGGTAAAGTACCCTTTTCCAGGCGCCTCATATCCAAACCATCAGCCACATCGACAGGAGTTACAATTGTAGTTGGGGTTGTTTGGTCGCTTGAAGGTTTTCTAAAATCATTTAAAGAACTAGGAGTAAAACTTCTAGTCCTACATACTAAATTGGTAGGTTCATTCCTAAAAGAGCGATATATAAACGGGTGCTTAGCGGTAGTAGAAGTGTCTATCTTCCTATCATCGCGCAATCTTTCTCTCAAGTTCTTTAGTCCATCCCATGCTATTTCGGCTACCGATTGCCGCCTACTAAGCTTTCTAATCACGTCCAACTTTTGGTTCTCTCTATAATCGAGACTACTTTTTGACAAAGTGGGCTGCTTTTCTATATTAATATTCCTTAATTTTTCGGAATATTTAATGCCATCTTCATCAGTTCTATGATCAATGATCGGATAATCGACTTGATCAAATTTATTTACGTCAATCTTGGCCGGGCATTTTAGGTGACCGCATCTCCTTGAAGCTAACCTGAGTCTACGTAGTGAAAAATCCTGGATAGGATCGCAGCTAGGTGATATTCCCAAAAAATCGCGAGTGGTTTGGCTCAGAGATCTTTTAACAATGTCCCACTTTGAAGAAATTCTGTTGTTATCTTTCATCCTGTTGTTTGAAGATTAGGCAAGTTATATCATCAAAATTTGACTATCACAAAGATAAGAGGATTATGATCAAGTTTTAATAGAAAGGATAGTTTTATTCATATAAAAGATAAAAAGGTTATATTTGGATGTATCAATAAAAATTTGTTTATTCAATTTTTTTTCAAAATTTATATTATTAGGTTTCAATTTTTATTTTCATAGTAAATTATTAATGGGTAAAAAAAAATTAAATAAGAGGTAAATATTTTATCAATAAAACTATTATAATAATAACTAATTATATTGTAATCTTTCACCTGTCCACTAATAAAACCAAAATAATAGTAAAAAAAAATCATATTTTTCATACTCTTCATTTATCTAAATAAAATAAAGGTAATTTAAAAATATTTACGTTATTTTATATCATAAAGAGAAGAGAATAAAATAAGAAAAATATTATTTACAAACAAAAAATAAAAGATATAATTATATTGATGAATAAATAAATGTAAATAGGCAGGGAGTTGTGTTTGTCTTGCTTGTCTATCTAATTTATATAAATAAATAAAAATCGAATAAAATTGCAAGGGTAAAAAAAAACATCCATTCATTCATTTTGGGATGTTCGTTACATGTTATTACATTATATTTTATATAAATTCAAATTTCAATTATCCCACTTTAAAAAAAACTACCAACTACTATTTTAGTACTCGAGTAAAATCGACTCACGGCGAAACCAAATAATTTAAAATTAACCTCTAGGACGAAGTTATAATTTTAAAAAATTTTTAGAGATCGGTGGGTACGATTAATATATATTTAAAATAACGGGTCAATTAGAGTTCCACAATGGACGAGTTTTTAGACCGCCCGCTCACAAAATATTTCATACATTGGGCAGGCAGGCGAGTTTTAAAACAATGGGCGGGTGAACTTTGAATATTTTTCGGGTGAAGAGCAGAACAATTATTTTATTAATAAAGAACCAAACCAATCATTAAAAAAAATTCTGGGTTAAATAAAATTTTAGATAAATGGGTTGGTAAATTTAAAAAAAAACATGGGCGGGCGGGAGTTTATGAAACTGGGAAAGGCGGTACAGAGCGAAGGAGAGAGATAGAGACTACCAAATTTGGTTACAATATATATTTAAAAAATGGTAATTTTCGAAAAGCCTAGTCGATAAGGGGGTCACTTGTCAATCCGGTGATTTTGAGTTAGAATCCAGCAAGGATCATGTTATTTTCCTGAAGTCAACTTGGTGGTTTCGTCCTTGGGGAAATGATATATAGTAGATCGACCACATGATTCAGTTAATATAATATTAAAAATAAGTGGGTCTTATTGAAAAATATACATTTGGCAGTGCCTCAAAAATTCTAAAATATATTCGCTCGGTAATGCCTTTAGTAGTAATCATTATCAACCGCGGGAGAGTAAATTAAATTATTTAAACAATGGGCAGGCGGGCGTTTGTCCAAAACTCTAGGCCATATAGATATCCATTTACCACTAACTACTTCCCACAAGGCAGCTCATACAGACTAACTACAAAATGCCCCAAAGCGTCAATTTTATAAAATGCGCAAACCGAGGCATTCATATTAAATTTCTTTATTAAAGGCAGAGCCGGATTTCTGAAAACCCAATCAAATTAATTATTTCCCTCTTAGCACTTAAAAACTTTCCGCCATCTTTGCTTGCGATCCAATATTTTTAATTTATTTCGGATAGAACTTCCATACCCCATTTTTAAAATAATAATTTTTTAAAAAAAATATGTTCGATGCAGGGCAGAGTTCTTTAATTTATAAAATGTTTTTTTTGCTATGCTGATGTTTTTTCTCTTTTATCCTGCATTCACAGTTAGCGCAAATCCGCGGCGAAGTAACTGTGAATGAGGGTTAGTTATTTCAATGCCGTCAATCGCCATTCATAATATAAAAGAATCAATGCATATAAAAATATAAAATTAAGAAAAAATATGTTAGAGCTAGGCTTTTTAAAAAAAAAATTTTTTTGCTAAGCTGGTCAATGTCGTCAATCGTCATTCAAATATAAAATGCATATGTATAATTGTGATTGTGACATAAAAAATTAATAACTAAATATTAAATCATTTTCGATTTTAGAAAATAAAATTATGATACTTAGGTAATAGTTTTGATTTGACCTGAAGTAAAGATTAATATTTAAAGATATAATTATATTATTTATGTAATATAAGAATTCACATAATTTCTCACATAACAGTCATGGCCTACATTTTATAATAGTATATTTTAATTTAATATGGGGATTTATATCTTATCGCATTAAAATCATAAATGTGGACATACACGTAAATTATATTTCGCATTTTAGAACGATGATGCTAATGATAGTATTATCATCCTTCAAAAATCATTTAAAGTGTAATCATTATATTGCAAATATATTATACATACTTGACTCTAATTTAAATGTCAATATTAAAATATTTATTGAAAGAGACTGCGAAAAGTTAATAAATAGTTCAAATTTATTTTAAAAATATCCTATTTTTTTAAGGATAAATATCTATATTTTATAACAATCATATTTTATAGGTTAGTTCCATGCTAAATCCAGGAGTACATAAAGGGAAACGGGCGGGGCAGTGGCCTCGGGCCGTTAATATTGGATTATTTTAGGAACCGTCTAATTTTATATCGTAAGCATAATTTTGTTAAAAATTAAAAAGCTCGATTTCGCCAATATTAAAATCAGCAAAATAAAAGCTTTTAACAATGCTACTAACTATATTAATATTACTTAATTCAGTCATTTATTACAAACTATTTGAATTTTGTGCTCTATTATATTGCATAAATATTATCAAATTCATATTCTTAAAAATGAAGAACTTAGCTCTTTACTAAAGCATAGGTAAATTGCTAGCCCTAATAATTTGTTAAAGTCTGACGAATTTTATATTCGCATCAATTTTTTTTAAAAAGAGTGACCATTCAAATTTTTAATGATTTTTTATGCATGAAAATTATGAAAAAGAGCTTTTTTGAAAGGATTTTGGCATTTTTAGGTAAAATTTGATCAAAAATTTCTATTCTTCAAAAAAAGAAAAGATTTTTTTCAAATTTTGAATATTTTAGATTTAAGTCTAATTAAATTTTCCGGAATTTCCCAAAGAACAAATTTTTTAGCAAAATTTATTGAATGAACCATGCTTTTTTAATAGGACAATCCCAAAGTCAATGAGCAATTGAGCGACTTTTATTCATAATTAAATTTAGGTTATTCGAAAAATCTTGATATGACAAACAAATTTGGTTTTGATAAATTTTCAAAGGAAACCCGTTTTACGGATTTTGATTTCATATAATTTACAAAATTTTTCCAGATTATGACATTTCCCCCGCTTTGTGTTTTAAACTGAGCTTCAAATACTCTTCAAAATAAAAAATCTTCAGAGATTAATAAATTTTTTAAAAAAATTTGAGAATACAATACACCAACGTTTTATCAAATTTTGCCTATAATTATAAGTTTTTTTTAAAAAAAATCTTTTGATCTTCTTTTAAAAAATCTTCTTTCATGATCTTCAATTCTCATAATTTTGGGCAAAAAAATATCTTCAAAGAATCATTGAAGATTTTATTTCTAATAAGATTTTTTGCTCATATTCTTGGACAAAAAATATCTTCAAAGAATCATAAATTTTTTTTATTTCTTCAAACTCTGGTTTTAAATTTCATCTCTCATTTTAAAATGACGCGAATATTGTAA
This sequence comes from Gordionus sp. m RMFG-2023, assembly GCF_954871325.1. Lineage (NCBI taxonomy): Eukaryota > Metazoa > Nematomorpha > Gordioida > Chordodea > Parachordodidae > Gordionus > Gordionus sp. m RMFG-2023. The sequence goes on along the minus strand of NC_088779.1, from coordinate 21,957,586 downwards.
AATTTAAAGAGTAACAAAAATTAAATTTATTTTATTTATGAACCCTACGGTCTAAGGCTGTTATTTCAAAAACTATTACAACTCGCTAAGCTCTAATATATTTATGAAAGAAGCTGACCAAAAAAACGACTTTGAAACAAAATATATTTTTTATAAAAGGGTTTGAAGTGTATAAATAACTTTATGGCCGCGTCATAGCTCGACTTAATTATTGTTCTTGATTCTGAATTCAATTCAGAATAGAAGCCTGGTCACCCATTTTTTTAAATTTTTTTTTATAGATTAGGACATCAGTTTATGAAATTTTTAAAATATGTTTAAAAACAGATATTTAGAAATCTTAAAGGAAGAAAGACGAGCTAGGGCACAGCCTATATTAGAGATAAAAAACCCTTTTTAAAAAACCAGTCGAGATAAATCGTGCCGGATACTTTAAAAAAAAAATTTGGTCAGACCGGGCTAGTATTTTTAAATACATTGAAATTTTGTGAAATAAATTGATACATTTTAAATTTACTAGAAACAAGGCGCAAATATATTTTTATTTGTGTATTATTTTTAACAATTAATTTTTCCATATTTTAAATAAATTGAGGCCAGGCCTGGCGGACAAATAATTTTTATTTTAGGGCGGACTTTTCGTTAGGCATGATGTAGATGACTAGCCTATATATTTAATCCGTATAAAAAAATATTATATTCATTCCTCAACGTTATTTCTGCTTGATCAAGATTTTAGCCAAAATAATATATTATTATGCAAGCCTGGAGATTTTGCTTATAGATAGCATAAAGGTTTGGTAATATTATTATTTCGGCTAAAAAAATTTATCGGGTCATTATTAAAAATTGACCCAAATCGGGCTTTTTAAAAACACTACTCAATGTTTAATAAAGAATGAATAACACTAAACACTCAAAATCAAATAGCATAATATAATTTAATTTTTAAAAAAATACAAGAAGTTTAGGTGAACTGGAAAAATTATGATTACATCTTATCATAAGGATTTTTATAAAAATATTTATATATATCTTTTTTAGTCTAGATTTGGCTAAATTGAATTAAAAAAGATAATTATAAAGTTTTCTATTAAAAATAAGATAATGATAAATGTAATATTTTTTAATTTAATTACCACATTAATTCATAATGTCTTTTTTTTGGTCTATAAATATTATTATAATGATTATTCCCATGTTAGTATTCGAGATTATCATGGCCTGGCTAGTAAAGGTTTTCGATTCGGCCTTTTTTTAACCCGGTCATTAATAATTTTTTATAAAGGAAAAAAATAATACATTTTAGCATAGGGCAGATCTCTGCTTTGTATTATCGTTCTGATAGTATGGCTAGAAATCTTTTCGATTTTCCAAATAAAAAAATTGCCACGTAATGGGGTACTAAAGATCATATGGAAGCATATAAAAAAATTATACTGGGAACCAGGACTGTGCCGATATTTCGCGTATAACCGAATCAATCCGAATATTTTTATTGTATTTGCTTATTTAATTATTAATTAATACATAATTAATTTCATATTAGATTGATAAAAGGAACCAATATTCAATTTATTTGTAATAAAAAAAATCTCTTCAATAAAAAGGATTTTAAGAATCTAGCGGCTCAAATTTCTCCAGTAAAAAAAGACGACTTTAGTCAAATAATTACCTAAGCTTGGAGATTTTGCCACAGATGGTAGAAAGATTTGAACATCTATAGGGGAAAATTTCCAGGTATTGTAATAATATTTTGGCTAAATCTTGATTTCGATATCTATTATAGGATAAAATTTCAAACCTCACATTATTAAACTAGTTTTAAAATAAATTAGATTGAACTCAAGTGTCCCTTGTCCGCTATACCCTGGTCTCTACTATTCCTTTTTTTATTCTTTGCAACCTGATTTCAAATTTATAATTTAATATCATTCACTATGTTATTCGAGTTATTCAAAGGCTTATTCTTTGATACATCACAGGATTCACTGAAAACTGTTTTACAAGTCAAATAATCAATTTAATTATTGATTTTCAATTTGCGTGCCAAAGTGGAAAATAATTATTTCTTTAAAGCTAATTATTTTACCAATCCTATCTCTATTTAACCTAGAATTGCAAAAATTAGAATAATATTTTTTTAACAAAGAGTCAAATTCGAAAATTTAACATATAAAAAATATTGTATGATACATCCCGCTGATGTGACAATTATTGTAAAAAACATTTAAACTAAATTATTTTGCGTTATTATATATATTATAATAAATTTATTCCCATAAAATACATATTTTTTTTAAAAAAATAAATGCATATCAAAGAATTGTAGATGTATCTATTGGTCGGCCAAAATTTCAACAAAAAAAATTATATCCATCCTAGCCCAGTATATATTTTTGGCATGGATTTTCATTTGTGATCATTTTTTCTAAAATTTTCATTTTGAATAGTGGTTGTATTTTATAAATTGTTTAAAAGAATAGACTGTATTTCGGATTAATTCATCCCATCTCTAGTTTTAACTTTTTTAATTGAAATATAATTTAGTAATAAAATATATAATAGCCTATCCCACAGTTTAAAAAAAATCACCCTATTTTTAATAATATTATTATCATATTATAAATTATAAAACTAATTTTTTTTAAAAAAAATATTTTGTTAAACTATTTTAAAAAAGTAAAAACTTACCTTTTTTAAAAAAAAAACTCAATTAAATATAAAAGTTTAATTGACATTTTATATTTGATGACAATAAATATCATACACTACACAACACGTGAAACTTTAAAAATTCTTCCCAAGACCTATTAACCCGTTTAAAAGAAAATTATAGATTTATTTTTACTTTTATAAAATAAAATTTCCAATTATAATTATTCAATATTTTTTTACATTAAAAATAATGAGCGAGGAGAAGGATCATATTTTCTTAATTCATAATAATTATAAATATTTTTTAAAATTTTTTATACAATAAGTATAGTATAAGAAAATAAAAATATTGCGTTTCATTATTAAAAATATTAAAGTTTTTAAACTATTAGCAATTATAAATAAAAATGATTTTATAAATTTATTAGCTGAATAAATGAAAAAGAGATGACAATTATCACACAAAAAGAATAAAATATACGAAATCGAAATGGCGTCACAAATGTAACCCATTCATAATTTTAAATGTACTCGATAAAATAAAGAGTTTACCCGACAACCTAACTTAATGTTTTTTAAACATATTATCATGAAAGTAATTCGAAACTCTATCTACCAACCCGATTGAAGAAAACCCACCACCCGTAGGTTTGGGAAAACCCACCCGTCCATAGGATATTAAATTATTATTTTTTATTTTAATGGTGGGTCAGAATAAAAAAAATATTTATTGGGTGGTATAAATAATGAAATCGACTTATAGGTCTGAAAAGAGGAGAATATGGGCACTCTTTAAAAAATATTTTATGAGCGGGATGGGATAATGTTTATTAAAAATTATATCCTTATGAAACCTGCATATTTTATAAAAAGTAAATAATAATTATAATAATTATTTATTATATTACAAATGATGATTTGACGGGTTATATTAATAATTTATATATGCAATGTAACTCGTTACTTTTAAAATGTAACGAGTAGTTTAAAAAAAACACATGCCACAAAATACTTTTTAAACATGTAATTAGCAGATGAAAACTAGTTCCTTTTCAAAAGTAACTTCTAACAATAACAACACTAATAAATATTGTATGAATATAAGAATCATGAACCAACCAAGCGGGCAGTTATAATATTTATAAAGGGTGGGCAAAATATTTCTACAACCATGGGATGGCTTAAATCGAATTATTTTCCCGGTAATTATATTTTAAAAGTTAAAATCTTTCTATGACCAAAAAAAGACGAGAGCGGTCAACTAACGGAGGCTTAATATCGAACTAATATATTTCTATTATTTAACCAGGATATTTTTTTTAAATATCAGTTCAAATTTAAATTACCTACTGTACGTACTGTTATTATATTAGATCAAATTAGATAATAAATTTATAACAGATTGATAATTCTATCCATTTTCCTTATTATTGTAATATATAATTGTAATTACTTTTATTTATATAAATATTATATTAAAATGTATCATGATCATGAACATGATTTGACTATTATATATATAAAAAAAATTGAAACTTTTTTAAAAGCAATGGGAAAAAAAAATATATATTAAATTATATCATCATCGCAAAATTTTCACCTTTTGACAAAAAAAAGAGTTTTTCCCCATTTCGTGCTCATTATATTTTGTTATAAAAAAATTTTTGTTAAAGGTTGGATGAATTGAATTAATAATACATATTAAATATATATTATATAACTATTAAATTTAAAAAATGTCTTCCATTATTTTATATAGTAGTATACAAAAAAATGGGGGGGGGGGGAATTAAGAAAATTTCAAAGATTTCTCTTATTATTTATACATATTAGCATAGTTATAATATAAAAGAAAAAAATTTAATCACCGTGAAAAATAGATTTTGTAAAATAATTCGTAATTAGATATGCGATGACAACGACAAATAAATATGCGGAATAATTGCATTGATATTTTATATTATATTAAAAATAAAATTATTAATGGGTAATCAGATACATAAAATGTATAGCTATCGCATAGTAATTTGTATTTCCTCTTCCTTTTTTTTTATAAAAAAATATATATTTGAAGGTAAAAATAAAAAATTTATTTCCCCCCCCCCTCCATTTTAAAAAATATATAATTTATTCGCAAGATAATTGACTAAAGAATATTTTTAAATTGTGAGAAAAATTGTAACAAAAAGGTACATTACCAGCGCTAATATTTTAAATTTAAAAACGCGTATAAATATAACCAATCTTAGTTTGGCTTTAAAAAATATTTTAATACCAGAAGAATTTTAAAAAATTAGCAAAATCGTATATTGTGTTGTTAAAGTAAATAGTTACTTTTGGAAAACGTATCTTAAATTATTTCTTAATTTAAATTGCATTTTCATTTAAATTTGGAAAAAAAAATTAAATTATTTAAAAATGATGATCTGTATAAATAATTTTGGATTACATTGGAAAATATAAAGAAAAGATTCTATATTGACTATGTCGTACGCTATGGACATTTTTATTTTAGATTTTCTATCCCAACAGTCCCTAAGGCTCATCTATCCCCGTACCACTTTAAAATAAAGGATAAACTATATTGACATGTGTCGCCTAGTTTTTTTAGTTACTCCTATCTTTAGTGATTCAAATGGTCAACGTTACAAATTAAATTTTTCAAAATCTTTGGGGGTGATTTAAGAATAATTCGGTGAGAATAAGTCGGAGAAAATATATTCCTTTGACAGGGCTTTAATTGGTGCATTCTGCTGAGAAATAAAAAAATTAGAATATATGGGAAATTTATAATGGGTTTCTTATGTATTCAAAACAAACGATATAATATGCCATCCTTTAATGTTGTTAAACGGCCCGATTACGATTTTAGCCTGTGAGCTAATTTAGCAGCATCACCTTGCATGTTATTTTATAACCACTAAGAACGCTTGATGATTTAATTTGACATTACAATATAATTATATAATAAATTCAATCCCATTTTATTAATTTTCAGGCTAATATGCCTTTACTTGTATTTTATAACGTTTTAACTATTGGTCATTTATGTTACGATTTTGGCAAAATTATAAACGTTCTATTTCTTACAGTTTTTAATACACTTTTTACAATTATAGTAGATTGAACATAAAATCTGAAAATATTTATTATAATGCTAACATTTTTATTCCGAATAATATAATTTTTGTATTAAGGTGCCAATTATTTTTATATACATTGCATAATAAAAATTTGAACTAAAAATTCTCCATCTACGGAGTATTATAAGTTAGTGATCTGCATCGGGACTAATTTTTCAAGCCCGGCCCGACCCGAATTTATTTAAAATAGAAATTAATTTTTATATTTACTCAAAATAAAAGACATATGTTATATGTCGTTTAGTTTCAATAAATAAAATCAAATATTTTTATTTTACATAAAAAATACAATATAAAATTGAGAAATTTAGATATATTTAAAAAAAATTCCAAGGTCCGACCCGGCCCAAATTTTTTTTAAAAATATTAGGCCCGGCCCGGGCCTAACTTTGCAGATCTCTATTATAAGTAATATTAAAAAATTTGGGTTTTTAAAGGGTTCAATCAAATATTATAACATTTTTTTTACCTCTAAAAGATAAAAAGTGTCCGACGAAAGGAATGGGATGACTAAAATCAGAATTTAGCGGGAGTAATGCCATCAATAAAAGATTAAAGTTTAGGATAGGAACCATATTCAGGATAGGTTGTCGTGTTGTGACCAAGTATATAACGAATTTAATTGGGATATTAGTTGGATAATTCAAAACGTCGGTAGTCGTTCATCTGTAAAATTAAATTCAAAATTTATAAAGGTAAAATCTAATAATATTTTTTTAAATATTATAATCTAAATGTTGCATCTAAAATAATTATTTTTTTTTCACAATTTAATTAATATATAGAAGAATATATTTATATGATACACACAAATGATTATTTATAATTAATTATACATAGGATAAAGTGCAATATTAATATTTTTTTAAATTATAATAGGAAAGTACAAAATAATTACCAGTTTGCTTAGTTGTAAAAGACCTCAACAAAATATAGATTTTAATTCCCAAACCACTTAAATCAGAGAAATTGTCTAAGAGACCGTTCTATTATATTTTTTTAATCGCAACTTTTTCCAGCACAGTAATTTAAATTGCTGCTTTTTTTAACACTGGCAGGAAAAATTATATTATTTAATATCATCTGAATATGAATGGGATAAAAAATTTCGAAACTCCTCTGTCTAAAATAAGCTAAAAATAGCTGTTCTGTCAACGATAAATGATTTTTATATATGGATATGGAAACATTTTCATTTTGCGAAATTCGGTTTACCGATTATTATTGGAATTAGAACCTTTGTTAGAAGATCGAAATAAAAAGGCAAGTGACTATAATTAGAAATATAAAAGATGTTATATTATAGTAATCTAATCTATGGGTAATTTCATAGAAACTGAGGCTTCATTCATAGCAAGCGTGAAACATCGCGGTTGGTTCAAAGATGCGTAATTTATAAAATTAATGTTATATAGTTATTATGTTCAACGTAGAATTAATTAAGCATCGGTTGAGCGACATAGCGGTATTTCGCGCTTATTATAAACAAGACCTAATTATATTCTAGTCCACATCAATTCGTCATAGATGTTTATGATGCTGAGACATAAAAGATATACCCTCATAAATGCCACTAAGTCACATGCTTCGTTATTTTAATCCTGCAGATTGTCATAGGATAAGCATACAAGGGGAAGACTACCTTAGATCTTAGGGGATTCTCTAACATACCACTAATATAGAGTTGCCAAGGGTTTACAAAAAAGAAAAAAAATATTATACTAAGTTTTTAAAAAAATTTGCTTCGCTCGCGTCCATAAAACATATGCGCTTTAAATTTTAACATTTTTTTGAATGGTATTAAAAAAAATTTAGACATAAAATTTATGATTATATTCATATATTTTTTTATGAAAAATTGAGTATAACATATGTTTTAGGGGTTATGGTTATGGTTATCCATCTATTTCGTTGTATTTGTTTTGTATTACATTTTGTTTAATATGTAAACGAGAATGTTGTATTTAGTCCATTATTTTATATTTTTAATTTAATCAAAGCTAATTCAATTATTTATTATAAATAAAATATCAAATTTATTATCATCCATCCAATAATAACTATATTTAACAAAAGATTACAAACGATTTTCATGGAAAAGCCGAGAAAAGTTCACGAGAACTCATTTTTTAAAAATAACTACGATTTTCTGAGGGCTCATCATTTACAAGGCAGATTTTTAGCGGGAGGGGAATATAAACTTAATCATTTAGAGTAATTATATATAGCAGCAGCATCGTCATTTAATTTCAAATTCTATTAAAACCATCTTATAAATGTATATTAACCATAATACACCATATCTCTATGGCCCTTTTAAGTCCAAGAAGTTGGTTTCAGAAAAAAAGTTAGTTCTAATAACACTGAATGATGGAACTCAGGTCTAAATAGCTTACTGCGCCTTCTTAATCAGTCTAGATCTTATTCATAATTTGCGCGAATTATATAAAATACTCTGTATTTTTGTATTCTCCGCCATGAATTCGCACCCAGTTTGCACGAATTCGCGGCGAAGTATACAAAATATGTATTTTTATATAAATCGCGGCGAATTAGCGTCAACTGTGAATTCAGGGTAACCTCTTGAGCCACCTTCGTTATTCAAAAAATGATATATTTTTGTTTATATGAATAATTTACGAGATTACATAGGTTTTTGAATATTTTATATAAAAACCAATAAAGTCCGAAAGGTTATGCATCATTACTCGATAATTTACCACGAGGAGTAATATAACTTCCGTTAATTTTGATAAAAATTTATCTAAAAACTAACAATATCATAAATATCTATTAATAGCCGTAAGATAGCCGTCAAAAATGACAAGCAAATCAGATATTTCTCACTATTTGATGATGAATGTATCAGAAATTTGACTATTTAATGAGGTATGAATCAGAAGCTTACCTTTATTCTGATGGCTTCCAATTTTTTTTTTATTATTTAGATAAAATATGTCAATGAAGTGTATATGTATATTTCGTATCTTCAATACAAACAAATAAACTGAACATATTTGTAAATTTACTATTACTAGGATATCAATTTTATAATGTCTCTAATCTTTTCAACTATATTAATAATAAAGGAGAAATTTCTGATAACCCTGTCATTCTTGACAGGCTGTTTGCAAATTAATATGATAGCCTTGATAATGTTTATCAAAAAATATCATACCAATATAAAGTACTCGGTTAAAAATAAAATGGCGCCGTAAACCGAATATTAATTTAGAACGCAACACACTTGAATTATTTGATATTTTAGGCAAAACTTTTCAGATCGCCAAATTAAAAAAATATCGACCTTTTAAGCTAACTGGACAAATAGAAATACTTATATCTCGAAAAACTAATGTTTCCAATTCCAATTAAGTTATATTTAAAAAAAAAATACACTTTGAAAAAAAATTAAAATTATATAAATAAAAAATTAACAAATTATTATTATCAAGCAGAGATTAAGGCTATCTCTATCATCTTTGGATATTATAAATAAGGTTAAAATAAAAAAATTTAGCATCAAACTGAGTTAGCGCCTTTTTATCAAACAAAAAAAATATGGTTGCAAAATTAAACTTCAAAAAAATGGTAGATTTTTGATATAAAAATTTATTTTATAAAAAAAAGTATATAAAATTATGGTGGTTCATGCATTCATTGTTGCAAAAGGTGAATATTTAAAATTTTTATCAAAATAATTTATTTTTTGGATATCTCAAAAAGTAATAACCACGATATAAAAAAATGTTTATTAACCTACATTAATATTTTCAAAATAAGTTTAAATATAATGTAAATAGTTTTTTTTTTGATGTAAATATAAAATCGTAATTAGTAGAACAAAAATAAACTTTGAAGTTAGAAAGAAAGAAAAAAAACTTTTAAAATTATACGAATTGTTTAATATTTTTTAATCAATAGATATACAATCTGGGATTAGGAAGAGGTGCCCTCGTATCTAACTTTACTCAAAGAAATCTAAATTTGCAGTAAATGCCAAAGACCGGTTCAGGGTCAAACTATTGGGCTTCGAGACCGTTTTTAAAAATTGGTTCTGGCCCTGCTTTTGGTCTAAAAAATGATGCATTCTTTATGTATAATAAAGGTCATATAAAAATGTTACTAGCTGTAATCATTAAAAAAATCATATCTGTTAGGGTATAATTAATTATAGACAATTTGAGCCCCGGTACGCCTCTCCCCCTCTATTCCTAACGACGCTAACCCGAGAGACCCCACACAATTTCAAATCTTTTTTACAACATTAAAACTCAAAATAGCAAAAATTATCGATTTTCCTTACCTACCCGGTGAGATAAATACACGCTACATGAGAGAATATTATTAGTATATCGATTAATAACCAGATGAGCCTTACTTACCTGAGAAAAATATTTTCTATACGGTTGAAGTGAAATCCATTGTTAAAAACTAAATATATATCAAAGAACCCGTCTTTATGTAACTATAAATATTTACAAACTGAAACTCATTAAAACTTATATACTCACTTTTTTTATTGTATTTTATAACCTTTGCATTTTTCGAATAAGTTATTTTCTCACTGAAACGAAACTGAACTTGAAAGCAGAAAATCTTAGTCTTTAAAATAATTTTGTCAACAAATAATATTATTCAAATGATGATTTAGATAGAACTATTTTTTTGTCAAAAGTTATGCAAATATTTTTGAAGAAATTACAAAATAATATTAAACATTTAATTATAGAATGATTGTGGAGTGATACTCAATTTTTCTAGAGTAAAACTATCAAACATGTCTAAAAGTAAATTGATATATATTAAAAAGCGAATGCACATGCCCTGTCCTTCGTAAAATACGAATTTACCGAATGCCAACTCCTTGTGAGAACTTATAATATAGGAACAAATCAAGGACCTCGTGACTTCGGGAACAAGAAATAAAATTGAAAAACTTTAAAAAAATTAAAAATAGGACCCAGAAACAAATTCTTTTATAAACCTCGTTTAAACCTAATAAGCAACTCTAGCAGTAGTGGTTGGAGGGGGGCAGGGAGACTTAATCCCTTGAAAACTATGGAGAGCTTCTCTCCTGCAAAATTTTTTGCTATTTTTATTGTGTAATTTTAAATATATTTTCATCCGTTTTTTGCTAATTTTGAATAGAATTTTCTTTGTTCTTGCTGTTTTTTTTAAAAAAAATGTGCCCACCATTTTAAAGTTGAAAAAGCTAGCGACACAACTGAACTCTAGTAAAGAAAATATTCCATAATCATTTTTTGTTAAGGTAATAAATTGTCAATTGAAGGCTTTTTAAAAATAAATAAATATATATTCAAGTATTAAATTACTGGTTTAAAAAAAATAAATTTATAAAACAATATCCGTTTAGTTGAATATAAGCTAATTTTATTCACAAAAAAAGTATATTTTATTATAAAATAATGCCTTTATGTATCAAGAAATAGATAGATATTGATATGCGTAATTTATCCTTTAAAATTAAAAATGAATAATTCATCAGGAAAGAAAATACAACTTATTTTGTATGTTTAATTTATAAAAAAGAGGAAAACTGAGTTAAAATCTAGAAGTGTGGGCTCCGGATAATTTGTGAATTTGAATATTAAATAAAATATTGATTAAAAATTAATTATAAATTTTTAAAAACGCTACCTTTATATAATTAATATTATTTCACTTTAATGAATCTTGAGTATTTTTGATATTCTTCTAAATTTGAATAATTCTCTTCTCTTAATGTTATTTTTAAAATATGTAAAATAAAGAATACACGTAATTTTTGATCGTTAACATGAAAAGCAGACGACATTAATATAAGCAAAATGTGAAATGAAATAAAATTTTTCTTAATTATTATAAAATAAATGCTTAAAGGTATATTAATATATACAGATACTGGTAAACTATATACTTATTTATAACAATGTTATGGCATAAAATGCGGGTTACAATAATATTTCGCAAACAAAAGGTAAATTATTCACACTCATATAAAACAATATCAAATAATTTTATATCTTAAGACCTCTCTATGGTTAAAGTATAATAGAGCAGTTTTTTTTTCTATCAAATAGTTGTTAATTTCTTTCTTAAATATAGTATCGAGTAAACTTTAAAATATAAAAGCAAAGGAAGGAAGAATACGAAGTTTCATATTTTTATGGTTCACAAAAATAAAAGCTACAAAATGTGTATAAATAAAGATAATAAGCCCAATAATTTTTTCTAAATCAATAACTTATGAGAATTTAATAAAGTTTTCTAAAAAAAAATTTTAAACATATCGTTTTCAATGCAGAATTCAATTTTTTTCGCCCGACCCTGATTTTTTTTATCATTTTCAAACCCAACCCGGTTTTTAAAGGTATTTTTGACCCTGCTCAGATATTAATTATTTTTTTAATTTTTCCAGCCCGGTTTATATAAAAACTGTTATTTTTAATGCCTCCGATAAAATTTATTTTACGGCCTGCTACATTTATATTATCCGGTCCGGTTAGATCCCGAACAATTTTTTTTATTTGTCCCAAAAAGCGGTAAATAAATTTAAAATATTAGTCCGCTGACCCAGTCCGAACCGAAATTCTTTATAAAAATCTAAGTTTGTAAGATCTCCAATATAAATCTATATTACTTTTACATAATAAATAGTCCTTTTTTTAATGATTTTTTTCGACAATTTATCATTGCTAATTGAAAATTGTAATAAATTAATCAAAACAAATGATATATCTTCTAATAATTATTTCAATTATGGTTGTCAAGAATATACCATCAATTTTAAAATATTATGTTTTTATATATATATTTAAAAAAAATACATTATCGTAAAAAAAAAAATTAACACACCTGTCTTAAATTTTAATAAAATTTAGTCCTACCTTTATTTTTTAATGGGGTTGATTGATTTAAATACATAAAAAATTTTGTATCTAATAGTGAAACTTTTAAAATATTTTTTTTTTCACAAAAAAATTTAATATACATTTCTACGACGCTCTAAGATTTATTAAATTCATTGTCAAACTCATTAATCAAATACGAAATATTTTTTATTTATCTAATAAATTTAAATATAATTATTTTGATTTTTATAAAAAATAAATTAAAATTATATCAATTAAAATCATATAATATAATAAATATTTTAAAAAAATAAATCCGGGCCGGGCTTAAGAATAAAGAAGCCGGTCTTGAAATAGTTTTTATTAAATCTGCATATTCGAAAGATATGCTCCCCCATTCCTCCCCTGTTTATTTGTATCAAGCCATTGCTCCATGTAGTGAAGGTCAACGGTCCGGTCCTATCGGTCTTAGACCGGGATCGGACCGGACCGATCTTTTTCTTGAGGACAGTGGTCCGGACCGGTCTTTTTATTTTTTACGGTCCAGACCGCGGTCCGGACCGGTCTTTTATTATTGTTTAAGTTTGCCTTACTATACAATTAATATAATTTTTTTGTATATTTTATTTTATGATATTTTTCTAGAGGAGTCATTTTAGATTTTGTTAATTTTTATTTTACAATATGAAAACCATAAGTTTGTCCAAGAAACATTTTACTTATAGTCCCAATAAAAACATAGAGTATGTGTTCATTGCAGTACCAAATTTAATGTATCGTCAGCACCTAGTAACAAAATAATTGTTTATAATTTTTTAAGCAATAAATTAATCAAAATAAGCAATAATATTATTAAAATATTTTAGTTATTATCTAGTTCTATTTTTTTAAAGAAACTGTCTGTATAATTTATTGTAAAAATAGGTACCTTAAGCAGACATCTTATAAAACATAAAATATATACTTCTAATGATGAAAATGAAAATATCTCAAAAAACACAATCTACTCTTAATTTTTATATGCCCTCTACAAGCACAAAATCATTTTTTACAATACCATTGGATATATTTTATTGTTTATATAATACTCTTATATTTAATAAAATGATAAAACAAATCAAATTAGGTTAAAAAAATATGTTTTTTAAACAAATAAAAAGACCGGTCCAGGACAGGTCTTTTTATTTAGGATCACGGTCTGGATCGATCTTTTTCTTAAGGACCGTGGTCCGGTCCCAGGGTATAGGTCCAGTCCGGACCAAAGACCGGACCGTGACCTTCACTAGCTCCAAGGCTTTGATCTCAAATTAGAGGTCAAGAATTTTAAATTCCAATTTTCTGAAAGAAGTCCGTACTCGTCCTGGTCCAAAAATACCCAGTATATATATAATATTTATCCAATCCTATATCTCCAAGGTTATCATTTATAAAATTGTAAAATGGTCCACAAATGTATCTGAATGATTGTGACAAATTTATAAAATATTTCAAAAGAATTGGACTAATTATAAAAAATAATAAAGTAGTAGCAAACTATATATTTATATATTAGAGTTATTAAAAGTTACTTTAGAAAATAACTAGTCATAGTTATATTAGTTATGGGTAGGTAACTAGTTACTTTAACAACACCAAGGATTATAGTCAAAATCTTTGGTTTAAAATATTGGTTGGTATGGTAATACTTTCTATCTAGGTTTCTTTAAAAGTACTATTTTGAGTTTCATTAAGATTAATTTCCTCTAACTGAAAGTGCTATGCGCTGCATACATCATAAGAAAGCAGAAACACCCCAGCGCATTCTAGGCCCAATTGAGTCAGTGACAATAGGGCTCTTTGATAACTAATATATAAATGGATACATCCTATAAAATTTTAATTGCGCAATTGATTCGTACCTTCAGTTATCGAGGACCTTGGAACACTCTAGTACTCTAAAAAAGGGGCTTATAAAAAGTAAAATTGTATATAAAAAAAATTCAAATACGTCTGTTTTTTAGACGAAAGGTTTAGATCAAATTTATTATAAGAATGAATGTAATTTTATGTTTTCTGATTTTCCATTTCCTTGGCGACGGTAAAAATAAAAAATTTGGTAAAATGAATGGGGAGGATTTTATAAATGATAGATATTATTCAGAAGGGAAAAATTAAGCCAAAAATATTTTGAGGAAAAATCATATTTTGATTAGGAAAAATCATAGATGGAGAAAAAAAGGACAAAAGTTTTTTTTGTGTCAATTATAAAATGCCAAACAAAACTTCGACTCGAAAGTGAATTCATATTAATTTTAAAATTAAATATATATAATAATATTGCACAGAATTTGATGTCCTATTCCAGCTCTAAGTTCTCTATTTCAACGTTATCATTTTTAATAATGATGACAGATGCCGCTGCGACATTTTATTTACAAGTACAAAATAAAATTTTATCATTTTACAATGCAATATATAAAATAAATAAATATAATTTAAGGTTTGGTTCCCGTTACGCCCATAGATTGCCTGAGCTATTTTAAAATTATTTTTAGATTTTATATAATATTGCGTGGGGGTGGGGGGTAAAAATGTTAAAATGGGCAGGCGGAAGGGATAAAAATATTTTCTAAACAATGGTTAGAATTTGAAATATTTTCTGAATAGAATAAGAAAGAGCAGAACTATTAAAAGAGCCAAGCTAAAAATGACTTTTGTTGGAGAGGGGGGGGGCTAAGCCACATTTTAAAATAAATTGGCGAGCAATTTTTTAAAATAATAGGTGGGTAAGTTGACCTCCACCTTTTAACTAAGAGTTTTAAGATTATTTAAAACCAGAGACACGCGGGGTCATATTTTTAGGCCTGACCCGAATTTTTAAAGCATAACATTTCCCAGTCCTTTCTAAAACCCTGCCGATTATTTGGAGGGAGGGGGCGGGACCTGCTAGTTTCTGATTAAATCTAAATTAAATCAATTCACACATTATAAAGTGGAGAGGGAGGGTGCTCTGGCCAAAATTTGAAAAGGATATCAATGTTTTTTAATCAAAAAAAATATAAGTCTAATTTTTAAAATTTATAAATTATACCCGTTTGGGTTGTTGTAGAAATTGAATAATGATTGGACGAATAATTTTGATCAAAAAGGGATGATTTAATATTTTTCTGATAAAAAGATAATAATTTTCATGTATTTTTTAAAAAAAAACATTACAATATTATGTGAACAAGAGACAAGATTAAAAATGTAAAAATAAAATTAAAAAATAATATAAAACATTGTTTATTATTTATATTTATAAAAAATTTTTTATTTATATTATACATATTTATTTATTTTTAGTAAAAAAAATTCCCCCTGAATTTTAAATTATGAACAAAAGATGGGAGACGACGGGCTATAGTAATTTACTATTACTATTTAATATATATTTTTATGTTATAAATTGAATAGTAAAAAAAAAATGTGGGCAAAATATAATTAATGTCTTATCCTACGGACAATTCGGTACATCATAATATTTAAAATTATATAAAAAATTATTATTTTATATTCTGACCATAACCCCAGCTCTAAACAATAATTTTAAGCCATCTTAAAAATAAATTTTTAAAAAATGCAAACCACATGGTTGGGTCTAAAAACTATTATTTTTTTTTAATAAACCCATCTTGGCCAAATTATATACCATTAGTTTGCAAAATGTTGAAAATGGATAGTTTAATATCCATTTTGGGGCTCATTTTTCGATTTTCCCTTTTGAATAATATACAACAAAATACAGTCAATATTTTAAAAAAACATGAAAAAAAATCCGGGCTGATTGAGAATATAAATTTTTATTATCCAGTTATCTTTTTCAGAGGCGTGGAGTTACTATTCTGGGTGCTCAATCAAACCCTTTTGAAGAATGGATCAGCCATTAACCCTATTTTTCAAATTAGCCTTCAACTTCACCACATTTAAAAAAATGATTCTTAGATATATTAATTTTTTAATTTGGCGATTTATAATATAATCATTTAGACCGAAATAAAAAAAAACGGCTATTATGATTTAGTACACATTTAGAACCGAAAATAGTTTTCTAGTTCTTATGCTGAATATACTAATCTAAACAGCAACAAATTTAAAAAAATAAGATGAACCAGTACAAAACCTTAAGACTCTTCATGTGCCTTTGATGATAGATGATAATCATGATTTCTTTCACCAACATTGTAATAAAATATAATTAAAACAAAACGGTAAAAAATCAAAAGATATTAAAGCAAACGCAGTATAAGTTTATACAGAGGAGATTAGGGCATAACTATATTTCTACTCGACAGAATTTTAGAAATGATTAGTACGGCTTCTACTTATAGATTTTCGTTTATTTAATTTTTAAATTATTTATGTTACTAGAATTTTCGCTCAATCTTGTTTTATGAAATTTTAATTCTATATTTATTAAACAAACTGGAAAAAAAATCCTCTAGGAAGATCATAGAATCATAAGATTCAAAAATATTTTGAATCGGAAAAAGTGAAGCCTAAAAGTATTCAGACCAAATTAGTTTTTGATAATTTAAAATTTGATATTCACTATTCAATCTAAGACTTGCCGTTTTTTATCTCGCTTATAACTGGTTTTTGTTTATGGCTACAGGCTACTGATCGATGAAATAGTAAGTACTAATCATGTATTACATATTGTTCATTGCTTCTATAATTTTCTTTCTAGCATGATGCCATTTATAGCGATTTTTTTGATTTTGCCAAAAATGTTGTTCTTTAAACTGACTATCAAACGTGTTGAAGCAGTAAAAAAGTATGAAACTATTGACTACTCATAATTTTTTTAAAAAAAATCTTTTTCGAGACAATTCCTCCAGATGCTTGGCTAACCTTACGCAGACGTGATACCATTGTTAGTTTTTGGTTCATAATAGATTACTTTTTTAATGGCTGGCTAAATTGATCAAAGAATTAGTAAGGCTATTAGCGCGCCATATATACAGTATTTTATATATTCTATTTTAGCATGATATCTATTTTGGCAATACCCTAACTCTAACCCTAACCCAAACGGATTAAATTAATATACAATTATGATCTAAACATTAATAAAATTTACTGAATAAATGCTATCATTCACATTTTAATCTTAAGATAGGCCAAAATTTTATTACTAATAATTTTTTCTTTTACATTGGTATACTGGTTAAAGTCAAAAACTAATAAAGCACAAAACATTGCATATTTTAGAATTAGGGCTTGTTCAGCCAACTTTAACGGATATTATATTTAGACCATCGAAAAATCAATAAATTGTAACCCCCCTTCCCCCATCGATCCTGACTACGCCACTGGCTATGTAATATAAAGGGATAATGTTTATATTAATTAATGAGGAGAAATGCTAATTTTATTAAACACCAACTCATCGAAATCTAAAAGATAATTCGCGAAGTAGCGCGAAACTGCCAATAAATTTATTTAGGTTTTTGCAAACTACGCCGTTGAGGTTAAGGCCTGACACCAATCTCAGGAACTGCATTAGCGGTTAGCTTAGACCTTTGCAACAAAGATTAGGGTTAATTTTTATATTAATTGATGATAAATATTAATCTAATAGAAACCAACCCCACTACATTGGGTTTTAAGCATATTTTTATTAAAATTGAGGTTGGCCAGTGTCTTTTTATTCGGGATGTTTTCTATTTCTTCAGGACATTTATGTCCATGATTCGACTTTAATAATATGAAATACAACTTAAAATGTGATGCAATGTTTATTTTCCTTAACTGCAATTAATCAATGAATGAAGTGTTTTAAAAATTTGAAAAAAAATAGAGTTCAATAAATTTTTGCATAAAATTTCAACTATTATGGCAGGATTTGTAAAATATTTTTATATAATTATAATACAATTAAAATAAATGCGACTAATTAAGCGTTTTCGAAATAAAAATAAACCAGTTTGCTATTTTTTTAATGTTTATAAATTGATCAATTTGTGAGATACCTTTTGAAATGCATTGCTCAATTAGGTCGGACTATAAAAATACTTTTTTTTAGATTTAATAATCTGAAATATACGTTTCTTTTATTATTATAAAATAAAACCATATTTTTCTAAATTCATTTTTAAAAATGATATTTAAAAATATATTTTGTTTGTATATATTTTTAATCTATTTTTTTACATTATAAACCTAACTTAAACCTATTTATGTAAAAGTTTTCTGTAGCAAATAATCACTATTACAATCTTAGGGGGCTCAAAAATTACCTATTTTTTAGCTATCTTTTATTCTTTTAATTGTGGTATAAAAAAAGATTTCAAATTTTGAGGGGCCTCTTCAAATTTTTTAGGGGGGTCGAGCTCCTGTGCCCCCCTCCCAGTGACGCTACTGCAAATAATATTTTAAACAAATGATGTGCCGTTTAACGTGTAAGTTACTTTTACTTTTTTATAACATTGAAACTGTTACTATATAAAAAGATTGCGCAAATGGGTTTAGTTTTATTATTTCACAAATTTCAAAATTCGAATAAATTATTGCACAGAATATTTTATTATTATTATAAGATTATGATTTATCTAATAGAGGTAATAGCAAAATTTTTAGGCCAGGCCTGGTTGGAATTTAAACTTTGCCCACTGGCCAAGTATTTACCCTACCTGGCCCGATTGCCAATGCTAAGATTGTCTCGATTTTTTAAACACAAGGCTTAATCCGAAATATATTTAGTTAAACACCAAAATAAAAACCATTTATAATATTTTGGGGAGTAGTTAAATTAAAAATACTACATACTTTATGGATTATCATTTCTATCAAGTCCCAGAATTCATAATTCAGCCAAATAATTTTCTTTGCCCGGTCCGGCCCAAAAATTTTGTCTCGAATGCTGGATATTCCTCTATTGACTATTTTATAAAAAATATATTGATAGTTTCTCTTTTTTTAAAACAATTTTTTTATTAATTGGCAGACTGACCATAAGACCAAGTGGGCATTTTACCTAACAGCCCCAAAGAAAATTTCGAGGCCGATCAGAAAAAAATAATATTATTTCTATTTTTTATCATATAAGTTATGACTTTTCTCTTATCATATTCATATTATTTTTTTGTTTAACATTTAGGCTATTTTACGGGGTATTTTTTTCAAAAAATCTGTGTCCCTTTAAATGAAAGTCAAGTTTTAATTGATTTATATTTTATGTATGCATTAATTTATTATTTAAATATAATTCAGATTTAAAATAATAAATATAAAATATCCATGTAACAATATGTATTTGAGATAATAACAAATCCTACAAAGGATCAGACCACAATGAAACACTCACCTATTTTAAACTTGAAAATTTAAATCATGGGAATTTCCTTGAGATGTAACAAATCATTCAAAAAATGATAAAATACTTAGACATATTTAAAAAAAGGCCATTTTTAGAAGGAAAAGTAGAAAAAGCTGAAACCCTGATAAATCAAAATCCAAGGTAAAATGTTCTTTAATAAGTTTATAATTCCTCCTACGTCAAAATAATCACTTTTTCAATAGCTGTCATTTTTTAAGAAAATAAAAACGATATATAACTAAATCTTGCAATGAAAAAATTTGAAAATTGTAAAAATTCTATTCGCAGTTCTATTGGATTCCCTTTTCTGTTAACCTATACAGTCAGACATTCCTTTAACGTTTATGAAATGTAAAAATCCTTTAAATTAATGAAAAAAAGTAACGTTACTTTAAGTTAAACAAATAAATATAATGGTTATAGAACCTTTTCGTTATATTTTTAAAATGATAGATATGTTTAACCTACCGCTATTACAATTTTCTGTCCACCCCTACACACAACTGCTTACATTAATCTATTTTTTGCCAACATAATAGTAAATTATGAAAGAACTACATAGATAATTTGTTATAAAATCTCACTTTTTAAAAATATATTTTGATTAATTTATTTAATTGATTTATATATATTCAACCTAATTAAAACAATAATAAAATTAAAATAATCAAAATATAGTAATAGTAATAAAAAATATAAAATAACGAGTATAATGCTCCTAAAGTAACTATTGAAAGTACTATGCTACAGTTTCCTTTTTGAGTAATTCTAAAAAATAGATAGCTAATTGGTATTTTTCGGAGTGGCTATGGCCAAAATACGCTATGTTTATTAGAGGTCTGCAATGGGCGAGTTTTTAGCCACGTTGTTTTGAAATTTTAAAACCCGACCGCCCATCTTTTTTAATTTACCCGCCCACCCACCAGCCCATTTATTTATAAATTTTGTAACCCGATGCTCCTTTAAATATTAAAAAATTAATGGCTGGTTTGGCTCTTTATTTATTTTAATTAAACATATATAATATGCAATATTATGAAATAAAACTATTATTTTTAATAAATTGCCTCTAATATAAGTATATAATTTAAAAAAAAATACAGTAATTATTTTTAAATTTAACTAATTTTCAAAAATCCTTAATATTAGACCATACTATATTTAAAGGGTCACTTTTTATTTAAAACATTTTTTATAAAATATAATACCTATTACCCCATCCTGTTCTCCCGTGTTGAAAGGGAAATGCTTTTGGAAAAGTGGGGTGGGCAAAGATGTTCATTGTTAAGTAAAAACTTTGTCAGATATCTCTAAAATGCAAATTAAAAATTAATTTATTATATATAAATTTAGTGCGGGACCTTTTCGAAAAAAGGAAACGCCATTGGCTACCTTTTTCTAGAGGTAACGAGTAACGATAACGCGTTTCTTTTTTTGAGTAATGATAACGCAAAACGTTATGCATTACTTAAAATTTTTTCTTAAAAAATATGGGAAACACATATTTTATTGTATTATAAAATTACTTTATATTTATTTTTAAAATTTTATAAATAATTTTAGTCGAGTTCTTAAGTTAGATCGACCACCAAATTCCTTCATTTTTATTTTAAATTTTCATTGTTAAATTTTCAGTCAAGATAATCTAATTATTTGAGCCAATTAAGATATGTTAATTTATACTCTTATTCTTTAATATAATAATTTCATTTTATAAAGAATGTCAATTGTACATTTTTCATTAGATGAAGATGATTTAACCTCCTTTGGTCCCAATATGAAACATTTTTTACACCAATAATAAAATAAAGGGTACTGGGCAGTCTCAAAACTGTGTAGCCATTTTTAAGGAAAAAGTGTAGTGATCTGCATCGGGTCTAATTTTTCAAGCCCGGCCCGGCCCGAAATTGTTTTTATAAAGTTTTTGCCGGCCCGGCCCGAATTTATTTAAATATAGAAATTAATTTTTATAATAACTCAAAATAAACGATATGTGTTATTTGGCGTCTACTTCCTATAAATTAAATCACATATTTTTCTTACTTAAAAAATTCAACATAAAATTGATAAATATAGATATATTTTAAAAAATTTCTAAGGCCCGACCCGGCCCGAATTTCCATAAAAATATTAGGGCCGGGCGGGTTCGGGCTGGGTACGGGCCGGGCTTACTTTCGCAAACCTCTAGACTAGATATCTGATTAAACCGGTTATAAGAAGAAGGAACTCTTTTTATAACTCTGTGAAATTAATAGTCTTATTAAGGAGATTGGCTAATTTGAAGAATGTGATAAATCCGAATTTCAGAGATGTTCAGATAATGACAAGTCGTTCATAGATATACTGTATGGTAACGATAAGTTTTATTAAAATTATGATATGTACATCCCATCCTTTGCTCTAGTTGAATGTGTATTTAACACAGCGAAAGATGGTTGAGTACTCTCTTGTTTATCTGATCAAAATTTTGAATATCAATTGATATTAAAATAAATAACAAATTATTATAGAATATTTTATCTTAAAATATATTATCTTTGTATAATTTTATTTACATTAAATATATCGGGGAAATAATTATTATAAAAATATCTCATCTTATAAAATATTATTTTTGTATAATTTTATTTATATATATAGGAAATTTTTGTATATAATATTTTATTATTCAAGTAACAAGTAATGCTCTACTTTCTAAATAGCCAGTAACGCGCGTTCCTTTTCCCATAAGGTAACGAGTAACGGTAACACATTCCTATTATTAACGAGCAATGAGTTCCCTTTTTGAAGTAACGTTTACAGCAATATAAATAAATATTTTTTTCTGCCGACATTTTATTTTTTGTAGAACTGATCATTGCATTTCAAATTTTAATAAAGAGTTAATATGCGATTATTAAAAAAAAATACAATATTTTATACATTAGCTCATTAATTTTTTTAGATTTAATAAGTAGTTAGTTATTTAAGTGGCAATGCTAGTAAAAACAAATATAGCTATAGCACGCTATTTATTTTTCTCTGATAAGAAAGCTTTTTGGTGGAAAATAGTTGTTGCAATTATCTCGATTGGTAACTATAACCGTTAAAAAAAGTAACGCGTTACTATTTGTTACCTTTTGCATTCAACATTTAATTAATCGTTTACCTCGTTCTGATATTTGGCAATATGATGATTATTTATATCTATAATTATATTTTATGTTTAAAGGTGATAAAATTTGCAGATCTTAAAACTCTAATTTTTTTCTATTATTTGATAATGGTCTGCATAATGTAAGTAATTTTTTTGAAATTTCAAATATTTTGGGATCGGGTTTTTTTCGCCATTTTCTGTTTTTTTTTTTTACCTCGGTCCCATTTTCCGATTGTCAAAATCTTAAGGTATAACTGAAGTGGCAGGGTGATAAATACTCTTTCATTCAAATTACCATTTGTGTACTTATTATTAATTATGGCTTAATTTCAATTTAATTTTAAAAACATTTTTCGAAGCAGTATATAATTATGTTCATATTTGGAAATGGAATTGATAACGGCATTATTTGTTTTTGACAATATTTTTATTAAAAGTTAAATAAAACATTTAATGTTCCATATCTTTTTCATTCAAATTATCATATGGATACCTTTTAATTATTAATTATCAATTTTTGCTTAATTTCAATTTTATTATAAAAATATTTTTCAAAACAGTATATAATTATGTTTAGATTTGGAAATGGTAACGGCATTATTTGTTTTAACAATATTTTTATTATTCTAAAAGTTTTATAAAAACATTTAATGTTTGTTCCATATATTAAAAGTCAATAAATTGGAATAAATAGTGTGAATGAATTTGTGCATTTTTAAATAATTATATTTTTATACAAAAACGCCCATAAGTATTTTATGCATAATATTCTTAATTTTATAACATAACAAGGCAAGACTTTGCATACCATGCCGCTATCACTTTATTCCTTTGCAAAAATACAAATCATAATTGTACATTATAATGGTAAATCACTTAATGACCTAAAAAACATTTTAAAAAACGCTTTATCATTACATATCGTAGACGGAGTTAACCAATACAATGATAAATATTATTAATAATTTCTTATATTCTTATCTACAAAAAAAAATTGCCGCCTTTTCTTAATGAGAAAATTTTTTTTTTTTATCTTGCCAGAATTGTCTTTGCTTAGCGCGTAAATAATATTTTAAAATGATTTGTAATTTGTATAAATTTGTAACAGGGGAGGGGGCTAAGATTAGGATATATTTGGAAAATGAAAATCCATAAGGATTTTTGTGTTAGCCATGATAACCCCACAAATGCTTTATCGACAACGACTTTCTCATTCAATTTGATCAAAGGTTATTAAATAATGATTATAAAAATTCGTGTAATTATAATTTATGTAAGATAAGGAAACTCATTTAACGGAAAATTACAATATGTCAGAGACCTACAAGCCTTATTTTATTAAGACATGGAACCAGGCTGGGTTATTTTTTTTACAAAACCGGGTGGAGTAACATTTTAAACGATAGAGCGACTATTACCGCCAAAATAAATGGACTAGTCATATGGTAGGGCTATGAAACCGAAGCGCAAGTTTTATTAAAAGACAGTGATGTATATATAAAAAGAATGGCCAATCAATAAACCAAACCAATCAGCCCACTAACTGATTATGGCAAACATTGGTTGGATGTAAGGGGGAAGGGATTATTCAAAATGTAAAAATTCGGGGTTTAGTTGGACCCTCAAAATGATCAAAAATAAAAAAATACGTGCTGAAAAAAAATTTCAAAAAAATCCAGACCGTGAATTAGAAATTTTTTTAAAACTCGGGCCTAAATTTTTAACCTATGCAGGTCTGCTATAATATATTTTTCCTAAACTGTTATACTATAAATAATACAATATTTTAAGTAAATTATTCATTTAAAATGACAGTTTCTCTGTATCTGCATTGTGTTGCATAGACAAACTTAGAAATAGTAAAAGTGATCATATATATTTAAGCCGGAAACGTTCTCGGGAATTTCAGGCATATTCATGGGAATAAAATTTAAAATTTATATCAAAACGGAAATATTTAATTAAATTCTAATATTTTAATATCAATAGAAATTTGACATTCCTTAAAAATCTTTTGAA
Organism: Gordionus sp. m RMFG-2023; assembly: GCF_954871325.1. Classification (NCBI taxonomy): domain Eukaryota; kingdom Metazoa; phylum Nematomorpha; class Gordioida; order Chordodea; family Parachordodidae; genus Gordionus; species Gordionus sp. m RMFG-2023. Next base: position 21,932,437 of record NC_088779.1, on the reverse strand, counting down.
CTTATTTTATTAATATCCATATAAAGATTAACTGAATCTTTTAAATATATCGCAAAATTACATATATTTAATCAGCAATTTTTTTATTTATAAGTTAAAGCATGCGCATAACCAATGGGGGGATAGGGAGAAACACCCCCCCCCCCCCCACTATCGCAAATTTGCCTATTCTCTTAAATATTTAAGCTAATAAAAATTTCCTCCTTCACAATCCCCACCCCCTCTCCTCCAAAATGTATATACAATATATCAATAATTAGTTAAAGTTAATAACTTTTTATAATAACGAAACGACTATAAATCAAAATTTTTAGAAAATAAGCATTTTAATCTTTATAAAAAGTGAAAACCCAAAATTATTGATATAAAAATCTAATATAGCCAAAGTCCTGGAAAAAGTGGGCATAAAGATCTCCAATAACATTTATGGAAAAAAAATTCACCTACCCCCTCCCTTACAGCAAAATATTGGACGCGCATTTGAGTTAACAATTTAAGAAACATACATTTTAAGAATCTCGCTTTAAATGGATCTGTTTAAAATAAAAATGTGAGAATATTTAATATGCTATCTCGCTAAATGGATCTGTTTAAAATAAAAAAATGAGAATATTTAATATGCTAAGATTATGAGACTAAGAAAATTTGCAATATTACAATAATTTAATTTATACATTTTAGGCTGAAATAAATATTTCAGGATTTTAATTTTTATTTAAAGGAGACATTTTTACAAAGTTTCCCAAAATGTCTCATGATTCCCTATATTTGGAAGGAATTATATAGTTAATATTTTCCTACTAGTTATATAAGGGAAGACGTGAGAAGGTTTACCATGGGAAAATTTGTAAGTTTCCTTATATACCAAATTCCACGGAACCCATAAGCCATATGGGTTGCCAGGTCAAAGTTTTCAAATTGTGTGAGAAATTCTTCAAATTGCTGGGTAATTTTTTTTACTGACCGGAAGCAATAGTAATTGTTTATTCTTTTGACATTTTTTAGAATCTGTAATATTATATTTTCTTCTTAAAGTTTTGATTTAATCTTTTTTGGTAATACCTTCGTTTTATTTATTATAGAAAAAAAGATAAAATAAGATATATAAATTTGTTCTTTAAAGCGACATTATAAATCAGCAATTTTGGAGAGATGTCTTGTCTTCTATAAAAAATATGATACTTATATTAAATTGGCAATTGAACTAGTTTAAAAGATAGTAATAAAATTTATTCGAATATAAAATCATATATGGTAATGCCTCCTCCCCCTAAATGATGGGAAAATGTCCTACTCGTGTATCGTATTATTGGTTAAACATATTTATCCTTATATCTTTTTAATTAAAAACTAACTTTATTACTTTTTTTTCAAAAATAAATAATTAAAGTGATAAATTAAAATTATTGATTGATTAACTTTAAAAAGGTCAAGATTCAAACCATTAGAGTTATTTTAAATAACTTTATTTTTACTTAAATAAAAACTGTTAAAAAAATAATATATTTTAATCCCCTAGAAGTATAAGTTAAGTTTGTGTTGGTGAATATCAAATTATACATTTACATTTATTATATTAATTTTAATACTACATATTAATATTATATCTTTTTAAAAAATATAAAACAATATTCAGTCATAATAAAAAAAAAGTTTGTTAATGGGTTTTTACGTGGGCAACAACCTACGTTTTTTTAAATGAATATTTATAAATTAAGCTTTAGAAAATGCATCATCACAAGCGCAAGCTCGCAAGACAAAATCCTAATTTATATTTAATTTTTTTAAAAAAAATAAATATAATATCAATTCAAACCTGCATGATTTGAATATGTAAAAGAATCCTTTTAAGTTTAAATGAGTAGTTTAAAAAAGAATTTCGGTTTTTGGTTCTAATATATCTAGAATCTTTCTTCAGAAAGAAAGGAAGGAAGAAAAAAAGAATGTGGTTCCGGTTTCTTAGGTTCGACCAGGTTTCAGGTTCTAGTTTTAAACTTGGTTGAAGCCATTGGCGTAAACTAGGGGAGTGGAGTTGATTTTTACTGCCCCCATGGAAAATATGATTGAGCTAAAATTTTGTTCACAATACTTTTATATAATATATCTAGAATCTAAACGATCATTTAATTTATTTTAAATTGATATAACCCACCCCAACTCCTTAATTTTATATATCTATAAAATCAAATAAGAAATTTCTTTTTACTATTTAAAAAAGTGCGTGAAAGAAAAATCCTGATTCGTATGGTATTGAGGTTTGACCTTTTCTATTTCCAGGTGTAAAAACGCACGTAGTATACTATTATTACTTTTCCAAAATAGCTCAACCTTAGCGCCAGAGGGTAAAAATGATCTTTTATAATCGTTTCCAATTTTAGAGTAATTTGATATCACATTTTCCAAAGAAGCTACAATTCTATTTGACTACACCGCTACTAAATGGTAAAAATTATCAAAACTTAAGCAAGATATATCGGATCTCATATTATAAAATGTTGATTTTTTTAAAAAAATACTAGTAATTTTTTTTAAGTTTTAAGGCACTAAATAATAACGCAAACTAAGAACTTTTATTTATATTCTCCGTAATAGCATTAAATAATGCCAATTTTAGCAATTTTTTTCGCATTTACAAATAATATCTTGCCCCTTTAAATCATCTATCAAACAAATTAAAGCAAAAAAAGAGCTAATTAAGCATTACTTAATAGTCGTTTGATATAAGTTTCAGAATTAGTATTTCAAAAAGCTAAGCTCACTTCACATGCATAACATCAGTGTTTATAACTCGGTTTCTTTTTAGTTGTTCGCAAAACTGATTAAAGAATTAATAAGCACGTCGAGCACGAAATATTGGCGCAAACCGTGGTATGATATTTATTTTTAAATAATTAAAATTATAACTTTTATGTTAATTATGTAAATATTTTCTGATTTTTATGCATAAAAAAATCTTTCATGATCGAAATCACATAAAATTAATTATTGATCTTTTTAAAAAAAACGAAAGCCTTGTTTCAACCCAAACCTACAGCTACTAATTTTTAAAGTAATTGCGATCAAAATGTTTTAAAAACATAACCCCCCCCCCCCCCCTACCTGAATTCTTGGTTAAGGCTCTGCTAGTCAGGCAATTTAATTATTTTATATTTGCCCCTCCAGTATGATGACAATTTTGGCAATATATTTTTCTTATGATAATAACTCCTTTTCTTATATTAACTAAGAGACGGATTAAAATAATATAGAATTAAGTACTAAACATTGATAAAAATTCAGAATAATATTTTTAATCATGTGAGCCTGGCCAAAATTATGTAGCGAATAAAATATTACTTTATATATCCTACCATATAAATTAAAGTACTCATATGCACTGTATGGCATAGATGTTACAATAAGAGCATTCAATTGTTCAGCTAAATTTATCGGAGATGATATAAAGATGTTACAAATTTCAAAAAACAAAATGAAAATAACCACTGGAAGATCTTAAATATAATATATTCATACATTTTCATATGTGAAATCCTGTCGAAGCACGGGCAAATAAGGGTTTAGGGATGAAGCCTTCAATAATTTATCTTAAACTCTGCCCCTCTTAGATTCTGGCTATGCCACTGATAATATAATATATTTATCCAGATTATAATATTTGATTGAGATCATTATTAAGTCATGTCATGTATATCGCATTCTTATGGAAAAATATTGCAGCTTTAAGGTAAAGTTAATCGAGTAAATTAAAATAATAAAATATTTAATTAATTAGCATAAAAGTTATAATTTAATTATTTAAAAAAATTAATATCATGATAATATTATAAATTATAATATACATCACATTCATAAATAAGAATTGTGTCAGGCACATGGCTCATTTAAAAGTTAATTAGTAGTAAGATTTATGAAGTTTTTAATATGGCAGACAAATATTCTAGGAATTTATAAAGCACATTTAAAAATAATTTTTATAAAACCTAGATAAAAAAAATATAAAACATTAAAATTAAAAAATAATATAATATATTATAATTGAGTTCCAAAAATGGAACCATAATTAATTTAAAAATTTCGATTTGGATCTTATGTTTTAGATATGAAAATTCTTTAGGATCATTTGTGAAGTTCATTATCTTTAAGCTTAAAGTTTTCAGATTTGAAAGTTATCGGTAAAAATTATCTAAGGTAGATATCTACTTTATAAAATTTTTATTGGGAGTTATCAAGTAATTGTTAATTTTTCATTTTTTTAAAATTTTATTAGATTCTTCTTGTAATCCGTTTGGTATTGATATTTGCTGAGAAAGATGATATGCAGGTAAAATTCTAAATGGGAGATATTTCCTAAGTCCAAGGGATTGTAGTTTTCGGTCTTCATGCATCTTCTGTAGGCAAATTAGTTGGCTCGAGCAAGTTGGGAATGCAAGAGGCTGTGAGACGAATGATTTTATCAAATTTATAGTGGCATTTAGTTGATCTACTTTGGTCTGGCTATATAAACAAGCCTTCTTACCTTGGATGCAAGCAGATTACATTTCATGCAAGGATGTACTTAAAGGTATTTCGATCAATATATGGGAGAAGGCAAAATTTTTATGGATTTAATGTTTATAAAAAATCCGGTTTGGAGGACCTCCTTCGGCTATCATATGGTTTAAAAAAATGGTAAAGAATTTCTTTGTTACATAGTTTATTTGGTATTTATGGATAGTTGGAGTTTTATTGTTATTGTATTGATAATTATTGTATAAGGAAAGTGATTTATTATGTTAAATATATTGTTTGGACATAAGGTAGAAATCCACATGATAAATATATCAAGCTTTAAACTCTGGCTCATCACCATAAAGGATATCGGTAAAAGCCTTTAACGAATTTGACTGGCAAAATACGTGAATTGGTTTGCTAAGAGCTGCACCTAATGCACAAATATGAATTTGCTCGACCAAAATATTTATATATTTAGAGCCGAATCGAGTATCTCATGATACTCACTTACCCATATATTTGGATTAATTTTATGGATCTTGAAAAAATCCAAATGATTTTTATCATAATATCGAGGGTTCATAATTATTTCTCTTGCCATTCTCAGACTTAAAAAATTATAATGTATTTGTATTTTTAATAACATAACAGCTCGGTAAAAGAAATTATCATCAGACTCAATTTCCTGTGAATATAATATTCTATGATTGATGATTGCATCGTTTGCATTATTATCTTTTGATATTTTTTTTTAACGTTGTTGGTTGTGGCTCACTCAATTTATTTTATTCTCTTGATCATAGCTGGATCCTTCTTAATCAATTTAAAATTAATGTCGACTTTATAAATGCCATTATTTATTTTAGTGATGAGTCTTTCTTGAGTAAATAAAAAGATTGATGATAACCCAATATCAAATAAAATTTTTATAAAACACAACTATTTTAACTAAAAAGTAACTAAATAAAATTTATTGATACCAAATAAAATGGCCAAATAATAAACATCTTTGATGTTAAATTAGGATTATTAAAATGATAGTGCCCTGAATTCTGGTGCAAATATTCAGAGTCGGAACATAGCATTGGGTTAAATTAAACATATTAATATTTTTAAAAAACAGTTCTCATAACTAACTTACCAGTCTAAATTTTGTAAAAAAAAGAGCTGCATTTCAATTCAAAATATCCACTACTATTTGATTTCATCATTTCTGAAAAATAATTTAATCCCCTGGTATTTATCTTATAAGTAGGGCTACTCCGATCTACGATAATTTGACTCCGAAATTTATCCTAAACGTCTCCGATACCTAATTTGCATAGATTCTTTTGTCATTCTTTTTATATAATATAAGATAATGGAATAATAAAAATCTGTACATAAATTTTTTTAAGGGTTTTAATGAGAATATTCCTAAAACAAAAAAGGTGTCTTAGTTCAAAATATATATAGACTGGTCTAAACAGCAATAAGTTTAAAAAAATAAAATGAACCACAGGACACTGCCTTAAGACTTTTTTATGTGGTGTGTGGTGATAGGACCTTTTAGCGTTGTTAAAAGACTCGTTTTGAATTTTAGCCAGAAAAATATTTCCTAAGCCACGAGATTTTGATAATATATGTCTAGACCTTTGTTCCACTATGAGCAGAATCTTAAGATTAGACTAACGTAATATTTTTCTGGATAAAATATTGAGTTAGCCGTTTTTAAAAATCGGCTCAAAACGAGCCGTTTAACAAAACTAGGTCCTTTAATAAGCATAATTTCATTTCGTCAAAATAGTAATAAAATACAATCCTTAAGGCAAATAATTCTATCAAATTTTGAAATCTGGATATTTTACATAAAAGCGATAAATAAAAATATGTAAGGTACATATTTTAATAAAATTCGAGATATGCGTCTACAGTTTTTCAGCGGCAATGTTATTTTTTAAAAAAACTGGCTGACGACAGCGGATCACATTTTACGCCATCATAAAAATCTCCAGCGGCTTATTAAACATATTAATTTACAGGAAAAAAACTTTTTAAAATAAAATTTATCAGGCTATTTCCAGGCATGATATTTTATCCAAGCTAATTTTTAATTTATTTCCCGGACAAAGGATGATAATTTGTCGAATTAATCTTTATGAATCATAAATATTTTTACAAAAGGTTGATCCTAAACTCTCTCAGACGTCATTTAATATTCTATTTTTAGATTTGAAGAACTTAATAAAGATTTCCTAGAGTTTGAAATAAACCCAGCTAGTAAAAATACGCTAGCTGTACTAAGAAAATATTTACTCAATGATCCCTCAAATGACATTTATAGCTATTGCTTATGTGAATCCAATGGTAATCGGCGAAGTGCCCTGACAAAAAGACACTGGACATAAATTACCCTTGGAAAAAAGGACATTGGATGAAAATACCCATGAATAAAAAGAGAGCAGACAAAAATACCCAAATTTAAATAATTTTTTTAAATGTTAAGAAAAATTTCTATACTAGGATGTATGACTCTCTGCAAATTAAAATTTAGGCCGGGTGGAATTTACCTTTTTTGCCTGCCAGCCAAATATTTCCCGGGCTTGGCCCTTTCCAATTTTTTTTGCTAAGGTTGTTCAGTCCAGTTAATCCGAAATATATGTGGCACTAAAAACAATAAAATAAACAACCATTTAAAGAGTGGTTAAATTAAAAACACTATACACTCTATGGATTATCATTTCTATCAAATATCAAAATTCATTAATATAGAATTGATATTTAAAGCTAAATAAAAAAAAATAGTGAATAATGAAAGGATTGAAACAAAAATGTAATAACATAATTTATGGTTAACTTAATTTATCTTCATTATAATATAAAATAATAAATTATAAAGTAAAATATATTAATTAACATTATAAAAAAATTACAGTAAATAATATTATTTATATACAACATCCTTCCACTTAAATTAGACCCACCATTCTGCAAACAACCAACTTTCCTTTCGATTTCTGCTTTAATGATCTTGTATCTCCACCAAATCTAGTCTTCTTAATCTTTTATGTCTTCTAAGTTCTAAACACGGCTGTCCTGTCTCGTATTCTTAGTTTCTAAAGACTATTTATATCCGATTACCGTTTTATTACCTTTGATAACAGCTTGAAATTCTTGAATCTTATCTTCGGTTGCTTGTCAACTCTAGGTAAACGATTAGCTCTTTATCTCCATAGGCTATTGAAGAATCAGATTAACGCTTGCTTTTCAACGATTCACGATGCTAGTAACGATTATCGATTGATAGTAGTTTTTCTTTGCAACCTTTGTTTCTTCTAAAGTTCGTCTTAAATTTTCTTGATAAATTATTATAGTCTTTTGCTTGTTTCTAACGTTCTCTTGTAATTGAATGGTTCTTCTTTGCATTTAATTCTTGTAACCGTATCGTATCGATCTTTTAAACTTCCTGGTGTTCTACGACAGTTTGCCCTTGCTGAGATATCGATTTTATTGTATCATTATATTACTTAATTTTTATCTAAATGTCTAAGATAATCGCATTTAATCTACCTAAAATGATCTATTGAATTGCCTAAATTCTCTCTTAATTCCTAAGAAAGATGAAGACAATAGAATATTTAAGGAAAAACATAATATCTATTTATTTTCTTCTACTCTACACAGCTCACATGGTTGTTAAAAAAAACTACAGAAATATATATATCTCTTTTCGCACATATGTTGTTTAAAAATCAATGAAATCTAATCATTACAGTTTTCGCACCCACGTTGTTGAATAACTACTGAACTCTAATCATTAGGGTTTTCATATTCATATTTCTTCAAACAATGAAATCTCATTATAGTTTTTCGCACACATGTTGTTGAAAAGCAACTGACATATATATTTCCAACGCATTTTTCTTTCTGCTATTATTAGAATAATGTTGCATAAGTGATCTCAAATCCTATTAATGATCAAAAATTATCCGATTATTAAATTAGTTCGATTGCGGCATGAATTTTCTAATGATGAAAGCCGTTTCTCTTCCTGTAGATTTAGTTAATCAACAACCAAATATTTTACTAAATATTATCAACTTAAATAAAAGTTAAACATAAATCTTTAATATGAATTTAAACATCAACTATTTTCTAACAATAATTGCATATCTTAGTCTCTAATCTTATTCTCCGGATCTTTTAAATTTTAGTATCTAACCAAACTATTTGTATTCGTTTCAGTCTTTAATCTTAATCTTCGCCTTTTTAAATTATCTTATATTTTTACAAATAAATTTATTTAATACATTCGGCTAATCAAACCCAAGAGATAAATTATATGAGCCGAGCTAAATAGCCACGAGACCGTGAAGCCCAAGCAGGACTCCAATGCACTTCGTAAATCTCTTGTGAAATATGATGCTTTCACCAGGCAACCCCAGCTCATGTATGACAAACGCTACGAACAACGTTTCGTGGACGCTTTGATAACTATAGTGACAAACGCTTCTATGAACGCGACGATATACGGTACGACAACTGCCGTGACAAGCAATGAACGTCATGAAAACTACCGCGATAACCGTTTTGATCAAAGCTACGATAATCGTCGGGATGACCGCAACCGTTTCACAATTGTTACGACAACCACTAGGATGATCGATACAACAATCGCGGGTACAACTTCCATGACAACCGCTACGACTATCGTTGTGACCATTGTCTAAGCCTTGATCAATACAATGATTGCCATAGAGAAGATAACCGAACCAACTATCTACGTGGCGGTCAGGATAGGCATAACTCTCAAAATAGTAATGGTTTTCCAAAATAATGGCCGAGGTCCAACCATTACATACAATTATACCAATAACAGATCTTAAGATTACAAAGATCGTGATTGTCAATCGAACACCAACTATACTATGAATATTGAAGAAATTGATGATGAAGACGTCACAAACGCCGACGTTAAAGATAACAATCTGCAGAATCTGGAGGTGTACAATCTGGTGACACTATATATGATGCGTACAGTCACGGTGAGCATCAACAACATACCTATGTTGATGCAAGTAGACACCGGTACTAGGTATACGATACTTTCGAAGCATACAGACAAGACTGTAGGCATAGCCACGATGCGTAAGACGGATAGTAAACTGACAGGGAATGACGGCTGCGCCATCAAGATTATAGGTCTGGCCATCGTGAATGTTAATTTGAAGATAACTTACAAACGCTGGAGGGCATAGTGGTGGATAGTGATAAGATCCCCCTGCTAGGGCATATGTACCTCCACACCTTCAATAACATACTATAATGTTCTTTGTTGGTAAAGTAGATGATGATGTCGAGGAAGTGATTTCGATTATAAAAAAAACCTCGAATCTACACGCTCCTACAAACTCAAGATAATCAGACAAGTGAAAACTCACTTGAAGCTCGATGCCGTGCCTAAGATCATACCCTCAAGGTTCCGTATGCCAAGATTGATGCAACGACTCGGGAATTTGGCGACTGGCTGAAGGACAACCTAAATCTTGCTCGACAGGAATATAGATGCCCGATACCACGCACAAGCGATCCGATTGGGAAGTTAGCCATGAACGTTTATGGTGTTACCACTCATGATATCCAAGGAAAACAAAAGCAGGATTTCTTTGGAGGGTGGAATGTTAAATACTTCGATTTAAAATTTTATTTTATATCTTTCGGCGAGATTTTATTTTTAGTTTATATTAACGTTTTATTTTATCGTTGCAATTTATATTTGTTTCTTAACTTTAAAATCAATTTATTTTATCGTTTTATGTTTTTGCTAAAATTGACAATTTATATATTTTGTTATTTTATAAAGTTAAATTCAATTTTAAACGAATATTTTTCATAATTGATTATTTTTTGTGATTTATTTATTTTTAAAAAGATAAAAAAGGAACATTTTTTTGTTAAAAAGGTAGTAGTAATGAATTCTTGATTTATAATAAAAACTTATTTGGCAATTTAATGAATAAACTATCATCGACGACAATGATTACACTATTTACATAAATATTTATGAACACTACTAAATCCCTCACTTTTCTTGGATTTTAGATTTGATGCGGGTATAGATTCTAGGTTAAAACCAACGGCGTAAACAAGGTGGGGAGAAGTGTAATTATAAATTGATTTTGTTAATTTGCTTTTAAGCTACAATTTATTGTAATAGACAAAATAGAAAAACATATAAATATATTTTATTATATTAAATAAATCACTCATATATTATTTCGAATTCATTTCAATATCATATACTGTAATGAAGTAATCCTATTCCAAGTTCAATCAAAATAGAATTTGGTTTCATTCTTAATGCATATAAAAGGAATTTTGCCTCAAGCCCAATCAGCAATCAAAAAATGAAAGCCTTTTTGAAATTCAATCTATTTTATAATAGTCTTGGTCCAATTTAAGGAGCCAATTAAATATTTTGCCCTGCCCGGTATAATAAATTTTACGAAAAAACCAAACCCGTCCGGGTAAAATTTTACAAAAAGTTGATCCCAGCATATTAAATTTTTTTATACGCGTTTTCTGTCGATCATTTTTAATATCTATATTTAATTTTTTTTTCCTCTCAATTAAGCTCTTATATGTTATATCTCTTCTCTATGGCTATCTATTTCTTTCTACAACAATTATTTTATACATTTAGGTTCTTATCTCCTTATCTATTTCTTTCTACAACAAACGTTTTATACATCGATTGCGTTTTATATCTGTATTGTGTATTTGGATCATATAAATAACTTGTATTGTAATTTATTCTCAAATAGTATTAATATAAGCTAGAAATTCAAAAAAAGATAAAACAAAACTAATGCGGGCTGGCCCATTAAAACTTTACGAAAGATAAGAGATTTGCGAGGCCCTGAATGATTTTCATATAATTTGTCCGACATGATTGTTTTATTAATGAATTGCCCGGTCCGTTATATTTTTAAAAAGGCCCAACCTGAGGATTTTTAGACATGCCGGGCTTTTGGCAGATCCCTAGCATAAGAACTTTCAAAATCCTTTTTTTCGAATAAATTTGGAACGTAAGTAGTTTCTTAAATTTAGCTATTTGGCTGTAAAAAAAATTGTTAGCCTAAATTATTAAAAGGATGACTATTTATAGTTAAACCCCCTAACCCTGCCTACACACAGATCGAATTCATAGCGAAGTATATAAAAATAGACCATATTTTGCATAATCAGTTAAGTTAACTAAACTTAATTTTTTTGTTTGGGTTCGTCAGAATTAAGCATAAAAATATAGATAAGTTAAATGAGCTCGCTCCTGCTACAAAAGACCCAAGTCGATTAAAAATTCGAACAATGGGTAAGAAGGCACCTTAAATATAATTTATTTTTTATTTTTAAAAAAGCAATTAACCATAAATTAAACTTGCATAATGGAGCGATGATTTAAAAAAATTTATCCACGATAATATTCGATATAAAATGATAAAAAAATTTATATTAAAAAAAATTAAATATGGCAATAATATAATATTTAAATATATATATCAAATAAAGCATATTTTTATAAATTATTTATAAAAATTACAGAATGGAATAATTTGAAAAATAAATAGCTAGGCAATATTAGGCCAATACCAGGGGGGATATACTCATACAAATAAAGGATTTAAAATTGTCGAATATACAAAAAATAATAATTATAAAAATGATTATTTCTTAGTATAAGTGTGAATATTTTGTTCATAACGTCAATTCAACAAATTAATGAGATCGGTAAAGAAAAAAAAAGTTAGAAATTATTATCTATAAAAAAATATATAATACGATGATTTTTTTGGTATAAAAGTAGAAGAGTTAGCATCCACGTAAGCCATTTTCGTTAGTTGTAAATATGCAATTTTTTTTACTATATTATATAAAAAGACACTTTTAAAAACATTTTAGGCTTAAGATTCATTTTCCAACATTTAAAAAAAATGTTATGATTTTAAATAGGTTCGACATAATTGCCAGGAAACAATCCTCTTTTGCCATCTAATAAACCTTCCCACCATCCATCTTCGTTTTTCTTGACGACGTATATCGTTTCGTTTTCTTTGAATGACAACTCGTCCTCTTTCTCCATTTGATAATCATATAGAGCGATTACTTCAAAAAAATTGATAAAGCAAATTTTATTAAAATTATTAATTGAGAACCTCTCATCCAAAATTATAATTAAAATTATAGATTCACATGTGAACATTGTCAATATAGACTCTACAAAAATTAATCCCAATTTAATTTTTAAGTGAAAAATCCAGTGAATTGAATGAATATTGAATATCGATTATATGCATCGTTTATATGAGAGAAAACAGATTAAAGGTAACACATATAATAATAGGTCTAAGCTCCCTACACTCTATTTTTTTTTTATTCCCCACCCTCACGTATATATGGAAAAGACATAATAACTGGTTATAATTGATTATAAAATAGTAATATTTTTCTTGATATTTATTCATTTTTGGATGGGTATAAAAATGTATGTAGAGGTTGGTTGAACTGATAATTAAAAACTAGGAAAATGTTTTGTAGTATCAACCAACCCCATTAATATGGGACAAGTAACGCTGGCATTTCCATTAAGAAAATGCCCGCCAACCTAATCCTAATATCGCATATAGTTAAAATCAAGTTTATTAAAATAATAATAGTAAATTTTAAATAATTAATCGATGAAAATATATATTTACTCAAGCTTTAAATTAAACAATATTGTTTACCCTTTTGGATGTAGCTGTCTGGAGCTGGAACAGAGGCTCTCTTATCGTATACGTCGAAATTAATATTCTGAGGGGTTTGATTAGTTACATTGTTGGCATGAAGTAAATTTCTCGTGTTGTTTAGAACGTAAGGGTTAGTTTGTCCCATGTTTGGAGAAAAAAAATTCTTATCTTAATGTTTGAAGGTTATAGAAAAAATAAAAGTTATATAATATACATTCAATAAGTCCTTCAAAAATATGTCTCTGATCCGACCAAACAGGGAGAAACATTCCCTTGGAAAATAGGTGTCAAGGCCAATATTTTTGCAAATTCAGATCTCAGCAACCAAAGTAATTATTTTGTCTTACCGAAGACTTTTATAAAAAAAAACTTAATTTCCTCGAGCACTTATAAATTCCTACAATCGTTTTTTCACACTTTAATTTCTATTATAATCAACCAAGACTAATCACGGCAATCGTAAATAGGCTTTGCAAGATATTTAAAATCCACAATGTCTTTCAATTAAAAAAAGATAAAAAATAACTTACCATAATGATTTGAATTACAGGGTAAGGGCTGGTACAAATCACAGCTTCCAATATCTCTAGTCTTATTTTCAATGTATTCGTTGTTATGGTAAGTGTTCGTGTATCTCCTTCTTAAGCTGTCCCCCCTTTTGGTAAAAAGTGGTATAAAAAGTTTTTATATGCCAAAAAAAGAAGTAAGGCGGAAATTAAATAAATAATGTTAACTCAGCAAAATTATCTCTAGAGACCGGCGTAAGCGATTGAAGGAAATGTTAACACGAATAACATTATAACCATTGTGCATAAAGACCTTAAATGTGGCGTAAATAAAGTTCTTGGTTTGACATATTTTGCCCAAAAACCTAATCTTTACCCCAAAATTATAAAAATCACACTCTAGTATATTTTACTTCTGGCAAATATATAAATCCTCATAATTTAAAAAATATCAAATTCACATATTTTTCATTCATTCATTTACTAAAAATTCTATTGTATTAAGGAAAATTGAGAAACCATACGAAAAACTACTTAGAAATGTAAGTCCAATAGAGGCAGCCTAAAATACAAAAACTTCATTAAGTATATCTGCTAAAAAAAAATAACATGCTAGACAACTTTAGGAAGTTATTTAATAATATTATAAGTTCTAGTGGTGTCCCGGGGTCTATTTATATCAAGATTTTAGCCAACAAAATATTATGGCCTCAAGATATGGCAAATATAGATCCAAACCTTTCTACCTTCTATGAGCAAAATTCCCAAGTTTTGCATAATATTAGTTTGGCTAAAATCTTAATCCTGTATTGCATACTGTGTATCTCAATCCACATACCACAAATTATATAATAAATATTTTATAAATAAATTTTAAATCAATTGCATGGTGTGTATTTGAAGCCACAATCCATATTTTCGATTCGAATGTTAATATGGCCCACGTGATCTATTATATATTTTAAATTTCGCATTTTATTAAACCCTATTTTTAAAAATGGCTATTTTTTTATAAAATTTTTCTTCTCAATTTTCTACACATCGTAAAAGGATAAATAATATATTTGACAAATTTCAAAACATTAAAATTAGATAAATAAAAGGTAAAAATTAATGTTTATGAAATTATTTTATATATATTTATTATTTTTGATAATTATATTTTGTAATAATCATACGTTGCTTTAAAGACACATTATGCAAATAAGGTAATTTATTTGAGTTTTATATTTTTAGAATTATGAATTGTAGTACCATACCTAATGATAGTGAAGATTCAAATTTAAGTGAATCGTCTGATGAGGAGTTTCTGTCAACCCAAAATAATGAGTTTAGGTATATTTAAAATGTATGCTCTTATATAATCTATAAATATATAGATTTCAATGAGACAGATGATTCGGAAGAAAAAGAAAATATCAATAATGAAAAAGGAATCGTGAGAAAAATGATTTGGAAAAATTGCTCTAATTTACCGTTAGTTATTCCAAAGTGGAAAGGAGAAAACCCAACGGTTGATAAAGTAAAAAAACCAATGGATTATTATAATACATATCTCACTGATTTATTACCTCTAATTGTTTACGAATCAAATTTATATGCAATTCAATGCAATTCCAACAAACCTTTGAATTTATCGATAGATGAATTAGAAAAATTTATAGGAATTATTTTTTACATGTCAATTATTAAACTTCCCAGAGCACGTCTCTACTGGGCCACCAATACAAGACAGGCCAAGGTGGCTGATGTCATGACCCTAAATCGCTGGGAACAAATCAAATCATTCATTCATATAAATGATAATGACAAATTTATTCCAATTGGAAGTGAGGGCCATGACCCACTTCATAAAATTAGACCCTTGATAACTATAACCAATAATATACTAAAATCTTTATCGATAGGGGAAAATATTTGCGTAGATGAGCAAATAATTCCATACAAAGGGATGAGCAGATTGAAAGCAATATAACCCCCAAAAGCCCAAAAAATGGGGCTATAAAGTCTTTCTACTATGCGGAGATGATGGTCTTCTCCATAATTTTGAAGTATACTCTGGGAAAATACTACCAGCGGAAGGATTGCCTGATGTTGGAGCAAGTGGCAATGCTGTGCTACGTTTAATTTGTTATATACCGCAGCAAATTAATTATAAATTATTTTTTGATAACTGGTTTTGTTCACCAAATTTGCAAGTCGTACTCGCTCAAAGAGGGATATTTTGCGCGGCCACGGTCAGAGGTAATCGACTACCAAATATCAACTTCCCAACAGATAAGGAGTTGAAAAAAAGGGCGAGGATTTTTTGTTTCAAAAAAAAACAATAATAAACGGAGTTGAGTTAAATTCAGTGAAGTGGCACGACAATCGTGCTGTGACCTTATTGAGCACTTTTGTAGGTGCACATCCTCTTATCGATTGCGAAAGATATGATAGAAAAAAAAGGATAAAATAATGATAAAATGTCCAAACATTGTTAAAGTTTATAATAAATCAATGGGAGGTGTAGATCTTATGGATTCTTTACTTTCATTATATAGAATTCATACCAAATCAAGAAAATGGTACCATCGAATTTTATTTCATGTATTCGACATGTTACTTATAAATTCTTGGTTGCTATACAAACGGGATTATAATAGTATATCAATAGCAGGCAAGGATCGATTAAGTTTGTACAATTTCAAAATTTCGGTGGCGGAAGTCCTTTGCAAATATGGCAAATGCACTTCAAACAATATTCCAAAACGAAAATCAGTTCAAACTGGTTATCGGGAAAAATGTAAAAAAGGACCAGCCCAATCTTTACCAAATAAAGAGGTTAGGAAAGACCTCACAGCTCACTGGCCCAAATATAATGATAAAAAGGGTAGATGTAAAATGCCAGGATGCATATTTATTACAAAAGTATCTTGCAAAAAATGTGGTGTATATTTATGTTTTACGCCCACAAATAATTGTTTTATAGATTTTCATGAAAATTAAAATGTTCAAACATTTAATATTTGTTGTATTTATATAAAATTATATATATTTATAGTTTAGAGTATAATAAAAATTATTGTGGAAAAATTGAAATTTGTATCCTTAATTGCATAATGTGTATTTTAATCCACATACCGTTCATCTTCTAAGAAATTTAGAATTTTTTTAAAAAAAGTGAGCCATGAGATTATCAATAGTATCGAGAGAAATAAAAAATCTAGTTTGCCAAAAAAAAATTATTTTAAAATAGTACATGCAATACAGGGTTAATCGTGCCATTTTTTAAAAATCGACCCAATTCGAACAGTTTAACAACACCAGAAGATCAGGTAATCCCACACATCATAAACAAATATTTACAAATGAATAAGAATTCAGATTGCGTAAATATATTAGGAGTCAGTAAGTTATTCATGAGATTATTTGCTAAAAAAAGTAATTAAATTATCAAATTATTTAGTATTTGAATTGATTATTATTATTAGAGTTACCAAATTAATACTAATATTTGAATCAGGGTTGGCATGTCGGTCAATTGACCGGTCAAATTCGGTCAATTGACGGAGTATTTGACTGGTCAAATACGGTCAAATACTCTAAAATATTAATGGCGAATAAATATTTTGATATAATTAACTAGTATGCATTAAAAGCATGTTTATCAATCTTATTATTTTTTTATTAAAATATATATATGTAATTTTTCTAAATATTTTAATATTTTTAGTTATTTTTTTGCCTAATCATTGCCGTTTCTCGCCTTCTTTATTTTTTTCAATTCATTTTTCTTAAAAAAAATAAAAATACCCGATTTATTATAATCATAATATAATTTTTTCATTCTTAATAAATTTAAATTTTATTTAATATTTAGCCGAGTATAAATTATATTAATTCTCATTTGTTTTACTTACACTTGCTATATTTGGTTTTTAAAATTAATTTTCATTTTAATTGTTCTGGTCAGATTTACGGAATATTATTCAATTCTGGTAAAAAGTTTATTATATTATATTTATAATATTAAGAAATTATTGGAATAATTGGTCAATAATTATAAAATAGTTAAGATTGATTAACTTTACAATAATCAAAATCAATTTTTGTTAAATTTTAATATATTAGGGATTATGGTCAAACCAAAGCATCATGTTTGGAAACATTTTCAAGAAGTACGCGATGGTAAATCAGTTAAAGCGGTGTGCAAGTTTTGCAAGATGTCCTATATCACCCACGTTGATAGAATGGTCAAACATTTATTAAGCAGCTGTACTATGTGCCCTGTTATAATTAACCCTGTATTGCATGTACTATGTTAGAATAATTTTTTTTTGGCAAACTAGATTTTTTATTTCTCTAGATACTATTGATAATCTCATGGCTCACTTTTTTAAAAAAAATTCTAAATTTCTTAGAAGATGAACGGTATGTGGATTTAAATACACATTATGCAATTAAGGATACAAATTTCAATTATTTCCACAATAATTTTTATTGTACTTTAAACTATAAATATATAAAATTTTATTTAAATATAACAAATATTAAAGGTTTAAACATTTTAATTTTCATGAAAATCTATAAAACAATTATTTGTGGGCGTAAAACATAAATATACACCACATTTTTTGCAAGATACTTTTGTTATAAATAAGCATCCTGGCATTTTACATCTACCCTTCTTATCATTATATTTTGGCCAATGAGCCGTGAGGTCTTTCCTAACCTCTTGAAGTGGTAAATATTGAGCTGGTCCTTTTTTACATTTTTCCCGATAACCAGTTTGAACTGATTTTCGTTTTGGAATATTGTTTGAAGTGCATTTGCCATATTTGCAAAGGACTTCCGCCACCGAAATTTTGAAATTGTACAAACTTAATCGATCCTTGCCTGCTATTGATATACTATTATAATCCCGTTTGTATAGCAACCAAGAATTTATAAGTAACATGTCGAATACATGAAATAAAATTCGATGGTACCATTTTCTTGATTTGGTATGAATTCTATATAATGAAAGTAAAGAATCCATAAGATCTACACCTCCCATTGATTTATTATAAACTTTAACAATGTTTGGACATTTTATCATTATTTTATCCTTTTTTTTCTATCATATCTTTCGCAATCGATAAGAGGATGTGCACCTACAAAAGTGCTCAATAAGGTCACAGCACGATTGTCGTGCCACTTCACTGAATTTAATTCAACCCCGTTTATTATTGTTTTTTTTGAAACAAAAAATCCTCGTCCTTTTTTTTTCAACTCCTTATCTGTTGGGAAGTTGATATTTGGTAGTCGATTACCTCTGACCGTGGCCGCGCAAAATATCCCTCTTTGAGCGAGTACGACTTGCAAATTTGGTGAACAAAACCAGTTATCAAAAAATAATTTATAATTAATTTGCTGTGGTATATAAGAAATTAAACGTAGCACAGCATTGCCACTTGCTCCAACATCAGGCAATCCTTCCGCTGGTAGTATTTTCCCAGAGTATACTTCAAAATTATGGAGAAGGCCATCATCTCCGCATAGTAGAAAGACTTTATAGCCCCATTTTTTGGGCTTTTGGGGGTTATATTGCTTTAATCTGCTCATCCCTTTGTATGGAATTATTTGCTCATCTACGCAAATATTTTCCCCTATCGATAAAGATTTTAGTATATTATTGGTTATAGTTATCAAGGGTCTAATTTTATGAAGTGGGTCATGGCCCTCACTTCCAAGTGGAATAAATTTGTCATTATCATTTATATGAATGAATGATTTGATTTGTTCCCAGCGATTTAGGGTCATGACATCAGCCACCTTGGCCTGTCTTGTATTGGTGGCCCAGTAGAGACGTGCTCTGGGAAGTTTAATAATTGACATGTAAAAAATAATTCCTATAAATTTTTCTAATTCATCTATCGATAAATTCAAAGGTTTGTTGGAATTACATTGAATTGCATATAAATTTGATTCGTAAACAATTAGAGGTAATAAATCATTGAGATATGTATTATAATAATCCATTGGTTTTTTTACTTTATCAACCGTTGGGTTTTCTCCTTTCCACTTTGGAATAACTAATGGTAAATTAGTTAAGCAATTTTTCCAAATCATTTTTCTCACGATTCCTTTTTCATTATTTATATTTTCATCCTCTTCCGATTCATCACTCTCATTGAAATCTAGATATTTATAGATTATATAAGAGCATACATTTTAAATATACCTAAATCATTATTTTGGGTTGACAGAAACTCCTCATCAGACGATTCACTTAAATTTGAATCTTCACTATCATTAGGTATGGTACCACAATTCATAATTCTAAAAATATAAAACTCAAATAAAATACCTTATTTGCATAATGTGTCTTTAAAGCAACGTATGATTATTACAAAATATAATTATCAAAAATAATAAATATATATAAAATAATTTCATAAACATTAATTTTTACCTTTTATTTATCTAATTTTAATGTTTTGAAATTTGTCAAATATATTATTTATCCTTTTACGATGTGTAGAAAATTGAGAAGAAAAATTTTATAAAAAAATAGCCATTTTTAAAAATAGGGTTTAATAAAATGCGAAATTAAAAATAAATAATAGATCACGTGGCCCAAATTAAAATTCCAATCGAAGATATAGAATATGGCTTCAAATACACACCATGCAATTGATTTAAAATTTATTTATAAAATATTTATTATATAATTTGTGGTATGTGGCTTGAGATACACAGTATGCAATACAGGGTTAAGGAAAAATTTTATTCAAATTCCAAAATATCAACCTCTACAAAAAATATCACAAATGTAATTTGTAATACTTCTAAGTCTAACTCTAATGAAGAATTGGGTGAAATTAGTGAGAATGATTATCAAATGAACAATATTTTGTCTTGTGACTCAGGAGAATTTGATTCCCTTATTTCTAATCAATCTACAAGCAAGGCGATTAAATATAAATCTCAATCTTGTATAACCGGTTTCATAGATAGAATTAATCCCAAAGAAAAAAATGAGCTGGATCAATTGTTTGCAAAGGCTGTATATGCGAGCAATTTACCTTTCCACATCACTGAAAATCCCTACATCCAAGAATTTTTTAAAAAAATACGTCCTATTTACACATTACCCAGGAGAAGGCAGCTGGCTGGATATCTTCTAGACAAAGCGTCAGGTGATATGGAGGTGAGAGTTGCAGATATAATAGATAAAGCTCCTTACTTATCAATTGTATCAGATGGCTGGAGCAACATTAGAAACGAGAGTATTATTAATTTTATGGTGATGACGCCTGTTCCAGTGTTCTACAAATTTCTAAATACTGAGGAAAATCGCCATACGGCAGATTATATTGCCCAGGAATTTAAAAATGTAATTCATGAATTGAATCCGGTAAAAGTATATTATTTAGTTACTGATAATGCCGCTAACATGAAAGCAGCCTGGAGAATTCTAAAATTTGAATCTATTTATAATCATATACAATGTTATGGTTGTGCAGCGCATACATTGCAGTTATTCTTTCACGATTGGACGCCTTCAGTGACCATATTTCAATAATTAAAAAAATTGTTAAATTTTTCAAGAATAAACACATACCAGCTGCAGTATTTTCCCGTAATAATCTTCATGGCATACCATCTACATTAAGTACAATTAGCCAAACAAGATGGGCATCGTCAATAAAATGTATGGAGCAAATTCAAATATGCAAGAAAGCTCTAAAAGCATCAGTTGTTGAAGAAGCTGTTTGTGATAATTGTCCCATAGAAATTACCAATAATATATTAAACGAAGAATTTTGGACGAAAAATTTAAAATTTTTAGCTATACTCCAACCTTTAGCTACCTCATTGTTGAAAGTGCAAGGGGATAAATGTACTTTGGCCCAAGTAAAAAACGAGATGCTTAATTTGGAAAAACACATAATACAATCATGCCATGATTCTATATTTTCTCCATCTCAAGAAAAAAAAATTAAGGTTATGTTTGAAAAGAGAAAAACTGATCTAAATACATGTGCTCACAATGCTGCTTATTTATTGGACCCCCAATATCAAGGGGAGCATCTTACTAATACTGAATTTGATGAAGCATGTAATATAATACAAGAATTGGGTATTTTACAAGGTGGTGATAATCAAAATATTTTAAGTAATATAGTAAATTTCAGAAGCAAAAGCGGTATATTTAATAGCCATAATATGTGGAAAGTTGTAACTTCCATAAGAAACAATCAAATTTCGGCCTCAAGTTGGTGGAATGCATTTTGCCCACCTTGCCCATTAAGAGAAGTCGCTAATATTTTACTAACATTTCCTAGTTCGACTTCTTCTTCTGAAAGAAATTGGTCGGTTTGGGGCAATATTAACACGAAAAACAGAAATAGATTAAAGGCTTCTACAGCAGGAAAATTAGTAAGAGTGTATCATAATTTAAGATTGATTAAAAATATTAAAGAAAATAATGATATTAAATATGAATCGGAACAAGACTCTGCCACGGAGGGTGAAACATTGACTATAGAATGAATTAAAAAATATTATGATATTTATTATTATACATAGATTTATTATAATATTATATAAATGCAAAATAAAGTTAATATTGGTGTAAAAAACATTTATTTGAATTTGACCATATTTGACCGGTCAAATATCGGTCAATTGACCGAATCGTATTTGACCGGTCAAATGCCGGTCAATTGACCGAATCGTATTTGACCGGTCAAATGCACAACCCTGATTTGAATTGAGATATTCAAACTAGCAGATAGCCCGTCAAGAATGACGGGGAATCAGAATTTCCTCCCTTATTCGATGATGGCGGAATTTTATTAGAGTTTATTTTATGAGGCGCGATTCAAAAATTTACCATTATTTTGATGAGCGTTGATTCTGAAATTTTCGTAAAATATGTTAATTAATAGATGGACAACTTGTTTGGCTCCCTTATATGCCATTCCTAAAGGAGTTTGAACGGTGGTAAAACCCCTTTCATCTGCATTTCATTTCAAAATGATAAGAATTCTCTAAAGTTTATTGAAAGTTGTAAGATTAAAGCCTCATGCTGTAAGACTAGTACGAATTGAAAGTTGAGTGTCTTTTTTTAAACCCACAAACCAGTCATCCCATTGGATGTTCAGCTCTGTGGGAAAGATTTAGAATACTTCTTAGCTAGCTGATATGCAAATACTCTTATTTTGTTTATTTATAAAATAAAACAATTTCACACTAAAAAAAATACTAATTCTATATACCTATATATGTAATTATATATAAAAATACAATTTCGCACCAAATTTAAGCTCTTTATGCTCAAGAGTTATAAAATTATTCGTTTTACTTTGTTATCCTGTCAATCGCTTTGCCCCGGTCCCCCTTATAAAGAGATCTAGCTCACTCATATAGTTACTTCGTGCGAAAAAACAATCAACAATGGCATCATTCAGGCGTGTAGCCATTAATTTAATATTGAATTTATTTATTTTGAAACATTGAAAACTTATTAAAATTAATCATCACACTAAATTTATTAGAATATATTTTAAAAATTTCATAAATAAATAATAAATAAAATATTGGAAAATACCAAATATTTATAAGAGTAAATATAGACTATTCATAATATTGTTTAAAAAAATATGTATAAAGACTAGAGCTGTGAACCAAAATCAGTGTTCAAACATTTAAAATCGTTTGGTTGAACATTTTGAGACCACAGACCAAATAGAACCCATTTACGGATCCGGGGCGGGTTCAGACCCCCCTTTAAAAAATTTTGATTAAGTTTCTGTTATCAAATATGCTAAATAGAGTTTGAAATTTATGAACAATTAAGGTTTACCTCCCTTATACAAACCGGCAATTAATCACAGTAAGATATATTTATAAGGTAACTTAAAAAAGTTAATCAAAATACATAAATAAAATTTTTTTCCAATAAATTTCTACGTCCTGGTGATGAAAATCTATTTATATTAAGAAGTGCTAATCCATTATATAGATTTATTGATGTCCTTTGAGATATGTTTTTATTCCCCGCTATGAAGAAAAAGTTCTCTCTTGTGCTTATTGGCCTTAATACCTCTATGGCGTTTCTTGAAAGAATATCTACTAGAATTAATATTTCATAACAAGATTTAAATGCTAATATTTATTGAACCTCAAATACTTTAATATCACCAAAATAAAATTGGGCCAGATATTTGATTTTCTCAATATTAAGAGTCAATATAACTTCTGATGGACGAAGTAATAATTCGTTCATCGATTTGGGTCAAAAATAAGGTTATTTTGTAATTTCTCTTTCTTAAATTTTTTAATATAGTTGTAGCGGTGACAAATGCCCTGCATTTTCTCTCTTTCCAATGCGTTATTTTTATTTTATATATATTCATTTTTTTTTATAAAAGAGAAGATTCAACCGAAGCAACGTTAATATTCGAATAAGTTTTCCTGGGTGCAAGTCGAGGCTTGCGAATCTCAAAATCATAAATAACTTTGATTCCGCCTCAATAATCGTATATTTCTCGCAAAATTGTTGGTGAATATTATATTCTTTTTTAAAAAGGTACATTACAACATTACAAGAACATTTGCGATTCTCATGGTTTCTTCCAAATAAATGTAGCTTTTTTTTTGAAAAGAGGGGACATTTCACAATTCGTGAAAACCGATTGTGTATATCTTAAAAAATGTTAACTAAATAATTTACATTTTTTTGGCTATAAGTAGGGGAATTTGCCAACCCCCCAAATGGATACGCGCCCAGTGTTGATGGGATATTTTCTCTAGTTTTATCAAAATAAAATTATATAATTCGAATTTATCTATGAATAAGAACAAGGCAATCAGTCATTTTTACCTCATTTAATTTTATATAAAAGTGTTCAATTTATATTTTTTAATTATGAGCTCAAAAAGAAGTAAAGGCAAGGTACAAAAATCTAGGGCCAAGTTCAGGCAAAAAAAATTTGCAGGATTTTTACACTTTATTGATGATGTTACTGTAGGCTTGACCAGATTGCATTGCAGGACTCTACTAATACCATCAAAACAGATAAAATTCAAGTAAAGGGCCATTCCACGTCAAATCGATCACGATTCGGTCGACCCCTTTTAAAATTGTTAGAAATTTCTGGAATTATTTAGATAGTTAAGAAAATGAGAAAGCCGTTTATTTTAACTCGCTAGCACACCAGGTTCCCGAGATATAGGGGTCCAAAAGTGCAAAAAAGAGCCACTTTGGAATCTGCAAAATTTTTAAATTGCCTATATCTCAAAAACCATTCATAGTAAAATATTATAAAATATATCAAATGGTAGGTAAAAAAAATCTCTAAAGAACTATAAAAATTGGCGCAAATTTGAGCCGTTAACTTCCGGTTTACTTATTTTGCTTTACCTGTGTTTTTAAGCTAAAGGGAGTTTGTTTTCGAAATTTTTTTATAGCTTTTTATTTAGATACCTTTGTTAAATATATATACTATATCAAAACCTTGGCGACGCTATCGACTCCAAAAATTGATAAAAAAATAGATGGCGCTTTATGAAATTACGGATTATGGTTAAAATTTTGTTGCTAACTTATCAATAACAGGATATTATTTTTTATACTAAAAAATTTGAATTTCTATTATATATACTAATTACACTAAGGAACAGAGTGGGCATATGCCCATTAGACACTTAATAATGTAACAAATTTCCAATAATAAATATCTTTCGTATAATTTTATTAATTTTTAAGGTATCTAGAATTTTATTGAATTTTTCATATTTTGAAGATAATGGTATAATTTTAGTCGTTAAAACTTTTTTTTACTCTAGATTTTTTTTCTTCGAATATTTCTTTTCACATAAGCGTTTAATGAGAGATTTCCCATTTGATTGTAGGGATATATTAATGTTATCAATAGCCTCTTGATTAATTATATAAGAGGGATAATCAATATCTACATTGTCATATGAAGTATAAAGAATGTTTGCTAATTTTTGTCGGCATGAAGAGCATATTAACATATCTAAATTGAATGGTAAATTTTTTTGGGTCACCCAGGGTAGAATCTTTCTTAGATCCTCGCGATAATAAGCATGTCTCTGTAGATTAAATGGGTTGCAACATTTTAATATTTGGTACGTCCATCTGTGATATAGACTAAAATTTTAATTGATATGCACTTATATGTTTTTGTACTCTCCAAATCCAGAATGTTATTGGTAGACAGACGATAAAATAATAAGCTGCAGACGGGTTGAATTATTTAAAATTAATCTGAATGGACAAGTTAAAAATATTACGCAGAAAGAGAGATCGTTTTAAACAGTATATTTTGTAAAATATAATCGATAATATGCCTAATAAAATATTCGTTTTTACGGCAGCTGTTATACATTATCGAGCTAATAAATCATTCGCAATAATAGCAAAGTAGAGATCTAAAAAATGTAAAACATTTTAAGGATGGTGGGAGGGGGGGGGAAGGGCAGAACTGAAAATTTTTATCACATTTCTTATAAACATATCAATATTTTCATTTTCCTTAAGAATAATATTTTCCAACCATATTAGCCATCTACGTTTTTCTTCAATTTTTGGTAAAAATGTATATTTCTAAAAAGTCGATAGCGTCACCAAGGTTTTGACATCGTATATATATTTATAAAAGGTGTCTAAATAAAAAGCAAAAATTTTTTTTATAAAACTAACTTCCGGTTTACCTATCTTGCTTCGCCTGTATTTTTAAGCAAAAAAGGGAGTTTAAGACTCAAATTGGCGCCAATTTTTATTATTTTTTTTATCTACAATATGATATATTATACATTTTTTTATTATAAATCATTTAGGCATTTTAAAAATTTTACAGATTTCAAAGATCTCGGGAACCTGGTGTTCTAGCGAGCTAAAATAAACGGCTTTCTCATTTATATACTTATCTAAATAATTCCAGAAAATTTTAACAATTTTAAAAGGGGTCGGCCGAAAATGTGCCTTTTTGATCGATTTGACATGGAATGGTCCTAAAGCATTATATTGGAGGGAGTTTTAATTTAAGTGGGTGAACGATTGTAATAACATGAAGATGGGTAGAAATAAGGTCAAACTTAGAGGATAATGTCATTTAAATGATGAAATAAATATGGGATCAGAGAGCAGTAATCCCTGATTTGCTGGAATCATGAGATAAGGTGGCCAATATAAATGGGAAAAATATATGTCTAACAATAAGTTGGATAAAATTAGGAATTTTATTTTGGATTCAGTTGGTGCTTGTGGTTTTCAATGAATTAGTTTTTAAAATTAAAATAAAAGTTTTAAAAAAATGGCATAATTTATCACTCATTTTAATAATGATTTAAAATTAAAAAAAAATACTTACATATTAACATTAAACATAGGTGCTCGAGCTCTACTTATATCATAGTGACCTTCTTGGTATGTATCAATGCCATGCGAATAATGTAAATCAGTATTTAAAAAAACCCCATCCTCTCCTATTAACATTGGATCAATATTACTCCTTTCATGGTTTTGGTGATTATAAGGCAGAGATTGATGAAGATTTATGTTATTAGCATTGATATTCATATTTCTGGAGTGATAATCAATGTTAGAGTTATTTAATTCAGGATTATTTATGTAATCACTAGAACTCGTAATGTGTTGTGAAGGGTTAAAATATTGATTATTAGTTTTATTATTGGAAATACCATAATATGGGTGATATGGGTTATCTAAATTAATTGAGATATCATTAATGTTCATTTGGTTGATTGAAGAATTTAAATTATTAAAATTGTTCCCATATGGTAGGACACCATGAGGTGATAAAGAACTATTAGATGACATTGTGTATCTTGATGCTTTAAATATCAAATAGATATTCTTTTTAAAAATTGTAAATCAATGGCTTGTTTATATAGCATCATATCATTTAAACCTGTAAAGTATAATTTAAACTAGAGCTCTGAACAGGCTGATCCAAGTCAGGTTATGATTAAAAATAATTTAAAATTTTATTTTCTTAATGTATTTTTGAATTACTTTCAAGAAAAACAATATAATTACTTGCTATGCAATCAATGCTTATATTTTCTCTTCCAAAATTTTTTTTAAAATGAATTAGACTTAGACCTTTTAAAAAAAATATTCTCAGATTGGTCAAAGAAGAATTACAATTTTTTTTTTTTGGATCAGGTTGGGCTTGAAAATTTGTGCAAGGTAAGGCTCTAATTCAAATTTACAAAATGATGTATTGAGGTAAAATGCGTTATACCTCAATTATATTATAAATATAAAAAAATTTATCACTTAATTTATTTCTTAAAGGCGGTATGTTGTTTGTGTTTATATTTAAACAATAATTATCCAAAGAATTGTGTCTGTCATCAATTAAATGATTACAATCATTGTTAATATTATCCATAACATTCAAGACCATTCCATGGCCAATGTTATCTAATTCTGTAAAATCAATAGGTTTTCTAATATATTTGTAATGAGAGTGGTCTTCATTTGATTTGTTACTAACAATTTTATAATGTCTATTGATAATTTTATTTGTGGTAAGAACACCTATTTCTCTTCTGTAAATTTTTTCCTTTATAATATTAATGCGCTATTAATAATAAAATAATAATAAATCAAATAATAGAAAAAAACTTGAGATATATGATTAACATTATATTCCATTTCTTTAATCAATAGACTTTGAATGTCTATAAGCTGATTAAAATTTGTAGCCATAAAATTTAGTTGAGAGGCTATATTAGATAATGCTTGTGCAACATAATGTTTTGTCTCTTCTAATGCCTTTGGTTTAGATTGCGACTAATTTAGCATAGATAAAAAATAAGCATCTTTATAACAAATATACCTTTTCGAAATTGTTTTCACAAAATACAGATAATTTTAATAACTTATCAGAGAAATTTATAAGATTTTGTTTTCCCTCTGGTAAGTCATTTTCAATTAAAGAATACAAGGTTTCGGCCATATTAAGAATTATTTCAGGCTCTTGACAAAAATTGAGATAAAAGCGGCTTTATGTATTTATATAGGAGCATGAATATGAAACAATAGCAAAGAAAGTATAGAAAAAACCATTCTTGAACAAAATCCCAATGATTATTAATAATCGTCATATTGATCCATATAATTCCATGAGTAATGTGAGTTCTTAATGCTTAATAGAAAATATAAAAATAAGATTTTTAGCTTTATTCATTAAATTATATATTTATATATACATATATAAATCAGGGGGGTCGTTTTTGGGTGAGCATATAATTTTCTTAAACTGCAATCTATACAAAATATATGAATGAGAGATTTTACCTTTGTTTTTAAATACTCAAGATAAAATTATAAAATTTAATGTTTGATTTTAAACTTTTTACTAATTTCTTTCAATTGAAATTAATGATAGATTTGGAAATCGGTCATGACTTATCCTGTTTCTACGTTAAGTTTTTATATATTTTTTATAAAAATACTGACTATGCACTTGATATTGTGAAAGTCAAAGTTAGGATAAAAGTTTGGAATTACTTATCTACACTTTGAAAAGTTGGTAATGGTTTTATTTTTTCAATGAACAATTATTTCATACCAAAATTTTTGTGCTAAAAACATTATGTTATTAAATGCATTGAGATTTACTAAAAAAAGTTACTAACAAATTTTTCTTTCTTGTTTATTTATTAAAACACAGACATTTTTTAAATTACTTTCCAAGGGCTATTTTTAAACGCAAAACATCACAACCCATTCATAGGTCTTTATTTTTATTTATTTAAAAAACTGACTGTAATACAAGTCAGTGGAGTCACTAACGTTTACAATCTCAGAAGAAAAATATTTTCGAAATTACATTCTGTTTTTTAATACTCCTAAATATTATGATAAGAAGAGTGTTTAAGCTTTCATTTGATATAGCATTTATATATTTTAGTTTGATTTTGAGAAGCCCAAAATAAAATATTAAGAAATAAATTCTAATATTTAGGGTAAAAAACACAAAATCACAATAAGATCACATGTATTTGATAGAGATAATATTTTTTAGATTTGTATGCTAGAATCACTCTCTTGTCGTAGTCTTGGTAGTTTCTTATAATCGAACAATTGAGAGTTTAAATGGTTTACTTCTAAGTTGTGACATCGTATAGCCACACTTGTATCAAATGCAAATCACCAGTTGAGTCAAATCGTAAGTACGGCATCAATTGCATATATGGTCAAGGGCGATACTAGAGCCACGCAACAATAAATCTAGGTTTATCAGCAGCCCATTCCAAACGATAATCAGCCCACAAATTTATTTCACATAGATGACTTAAGACCTATGGTATAAAATCTATATGGGACTAAACAAACATACTACTTCTAACATCAATAGCAATATCAGTCAACTTTAACACAAGCAGGAAAAAAGATAAATAAATACAAATCTTAATAACTTCATATTTGGTCCAATAGTGACTTCCATTACGGCCATTGGCTTATAAGTTTAAAAAATAATCTTGTCACTAGAATTTAGCTTACAAGCGAAGCCAAAGAATTTTTATTACGTTAAAAATTTCAAATATAAATTTTTAGACATAATTATGGTTCCCTTATGGTAAAACAATTATGAAATTGTATTTTTATTTTAATTGTTTTAATCTTAGAATGTTTTAATTATGATAGAAATTTTTAATAAATATATATTATAGAGCTGCCTGAAATATTTTAACAAATTTGACATTGTATTTTAATTTATTTACATACGATTATTCTATTTTACAAAATATTTTATAAAATCACAAAATAAAGAAACTAAAAGGATCACTGCGGAAGATTAAGATAATCCAAATGCTTTTCATAATTCTTAAATTTTAATTTTTTAAATTTTATAATAAATCCAAAAGATTTTTTTCTTAAATATTTCTTATGAAAACTATATTGAATTATTTGTAAAATTTTCTTCATCTATTTTTTATATTTTAATATTATCCTGGTCTCCCTTACACCAGTCACGCCACAAGTGGAAAGGTGAACAGGGGCTCGAGCTCCCTAAAAATTTGTTTACCCCCTTAAAATTTTGAATTTTTTGATACCTAAAAAATCATTTCGTAAAAATGTTAACTAAAAAAGGCCAATAATTTTTTTTGAGTACCCCTGGGATTGTAAAAGCTAGTGACACCCTGCGCTACACGTTTAACTTATATTTAATTATAAAATTCCATAATAATTTTAATGCCTTTATTTATATTGAAAAATGTAATTGTTGACATATATCAATACTAAAATATATTTTATAATCATTTATTTAGGTAATTTTTTTTTTGAAATAAAGAAGTATAATTCAATTCATAATATTTTGTTGTATGAAATCTCGTAAAGTTAAAAAATAATAGTTTCCATTTTAAATTATTTTGACTTCTTTCTTTCTTTATATTGAAATGTGTACTCAAGGGTGCATCATGCAATTATCCTATAATATAATATATAAATATCATTTCAATATGAATAGAAATTAGTAAAAGTATCTTCCTGTTAGTTTAAAAAGATTCATTTTCCGATAATTTAGATAAGGACATAAAAAAAAATCACAACCAGAAGTACTCTAAAATATTATTTAATAATTTTTAAAATATGTAAGATAATAATGATGCTTAAATATCAAAATAATTCGGAAAGTGTACATACTAATGATATGCTTCAAAATGTAACATGGAAGAGTCAAACCTCACAAGCCGCTAGAAGAAAAAGATTATTTTAAACATTTTTGGGAAGATATTTCAAGTAAAATTATAATATAAAATCTTTATCCTTCCCAGAAAAATCCTAACAGACCTTTAATTTAAATATTAATAAGTTGGAGGACACAACCTTCTACATATTTATAGTAACATTTCTAAGGTATATTCAATAATGGGCTCTAACGAGAATTTTCTATATCGATAATTAAAAATAGTAAACGAATATCGACAGAGAGCGGGTTCAGATTTAACTGTAGACAGAGAAGTGACATACCGCTCCTTAAAAGAAAAATAAAGCATGATCTAAGAGTACACTATCTGGAATATAAAGGAAAGAGCTATGCAAAAAGCTAAGGTATACATTTAATTTGTTAAATTTGATGTTGACTTTTGTTTTCACATACTAAATAGATTTACAGATATTTATTTGAATCAATAATTATTTATACTATTTATCCTTAATATCTTAATAAAAAAATTTTAAATATTTTTATTTTAATGCATAATGTCCAGTTGAGTACACGTTTCAGAATTATATCCACAAAAAATGCTGGGGGGGGGGGGGATATTAAAAAAATATTTGATGAGTTTAATAAAGCCAAATAGACAAGGAATCAATCATTTTGGCTATTTATTATTGAGACATAAATAGGGGCACGTCCTCTTTTAAACTACCAAAGAGATTAAAGCAATAAAATTTACAAATTAGGCACAATTTAATGGTTTTATATAAATATCAAAATTAGTGTTTTCTAAATCTTGGCTCACTTTGGCCTCATACTTAGGCGTGATGTTAGTTCTGTTTTGTTCGTAAAATTGTTTGAGGAATCAATAAGTTACTAATTTAAGCTTTAAAGTTGGCGCAAACCTTATGAAACCGTTATATCTTCTATTCTGATATGATGCCAATTTTAAAATCCTTTATTATTTTGCTAATAATTTTTTTTTCTTTATATTTTCTGCCAAACGGTTAAAATAACACACAAATACAATTAAGAATTAAACATTGATAAAATTTACGAATTAATTTTGTAGTTTTTAATCGTAAATTTGGCCAAATTTTTGTTTTTCATGTATACAGGCTATTATACAAGTTAGGAAACTTATTGGAACTAATAAATCAAAACATTTGCATAGACTAATTAGCTCTTCCAATTGTTCAGTCAACTGTAACAGAGAGCATGGTGTTACATATTTAAAAAGCAATTAAAAAACAAACATGGAAAAATAAAAAATGCCTAATAATAATATTTTATAGACCAACCCACCCAAGAGTGAGCTAAAGGGGTTTGGATTCATACACTCCCCCCTCCCCTTCCTGGATAAACCCTGTATGATTTTTCTACGAAGCAAAGCAGATCCTAGTATATTTTATATTTTATACTTTGTTAATGTTTATTATTCACTCTATGTTCTTTACATTTATGTTATTATTAATTTATAATTCCTAGTGTTCTCTCTTACGATAATGTAATGAACAGTAAATGATTAATAGTATAAAAATTATAGAAAAGATAATAAATATATAATAGTTATTATTATATTAAAAATTCTCAATACACGATTTATCATTTTATTTAAAATCTTTTGATTAATTTATTGTAATTAAAAATTAGCTACTTTATATATTATCTAATATAATATATGTTAATTTAGTTAAAGAAGGTCAGCAGTTTTTTACAGTGTTTATATCAGAGCATTTTTATTTGAAATATATTTCCTCCCACGTGCTCCCCATTGATTTGAGTCTTGCTATTATTAAATTAATAAAAGCAATATGACCTAACCAGACAAAAATAAAGTTTTATAAAGGGGCTCAACTAATTTATAAACCGTGGTCTGATCGCAAAATCAAATAAAAACTAACTATAATTGAAGGAAATAGATTGATCCAATAAAAATAGGGAAATTTATTTTTATCATTAGAAGATATACAAAGCTCTGTAGAGCTGGTTGGTAAAAAAAACTTCCCACGGCCTGGTTCGACTAAAGGTCCGTCTCGAATTTATAATAAGAATAGAATTAAAATTATATCTAAAATACAATATTTCTTTTATAAATTTGTTATGGTCAAAATGTGCTTAAGTTTAGAAATTTGTTTTTATGATATTACTCCAGCAGTCTGATATTCCTCACCAAATGTGATTACTAATTTGATAACTAGTAAATTATCTTTTGCCTTCGGGCCGGGTAAATATATTATTTACGTTGTTATCGAACTAGTTAGGTATTAGAGCCGCAAGTTAGTTCTCTTCATCTACTCCAATAGATTGCCTTTTGTGAAATAAGTTTATAGTATATCAACTTCCCTAAACGAGGGGAAATTTTTTGGAGCCACCCCCCCCCCCTCCCCACCCACCATATATCTTCTTCAAAACTTACATACCCCCCCCCCCCTCAAAATAAATATTGTTGATGATAATCAAATTCAACTAAGCATTACTAATCGTAATCTAAAAATTAGTCAAAAAAAGTGTAATTGTATATTTAGTTTTAATTTATTATGTAACAATATTAAATATATGATTTTCCCAAACTTTTATAATCACAAGTATAATTATTTTTAATGGCCATGTGACGTGATATTAAACGCCTAGCCCTATGCGTGGAGCAATGCTAGAATCCCTCAGAAAAACCCATCAACTAGGATAAAAAAATGACGAGAAATAATTAAGAGAAGGACCATCCATGTTTTGAGAAGTCCGCAATTGCCTAAGCGCGAAAGGTAAAGCCACTTATTTAAACGCATATGTGAAATAAGAAAGATAGCTAAAAAACCCATGCCCGATTAAATAAAAGCTTTGCTTATGGAAGAGTTTTGTTGCCTATGATTTTCTTTTGCATTTTGTGAGAATCCAGAACAAAAAAGTAAAATTAAATAAAATAAAAAAATATCAATGCAATGCAAAGGTGATCACTTTTCAATAAAACTATTTCTTATATACACACTTTGAAGGTCATCAATAATCCATATTTGAAGATTCAGTATCCATACGCACAGGAAAAACCGATGGAATGGTTAAAGATATCAATTTCAGACAAACGAGAATACGAATCATAGACATAATATTTTCTTATTCCTAATTGTATTGTTATTGTATACTTGTAGTTATAATTAAAATTGATATTTTAATTATTAATTATTAATAAATTCGATTTGCCAATTAATTTACCCGTATTCTACAAATATTGTTTATTTTTACTCTGCTACTATATTTCTTGAACCAAAACTATTGTCTCGTATCGACTACGGGGGTATAGTTAAATTCCCTTAATTGACTAAAAATATAAAATGATTTAATTAATCGAGACAATGTATTATATTAACTAAGAGGTTTAGTGTCAACTAAATCAATGTATCTTTTTTGAAAGAAATTGCACAAAATGGCAATATAAAATTTCCTAATGCAGAGAAAATATTGAGTTTAATAATTTCATCTGAAGGAAAGTCTTTCCAGGCCACTTTGCTATTTCTCTAAGAGTATAATCATTATTGGCTGATTCAATCAGTTATTACTTAATAACGAAGTTTCTTTAGAATATTTTATAAACTAATTTTTTTGGATTTTGGAGGAATTTGCTCCTCCCTGCTGACTACGGACCTGCTGTATATTTACTATAAAAAGCCCCAGAATTGTGGAATTCAGGTTAGAAATAATATTAATATCTGTAATAATTACACGGGAGAATTTGGGATTGTGGGCTCTGCCAATGCAAATAAATTTCTGAACCTCCCCCCTCCCCTTAAAATGTATATAAATAGAAAAAGAAAAAGGATTTCTGTTATAATATAATAGGCATCATACTACTATATCAGGAGACAAGATAATTTTGAAACTCTTATCTATAAAAAATATTACTTTTAATAAACGTAATTTTTAAATTTATCGGAATCTCAATTTGGATTATAGTTTTAGAAAAATATTCATTTCTAGTATAATCAGATGATTGATTCAGATTTCTTTTCCATCTATGACTTCCTTTTAAAAAAAATCTTTAAAAAAAAGAATCATTAATTCCTAATTATAGCTTTCAAAAATTCAAATAAAATTAAATATTATTCAAATAAAATTAAATATTATTCAAATAAAATTAAATATTATTCAAATAAAATTAAATATTATTCAAATAAAATTAAATATTATTCAAATAAAATTAAATATTATTCAAATAAAATTAAATATTATTCAAATAAAATTAAATATTATTCTACCAAAATTAAACTATTATTAGTCCTTCTAGAATCTCATAAATCACTGTGGCAAAATTTTATATAGTATAAATTTTCATATATTTTTGAGTTAAAGAAAAAAAAATTAACTTTTATCGCTTTGCTGTTTTGCCTTAAAATTAATTTTTATCTTAGGTTTTGTGGTTAGTTTGTGAGCAAAGGAATAGCCAACTTTATTTTTTATATTCATTCTTTTTGACTCGCATTAGTAATTCATGTTTCTT
Organism: Gordionus sp. m RMFG-2023; assembly: GCF_954871325.1. Lineage (NCBI taxonomy): Eukaryota > Metazoa > Nematomorpha > Gordioida > Chordodea > Parachordodidae > Gordionus > Gordionus sp. m RMFG-2023. The sequence continues at coordinate 21,896,484 of NC_088779.1, read as the reverse complement.
TTTTTTTCTACAATATTTATAAACCAATCTATGAACTATAAATAAATGGAATTTGATCAATTTTTTTAATAATTAGAATAATTTATTTATGCTAATTAAAACGCCCATTTATTTTTCGATATTTTTTTTCCTCCCTTTGATCTTAAAACATTAGATGTTTCTAAAAGAACAAGCAAGACGACTCTGAACAAGTATACAAGAGAATATATGTTTGTCATGAAAAAATATATTGAATAATTATCATTTACAATTTCACAAACGAGTTAAAATATAATTTATTATATATTCCCCCCCCCCTTCCCCCTTATTTTGGAAAAACAAAATTATCTTACTAATTTACATGCAAAAAAATACATAAATTATAAATTATATTTCGCTCGCTTCCATAATTCATTGTAGTTAATTCTCGTATTTCATTTTAAAGCATTGACTCGCAATAATTATTTAATAAATAAAATTAACAAAGTATATGATAATTTAGTGATTATCTAGTAAAGGAAATCACCTTTAAATTCAACTATAAGGGGTTCCCCTTTTTAAAAAATATAATAACGATGGTTTAAAAAATACGTCACGCTCTGAAGTCTTTGTAACTCTGCGTCACAATTTTGTAATAAATATTTTAGTATGTGATGCCAATTTTTTTTTAGAAAATTCAGATAAAAAAAAATATATCAAAATTTGGCAAGAAAAATCTAAAAACCCTTTATTTATTTTCCACCTCCATTTATTTTCCAAAAATAAACTAAATGGGGCTCCATTTTATTAGACTATATAGCCGAGCACTCTCTTTTTTTTCTAAATTTTCTCCTAATATTAAATTATGATGCAAAACAAAGCGTATACTTTGAGATCTTTATACAATTATAGAATTATCAAAATATTATAAATATACCCTGCAAGAGAGGTCTCCATGTCCTTATGTTACGTCAATGGAGGTATAGTTATATTTAAAAAAAATAATTAGGGATAAGTTAAGATTAATGGAAGAAACATAAAATTTACCAGATTTTTTTTTCACTCCCGCTGATATTATTGGGATTGCTGCAGGGAAAAATTCATGGAAGATGCGTGGCATTCGAATGTGATTGTCAGGCCTAAGACTGTCATCTACTAATTAATTTTTTTGGCTCTGGGGCTTGTTGTGTATTTCCAAATGTCCGGCTTATTATCATCAAAAGCCGAATGTTTTTGGAATCTGTTTATTGGAGCAGCCAAGATCGTGCCTAGATCTTTTATCCGTCATCTTATTACAATGCTTGCAGTTCATATGCGGAAAAACTAAACCGCATTCAAGACGTTGTCCAATGGTTACTCTTAATTATTAATTATCGAAGAAACTATTTGAAAAAAAATATCTAACCACTTGTTATGTCAGGATTCTTCATTAATGGTTAGTAAAAGTTGGATAATCCAAGGGAAGGCAATCAGGTTTGTTTGAATAACTTTTAAATAAAATTATTAATAATATATGACAGACTACAGAGGTACCATTTGCACAGCCCGGTCCAGGTTTTATATTTTCAGGCTCGGATTTTTTAAAAAATTACATTTGCTCTAAATTTTTATAACTAATAGGCGATTTTAAAAATTTGTTTTTAAAATACCCAGTCAGTCCCTGTTAGTTTTTAAGAAAAAATTTAGGCCCGGCCTATATTTAAAAAAAAATACGGCCCGGCCAGGCAGTCTGATAAATAATATTAATCCAAAATTTGTAAATGAAAATTTGGTAAAATAATAATTGCAAGAATGCCCTGGAATTTGGAATACAACCAAAATAAGAACAAATGGTAACGTAAAATAATTGAAGGAAGGGGAAGGGAGAAGGATTCACGAAATCAGACAAATTGTAATTTCTCAAATGATGGATGATCCTCCCGAAATAGGCAACTCGGCCAAAATCTGGGCACGAAATTTCGAATTTTAGTTTTTAATTGTAAATATATTTATATTATTTTTTTTTGAATCGGAAAAACATTTGGATTTTAAATTTAAAGTTCAAAAAAAATAATATTAAATAAACATCAAGAATCAGAAAAATGACAAAAATCTCATTTTCTAAAATTGAAATGGAAGTATACTTAACATATGCCTCATTATAACCGTACCGAGTTATACAAACGGATTCCAAACAAAATTTGTCTCTTTTTTTCTAGTTTTCACTTTTTAATTAATAAATTTAAATTGAATTTAAGGGTAACTAATATCTTCCTTCATCTGAGAAAAGTATTTATTTTAATTTAACATTAAAAAAATTCTTTTAATAAATTTTTTTATAATGAAAATGAGAATCTCCAGCTGGGAAAATATGCCTTAAAATAATCTCAAATCACAATAATTATATTAAAAAATTTTTTTATATATTTTTCTATATCGAGTTCCTTTCTTTAAACAATTTAGTAAATTTTTTCAAAGAAAAGAAAGAAGAAATATGAAAAAATTTAAAATATAAAGCCATTGAATGGGATTGATTTCCTTATAGCGCATTTAATCATTCAATTCCATTCCTCGACATTTTTATCAAAAGATTGTTTTAAAGTTTTGATGGATTTAATTTAATATAACCTCAATGGGGAGGGCGGGGGGGGGGGGTTGTTTGCAGAACAAGGAAGAAAAATGGTTGAAAAACAATGTGATCATAATTTGCTTGATTTTAAATAATGTTTTCTTCTATTTTTTTTAATCTTAAAATGAATGTGACAAAACAATTCAAGAAAAAAGAAATATAACAATTTCCGAACTTTAAAAACAAAATTCCTTCTTACTGTTTTTATAATTAGTTTTACTAATAAATAATAAAAATAAAATTTTTTTAAAAAAATTGACAAATTTGACATTTTTAAGTCAGAAAAATAAAACTTTTTGAAGATGAATTAGATTTTCATTCTTCAATAAATTTTAACAAGCTATCAGTTCTACTAAGTAAACATTAATATAGATATAATATTTAAGTAATATTTTTAACTACATAAATAACGTAATATTTAAAAGAAATATTTAGGTCTTTTTCTTTCTAATCAAAGTGGAGTCAATCGCTTCAATAAAAGAAAGGTATACAATATATTAAATTGGAACTGGGAAACAAATTTATGCTGAATATATAGTAAACATGTCCTGTTCAAAAGTTGCCTTATTTAACGATATCTAAATTAAAGCTGATTCTTCATAGCGATAATATTTAATAATATATATCTACTGTTTCATAACAAATATTTAGTAAAAATATCTTCTGCTTTTAAAAAAATGTTAATAAACTCTTATAAAATATAACTATTTATTATCTTGATTTTTGTAAATAATCCTGAGTTAAATAACACACCGCTTGAACATAACTATAAATTCGCCCTTATGAACAGAAACCAAAACCACTCTTATAATTTATAGGAATTGAAAACAGAAGATTTTTATGCATATTAAACAGAGTTTGCAACTGGTACACAGAACGATCGAAACCGACGCCTGTTTTAGAAAAAAATTTGGAACCAGAAGTTACTGTTGTTAAAAAGCCCTATTCGGGGCAAGTTTTATAAATGGCCCGATTAGGAATATAGCCAAAATAATATTATGTAAGTCTAGAGATTTTTCTCATAGATGACAGAAAGGTTTGGACATCCATTTATTAAATTTCGAGGTTTACATAAAATTATTTTGGCGAAATTATTAATCGGGCCGTTTTTAAAAATAGACCCAAATCGGTCTTTTTAACAACACTAACTGGAATCATATTCATTTTTTTAGTAGAACCCTGACTCGAAAGACAGTCATATTCTTTAATATTGCAATTGTATGTAAGTAAATGGATTTTTTTTTCGCGTAAAATGTTTTTTATTTAATGATATAAGATATTTGGCATTAGACCACTTTGTTAAACTGCTAGACATAAGGCCATCATCTACAGACTAATGCTTATACTTATACTTTAAAATATCAAGGCTGTAGACATTTGCGAGACCTCAGCTCAGTGCCATATCTAAGATTTTACTTTGGGAAGAGGAGGGTGGTCAAATTCCTATTGACACCCACTTAAATATATGCCAATGCTCCAGCTTATTCTTATTAATAGCCAAATGCCTCTCGACCTACCTTGAGTATAGGAAACAAATCTTCCTAAAGTTATTCTTAATTAAAATGTTATATTTTATGGATAAGAAATGAGAGAACAGAGGATTAGGAGATAGGAAAGTTTTTTAAAATAAATCAATTTTAGTAAAAAACTGAAGAAAGAAATCAATAAAAAAAAGAAGGGAGGGGAGGTTAACATCAATTTTAAATAATAAAAAAATATATAACAATTCAATTTTTTTTTCTTCTTTCTTCTCTTATAATCTAAATTTCATTCGTCTTTGCTAATTGATAAAACTCTCTGTTTTAAAATATTTATTATCTATTTTTCAAAGATTTATCATTTTCGTATCTTTACTAATTATATCATATAATATTTCAACTTCTAAATTTAAATTTATTATTAATAAATACTATTAAATAGATAATCTTTCATAAAAAAAATATATACTCAAACTTTATAGGCAATTAGAGCTTAATAATACTATTAATATTTAAAAAAATTCAAATATTTATATTTTTAATCAAATTTTTTTTTATTATTATTTTAAAATTAATAAAGAAATCAATAATCAATCAGTTGAAATTGTCAATTTTTTTTTATTAAAAAGAGAAAGCTTTTATGACATCTTTAATTTTTTTGCCATTTTTTTTTGATTTTGACAATCATTATAAAAATATTTTTTTAAAAAAATATAATAAAAAAAATCCCCTACTTAAAAAAATAGAAGAATAATTTTAATTTTGTGTCATTTAAAAAAAAAATGTCTCTCTTCTTCCTCCTTATTCCTTATTCTAATAGAAAGAATTGATGATTTGAAATCTTCTGGCAATGCCAAAATAATATAATAAACTTATTTCATTCATCCCTTAAATAATAAATGATAATAATTTAGTCTAAACCCCCAGTATAAACATTTTAAAATGAGATAATTATTTTTTTTTTATTTTTTTTTTAAAAGAACCAATTCATATTTTGGCCGATAAAATTATTTAATAACCGGTTTCAAAAAAAAATGATTGAGGAAAATGGGAAAATAATTCAAGCACTCCAGACGATCTCACCGAAAAATTTTATGGAATCTTCATCATTAATCTCTTTACCTAATTTTGAAAAAACTGATCCCCTAAAAAGTGAAGCAAGTTTTCGAATGGCGCTGCAAAAGGGTAGTTTCGCGACTTTTCAAAATGGTTCCCTTATTCCAAATCATGACTACCAAAGTTTTCTGGATTTTGGACAAATATTCTTAGCATACTTGAATTTGATAAAATGGTAAAAATAATTTTAAAATATCAGCATTTCTTATTTTGCCATGTCCAAAACATCAAAAAATTTAACATAAAAATTTTCCAAATTTCTTTGAAAAAAACGAAATAGCCTTTTTTTAAATAGAAAAATGAAATATATGGCCAAAACAGATTTTCTGAGATTTTCAAAACTTTATCATTAAGTTTTCTTAAAATTTTAAAACTTCTGAAAATTTCAAAACTTAAGGAATTTTTAAAACAGGTTTTGTACGTTTTTTATGGCAACCTTTATATTGTTTGTTTCAAAAAAAAAATTTAAAAATTTTTTTCTTTGTCAAAACCATAATTTAGTTTTGACTAAATATTATTTTAGCTCTAAGGTATATTAAAATTTTTTAAATTCAGATTATGGTTATATTACTTGAAAGGCCATTTTTTAAATATATATTTCATTATATTGGTTGATTTTATACACCTTGGCCATTGGCATCAGAAAGGAGAAGCAAAGGTGTAAATACAATTTATCACCCCCCCCCCCCAATTATATGGGATTGTAAGGGGTAAGTTTATAACGACACCCAATCGTCATGTGAATAAAATTAGAGGTGAGTAGAGTGGATTTCCTTTTTTTTGGTAGCAGGGAGTATGGGTGTAAATTTAGAGAGGGCAAAAGTTTAGGTGGCTAAAATCTTTATTAGCTTTTAGGTTTTATAAAAAAATATTTTTGTGAGCATCCCAATAATCTCTTAAGTACCACCCCCCCCCTCACCTCCAATAAAAAATTTACAGTATAAGATTACGCATATGGTTTAAGGTTTGGAAGGATTAGTATAGAAAGAAAATGGCGGGATCTGATCCTGTCAATTATATATATCTTTTACAGAATATTATTATGAATTCAGTTAATATTTACAATGTTATTTTTTTTAACTATTGTGTTACTCTCTTTTAATACCAGTTACTAATATTTTTCCCAGAGTTAAAAAAAGGTTATTTTCTTGGCTCCGCTCAATGATAAGAAGAAGAAAAAAAATGCCTTTATGATCACGTGGTTTGCTTCTATTTTTATAAAAAATCTCTAAAAAATGTATTTGTTACAAGGTTAACATAATTAATTTTATATATAAATTTTTTTCACAATTAATGAACATTGTTAATTTTGACTTTTTAGTATATTGCCAAAAACCCTAATATTTAAAGTGTTATTTATATGAAACGGTTTAAGAATGTAAAGTTCCATTCTTTCTTAGACTTTTATTTTGTTCAAAAGTATACAAAAATTTGCCAAAGTTTGGATATTGAAAGTTAAAAAAACAATATTTTTTTTAATATATGTCGTCAGAATTTAGCAAGTTCGGGACTTTTTTTCGCCGACTCGGGTTTTTAGCGAATTAGTTAAAAACTTAATTTATTTAAGCGCACGTTTCATAATCTTTGAAAGGCTTAATTTTTTTTTACCTGGAATCGTCTGCTTTTAAATTTCTTCATGAATATTTCCGGTACTTGACAATTTAAAATAAATCAATACATTCAAATTGGCACAAATTAAGTAGAGTAGTTCATCACGGCAAAATTACTTAAAATTCATAAGTGCTCGAATACGAATCTGGAAAAACTTGATTTTATCAAAATTTAAATAATTCTTACAGATTTTCCATAAATAGAGATTTGCTAAAGGACTTGTTTTTATTATCATTTTTTTTACCCATTATATATAGTACAAAGAAAAACTAGTTAAGTTTTTTGATAATTTTTATTGAGCAAACTTATTTTAATTCCAGTGTAATTATGAATACAAACAAAAAAAAATTAGGCTAATTAAGTAAACTTTTTTTTTAAATAAAAATTTTCAATATAATTTTTGGCCCCATTTTGAATCAGTAAAATAATAAAATAAAATTTATATTTAAAATTCTCTTATAATAATGAATAACATATTTTTGTAACTGTCTATTCTATTATTCGGCATAGTTACTAGTAGTGTTGTTAAAAAGCCCGATTTGGGTCGATTTTTCAAAACGCCAAACAGAATCCGACCGAACTAAACCGATTGGACTCTGATTTGGCTGACAAAATAATTAGATTACATTTGGTTCTTATTCGAACTGAATTAAGTCGACCATTTTCTAAAGTTTCGGATTGTGAGGCGAAAACTGGTTTAGGTTTTTTCGATGGTCCCTTAGTAAAAAAAATAACGCTGTTTTGTAACATAATTGCGTTTTAACTTCAACAAATAAATTGAAAAATATTTTATTTATATAATAATATTAAGGGCATGGAAATGAGTATTGGAAAGGGACTGGAGGAAAGGAAATGAAATTAGGAGATAGTTAAAAATTTTGGTTAAATTTAAGATTTTTTTCAGAAAATATTAATCTTTATAACATAATTATTGAATTTAATAACAATTATATATATATATATAATTTGAATTTAGAGCTTAATATAAAAATTTATTATACATATTATATAAAGGTTTTATATTAATATTTTCACTTCTTATTTCCTATTTGAAGCCTTGCTAACGCCAATTTCACACAATTCAATTTTGGATTTTACTTTAAAAAAAAGAAAAAGGAACAAATAAAAGAAAAGATAAGAAAAAAGAGATGAAAAAAAAAAGAAAATGGAAGAAAAAATAATAAAAAAGTTTAATAAAATTGAAAACAGAAAATGTATAAGGAAAACTTAAAACTTTAAATAAAAAAATGCTACTTTTCTTATATGATGCAAAAAAGTACTTTTTTTTTACACATATTTTAACAATAAAAAAAACTATTATAATATTTTTTTCCTAGTTAATTATCGCATATTTTTCAGTTTTATAGTTATCTACTATACTTTACTTATTATACTGTATTAAATATCAAGAACGTATTTAAAAAAATATATAAAAAGGAATATAGTCAATCTTGATATAATATATAAAAACAAATAAGTTTTAGTTTTAATGATCCTATATAATTATCAATATAAGGACAAGGTCATATCATTTTTCAATTTCACTTATAAAAGGATAAGCTAAAATAATTTACTATATAATTTTTTTTTTTAGAAATTATTTAATTTCTAAGCTTTGGAATAAAATAACACATTGAATTTTCTTCTTTTGTTATGGAATTCTTCCCACCCGGCATTTCTAGACCACACCTTCTCTACGTCAATTATTACCCCTTATCCTCAACAATTTTTACACCCCTACCCCTCCCAATCCCCTACAAAATCAAAACTAACATAAAAAGGAAGTTCATTCAAATTAACCAACCATATCCCACTCCATTACCCCATTACATTTATTAATCCCCACCTCCCATTTTATTCAAATGACGATCATATTTTCATGACGTCCTAACCCCTTCAATTTTAATGAAGATCTTGCATGATATCAGCCCCCCCCCTCCCTGGTAGAAACGCTTTCTACACATTGCGAGTTCATATTTTATTTTTTTCACCTTGGCTCTAGTCTCATATCCTCCTTTAATAAAACCTTTTAATTTTTGCCAGTCTCGTCTCCTACGCTTTTCTCTTTCCACCTCTCAACTTTCTGAAAATATAACCCTCTTTCCATATTACCAATTCATTTTAATTGAGTTTTCCGCATGTTCTCTTTTATTAGACAAATTCTTCTACCAGCCACTTTTTTAGCAGGTTCATATGTCCAGCTCCGAGTTCAGAATTAATTATTTTTTTAAAGAGGGATAGGTTTGGGATCAGATTTAAAATTACCGGGTTCGGAGTAAGTTAGTATGGATAGGTTTGTTTTTCTTTTTGGGGTGATGGCAATTTGAAAATAAATATAAGTTATATATTTAATTATATTTTAAATGATGACTATCACAATTTTCTTAGAATATTCATTTTTGTAAAAAAAAAAGAAAAATTAAAATTATTTTTAAACAAATGGCCAACAATAAGTGGACCTGAAGATCTCCAACAAAAATTATGTGCCTAGCAATTCGGGCTACAACCTATAAATATTATATTTATATCGTTTTTAAGTCATCAAACTTTGCTGATATCCTATTTGAATATATTGATATACGTTATAGAATATTCGAAAAAATTGAACACTAAATATCGTCACAAGTTTCAAAATTATTGTCTCAATTCGCCAACTTTATTTTTTCAAATATTTTTTATTTTTTCGATATCCGTTTCTAAACATAAATTGGCATACATTTTACTTCAATGCCACAACTTTTTGTTCCTCTAAAAAATTGAAAGAAAAAATATCTTATTTTATATAAATAAAGATAATTTATATTTTTTAAAAAAAGTAAAAAATAATTCTACATTCACCATTCACTTGGAGCATGTTAGAAAAATAATAAAAATCTTATAAAAAATATTTTTCACCAGCGGGCCTCGTTCATCCTAAGCGTTGCTGTTGTTTTCCTAGAATGCGTTATTTTTCAACTTTGAATCATTTTTTGAGCGCATTTTTTTTAAATTTAAAAATCTGATTTTACCGAAAATGTATTCTATCATGTTTAGAATAACTATCTAATGAATTGTAGACAATTTTGCAGTTTAACCTTTGAAGTCTTTATAATTTATATATAAAAAATCTATAGAAAAACTAATATAAATTATATTAAGATCAAAGGTTCAAGAGTAAATTGTCTGAGATTCATAGAGGGTATTTCAATGATGAAATACATTTCCGGTGAAATCAGATTTTTAAATTTAAATAAAATGTGCTCAAAAAATGTTTTAAAGTTTAAAATACAACATATTAACGATAAACACATTGACGCCATATATACTTCCATATGCTGTAGAGGTGCGCACCCCACCCAACTCGAAAGCCACCCTATCAAGTCAGGAAATTTTTATCTTTCGAGTAGGGAGGGTTTGGAAGTTTGGACGAGGATATGGAATTAAATTTAAGTTCAGGTTAGGTTGAAAGATGTTTTATTTTTAAATTGTCTTTTGTAGATAGGTCTCTAAGCAACATCAAGTTTAGTTTATTGAACATTTTTAGTTTATATGTTTTCTTATAAAGATATATATAATAATAAAAAAAATGGAATTCGTTCCGAATGATTTTTTAGATTCGAATAGTGTATTTGCGAAGTAAATAATTTTAGAGGGCATGAAAAACTGGCGAAAAAAATACTCTTTTGACTAGAATTAACCAAATTAAATTTTATCTAAAAAATGACATTAAGAACCTATTCTTAAAATATATAAAATATAATAAATTGTCCAAAAGAACCCATACTTAAAACCCGATCAAGGATCGGATCAAACCTAAGTTCAGTTCTGACTATTAACCCATCCCGAGAAAATGTGAAAAAAAGATAGATGTATTTCTTTTTTTCTTACTAATTCGGATTTGGATATCCCTTTCTTGGAGCTTAGATAAATTTGGAATTTTAAATTGCCGCCGAATTCATTTTCGTCTTGGACAGCCAGTCTATGCTCGGCTCTTTGCCATGACTATTGCTACCTTTGTAAATCGATTCAAAAATATATTTTACCAAATTCCTAAAGTAGTAATTCTAGTAGCCCTAGAGTAGAAAATAGGTAATTCTATAATTTAATAGGTTTCCTCCCAGCATGCGCATAAGATTTTTCATTTTAAATCTTTAATTGAGCGCGTTTTATTAAATTTAAAGCTAATTTTGCCGGAAATGCATTCCAATAAGTGTAAAATACCCACCCTATAAATTTCAGACATTCATCACCTACCTTTGAAGAACCTTAATTTATATTAATTTTTCCATATTTTAAATGTAAAAGGAAATTTCTTAAAAAAGTTTATTATAAAAATGTCTAATATAGAACGGATATATTGGAATGCATTTCTTGGAATATCAGATTTTTAAATTTAAAATAATGCCATCAATTAATGATTTAAAATGCAAAAATTAACAAAAAATAAAGTAATACCAATCAAACTATCGCCTTAACAGAAAATATTGTTAATGTCTAAAATATATTTCTAATTTTCAATTTAAATAAATTTAACTAACGCGATATTATTAAATCATCATCACAACAAGGAACAAAAAATTCATTTAAAATTAATATATAATAAATAATATTTCAATTTTTTTTTGTGTCACGATATAAACTTTGAAGAAAACCTCACATAAGAAGCACAAATAATATATAATTGATTCCATGCTATAAAAAAAAATCTCAAAAGAAAATTACATAAGCCAATTTCTAATGACTTCTTGACATATAAATTTATTATTATATGAAGCTTATATAAACTTACTTTTTTTCTATAAAAAAAATGAGATATAATTTAGAAATTAAGCTCTATAAATCATTAAAAAACTCTCATTTTTATTTTTTGTTAGAAAAAACCCCCTAAAATATTGATTATTTAAGTTTAGTTAAAAAATGAAAGTAGATAAAAAGAGTGAAGAGGAAGGTAGAGAGGAAAGGAAAGAAGCGAAAGAAAGGAAGGAAGAACAAACGAACTAATGAAATTACAAATGTTTTATCATTTTAGAATATAAATAAACTTGACCGTTTCCAAAGAGAATTTTAGGTAAGAGTAATAGAAGTGTTTTAATATAAGATGTCTTTTTTAAATGTTATATACATATATATATAGTATAACTCTTAATTTATCAGACCTACTGAGGTCAAGACTTTTTTATTTTAAAGCCATATCCGATTTTTATATTTTGATCATTTTGCATCTCGTTTCGGAGGTGACTGGGATTAGAACCGGTCTTGTATATCTCTGATTGATATATGTACCAGCATTGTAGTGTTTTATATGTCAGGAATTTTGTATCCATTGGTATAATTAGTCCATTTGGTTAAGGGAGATAAAATCGATGTTTTTATTTGATATTTTAATTATAACCGAATTTTATATGAATCGTTTCACATTCGCAGGCTTTTAGCAGGGTACATAGCACTTTTTTGCCTTTTATCACATGTATTATATATATGTTCAGATAAGAAAAGTCATTTGTGAATTAGCCTTTTTTTATGATCTTATTTTTTTTAAGACATCGTTAATACAATAAAGAAGTCCTTCAGATAATTAACGATTAAATATAATTTTGGTTTGTATATCTATCGATATAATTTTCAAGACTAATATTCATTATTATATGTTTATGTTATGAGGATATAGAGAGAGATCGAGAGAAGAGAGAATATGATTAATTGGTTCTTCGGATAAATATAGTTTATTTTTTATTATCAATGATCTCATATTATTATTCCTTCATAGCATTATAATTGTACAATAATAATAATAATAGTAATTTTAGATTAGATGAGATTATATTACAATCTCAAATTTCGGTATAAGCCTTTTTCTATAAAATTTTTTTTTAAATTTCGGCATGATTTTTTTTAAAAATAATAGGGATCATGTTCACTTTGAAAAAAAGGAAATATCTAGTAAATTAAAAAAATGTAAAACCTGATATTTTATTAATTATTGTTAATTTTATATCGCGTTGTATTTTCGATTTAAATATTTTTATTCTTTTTTGCATTGATTTTACACTTATATTTTTTTTTACTACTACCGAAAAAGGGGCCATAATTTAATATTTATACTTATAAAACAATTATTATATAGTGAATAAATACCAGAGACCTGAAAGATACGGCCTAAATTTATTTTAAAAAAAATTTTTCGGCCCGGCCCGGGTTTTATATTTTCAGACCCGGCCCTGATTTTTATAAAAATATATATTGCATTTATTTTTAATTTTTATAGCTAATAATGGCCATTTAAAATATTCGGTTTTAAAATATACAGCCCTACCCGGCCCTCATATTTTTTAAAATATTATTTTTACGAAATGGAAGGGAAAGGGAAAGGGAAAGGGAAAGGGGGGGATAAAATATTAGATTCATTTAAATCTTTAAAAATTATTATTAAAATTAAGAATCCCCCCACCCCCAACCTATAAAAAGATAACTCTATTAAAGCAAACCCAGACTACAGCCAATCTCTTTTCATTACCCTTATTAGTTATTTAACGAACAATTTTCATATATATAGACCGCGGACTCTAGATTAGCACCACTAGATGGCAATATACATATTAATGACCAAATTTTAAAAAAACATTTTTTTTAATATACCCTACTCCATATATCTGACTAACCTTTTTACCCTACCCTAAGTCCAAAAGGTTGGGTTAAAGAAGAAATGGCCTCGCCGGACATTGAATCTTGATGGCCTAAATTCGATGCAAGCTCTAGGTATATAATTTACTAAACATAACTTAACTTAAGATAGCAAATGATATTTTTATACATAGTATTTTCTACTATTTCAATGGGTATGATTTTTGAATCACGGGAAAAATAAATTTTATTTTTTTAAAAATAATTTTCCTTCCCCCCTTCTTCCAAAAATAGCCTCAGCATTCCCCCTGTGTATGGCTTATGTCTTCCTACAAATTTTTTTTCAGAAAATTTTTTTGAAAATAAGGATGAATTATATAAAATAAAATTTTTTTCTGAAAATTTTTAGTCCTCTCCTCACCTAAAATCAATCAAGAGGAACAAAATGGTACATCTTTTATTAAAAATAATTTAATTGATTAATTTTTATTTCATTAATGTTTGATTTTTAGGGGTGTCTTAACCCCGGTTTCCCTTATATAGATATAGGCCTATCTCTTTAGAAATAAAATTATTTATTTAAAAAAAACCAATTTTTTTTTGCATAATAGTTATAACTATCATAGGTAGGTTTTGTAGGGTTTCATTTTAGAATTTTAAAATATTAATTATTTGATTTAAATGCTAATTAATTTTTATTTAGAATAAATTATTTTTAATTATTATCATTTTTTAGCAATATAATATTTTAAGAAATGCAAATTTTAAGGCAAAATTAATTTTTATTTTTTAATTTGAATAAATTCACCTTTGGAAACCTCATAAAATGTGTTTGGTACAAAATGTATTTAATATAATTTAAATATAAAATAAACGAATTCGAAATGATATTAATTAATTAATTATTTGCATCTATGGATTTAATTAGTTTTATAACAATGGCTTCTATCCCCTTCTCAAGAAATAATTGAATTCCCCCTAAAGGTTAACCCCCTCCCCCATAAAGTAGTTATTATTCGATAATATGCATACATACAAACTATTTTCCAATTAAGAAATCAATGTCACTTCTGTTTAAAAGAAATTTAAGGATTAAATAGAATGATAAAATGAATGTTCATTTTTAATATGCCTAGAGGTCTGCAATCTGCGGGTTTTGAAGTTTGAATTCAAAAGGATATCATTTTTCTCCGCCCATTTTTTGAGTAAGCATGGTCAGATTTTCTAAAATATTTTAAACATTGGTAGGGTTAAAAAAAATATTTTAAAAATAATGGGTAGCTATGGGTTGTTGAATTTTAAATTCAAACGAAATTAGCAGAACAGACTTCTATTTATTAAAAAACCTCTTTTTGTTTCACAATATTGCAAAGCTGACAGGTGGGTTGAATAAAATTTTGAAATAAATGGGCGGGCATTGCGATTAAAAAATTTTCAAAATAAGGAGTGGGGGGGTTTATTGGCTGGAAACCGCGAAATTTCTCAAATGCCAACCTTAGCCAAAACGCGACTGCGCCCGTTCGCTTTCCTCCTAATAATATTTTTTAAAATGACATTTGAATTCATTATTTTATTTTTATGATAAATATAATGTAAAGATATAAATATGACCTTCTTAAATAAGTATAAAACTTAACTTGGTGATGATAAACTTTGAAGAAGAAATTGATGAGATTTTTATCTAATTAATGTCAAAAGAATATTTTCTAATATTAAAACATGACAATTCGATAATGATTTTATAATTTGCTGAAATTTTATATCATACAATTGTTAAAATTTATCTAATATTTTTTAAATAATTTATTTTATTTTACCTTTCTTTGAAAAAAAAGCATTTTTATAAAAAAAAAGTGAAAACCCAAAATTATTTTTATAAAATTATCACCAATGGCTTACAATAGTTTGACTTTACGGGGTAAACCCACTTAATAGAGCCCATCCCCAACAATCCTCGTTAACATTAAAAAGTTTACAGATTTAATAAGGTGACACAATTGGCATTAACAGAGTTGTTAAAGTATCCAGATACAAAAATGTGGTATATATTTAGATACTATTTTCGATGTATTTATATCTGTTTTTAAATATTTTTTTAAGATCCATTTTGTACTTTTATTTAACACTTTTTATAATAAAAATAAATATAGTTGAATGCAAATTCATTTTATTTCATATGAACATATAACTTATATTAATATATATTAAAAAATATTAAGACTAATATCGTCGGTCTAGAATTGGAGTGCTCCACTCGACATTTTCAAAATTTTTGAGTTAGAAGTGGATAATAACTTATTTATTCCCAATATATAAAAAAACTAGATTAAAAAAATATTATAATTTTTGCCAAAGGTTATTGTCAAAATTGATCAATAACTTTTTCCTATATTTTATTTTAAACTTTGATTTTGATTTTCCCATTTTAATAATTTGCGCAAAGCACTCCAATTCTGGACCAACGATATAATAGAAAAAATATATATAGAATATTATAACATATGAATATTGATTATATATTTTTTTCTCTTATATCTATAGATATCATTTCAAGATTGTGTAGGATATTTTTCATATTCAAAAGAATATATAAATACTTGCTTTTAGCCATGACATGACGCTCCTTAATTATTAACAACAATACCATCTATGCACAAAATTATTTTAATCTTTTAGGTACTACCTTAGGCAGTACCTATCATTAACCTTGACTTTTATTGAATAAATTATATCTAAGGTAAAAGAATTTTTTATATTAAATACTTGTTTTAAATAAGAATTTGTTCTAAAGAACGATAAAAATAGGGTATTGGCATTACATTGAGAATGAGAACAAAAAATGTTGTTTAACTATTTATTCATAATATAAGTTTCTGTTCCAAAACAACTAGCATTGTTAAAGGCTCGTTTTGAGCCGATTTTTAAAAACGGCTAACTCATTATTTCATCCAGGAAAATACTATGCAAGCCTGAAGATTTTGCTTATTGAAGGAACAAAGGGTGGACATATATTAACGAAATCTCGAGGCTTAGACAATATTTTTCTGGCTAAAATATTGAGCTAGCCGTTTTAAAAATCGGCTCAAAACGAGCCTTTTAACAACACTAAAAACAACAGCAATCTCTGTATATAATTAAAATAAAAAGTTTTTAGACGATGTATATATCTAGATCAATTTTTAGACAATGTATCTGTATCTAGATTCACTTGACTCTGGACACTAGGCACTGATAGCTTGGATTAGGCTGTACATTAATTTTAGCATAATATATGCGAAAATAAAGTACATCAATTTTACCCGTCTCCCCTGAAAATTTAGGGTTATGGCCTGACGATATACTCCATTTTGCTCACTTTAGCATTTGTCAAAATATAGCTAACTACCCCAATCGTGCAATCTCAAAACATATTAGCTTAAAATAAAAAGTTTACTCTGATGCTCAAAAATTTTATTAGGATACAATAGAAGCAAATCTAAAATATAATCTCCATAATCTATAAGTGATCGTTTTTACATCTTCTTAATGTTAATCTAATGTTATCTATTAACTTTATCTTAATTTATAAAATGAAGGTTCCTGTATAACCTAATTTTAAATTTTAGGTCTATCCAGCAGATCCTGACAGAAGAAATCAAGTTCGGTTGGTTAATTGAAATTTTGAGTTCGGAAATGAAAATATTTTTTTGCCAACACCAGATTTGAATTAGAGGGGGGCACGGACCTAATTTTTTATTCACCGCCCGCCTGCTCATGGTGGCAATAAAATAATTCACGCCCATTCATGCTCACCACTTAAAAAAGTTTCTCCTCGACCAGTGCTCTCACGAAAGGCAATATTTGATTCACGCCCGTCAAGCCCGAAAATTCACGGTGTTTTTAAATTTTTTAAAACTATTGCTATAATTTTACTCTTTTTTGAATTTCTATTTATTTCTCTAATTTCATATTTCATATTAATAACAAAAAATAATTACAATCTATAAATCGAAATTTTTATTTAGAAAAAGAAGAATGCCCATTTTTTTTTATTTCAATTGTGTACGCCTTTCATCTAATAAGAGATTGGTTACAGAAAATAACCTTTCACTAGAAGCCGAACTTGTCGGGACTGGCAAAATTTTACTCGCTAATTCAAAAAAGGAAAAATATTCCTGTTTCCAAAACTTCAAAATATTGTCATTGTTATTTGTCTATGAGCGATGAATCTTTATAATTCATCCTCACAGCTTTCATTGGTAGATGTTGATGCCTCATCAGAATCCTCCTAGAAATTCTCTAAATGTTTCATTTATAATATATGGATTTTTATGAGTGTAGGATTAATGTGGAAAGTTATAAATTATAGTTGTCATTGACTTAGGCATATCACTAATTTTATATCATTTAACATTTGTAAGGTTATTTTATATATATATATCTTCCTTTTCTTCTTCTATTAAAATCTTAAGACTTTTAAAATTCGGATCTAGAATTTTAAGTCTACCTTATATATGACTGCATAATATTTATTTTAAAAGAAATCTGGTCAAGGTTTTGATTATTATTGTATCACCTTCAGAAGGTTGACAAAATTTTACTAATTTTTGTTTCCATAGATAAACTTCATTTATTGTGTCTGCTCTCAGATTATCCGAGCATTCTTTAAATATTGATAAAAATTTTATCTAACTCGCGTATGATGTTGATATCAATTGTGGCTAATCAATTTGATTCTTGCTTTCTAAACAAGTACACCTGTATTTCATATATGATTTTAAGAAACTTTATATCATGATATATACAGAGTTCCATTCAGGGGGACTGGCGACGCTACGGCCTCGTGGGAATTTTTTTATAGCGGCTCTTCTAGTTCAATCTGCGCTAATGATTTTAATTCAACTGACATAATTAAAAAACGCTTCTAATTTTTCTTGGTCAATATTAGCTCTCAACTTATTTTTATAATTTTTAATTTATTAAATGTTTTCTCGCAATTAACCTGCGTAAAGGACAAAATTAAAATGTATTCATATGCCAAAAATAAATTCGTGTCACATGTATGCATATTGCATCTTTTAAAAATTTCATACACGCATATTAAACACTTGTTACATCACACTCTGAGTTATTATCATATTGTAATATTCCATCTTCTTCATTTGACTCCTCACTTGTACATACGATTATCGTCCGTTTCAATTAATTCTGCTACCAAACTTTGAATACACTGGCAAATGAACATTATTCTTTACGTAATTTAACACTCAATATATATCTTTACTATTTATTTCATCAAAATGTCTAGGATGCAAATATTGCACATTCAAAATAAGCTCTTAATTCGCAGAGAGAAATTCAGACAAGCTGTTTATAATTTGATCAATTATAGGACGAAATACTCCGAACCTATAAAGATCAATTGTTTCTTGAGGGCGTTTATCTTGGCATTGGTCACTATATATTCTCTTCGCTCATCATATTCGATTTTTTGGCAGAACATTCTCTACCCTGATGCTCTCCGGGAGCTTTAAATATTAAAGTGTTTCATTTAAATTAGAAGCCATTTTATTGCTTTATTTTGAATCGATGATACAGAAAGAGTTAGCATCTCTTCCATCATTTTCCATGCTGACAAAGTACCTAATTTTTTAGTTTGAAGATATGACGTGGCCCCATTATTTCAAAAATTTCCAAATATATTATAGCTGTACTTAGAGTCTTAAATTTACATAAATTATCAAGTTTTTGTCTCAAATGATTTATTAACTATTATAAATTGAAGTGCATTTATCGTTATTGGGAGCAAGCTCTCTACTATATACGCTCTAAGAGCTTTTTCACGTGCCTTATGTAACCTATTTTTTGCAGCTTTCTCAACTTATTTTGGCCAGATAAATTATTCTGTTTCACCCAAGCATCCATCCTTTTATCTGATTCACCGACCTGGATTTTATTTGATTTCAATGAATTAAGAACAAGAAATGTGGGCTATACTATTTCTACAATAAATCAATGTATAAAAATGTAATATAATGAATTAATCAAAACTTAGCTTTCACTCTACTCAAACGGAAGCGTTTTTACTTCATTTGAAAAAAAAACAAAGAAAAGAACGTGGTAATGATGTATAGCGTCAAGCGACGTTACTGGTATTTTATGCATTAAATTATAAACGACATGACAATTGTCAAGGAATGAGATATTCAAATCATAGAGATATCATTAAAAATAAATAAATGATAAGAGAAAATAATGTGAACATAATAATATACTTTTTTCCTAATCGGCCTCTATTTTGATATTTTCCTCTGATCGGCCTCAAAAATCCACATTTTCTCGCTGGTTCCATTTCGTTATTATATCTTTTAAGGGTGTTACTTAGCTTGCTATTAGCTGTAGATTGTTTGAAATATTGCACTATTTTTTTTACACTATTTGTATTTAAGGCCATTTCAGTTAAACAATTGCTAAAAATATAAGGCATAATATTATTTAGTATATGGCATATACATGCTAGTGTTTCTCATCTTTGAAAGCACCTATAAGATTTGCTCCGTTATCAGTCACAAAACTGTACATTTATTTAAATAATTTTCTACTTCTGTCTATTCTTCTAAAATTAAAATGACTACACTTTTAATATTGAGCCCTGTTTTCATTTTCTTTGTGGCGTATGTTTTTAATTCAAAATCCTTAATTATAATATGTACTGTAATGGTTAAAAAAACTTCGATTTTTATAGTCATCCGTCCAAAAAACAGTGGTTAGACAAGTAATTTTTATTGATCATGCATTGGCCTAGTGTTGCATTTAAAGATCGAAGATCTTTACAAATAAAATATAACTGACTTTTCAGTAAAAAGTTTAAACAAAATTTAGCAAAAAGTCTCGCGATTAAACACCTAAACATAAAAAGAAAATAGAACTAACAGCATGATACCGGATGTTGTTTATAAAATGCGGAAGATTTTTTGTTTTCAAAAATTATTCTTTTTTAAAAAAAGAACTAAATTAAAATTTAAAATTGCAAATTTATATTTATATTTATAAAAAAAATTTTAAAAATTAAAATTTCCTTGATTCACGGGAAATTTATGTTCACGCCCGATTACGCCCGGGATTGGTAAGGCCCGTCACGCCCAGTCACGCCTAATAATTTAAAATTTATTCACACTTACGCCGTGACCTACCGTGACACGATGGGTTATTCGTGATTTCACGGCCCGCGCTTATCTCTAATTTGACTTGTCCCCCACTTCCGAAACAATGGCTCTCCCTATGCACGCATATTATAAATTAATAGCAATAAATTTAATATATATGAAACAAATTACTTTTTTATTAGTTTACTATTCTTCTAATATTATTGGCTTATTTTTTACCCAATGATATATCCGTTTACGTTATCTGACATTTTTTTTATTTGGGCTAATTTTTATTTAATTTTATTGAATCCAGTTTCATTTATTTAATATTTTTATGATTATTGCTTTTTTCTAGAAGTATATTTTTTATTTTGTTTTAATGTTTATTTATTTTTACATTAAAATAAGAGATTGCTTGTTTTTATTATTGGTTTATTTTTTTAACTTATTTATTGATATTTTGATAAAATGCATTTCCTTTAGTTTTAAATATCTTTGAATATAATATAGTTAGAAACTTTTAAATTTTTTTTATAACTTAATGGCAGGCCTTTAAAGTGGCATATTGTTACACATTCCTGAAAATTTTAAATGCCAAAAATCGGAAATGACCACAAAACAAATCGGCATTTGTTCTTCTCAAATTTTTTTATGTAGTAAAGGCTTAATAAATATATATGCAAAATTTTCAAGTTGGGCATAGCACAAGCATGGAAGATATATTTAATCATTAATCAATTGTAATTTTTTTAAATATTTTTAAGTTATTTAAGATCTGAAAATTTTTTGATGAATTGAAATTTCTCTCCTAATGGAAATAACTACAAATTACAAATCATGGATGAAAAAGATAAAATAAAAAAAAAACTAAATGTGGCATAAGCACTTACGATTTGTTTTCTGGTTTATATCTAGAAGAATATAGGTTTCATTGTTGGATGAAGAGAAAATGAAACATTTGTAATTGAAAACTACATGTGAGAATGCATATATGGCAAGATCTAATTATATTGGTTGTAAAAATTAAATTTTCATTACAAAGCTAGATTTTAGAATAAGAGACAAATATCCCATCAATTGAAATGTAACTAAAGAACAATATAAAAAGTTATATAACCCACCTTCAAAAATTTAAAATATAAAATCATGATCTCACATACAATATATCAATGATATCTGGACTGAGGATATAAGGATCATATTACAAAATTTTAAAGCTTAATGTAAATATTATACGTTGAAGGGATAAATATATTGCAACTTTTGCAAATAAATGAATCTATATAAAGTTTAACTAAAATCAAATTAAACCTATCTGAAATACCATATATTTCTCACATGCAGTTTTCAATTTCAAGTATTTTCTCTTTATCAAACATGAATACCTATATTCTCTTAAATATACCAGAAAACTAAATTGTACGCGATTATGTTGCACTTAGTTATTTTATTTTTATATTTCATTTATCATGCTCTTCGAGAACGATGGGAAATCAGAATTTTCTTCATCATTCGATAATAATCATTATGTAACAATTATTTGTTCATATTGAAATACTAATATAGTGTTAACATATTTTAAAAATAATGGTAAATTAAGTAATCATATCGCATCAAAATAAAGGTACATTTCTAATTCGTCCTTAATGGGGAAATATGCCCGTCATTCTTGGGGGGTTATCTGTGGGAAAAATATCCTATTTACCCTTCATTTACGGGTTTACTGGTATTATTGGTTATATTAAAAAAAATTTAATAAAGAGAGGTTTTGAAAATCGATAATACGGCTAAAAATACCCATGGTACCTATGGGTCGCTCATCAGGCCCTCAAAGTAAAGCATACTAGCAAGGAATTAGGTTAATTAATTTAAAAAAACATTTTAAAATAAGGCTGTAAAGCATTTAAACGTAAAAATTTTACAAATAAATAGCATAAGCATAGATCAGTAGGTGGATTATCGGTTAATTACGCATATTTCTAAAGATTGAAGTAATTGAAATTTTAGATAAGAAACTTGATGATCTAAATTAAAAAAATTTTTTTGTTATTTCTGTTGTATGTCCTAATCGATCGCTATCTATTAACTAAAAGATTGATTATTTATTCTTTATATTAAATTAACTTTAACCTCGCGGCGTTTTATAAAATTAACTCAATAATTCGATATAAATTACTTTATAGATTTTGTAAACTATATAAGCGTAGAAATTTATTGTACTTTGGAGTTAAAATATTTTATATATATTTTTATAAATAAAAATCTTAAATTTTTTAGTTAAATCTTGTCTAACTCCCTGCCAACCTTAACATGGTGGCATCACAAAATTCCACCCTCTAAAGGAACCCCGCCTAGGTTCTCTTTAGACTAAATCTTTTGTGTTCAAGGAGTTTCCTATATATTACGATCAAAAACCAACTAATACTAGATATGACTATACCCAGATGATGCCATATACTGAGAGCAACAGACACTATGGTAATTACAAACATCAGTTTAGACAACCATGGCAGATTTGACCATATTATGGCAACCAAAGATTTAACAACCAAAATAACTAACATTTTCCAAGACGAAACTATGAGAGATTTTATGATCAAAATATGGGAAACTCCTTGAACACAAAAGATTTACGTTTAAAGAGAACCTAGGCGGGGTTCCTTTAGAGGGTGGAATGTTGTGATGTCCTAATCGATCGCTATCTATTAACTAAAAGATTGATTTTTTTTATTCTTTATATTAAATTAACTTTAACCTCGCGGACTCGTTTTATAAAATTAACTCAATAATTCGATATAAATTACTTGATAGATTTTGTAAACTATATAAGCATAGAAATTTAGTGTACTTTGGAGTTAAAATATTTTATATATATTTTTATAAATAAAAATCTTAAATTTTTTAGTTAAATCTTGTCTAACTCCCTGCCAACCTTAACAATTCAATCTCTAAAAAATAAAAAATAATCATCATATAGATAATTTTTTTTAAAAATAATAAATGTATATTTTTTTAGTGATAAATTTTATTTAAAATATTTATCAAATAAATGGACAAAATATTAATTCAATAACTTTTAGTTGTTTAATATTCTGTTTTATTATTGAAAAAATTTATGAAAATCCTATTTTACTTTCACTAATGATATCATTTTAGCAAATATTTTATAACCTAACCTATGTAAAAAAACCGAAACAAAGAGACACATAAAGCAACATGTTCTGATTAGCAGATTAGATTTTAATGGCAGCTCATAAATACAGAAAGTATTAAATAATCATTATATATTTACATATTGTTTTAATAAAATTACAAATAGGAAATACATACGTCTTGATTTGCCATTTTTATTATAAAACTTCAGAAAATTATAATAATAAACTCTTAATTTTATTTTATAAAATTATTAATATTTTTATAAATATATAACGAGTAGAATTTCAATAAAATCAGCTATTAATATTTTAAAATTAATTAGCCAAATTCTGTTAAAATATTAGATTTTTTGTTTTGTTTGGAGTCATATGTTTTTTATTTTGATTAAATCGCATTTATTATTACAATTACAAGACATGTAACAAGACATGTAAAAATTAAAGGATACAAATACAATACATATGACATGACTAAGTATTCAAAAAAGGGAGATAGGTAATAAATATTAATATCTTAATATTTATATTAAAATTGTACCTTATAAATAATTAGAAATTTTAAATAACAATTTTTGTTTTAAATTGTGAAAAATATTATCAGTTTAGTTTTGTTGTTTAATATAAATATTCCAAATTAAGGTGTTAAATAATATTGGTTTTACTATTTCAAAATGAAAATAAATAGAATTTTAATAACTTATTAATTAGGCCATCACTCATTTAAATATTAAAATACCTTAAATAAAATTTCAAAAATATGAGATCTTAACCTGATTTTGGATTGACTATAGTAAAAATTGTTATAAGTTGACCAAAACTATGATTGATCTTGCAAAAATTCTTCTATGTAGAATTTTTCTAATTAAAAGAAAAGAATATATATTGCAGAACTTAGATTGTCTTATTTGCCATTATTGACTGTTGGTGCTTATCCGATGAGATTTACACTGGTACCACTCTTTTAATCAATAAGACATTGGCCAATATTTGATATGATATAAGAAAATTATTAATATAATATATATTCAGAAAAGCCACAAATTAATTTATTGATATTATCATTTTTTATTTAGCATTTATAATTAATTTATGTGAGTGAAAGAAGGATGGATAATAATTAACACCTTATTTTCTTATAAGTATATATGCAACTTTTTTTTTATCTATCACTCAATGATAGCAGTAACATTTTTACTTACTCATGCCCCAAATATTTTTTTTAGGGGAAGGGACATAATTTATTTGTCATCTTGCTAATTTTATAGAAAGAACAAATATTATATTTTAAGATTAGATATTTTGATCATATTTTGATTTTTATTAAATTTAGTAATAGGAAATCTAGGCCAAAATTTTGTGTGATAAATAGAAAATTTGGACTTAACATGAATATAAAATTTAGATTTGCCAAAACAGAAAAAATAAGGGCATGTCAAAAAATATAAAACAGCTACACACACTTGGTAGTTGATAAACCTCCAGTGATGCTATTGGTATTAGCCACTGGTATTAGTTAAAGTTAAAAGGATTGACCAATACTGCCATGAGTATCAACCCAATACTAACTATTGTTATTGATGTATCTATGCCCTAATAAAAAGTTCAGATATATTTATTTTATATTTCATACCAGAGATCTGCATGGCATGGCTCATGGGCAAAACTAAAATAAACTTTTAGGCCAGAGTAACCACAAAATACTTTTTTAGGCTGATTGCATTATATGAAATAGTGAGGCCAGACTACCCTGATTTTTTTTTAACTGAGCAAGTCAAGCCTATTACTTTAATTTCACAAAAAATTATTAGCCAGTGCAACTTGCACTGAATGTCTTTTACAGGCTGGGCTGAAAATCTTTTTAAAAATATCAATGCGGGCATGCTTATCTATTCTTATTTCTTTGTGAATAGGTAATTAGCTGCGTTGAGCCAAATGGCTAAGCTCATTCTGACGATTTTATCATAAAAATCTATCTTGAATTGACTTGAATAATGATATTTATTATTCTAAATTTTTCAACTTAAGTCACATTTAATTTGTTTACAACTAAACTTCAAATGAGTCCAGTTACTTGACTTGGCACAGCAAATTTACAAAACTAATTGTGAGGTGGCTGATTATTGTAAAACATTTATAATTTACAGATCAATTTTTTTTTAAATACTACATATCACACCTATTAATATAATGATTTCTGTTAATTCTTCAAATTATACTCTTCAAATACAATCTCTATCATGCATTTGAAGTTAACTTTATCTTTATGAAAAATTGTAATAATCGATTTTAAAAAAAACAATACAATTGTTGGAAAAAAGGGAGAAGTCTAATCCTACTATTGTTAATAAAAAAAATTTTTTATACATTATTATCATTTGTAAATTTTCTATCTTATCAATTAATCTTCAAGATCACTTTAATTAAGAAATACTATATACAGCTTTCACACGTTTTGATTTTGGATTTCAGATATTTTATAATTAATTTTACCAGGATTTGGGACCTGGTAAAATTTACACCTTTTCAGTAAGGGTCCAAGTTCAGAATTTATTTTAAAAAATTACGTTCGGTTATGTGCCCTCGGTCTAGATCAGATATAATTAGAAATTACTATTAAACGGCTTAAACTATTTTTAATTACATCTAAAAGTTTTATTGGCGAAATAGGAATATTATCATAATTGTATTAGGATCAACAAAAAAAGTCAATCTTTGACATAACCTTATATTTTTTAGTTTTATAAGTAATTAATCATAAAATAAACTAAATTTCCTGAACAAATACAGCCCTCTGGGGAGGGTGTCGGATTCATGTTCATTTTCTAGTCCACGTTTAGTAGGTTTTAGAAAAGTGTTTTGGGTCAGAATCCATCTGTTTTTCGTATTTAATCGATAAATCCCCTTTTCCCTAAGGCATTTAAAAAAATATTAAATGTAAAACCAATTGTTTTCTCGACTTAAGGCTTATAAAAAGCCTTATATCCCATAATAAAAATGGTGGGGGGGGGGTGTCCAAAAGTTTTTGGGTTCATTAAGAAAATACTATATGGGTTTAGTGGTTAATTAGGGCTTGATTACACCCTTATGGATCATTCTAAGGAGACGATGCTATTTAGGAATGTAAGAAAGGTCTTATATCGCATGTTACGCGTATATATCATAGAGCACGCTTGCCTATCACCTTCGATAAGGTTAAGTTTTCCACATCCGCTTATATATCGCCTCCATTTATAATCTTCCCCGCGTATACTATTTTGATCCTTTTTCTCCCATCTTCAAAATGTCCACCCCAATAATAGAAAGAAAAAACATTAAAAATTTTATATCTTTTGGTATAACTGGACATGAGCTCTTTTTTTTATTGTATTATCCTCTTTCTCTTAAAAAATAAAATAAATTTTACACATTATTAACATGTGTTAGATAAGATATTTATTTCGATTGGTTCTATAATAAAAAATGAATTCGCAACTATTACGATGTTCAATTGGAAATAATATTTTAGAAATAACCTTAATAAAATTAAATGCGATAATTTAACTTTTGATTATCTTCAGTCAACTCAAGTTGATAATTATAGTGCTATTTAATAAAAAAAATGTACGATATAAAAAAAATTACATTAATAACGGGGTTATCTTTCTAAAAAATAAAATATTGTATTATTTACCCCCCTCCACTCTTCCATTATTTATTCATATAATCTCTTCACTTCATCCCATTTTCTCTTACTACCAAATGAACTAAAAAAAATTGATCAATAATTTATATATATTTTTTTTCTAATACATAATTTTTTATCACTTTTCTGGTTCTGTATTTATAGCGCCATTTATCAAAAAAAAATTTTTTTTGAAACAAATGACGCAAGCTTGACGTGTAAACTTCGAAACTTTTTTTGCCTTATATAATCCCAATCGATCGTATTCAGTAGGCGTATTTAAAAACGAATATAAACCGGATAATGAGTTATTCACATTCGATTATTTTAAATAAATCGAATAATTTACTATTCATATTCGAGCGTTTAATAGAATTTACTATTCTCATTTGTTTGGTATAACTAAATATTTTCCAAAAAAAATGAATTGTTGAGATTTAAAAGTGATATTTGAAAAAAAGTTAAAATAATAGAGTTTCCTCAAGGAACATGCTATATTTCAAATATTTATAAATAATTTTGAATATTTACGAATAATCTCCAATATTTACAAATCATTCATAATTAGTGTTTTTAAACTGCTCGATTAGAGCCGATTAAAAAAAAAAGACTTGCATAACCCTCGAGATTTTGTTAATAGATGTTCAAACCTTTGTGCCAATCTATTAGTAAAATCTTAAGGCTTGCGTAATATCTATCTGGATAAAATATTGAGTTGGCCGTTTTTAAGCCGTTTATACTATTCCGAATAATAGTAATATTTTTAAGTTTTAGGAATAAATCGATCGAATAATTAATACAAATTATTAGACAGATAATATATTTTCCATATTCATATTCGATTCGAAAAATTCTAATCTGATAATTTTGTTTATCATATTCGTAAAATACGAATCGATTCAAATATCAAACGAATAATTAGTTTTTTATAATTCGGAACAAAAGGATAAAATTTGGGCTGGGTGGAATTTTTTTAAACCTACAAATTACGACGAAAAATATATGGTTGATAAATTACATGATAGATATTGGATAATTTGAAACATCCATTCGCTTCTCATATTTTGGTCTACCCTTTGTAACCAATTTACAAAAATACAAACCAACATTTATTTTTAAATTAACTTTTAAAAACCTTAGCCGGAAAATAAATAAAACTCGGGACGGGCCTTGGGTATCCCTATTGATCTCAGATTTTGATATTATATAATGTCAGCTGAGACTATAGTATAAAGCCGCTACAATCACCTGATTTATTATTTGGGCAGAGGGTGCTAAAATTAATATATTTTTTTAAAAAAAATAACGTCTCATCTGATGTTATTTCCTCCATAATCTGTGCATTTTCAGGCACATTTCCTTAATTTTAATGCATTTTGTATTATAATTTCAAAAAAATATTAAAAGGTTAAACGCGTATTCCCAATCTCAATCCATAAAGAACAATTCTATCCTGAACGCGGATACAAAAATTTTGGGAGGTTGCGTGAAAGAAATTTTATATTTGCTTTAATTCTTTACAATTACAAATATAATTAGAGAAAAAGAAAGAAAAAAAAATAAGAAGAGAGAAAGTAAGAAAAAAAAGAAGAGAAAGAAAAAGCCTTCACGTGAATTGGAAAAGGGTTAATGCAAAGTCATACCAGAGGGTTCTATAGTGTTGATATTGAGCGTTTGATAGTCATACATTTTTTTATAAATATGTATAGGTGACAGCGTTCGGGTAAAAACCTTTACATAAAATTTGTAAAAATTAACGAAAGATTTTATTGTTTGATAACTTTAATTCTTTACCTAATATATTAATAGGATTTTTTTTATTCTAAATTGGTTTAAAAAATTTCGGCGCTTAAGGGAAAAAATTTGTTTTTTTTTCATCCATCCCGATCCATTATCGGCACCAATGCATTTAGACCTCATCTGCCCATCGCCATTGTTACTTGTTCCACGTTTTCTCGGCGTAATTCCCCACCTGTTTTTGTCCCTTTAGGGCCAATATTTTGGATGCTGCTCGAACTGTTGCCAGACCGATCTCGTCCATATTAAATATATTGTTCATCTCGAAATTATTGTCGTTTATACATTTTTCCTTCCCTCTAACTAAACAGAATAGTAAAGAAAGAGGCTAACTGTTCAAATGCCAAGCCTTGGGGAAAAATTTTCTATTTTTAGTTGCCATTATTCTGCATTTTTCATTTATGCATTAGTTTTAATTTATTCATGATTTCTGTTATTTTTTTTGGCCTTACCTTTTTATATATATTCATATGCATAATTTTTACCTTTTAAGAAAAACTTTTGTCCTTTAAATTCATTCTCATTTATTTTTTAATTTATTAATAATTGGACTTTTTGATTTTTATTCATTTAACAGGTCTCTCTGCTGAGTTAGATATTATATTATGTTTAAAAGATATTGCAAATATTATACATTTTTGGAGCTATTTAAATATATCCAACCAAAGTCTCATCACCTTCTAACGAAAAAATTCTGGTATTTGCTATGCGCTACGGTAGTTATTTTGTTTTCTTTTTTGTATTTGCTACTATATCATATCAGATTAGTTCTAGGGATTTTAAGTAAGTTAGATATTGATTTAACGGATATCTAAATAATAAATGGGGCGGTGGGATTTAAAAAAAAAATACTGATTCGATATTTTTGATTAATTTATGATTTGTATGTATAATGATATATTTTTTATTTTATACACAATTTTGTAAATAATAAATTGGCAAAAGGAACCAAAATCCAATTTATTTATGTTTAAAAAAAATTGAATTACCTTTATTATCTGCAACAAGAAATGGATTTAAAAATAACTAACGACTCACATTCAGGAATATTGTTGTTAAATGGCTCGATTTAACCGGTTTAAAAACTCTCTGGTATGGCCTAGGTTAAGTGTGATCACTTCTAGTTAAGGATTCTGTTTCATTTATACATATATATATTTTCCAGATGATGTAAGTGAACTGATTCAACGATGCCTCATAATAAAAAAAGACCACAAGGGTTACGGCTTAACGGTTAGCGGAGATAATCCGGTGTACGTGCAATCCGTGAGAAAAGGTTAATTTTATTCATTCATTTATCCCTCGGACCTTTTCACCTCCCATTTTTATTTCTAACCCATTTTCTATTCCTTGAATTTCAACATTTTTTTTTGTTTTTTTAGATGGCGCTGCTGACAGGGCCGGAGTTCGCGAAGGTGACAGGATTATCAAGGTTCGAAAATAAATTTGGAATAATTCTTTAATTTATTAATATTTTGCTTTATTTTTTCAGGTGAATGGCAATTTGGTTACCCAAGCTAATCATTTGGAAGTGGTCAGACTTATTAAAGGTTAGAAAAAAAATTTTAAATGATTTTTTTTAATTCTCGAACGATGGTAGTTGAAGAGTTTTTTTAACCAAATTATTGTATTATAATATATTTTTCAAATTATGTAAGCATTAAAATATATTCGTTTAGGCACAGGATTGATATAACAGCCATTAACAGCACTTTACTAGTTATCATTTCATTGCACATTATATGATATAACCTATTTCTTAGTTTAATTCTTATTCAAACTCATAGTGTCTCCTCTATCATTATAAATTAGATTTAAAGAAGATACTATTTTAAAAGACGATACAAGTTTGAAAAAAAACACTATGTCACAAAAATTGATATAAACATAGATCATTCCGATGTTAATCCGCGATATGTATATATATAATAGGTATAATTCCCACCTTTAGGTGTCAATAAAAGTGTGTACTAAAAGCTTTAAACAGATTAATTCATAAAATCTGGACAAAAAACTCTTTTGGAATTTCTATGGTATAAAAAAATTAATTAGTCATTACAAAGATTTATCGATTCTCAATATATAACATTTATTGGTATTTTATTTTATCAATCGTCATTCTCTACCTACAATTTATATTTTTTATAAAATAAAAATACAATTCAAGGAACAAAAGTATAAATAATTGAATTAAATTATAAAATGCATCACATTGTTTTTAATAATTAATTCCTTTCAATTAGTCATCGCTTTTAAAAAAGTGATTAATTAGATAATAACTCGATTTTAAATACATCCTAAAGTCGTGTCATTGTTGGTCTTTATATTTGAAGCTTATTTCTCTTTAGATCAGTATATTCCTAAGACAGGGCAAATTTCCCTCTTTTTTCCTACCTACCTTCCTTCCATCTTTTCTTCCTTAATTTACCCTCACGTAAAAAGTTTTATTCAGTTCAATAAATTGCATCATTAGCTCATATAAAGGTTACTTAAGCTCACTCCAAAAAACATCATTTTTTTTTATTCTGACGAAGGTTTTTAAGAAAAAACATTTTGATTGACATGCTGCCGTGTTCAGCACGGGTTTGTCTAGAGGCCTAACAACTACTTCCTGGCGCCTGCAGATACCTAGGCCTCAAATTATGGGAAGGGTAATATTTTATTTTTGGGAAGTTCCCAAGATGTTTGCCTTAAGCCTTCGGTTTCTTCGTCCCATTCCCGACGATATGGTTATTCTTTTTTAGACGATTTAAATTGGTTACCTTTACAAAGAAACGCATATTTTAATATTAACTTTAATAAAATGCATTATTTGTCAAAAAATATTAAGTGAATAAAATTTTCCGAATCTGATTTGGAATTAGATTGAATCCGTTAAATGTTACCTAATCCTACATTCACAGTTACCGCGAATTCGCGGCGAAGTATACAAAAAAGAATGTAAAATTATTGTATTTTATATCATATTTTTTATACTTAACCGCGAATTCGCGCTAACTTTGAACGCAGGGTAACCCACTTAAAAAAATTTATTATCTTACATCTTGTTAAAAATGATTACATAATTCATTCATTCATTACACAATCATATTATAACTTTAAAAAAAAAAATTTTAATTAAAAAAAAAATAAGGAAAAAAGCAAATATTTTTCTAAAACAATGTTATATTTTTTTTGTATTTAATAAAAAATAAAATAATATTAAAATCATCACTTTATCTTAAAGTTTGAAACGAAAAACCTGCTTAATTTCGAGCAGAGGCCGCTGAATTTTCCGCCCTACATATAGCACCCTACATATATTTTTTTAAATGTATACATTTAGGGACAAATCATTTTATTCGAACGGTGGCTCAAGTTAGGCAGCTTCTTTTATAGCGTAATTACTACCAATTTTTTTGTAATATATAAAAAAAATTTAAAAAACAAAAGGAAAAAAATAAATAAAATATTAAAATATCATTAACCTCTATTTGATGAGCGCTGGCGTATCTTTTTAAAATAATATTATTTCCACAATCTTTATATTTAAAAAAAACAAAACAAAATGCTACATTTTTAACATTGTATTTTTTTTAAAGTTGTAACTTGTAATAAATAGTAAAAATGATAAAACGTTCAAATGCATTAATTTATATTTATTAAAAAAGGAAAATAATCAAATCATACCTTCTTTATTACGTTTTTTATTTTTACTATTATAAAATTAATGAAACATTCAAACGTAAAAAAAAAAATTGTTTCCCTTATAGCATATAGCACTATTTTATTTTTATATTCTTTTTTTTGTCTTTTCTTCTTTTTCTCCTTATTCTCATCCGCGTTTAGATAAATATCGGTATACACGTGAAGAGAACAATTAAATATTTCGGGAAGGGTAGCTTAAGAAAAATATTTTTCAGGCCTGACTCAATTCGCAATTTTTTTAGATGTTTGAATCAAGCAAAGTTATATCTTTTTCCACTATAAAAAAAATATTTTGGGTCGTGCCTAGTAACTTGTGTTTTACGAGACGGTCGACATTTGCAAAATTATTTTAAGGGCAGGGTCGAAAAACATTTTCGAAAATTTTTGCGGGTCGGGCAATATTCATCTCTAAATTGTAATTCTTGTTTACCTTCCTTACCATTAATCGTGACTTTCGATGATCCTTGGTTCCACTCCTTTTATTTTAAAGGGCGACATCTGCGTGAAATTGTCTATTTTAGGATAGATTGCACAAGGGCTGAACTATTCATTAAAATAATATTCCGTTCTTTGAAAACATTTTGCCTATACAAATATCTAACATTTTAGTTTATATTAATAACAAATATTTTGAAAACAAAATTTTTATTTTATCGAGTCCTTGTATTATTATGTCCAGGATTTGTAACCAACAAAATATGCATAACAGATATGAGAACATCTTAAAGAGACACATTTAAATCTGAAGTAGAGTAGTTAGATATAAGCTTAACACAGGGCAATTCATATTATGCAGTTGCAGATGGATAAAAATAAGCTTAACTTGACTTTTTCTAAATGGGCCAGATTCAACCTAAAAATAGACTAGTGATGGAATATTATCCCATATTAGCCTCTGAATGTGTATCTATCGGATTACGATACGAAAATCGGACATTGCAGATGTATTCAGGTGTAATTAGATTTATGCTAATAAAAAAATAATATAATAAAATCCAGGAGCCCCCAAAAGGAGTGAAAATAATTATAATATCTGAATTAATCTCATTAAAAGTGGGGGCCTATTCATAAACGAAGCAAAATCCATAATTCGAATGTAGATGAATAAGAAAAATTGGCCTACTGATAGGATGGGAAATATCTAAGAACTAAATATCTGATTTGCTCTAATATTTAGCTTATGATTAGTACTTATTAATTCCTCAATCAACTTTCCTGACCGAAGAAACCGAGTATGAACAAAATAAAAACTATATCACGAAATGGGTATATTCCCGAAGGCAGGGCAAGGGGGATTTATGGGCGAAGCTCCTCCCCCCCCCCCAATTTAGAAACGCCCTTCTTGGATAAATTTGACTACAACTGTGAATGTCAATACTTATTTAAATAATGGCAGATTGAAATATTTATATAAATGCTTCTTTATATTCCCTTAAATCGGAAAATATTAATAATTTTTTTATAGGAGTTTATTATATCAAAAAATTTTTTTAAAATAAGCACTGTATATAAAATCATTTTTATTAATAAAATGTATTTATTTAAAGAAACATGCCTAACCTTATAGACCTGCTTCTTTAATTTAGTTTACTTCTTTTACGGAGAACAGATTGACTCGTATAACCTTGTATTTACAGTTAGCACGATTTGCAAATAGAGAAATATTATATTTATATCATATATTTTATACTTCACCGCTTATTCGCCCTAACTGTGAATCGCGATTTTTTTTCTCATTTATATACCCTTGATTTCGGATCCTAATAATCTTAATTTTTAAGCTGGATTATACTGTAATGTATTTCTATCTACGACAGAATTTTCGCCCGACCTAAAAAACTATGCAAAATATCTAAGCGCATTGATTTTGTATGCTATGCAAAATTTCCCACAGATATGAACACAGCACTGCATGCTATGTATTTCCTAGCATAAATACCCCTCCCCCTCACTTACAAATCTTTTGACATGGATTTAAGTTTTGCGTAGCCTCCACAAAATCTTGAGTTTTATCTCATTACGATGTTAATTTTTTTAGAATTTATATTATAAATTTTCACTTTCTGGTGTGGAATTTTTGACCAAAGTAATTATGTCCGATGACCACAGAATTGTATCATATCGATAGTTGTGTTTGTTTAATCGTAGATAATTATTATATCAATTACCTTTTGAGTTCGTTAATATTGGTAAACATGAATTATTATTTTTTACTATATTATTATCAAATGATTTACTTCTCTTTTTTTTTCAATGGAATTATCTCATATTTATTATTTTTTAAAAAAGAGAAGAGGTTAAGGCTACGTTTAATATAATAATAAAAGTTAGTTCATTTAGTCGCGCAAGAAGTCAAAATACCATATAACTTTACCAATTCATAAATTATATTATATATATATCGTGCAACTTGTTTAATATAGAGCTTTTCACAATCTGACCAACTGCCCTGCTCAGACAGGCGGGGCTGGATTTTTCTCGGCCCCGTATATGTTGGATTTGGATTATAAACGGGAATAACAATTTTAATTTTTTTTTAAAAAAGATAAAATAAATATTAGTTAAAAACATAAGTATTTTGTCCGGTCCTTCTTCTTTGTCGCTCGAATTAGGCAGGTTTCAGAAAATCGTTTTTAAAAAAAATTTACCTTTAAAAATATTTTACCACGCGATATTTTAATAATTTTTTAAATATTATAATAATTAAATTATAGTATTTTTTACTTCTATTATTTAATAAAATCAAAACTTTATTAATTTTTTTTTATTCGACCAATTTATTCTTTTTTACCTGTGATATTTTTTTAAAACATTTGCGACAATTACTTGCGATATTTTTTTTTGGACAAAATTTTATATTCATGGATTTTCTTGCATTCTTTATTCGTTTTGATGTGAAAAAATGAAATTCGATATGATCCATGAAAAGGTTAATTTTTAGGCTCAGGTCTATCCGTCCACCTCTCACCTCTTTAACGCTGCGTTTAAAACGCTTGCCAGCTTAAAAAGTTGTAAAAATTTTATCTACTATCTTTTATCATTCTAAGAGTTTTTTTAACGTGGTAAAGAAATGGATCATCATAACCCAGTCATTTCCCAATAACTCTTATTGTAAAATATTTATAATCTTGCAGGGATTTCGGGGGAATGATTCTAGGAGGGTAACCTCTCTTTGGGGAAAGGAAGATCAAACTCGGCCTATTTTTTTGAACCGGCAACTTGTCTTAGATGTGCATCGAAGATTTTTTTTTATTTTGCTCGAGTTATCGATAAATAATATTTTGATCTCCAAACATCAGAGTAAGCAGGTTATATGGTGTAAATCAGAGCCCTTCAAAGATCGACTATCAGGTCCAGATTTTTTTTCAAATCGAATTTTTCTTATTTCTGGCGGTATTTTTGTTTGTTGATATGGAAGAAACAGTACTGAATAAAAGAATGCATTTTTGCAAAAAAAGTGATAGACTATAATACTCATCCGACATTTTGTAAATTAGAATAGAAATTGATAATTAAACTTTACAATATACGATTTTCCAACCGATTATAATTTTAAATTCATTTTTAAAGGAATCGTCCTTGGCCCTTATTAAAAAAAAACATTATTTCCCGGCCCGAGTTTATAATTTATTTATTTTTAGGCCCGGCCCCGGGTTATATTATCCCGAACCGGGTTTTTAATTAGTTTATTTCTGGGATTTTGAAAATTATGTCTAGAGCCCATTACGGGTACTTTGCCTGGCCTGTAAGTCTCTGATGTATTTTATTTCTTCATATTGTTCTAATTCTAATAGTAAAGGAAAATATAAATTAATTTAAAATTTTTATTTATGAAATTAATTAAGAACAAAAAATTATATGAATTGGGAAATGATGTATTTTTGCCAAACGTTTTTTTTATTAATGCGAATAATTTTAATATTATACTTCCTAATTAGATTTCATGAATTTTAAAATGCCATTTAAATTGATTTTAACGTTCAAATTTTTAGCCTTTCATTTTAGTTCATTTGAAAATTAATATCATATTAACTTTTTAAATTTAATTTTATTTCATTACATTTTTTTTTCCTTCTTCCAAATTATTTTTAAAAAAAGATTGGATTGGATTTTAGGAACGATTCTGATTTTTAATCGTATTTTAAACAATTAGTCAGATTGTAGGCAAAGATTACAGGCAAGCATATTTAGAGGGAGGACAATGAAACATTTGTTTACCCTGAAAAGGATTTGTTAAAAATTTTAATCGTTTACAGTCAGTATGATTTGATACTTTATAATTTAAAATTCATTTAAGTGATCCCTCCGAGTAATATTCTAGATAAGTTACTGAAAAATGAAGACACTCAATAATACTTTAAAGAAATACTGTCTTATTAGAAGACTACGCATATTACTGAAAATGGATTATTATTACTTTTATAGTATAATAATCATATAAAATCGCATTAGTTTAGAGTATATTTTTTTTGAATACGGTGAAACTTTGATAAAATATTGACTTTTTAATCCCTTTGAAAAGATGGTCAATTTTGAGAACTACATGATATTCCATATTTACAGTGTTTGAGGAACTAGTAGTTTCCTAGACCTCCTAATCTAATGAAACTGGAATTCCCTCCTCAGCACTAAAATATGAAATAATACAATGAATGCCGATTATCTATGTTGACAAAAAAGTTCTCCTTGAGAGTTACGGTACTGACTCATGTCTGTTATAGGTTCCTGGGAACCAATCTATATGTTTTTAGCACGATATTATATTTGAAAAATAATCTTTTATTTTAAATAAATCTTACAGCCGCGTCTTACGTAGCGTTAACGGTTCTAAGCCACTCTCCTTCCATCCTTAAGTCCCATATTTTCCCCGAGAGCAACAACGACAAGCTTTATTTAAACAAGAAACCTATCGCGAATCTCTCCTTGATTCCTTCCTCATCCTTTTCGTCTCCCCTCGACCCCAACGCTAAATTCAAAAAATTTACGCCCAACGAATTCCGAAATTCTGTCAACATTAATAACCAAAATACCACCGGTTCTTTCGTATCCCATATACCGACCCCACCCGCCCTCAGGTCCGTTAATCAGCAGGACATCGATAAAGAATCGGTATATATATATGCACACACTAGACATTTCATTTATTTATGCAAAAAAATGCCTTAAGATAATGTTGAACGAGTCGGCATTTTACATTTTTTTTGTTGCTTCGAGCGCCACTGCCCACATATGATTATAATAATCATTAAGAGGATTGGTAGCTCTGGGGTATACATTCTGATTGATTCACAAAAGGTCACTTTCCAGTTTGTAACATTTTCTTCTGAGAATGAACAAGGTTAAATGTGGTTAAGGTTCAGAGGATCGTCAAATATGGAGTAAGCAGCAATCGAAGCAAGTAAAAATAAAATACCGATTCATTCAACACACCCTTAAGTATACCGTTTAACATCAACAACAATTTTATTATATTACGCTTTGGGGTGGGGGGGGGGGGACATATAATTTTTCCCAAAAAATAAATAATTGTATTTAAACTTGATTTTTAACGAGTATTTTAATTTATTAACGTTGTTAAACGTTTCTTTTAACAAAAAAAATAGTACGTTACCTTAGAAAAAGTAACGTCGTTACTAATGGCGCTTTAAAAAATTTTTATTCTCTCTCTATATACTTCATCTTTTTTTTAAAGCTTGGTTAATTTTAATAATTGCGCTAAATTCATATGCTTAAGTTTGTTAAAAAATTAATAATATTTTTATAGAGATGCATGGATATGTTGGCTATCTTTTTTTTACCCCTCAAATATGTTTACGATTTCATAAAATGCTGGCCATGAGTTGTATGCTTAACACGTTAAAAATTTGTAACCTAAATGTACCCAGAAAAGGTCCTACTGATTTTTAATTTTATTGAGTTTCGATATTTTTAAAATTATCCCGTGTTATAGTGTTAGCTAGACCCCCCAAATACCATGTTGGATTCCTAATTTAATTGTATTTTTTATTATTATACGACTTACTATATTGAAGTCAACGTACGCCAATATTATGTTCCAATCATAATTTTTTTTAAATAACTAAATAGAAAAAATTATCGTCCACAAATATAATGTCGAGAAAATAACCTTGTAATAACGACTTTTATCGAAGATTAACAATATTAAGATCAGATTCTAAACCGCTTTTTCAATATATCACAAGGGATTAATAAAACAATTACAAATAATAATACCTTCTGAACTTATATCAGATACCAGCTGAGTCTGAATTTTCGGCGGCTTTGATTTGAAAAGAAAGTTTTTTATCAAGTCCGGCCCAAGCGACCCGGATTTTTATTTTTGAATTTTACGGTCCAACTCGGTTTTTTAAAGTTATCTTATTTTTTTTCCTGGCCCTTGCAATCTCCGAATAATATTAATAGTTTTTAAAATCTAATATATCAAACCATTTCCCTATTTTCTAACATTAAAACCATTGTATTAGGCTTGTTATAAAAACCCGATTCGGGTCGATTTTTAAAAACACGGTTAAGATTTTAGCCAAAATAAAATCATGTAAGCCACGAGATTAGGCCATAAAGGTCCAAACCTTTCTGCTATCTACGAACAAAATCTCCAGGCCTATATAATATTATTTTGGCTATAATCTTAATCAAGTCGTTTTTTGTTAAATCGACCCGAATCAAATTTTTTAACAACTCTTACATTGTACATATTAATTAACGATTAATATAAAATCAAATTAAGAAATATTATAATGTCAAACTAATTTTTTAGGTATTAATTTGACCCCTATTATGGTCGATAATTTTGGATTGGGATTTTTTTAAATGACAGAGGAAATAATACTTTTATCAATAACACCCTATTGGTCCGTTTCATTTTTTTTTACCAAATTATCATTTAGATTCGTTCCAAAAATATTATATTTTTAATACCTAGCTTATTATTCGTTGAAAAAAAATACCTTTTTTTCGAAAAATAAATATTAACTCGAGGCACTTGCTTTGTTTCATCTTACGATATTTATTATATTAATTTAATATTAGTCTATTCATTTTTATTTGGATAATGTATTATAAATGTCAATTTTACATAAGGTTAGATAATTACGAAATTTAAAAATTATCTCTTAAAAGAGCAAATTTATCAAAAAAAAATTGAAGGTGTTTTATTTATAGTTATGATAACATAAAATATCAATTAATTTATTAAGGGGAAATATGAAAAAGAAATTAATTTATAAAATAAAATTTTTTTAGGCGAGATCCGGTTCGACCGAGTTTAGGAGAAAATCCCCATTCGTTTTGCCGGATAAGACTTAAGACTTGCTCTAGTCCATACCGGACAGCAGAGTTGTTAAAAGATACTTTTTAAATGAATCTAGATACAGATATATCATCTAAAATAATATCTAATTACAGATATTTTAATAAAAAATCTATCTAGATACAGATACAGATACCACATTTTATATCTAGATACAGGATCTAGATACTTGTATCTAGATCCTTTAACAATTCTGCTGGACAGTGACATATCTTTTATTTTTCCCGAGTATCATAAAACAATAATATTATTTTATTTTAGATGGATTTAAAGCGACAATCTATTTACGAAAAAATATTGACTCTCAAAAAGTTGTTTAACCAAGAAGCCCTAATCCTTAGAGTTTGTTACAGAATTTTTTTTTTACAATTTTTATAACTTTATTTAAGAATTAAAATACTATATTAAGCCTTATCTAGATTAAGAAAAATGAAATTGGTTTGTAAGGATCCTGGAAATTCACTAACTTATTACGCTCTTACCAACCATTTTCGGGCTATTTTTATTTTAAAGATTTTATCAGGAAGTTGTTTTATTGGAAAGAAAGAAGAAAGAAAAAGAGTATTTGATAAAAAAATGAAATATGGTCAAGATAAGGAAAGTTTCCATCTTTTGAGATTTTATTGATTCTAGGATATAATTATAAGATTTTAATCCTTAATTTTATTTATTTATTATAATCGCATTCAACAAATATAAGAATCTCCAAAAGCAATACCTTTACAACCCTTCTTACAAACTCAAACAAGAAATCAATAGTGTCACTCATCGCCTATCGTCGCTTAACGAAAACATTAACAACCTCACCAAAATGGCCGCATATATCGATATGAATCCCGTTCCACTCATGGTTTACCACCACTAGAAAAATTTAATATTTTCTCAGCTGATTTAAATCATTCCCTCCACATTTAATTTTTTTTCCTTTTTATTGAAATGTTTTGCGTAGTTTGATTATTTCTCTCGT
Organism: Gordionus sp. m RMFG-2023; assembly: GCF_954871325.1. Lineage (NCBI taxonomy): Eukaryota > Metazoa > Nematomorpha > Gordioida > Chordodea > Parachordodidae > Gordionus > Gordionus sp. m RMFG-2023. Next base: position 21,855,389 of record NC_088779.1, on the reverse strand, counting down.
AAAATGTATATTATATTTTTAAATTATTCCCCTCATTTCATTTATTCAAGAATCATATCATGGCCACTTCGTCGTCTTACGACGATGGTGACGTCATAGATATTAGAAACCCACCAAGTATAACGACCAGTCGAAAGGAATACGTGACTGAATCCTCCGATCAAAATAGCGCGACCACGCTACATCGCCGCTCCACCGGGTCGGTCTCTTCTTTGGTGAGTTACCCTTATTTTCAAAAGAATTAACCATTTTCGTTGGCATTATTATTTTCTGAAATACTTATTAAATTGCCAGGAAATGATAAACTTAATATCATTCTCTATTAAATACCAAAAATATCCTCAGAGTCTATTCGAACTTATACCCCCCATTTCTATGCATTAACATTAACGAAAATGAACTGGGACGATTTTTTGATTTCTCTATAAGCGTTTAGGCTTTATATATTTTTTTTAATCACCTACTAAAAACGTATATCGTCGGTGGCTGTTATAAATGATCTATATCCATTTTTTTAAATCATTTTTTAGGAGAACATTAAAAAAATATATATTTCTTGTATTTTAGATAGGAAAGTACACCATAATAATGAAAATTAAAGGATATTATTAGAAATTATATTTAGCATTTTTATTGGGATATGGTAGAATGCAGTATTGAAAAATTGATGTATCAGAAAAAATCGATATGGAACACTAATATTCACTTGATGATATTTAGGCTGAAAATTAATTTAGATTTATTTTGTTATTTTCCTCCTAATTATTTGGTTTTTTGAACTTTTTAAATTGTCTCAAAAATGTGAGAAAAAAATCTTGACACGATTAATTATTTATTGTAATGGTGGGGCTTAAAAAAATGAACAAAGCTGGATACCACTATGTACGAAAAGAATAACGCCGAATTCACGCCTTACGTTTACTCATCCTCTCCTCTCAATAGTTTTCAATCGCCCATCAACGGGATGGGGAGCCTTACAGTGCTTAATAATCTCTACCAAACGTCAGAGGGTGCAATTAACGAGGCCCAGGATACCGGAAACTATACGTCAAATCATATATACGAACCCATAAGACATAATATAGAAGGTACATGCCCCCCCTTCGCCATTTTAGGGATCATTTCTTAAAATCAACATTTAAAAATTATTAGATTACGCTTATAAATCTATGACCACTTATCAAATTTTATTTATAGGTAAAATTTTTATACGTAAATAAACAAAAGTTTGAGTAAATTTTAATAATAATTTTTTATTTATATATCGGACCTGGAACAAACCCGATCCTTAGGTTGGTGACTGTAATGTCCGATCCCTGTTTTTTAAAAAATTTTGAACCTTGAATCATACCAAACCGGCGAAATGCACTGGGACCCTGAGTAAATAATTATACAATAATTTTTTATATTTTATTTTTAAAAATAATAAAAAACAGAGAAATCTTCCCAACCTTTTTCAATTCCTCCCTTCAATCGCTCAGCGTGTATTCTCAACGAAGTCTCTAAAAATCAAATTCTCAAACACGCCTTTTCTCTCGAAGACGACGGAAATACATCTGATTCTGAAAAAGTTTTTAAGAAATATATATTATTGAAAATTTATACCAGAATAAAAGTTAGGATGTTTTGGGATAAGGAAATTCTTCGTAACATTCTGGAATTTTTGCCAGACATATTGAGTTATCTGTAATTTCATATGATTAAATAATTTATTTGAACTTAACCCATACCCTTTTTACACTACATTTTTCAAATTATTATTAAAATATTCATTGATATTCGTTTATTTTAAATTAAAAAAATTTTCTTTGTTAATATATTACAAAAACAAATTCGTTAAATAGTTCGAAAATTATGGACCTTTCAACGACATACATTCCTTGAAGAATCATCCGGCTCATTTAGCCATATTTCTCAATTACCTATTTTGTAACAGCGATCCTAATTCATTGGTAATTAAATTTACCAAATTATATAATATTTGGGGTTTTTTAACACATTTCTTATATCAATAATTTGTTTTGAGTCTTACTTTAATTTCTTGACAAGATTTTTATAATTCGAGGATGTTAACAAAATTATAATATAATATTTTTGATCCCCTAAAAGTTATTTTACCTGATCACTGACTATTACATGCATTTTGGAAATCTCAAGGATATGAAACGATGGGCCTACGAAATTCATTCTTCCTTCGTAGTTCCTAAAGCCCCGCTTAAAATTGCGGTTCCGGAAAGTTCTATAATTAGCATAGGTTTTTTTAACGTATTTTTTTTAATAACTAGTTATCGATTGAATTTTATTTATCGTTGTTTTTTATCAAAATAGAAAGAAATTTAAGGTTAGATATTTTTACCTTACAAATATATTTTGTGAGCTAGTTTTTTTCTCATATCAGGCTTTATGTTCTTTCTTTAAATGAAAGAATGAAAGAAAAAAAGTTCACATAATATTTATCAGGAAAATTAAAATAAAATCATTATGTTTTTTTATATAAGATGATGCATTGCAGAATAGTCTAGACAAAGAAGAAATTATGAAATTTATATTCCGTTCAGCTAGGAAACACGTTTTGATCGATATAAGAGAAAAATTGGCTGATTTCAGGCTCAAACGTACTTTGGGTAAAAAATATTTCGATATAAGTGTAGAAAAGGGCAAAAAAAACTTTTAATTTAGTCCTACTGGTGATGCTCAAACTGGGCGAGTCACCATTTTCTATTGGTTTTAAATATAACTAAATATCAGATATAGTGGTATCCATCCTCTATCTTGGTCCATAAGGGCTTATTAATTTTTCCATGACTATCCCATTTTATATTCTCGAATTTTTAATTCGCATTAATTTTTCAGGTCTAAGCAGTATATATGGCGACAATGCAGCGCTAGACGAAACCCTGGATAAAAACAAGATTTCGAAAATAGCGGAGCATATCATGACTTCTATAGTCGAAAAATTGATCAAATATTGGAAAGAAGATCCTTCTTCCTTGGAAACAGTTACAGACAAAAAGTAATTATATCTTGTTTCTCACTTTTAGCTCCTGGCTTGTTAAATAAATTTATTACTTTATATTTAAAGACCTTTAATATTTTATTTTATTATGAAAAAATATCAATAATTATCATGTATTCAGCAGCTGATGGGGACTTAATATACAGTAAGCTATAATAATTTATGCTAACAATATAATTGTATTATCCCCCCCCCCCCCCCCCATGAAATAACAATGTATCCCTAATAAAAGGGAAAAAATTTATTTATCATGGTAAATTTGCCATGCCTTTCATCAGAGACTTTCTTTAACAATAATGAACTTTTTATGTCCCCATCTTGTTATCCTGCCTTTATTAATAGCAGCAATATGGAACCAATCCCCACATCTATAGTTTTAAGTTCCATCACCTTCAAGTGGAAACAATCCCTCATATATTTTCAAGCCGAAATAATATTAATTCAATCCCTATTGTTCAGGCACAGGAATTGATAAATAAATTTATGAAAATCCCATCCACAAGAGCCCACATCCCAGAGAGTGCTCGGATTTTATTTTCACAAAAAATTATTTTTTAACTCCTTATAATAATATTAAAAATTTGGATTAATCTTTGCTAAATTTCTATGCACATCTATCGACCTACATCATACCGTAGCTTTAGATCTCTTGATCAAAAATTCTCAAGCAGCTCATATCCAAATTCTACAAGACAAAGAGATTGGAATTTACTATTGATACAGTTGTCGAATACTTACACTTGAAAGCTGTTCAAAGGAAATTCCAACGATCTAAACCCAACCCTGAGTATACAGGATGACAACAATACGACTCTTTTGCCAGGTCAAATAATTTCAGTCTCAGCCATATGCCGCCTAGAAACAATACCTAGTTCTAAGTTAGGTACTAACCAACATGAACTTAGAATTGCTATCGGTCTTCGATTAGGCTATGAAATCGTAATACCAAAATCACGTGTCCTCTGTAACACTCATATTGGTAGCCTGGGTCATCACCCTCTACACTGTCTTTTTTAAATGGCAAATTATCCATGCACCATGCCATCAATAGAATTCTGAGATCCATAAATATTCCTCTCAAGCTGGAATCCTCTGGCTTCAGCCATGACAATCAAACCAGACCCGATGTGATTAACCTAATACGCTGGAAATTAGGTCTACTTGTGTATATCGTTTTACCGGATCCTTTTCTGTCAACAATATCATGAGTGCAGAAAAAACAAAGACCAATAAATATGGCCATTTAAATAATCTATCGTTTGTTCTAGTAGTTTCAGACACCTGTTGATCATTTGGCCAAGCCCTAGGATTATTTAAAACAATAGGACAATTACCCATAAATACAAGCAGGTGATAGAGGGTCTTTACTTGTGACAAAGATTATTTATCGAAATTTCCCGCCTGAACTTTATATCTATACGTGGGTCATTAAGCCCCGCACCTAACCTAAATATTTATTTTTTAAATAGTTTTCTCCTTCTCTTTAAATATTGTTTTTTTTTAATGTATTTTTTATAGATATGGTATGTTTTTAATATTTATAATCAAAATTTCATCTTATATCTTTTTTAATAGTGAATTTTGAAAATAAAATTTTTTAGTAAACAAAAAAAAGCGAAATACAATTTAAACAAATATAAAACAATTAAAAAGGAAATATAATTAAAACCAATTTATCAAATGATTATATCAGAAATAAGAAAATGAATGCTATAATATTATAAAATATAAATTTAATATTTTTCTTATTTGAAAACAGAATTTAATTAATCATTAAATGTAAATATAATGGAGTTTCTTAAATTATAGATTAAGATAAATTATGTAATCTTCCTGAAATATTAATTTCCTTTGCATCTAAAAAAACTTTTTAAAACATGCTTATTACGTTTGCTATAGTTTAATGCCTTATTTAACGTAACAATAGAATCGCGCTATAACATTTTAACACAGAGATATTAAATCACAATTTGCAAGAACTTTTTATGGTGGGTGAAACTAATTTATTAAAAGAATTTTTCAAATAATGTCTATCCATAAACCCACACTATCAGCATCAGGAATAATTATTATTTGACCAGATTAAAATCCTAACACTAAAAAAAGGTATAAGGTTCTATATTTTATAGGGATTTAGCGATATCACTTTTTGGAAGCCGATCCGATATTCCCGATACATATCTAATTTTGTATTCTGTAAAGATACCAATGGTTTTAATTTTTATTATACTTTTTATTACTATAACATCTATATTTTAACTATACCATAACATATGTCATTTACATATATTATAATAGTCAGTTATAGTTTACATTCAATTCAATTGCAATTCTAAAAGTATATAAAATATTTTTTGTGATAAATCACAAATTTAAATAATAAGTACTAACATTATTCTATTTACATAATAAGTAATAAAAATATATTATGAAATTTGAAATAAATATTTAAATTAATATATCGAAAATTTCTTTTTGGAAATACCAAAATTTGTAATTCATCGGAGGTCAGCCTGGAAATGGGAACTGTAAATATCACCAGCTTCACTAAATACAGATTCTGGAGAGATTATCGCTCACTTTTATAAATAGAATGCGCCAAAAAATAACAATATGGCAGAATATTTATTAATTAATTATTATTAAAAAAAAATAAACAAAAAAATGGATTTCAATTTTATTTATAAAAATAAATGATTTTAGATATAACTTTTTTTTTAAATTTTATAACATTTTATCTTTGTTAAAAACGCCATTTTATATCGGATCGGAAATTTTTTATAATATTGGTAGATAACCGATATTTTAAAATGGGTGAAATATCGACCCGATCCGATCTGATAAATCCCTAATATTTTAACACATTTAAAACTTTTAACACAAATGTACACAGCTCCCTGCTTCTCTCCGCATTTCTGACCGTATGCCGTTTTATGGGAGGATTTTGCAAAAGCTTTAACTCTAGCAGTATCTCCGCTAATCCTCTGAATCTGACTGCCCCCAATTCTTCGTCTCTCATTTCATTCTTCGCCATTCAAGACAGGATTCCTTCCTTTTGCGGCAAGGAAAAATCTCAAGCTAGGTTCAAATTTGCCTCTAAAAAGAGCAAAGCACTAAGCACTATGGGTCACTCATTCTTACCTCACCATTATATGTCCCTGACCTTTTGTAACCGGTGTCATGATATCGTCAGAGGCATAGGCTTCCAGGGGCTTCAATGCCAAAGTAATTGTCTTTTATTTTGGATTGTATTAAATGAAGTATATTGGATGCCATATAAAAGTTTTTATTTCAGTAGGTAATTTATGAGACATTCAGATCCAGTGTATGCTAGTATCCCTTCTACCCAAAATACTCAGTTTTTTGGCCTGGTTTGGGTATCTTTATTTCGTCATTTTTATTTCAATTTCCCAGCCTTAATTTCAAAATTCCGAAAAGAATAACTTAGGTCTTAAGAATAAATATTCTTTAATATTGATTATAGTATTCAGCTCAGCATAAGGAGATAATTTTGTTTAGAGCCAATGAAAAGATGAATTATGAAATATTTTGAAATATGAAACCAGCAATGTTAATGTAAATTAATGTTTTTTATAAAATCTTATTAAAATTGTTATGGGATGGTTTATATATATATCAGCCGATTCGATATTGTAAAGGTAAAACTAGTGCGGTTTTGTGGGGGAGGGGGATTTATGCTCGACACAAGATGTAAATTTGATTTCACATTTCAGTCATTCCTAATTTCGTATTCTAGCTCTTTCTATTAGTATGATATCGATTATATATAAAATAATAAGGTTATGCAAATCTTATATAAAAACAAACATATCAAGGTTGTCAATACAATACTCACAAACCCTGTCTAGATTCCATCGAAGAATATTGTGTTGGAATCCACTTAAAACCATTTTCAAACGTTTCTTCCTCGACTCCACAACAGAATTATCATAGTTCTCTTATTCCTCCCTCCCTAAACAGCATCAACCATAATTTTTCCCAAATATCCTCACCGGCCATCAGCAGCAGTTCGGCTTCGATAACCAATGCCGTTTCAGGGTCCAATAAACCTACCCAAGTTCCTAATGCCAGTTCTGGCTCCTTCGTATCCAATATCATGCGGAGGCGGGAAACGAAAAGCATGTTTATGCCATCCCCACCAACTGCTCATCTAAATATTATGAGTTTAATTTACTTTTTACGCCTTAAAAATATTTTGATAGCAATCTTGGAAAATTATAATTACAAATATCATGAAAAAATAAAAATAAAACTGATGATTTTAAAAATCTAGTTATAAATAAGATATAAATCCATTAATGTAACTTCTGATTTTATTTGGATTTTGCAATTGTTTTAATTTTATATATATATGTCTGGTCTTGCATTATTTTGTGTTATATTTAAATTTTGTCCCAAATTTCCCCTCTTTTTTTGAAATTTGGCAATCATCTTCCATTTCTTCCTAGGAATCTTGATAAAAGAATTTCTCTTTTAAATCAAATTGAACTTAAGTGATGGAAAAAACTAGATTTGAATTTTAACAATGGTTCGGCATTAAATGTTGTTGATATCGCATTCTTTTATTATTATTATCATCTTTATCTTCCAGTTGTGATAGTAGTTTTAATTTCTTCAGCCTTTTACAAATTTACCTAGACTTCATTGATAATATATTTGTTTTGGTTTTGATGGTTTTTTTTAATCATGTTTTAAATTGGTTGTCAATTATATCATGATTGTTCAGAAAATTGGCTAATATTGATAGATATAATTTAACCATAAAATATAAATTATAAGAATTCCATTGAAATGATCTGAACTTTCCTCTTTCACTTTAGGGATGTAGGGATTAGGTTGGGTTCGATTAGACCAGAATTTAATGCTTGATAGGTAATTAAACTCAGGTACAGTGATTAAGCCCTGGTGGTAATAAAATAATCTATTTGTTCAAAATTATAAGTATCTTTATTTAAATAACATTTAAATATCAATTTTTAAAGTAAAATAAAATATTTTAATAAAAGTCAAAAAATGAATATTATCAATATTATTGATATCTATATAAGTAATTTTGTTTTATTTGTTAATATGAAAGTAAATTGTATGGTTTTTATACATAGCAAAATATCCCCTCAGAACAGTAAAAAAATATAAACATTTTAAATATAAATTGGACATATTATAATAAGAAAATATCGCATCAGAACAGTAAAAAAATAAACATTTTAAATATAAATTGAACATATTATATCATCAAAATTTGGGCTAAATCTAAGTAAGTTACATGGATTTTAAATTTAAGTGGCACTCTTTTATTCTTACTAGTCAATCTATAAAATACTTTATTATTTTGCAAAGAAATTTATTTATACTAATTTGTAGGTTTATTGTTAAATTTAAATTCTTTCAAAGATTAATTGAAATAATCTTAAATTATAATCCTACCAAACCCACTATAAATTATTAGATTTTTTTTTAAGTTAAAGCTAAAAGTGTATTGCGTCTTTTGTAAATAATAATCTTTACTTGCACATAAAATAATTAATTAATGTAAAACTCCCCTTTTTTAACACGAAACCAAACAGTTCCCACCTATCCTCCATCAAGTCACGCTCTTGAAAAGGCTAAAAAACGTTTAGAAAGCAAAGATTATAATATCCACATACCATTTATTACTACGAATGATTTAAATCATAATTCGGGAAACTATCAACAATCACAGTCACACCCTTATCCATCTTCCATTGGTATATTAGTTTTATACAATTTTGAAAAAAAACTATTTGGCCTAACCTGGTTCTTCTTCTTTTTGAAACTTGTTTCTGTTTAGTCCATACCATACTAAGCAGATTTTGAACTAGGACACCCTATTTTGGTATATATTTGTTATATATTTTTAGTACAAATAAAAAGACTCATTGTCTTATACCTATATCAAAATGGACTCTTCTTTTTAGGGTGTTTAGATGAGGCCATATGGCTAAAGAGATTACTATTTAGAAATAAGGCGAACCAGGACACGACCTTAAAACTTTGGTCAATAAGAGAAAGATTTATAATATAGACAAGTTAAGAAGACAATTTTTTTTAATAATCAAAATGATTTAGGTAGTTAATGATATCTCCATCAGCATTCCATCATGTTTTCTTATAGACGCCGAAGTTTCTATTAAATCAAACGAATGTAATTTAGGGTTATCTTGTCTATAATTTAGAATCTTCGTTATAAAGGTGAAATTTCCTCCTTTACAAAATATAGACGTTCATTTTTTTTTAAATGGGTTTGTATATCAGTTTTCAGTACTAAATAAATTATATATTAATATGTCTATTCGATCTCTCATGATTTATCATGAATCTAAATAATTTTACTAATTAAAGCAAGAGCATAACCAACACCTGGCTGCTCCGGGAAACCCATTAACAGATTTAGCTGCCACAATGAGCCCTAAATTATTAGTCTATAAAAGTATTTATTTGGGGGAAGAGGGGGCGGGAATATTTGCTATATTTAAGTCATAAGTAAATATTTTTGAGTTTATCTCATTAATTGATAATTTTAAGTTTTAATATACTTCGTACTACAATAACATAATATCCTATAAAATTCACTTTTGCTTATATCCCCAAAAAAGCCGAAGCCATAAACGAGGATTCTCTAGAAGAAGAACCTATCATTCCAACTTCCTCGTCCAACAGCAGAAAGTCTATTTCCGGTATTAAGCTACCCAAAACTAACGGTCCAGACATTGTAAACGATTCATCGATCCACACTAACGACGCTGCCGATAAAACTTCCCGTAAAGCACATAAATCTCCTCTCAAGCAATCCTCCTCGGTGCTCAGGAATAATTTTTTATCCGGCAACCATCAAAATCAAAATTTGCCCCAATCGAACTCCTTTTCTACCGGTAACAACGAGAAAGCTACCTTTTTCCTCTCCAGGACGTCCAATAGCATAATCCCCAATTTTTCTAATCGGTGGTTCAGCGATTCTAACAAGCACAGGAACGAACCCTCGAACAGTATAGATAGTTGCGACAACAAAATGCCGGGTAGCGACAAAAGTAGCACTAATACCGCTAGTACGACCACCGTTGCTCATGTAGGAAGGTCCGAGAGTATGAAGGCCAAAGTGAGGGATACGTTCGTTTTTTTTGTAACTTGCAAAAAAATTGTTTTAAGAGATAGTAAGTTAGGATTTCTTATTCACTTATTAGCAAGTTAACTCAATGCCACTTGCTATGCTTTTTTTTAAAAATAATTTTTCCGATTAAAATGGCGCAATTCAAATTGTTTGTTAGGACGTATACATAAATTTTATTGGTGAAGCTTAATTAAACATAAATATTTAATTAGGGCGAAAATAAATACCCTCGTAAAAAGAGCGATACAACTAATGTTCCTAGATCAAAAAGGTTAAAAAAAATTTTTTTAGTTTGACATATTTTATAAAATTTTTATGTCTTATATTTTCTTTACATTCTATTATCTTCATCACTTAAATATCGAATACAATTTCTACCATACTTTTTAATTCCTGCATTTTGTGTTTTTTTTATCATTCTTTTTTGGGTTTTAACAATTTAAGCATCAGGTCTCTTGAAGATAATGTACTATGGTTTTGTGATGACTTTCTTGTGACGAATTTTAATCGATAAATATTTTTATAGTGATATAGCACAAAAGGCTGCCTCTTCTGAACAGGTTACGGAAATAGACCTACCTAAACCCGTTTTAGTCAAATCCTCCAAAAGGTAATATGGATAGAGTTTTTTTTAAAATATTATTGTAAATTTATTTAACATTAAATTAAACAATATTTTAGCAGTTTTTCGACTAATTATTGTGTTAGAAAATATTTTAGGTATATGATATAAATTGAAAATGCCTATGCTTACATACATGTTATATAATTTATTTTTATCAAAGTTATAAGAACTCCCCCCACAACCCCTCTAATCTATATCATAATTTACATTACAGATCCTTCGATTTCACTTCCAGCTTCAATTCCAAACCACAATCCGACAATGCATTGATTTCCAATGGTACCGCATCTAATCAATTATCGATTCTAGCCAATAATCAGTCAGCAACGACTAACAACTCTTCATCCTCCCTCCTCAAATATATGGAACTATTGAACCTCAATTTCGACGACCCGGACCTGGACACCGAGCCGGGCATTCCCAATTGGCAAAAGTCCGTCGATTGGGAACACCTCAAAAAAATGAAGCCCAAAGAAGTTAAGAGGCAGGACGTTATAAGCGGTATTATAAAAGAGCTATTAATTTTTTATTGACCCTGAAAATCTTTTATAATAGCGTTAACAACTCCCAAAAAAATCTGAGATATTAAATAAATCTTAATCTTTATGATTTTTAATTATTTGCATTTTCAAACTTGGAAAAAAACTGAAAATATATTTTTTTTAAGAAAAATCTATTGTATAAAAAGTTATCTTATTATGAAATCATTTTTTAAATCTAGTTATTAATACCTTTTTTTAGGAGTTGTTAATCTTCTATACCCTATTTAAAAATTCCGTTGCGTAATGTCAACATAATAATACTTTTAAATTTTTACATGATTTTAAAATAATTATACACCGCACAATTTTAATAGATTGTTGGTAACTTTGAACCCAGCTTGCCCACCCCACCCCCACTCCCTCCATCTTTATTATTTTATTTTATTTAAATATATGAATTTTTTAGATTTTCAATTCTGAATATTAAAATATAAAAAATTTTTTTTGAAATAGTATAAATATTAAACACTAATCTATTTTAATAAATGAGAATACGAGCAGGATTTTGTGTGATCACCTTATCGAGGTTTCGAAATATTACCATATGATTATTTGCATGTTATTGTTTATAGAATTATTTCACACCGAAAAAAATCACGTGCGTAATCTAAAGGTGCTAGATTACATATTTTACCGACCCATGAAACTCGAAAATTTGGTTTCGGAAGAATTGCTAGACAGGCTTTTCCCTAATTTAGACGAACTATTAAGGATACACGGTATAAAAATACAAAAAAAAATTATATTTTTTTAAATTAATAATATCAAATTATTTATTAACGATCCTTTTTGTGGATCTTCTATACAATTTGTTGGACTATGCTTTATAAGTTTTTTTATAAAATTGATTTTCAAGTTCCCGAGCATCTTTGTTGATTAGGAAAGGTGATTTTTCGTTTTATTATGAAATATACGGATGATTTTAATATTTATTCAAGGTTAAAATTTGAATCTTTCTTAATACCTATCTCACCCAACAACAAAAAATAAATCTCAGCATTTCCCAGTATTGAGCATTATTGTCATAAACTTTTAAATGATACCGTGAAAATTTTTCACCCCCCTCCCCCTCCAATTATTTCATTTTTCAAAAGGCGAATTGAATTCTTTTATTTTTCGAAAGGCGAATTGAATCAAAAAATGAAAATGAAAAAATCGGAAAACGTTATTATCGATTCGATCGGCCCGATGCTGTTAGATTTCGTAAGACAAAATTAAAATCAAGAAAATAATATATTATTATAATATGTTTAAGAAAATTGTCATTTATAAGAATAATATAAACAACCCCTCCCCCCCCCCCCGTTAAATAAACCCATAAAATTTTTTTTATAATGATTTCCTAATAATTTGATTCACGATTGTATAGTCAAATTTGCATAAAAAAGATTAATATTTGACAAGTTTTAATAATAAATAATTTTTTCTAGTTATAAATGGAAACATAAATAATCATATTTATTTGATCTCTTAAAATAAGATCATTATTACTTGAGCCAGAAATTGGGGAAGGGGTGGTTATTTACTTTTGGTAGATTCAATTTGAATTTTTCAAAATAATATAAGGATAATTTCCTTCATTAGGAGAGGTGCTTAACACCCTCTTCCCCTCTTATAATTTTTTATTTTTAAGCACCTAAGTTTCCATAAAAAATTTTTAGATGAATATTAAGTTGCTAATTCAAATATTATCACTTAAACAAACCAGAAAAATGTCAATATAGCTTTTTTTTAAAAAATATTGATTTTTCCCATAGTTAAAAAACTTCAAATTAAAATCTATCTTATATATTTCTGATATTTTTTTTGAAAAAAAACAATAGTAAGGAGTGAGTGTATAGTTTCAGCATTATTAAGGATTACACTTTTGGTGATATATCAATATATCTTATTCATATTAAAATAACAGTTCGACGGCGTCTCAGGCTTAGAATTTCAAACGGCTTGCGCCAGGTTTTGCGAAAACCAGACCCTAGCCCTCGAAGCTCTTAAACTGAAGCAACGTAAGGAAAGCAAACTCATGTCCTTTCTCTGCGAAGCCGAATCAAATCCCTTATGCCGGAGACTGCAATTAAAAGATTTAGTTCCTTGCGAGATGCAAAGGTCCATATTTTTCCATTTTGTCATCAAAATCTTTTGAACTATTTTTTTAATAGGAATTACTACTAAAAATACCGATTTATTTCGATTTAAGAATAATGACATTAGTATTTATACAAACCTCATTTTGATTATGAATTAATCTGAACGCCTTACTTTTCGTCAATGCCAAACGATTTTTGAATATTATTAATAAACTCTTTTTTAAGATAAGCGTGCTTAATTTTTTAAAAAGATATTATACTATGATACTCAAATTAAACCGCGCGAAGCCCAGGCGACACAATCTCATCTAACATAAAATTCACATTAAACTAAACAATATTTGGTTTATTTATAAAAAGCAAATACATAAAATTACTACTCCTTCAAATATATCACACATAATAATCACAGAAGTTGATATTTTGATAAATATAGGATATTTGTTGATAAAATAATACCATAAGTAAAATAAGTTATTCTATTAAACACACGTTCATACTCACAAATAGATTGACCAAGTACCCTTTGCTAATTGAGAACGTCATGAAATATACTGCCATTAGCGAAACGGACGAAAAGGGAGAAACAATCGAATACAAGGACTTGGCCGTCTCTTATGAAAGGTATGTATTACATTTCCCTTGTTATTGTTGATGAAGATTTAGGGAGATCCGTTATACATGGAAAGTAGGCGGCCCATTTATATTAGGCTAAGGAATTAGTCATAGAAGGTAAGGCAAGGGAAGATAAATCGCCACAATAAATGGTGGAATTTGAGTATTGACTGAACCAGAATGACATTCGTCAGGAATAAATAGCTGAGGAGGGTTTCTGACGGTAAAAGGAGTTATTGACAAGCAAACCCATAATAAAGAGATTTAATAAAAATAGTTCTTATTTTGTTTAGAGCCCGTTCCATATTAGCGCACGTTAACGAGTCCGTCAGGGAAGCCGAAAATTATCAACGGCTCATAGAAGTGGAATCTCGGCTTGACAAATCTGCCCTCGAACGGGCTTACGAAAAAGTGCACGATAACCCGAAACTTCAAGAACTTAAGAATCTCAAGCTAACTTCCAAGAGACTAATCATGGAAGGCAATCTGCAATGGAAATGTTCGCGAACAAAAACAGTTGAAATTTATGCCCTCTTGCTTGAGGATTTGTTACTGATCACGCAGAAACAGGTAATATTGATATAATTTTATTTTAGGAGACGGAAAAAGGAAAGAAAAACAAAATGATTAATATGTTTTTTTTTAAATTAATCGTTTCTTTTTTTCAAAAAAAAACATTTTATAGGATGAGCGATACATTCTCAAATTTCAATCTACTAACGTAACTCCGGCCAAAGAAGAATCAAAATTATCACATAGTCCTGTCATAAAGCTAAATAATCTTTTGACCAAAAATGTTGCCACAGGTTTAAAAAAAATTGAATGCGCAATTTTAATGTTATTACTTTACAATGTATAAATACTCAAATATTTACATTATTTTTGGTTCAACTTTATAAAAACTTAAATCGGGACAAATGTCAAATTTTTGATCACAGAATTCAAGAGTAGTTCTACATCGAAAATTTTCGAATTTATTCTAAATTAATAATATAAATTTTATTTTTTTTTCATAGACAAAAGGGCATTTTTCTTAGTTAGCACTGTGAGCGAAGGCCCACAACTATACGAACTTATAGCCTCTACGTCTAACGAGAGAAAACAGTAATTTTAAATTAGCAACATTTCTTTTTCGTTTTTAATTAAGTTACTGATATTTTTTATGTATGTTAATTTTTAAAATATATTTTGAAAACGAAAAAAACACTCTTTATATGTTTTATGACTTAGTTTTAAAAAAAAGAATTTTCTTCTCGTCAATAATATCTTTAAATATATAAGTTTTTATATCCTACAAACAAATAACGCAAGATGGCTACTTAACATCGAAAAAACGATCGAAAAACTCAAAGGGATCAAGACATCTGCCTCTATTCCCAAATGCAACCTTTCTTCGATCACAACCTCTGCGGGTGCTTCTAGGCACTCCTCCGACCCCACGAGTGGCGCAAAAGAAGCCGAAAAATCTTCCAAACAGCCTCCAAACATTAAAAATGGCTCGCTGGAGGCTTTGAAGTATATATTCCCTTTCTGAATTCTCTATATTTACATTATTTATACGTCGAATTAAGTATCAAGGTTTTGTCCTGCTCCGACTTATTTTTGGGCTAAACAGCTTCAAATAGAACACCCTATTTTTGTTTGTATTAAATATTTAGTAGCACGAATATTTTTCGTCGTTTTTTTTGCTTTTTAGGTTGTTTAGTAATAAGTCGACCCAGGACACGTCAAAGTACTTTATTAGCTGGATTTTGTTGTCTAACTACTTATGTGACTAAAATTGGCTTAGCCAAAACATACACTAAGCCTAGCTGATTTTTTTCTTCATCGAAAACCTCGAGATTGAGCTGATAGTTTCTGGTTAGGCCGTTTGTATTCGGTTCAAACGCAGAGATTTGTCAACATTAGTTTGATGCTACATTAAATGATACGCGAAATGGGAGGAATAAACTTTTTTAATTTCGAAAAAAATTATTTTAAAGTATTATTCTATAGAATCAGCAGTAAACCCCACTCATTCTATCCTTTTAATTTGTTAACATCTTTTTATATTTAACCCTTTTTTTAAATATTCCAAACTCGTTAACATCCCCCCCAAATAAATATAATAATTATTAATTAATCAAATCAAATATTTTAAAAGTATCGATCTACCTCCCGATTTATTGACACCGGAGCTCCCTCCACAAACGCCTGAAGAGGACCACCCAAAGTCACAACAAGAAGAGGACATGGAAGAGGAAGAAGAACAAGAATTGGTAGAATACGTCGCCACACCGCAATTGGTAAGGCCCTGCGAGGTAGTAGTGAGAGACCCTCTGCCTTCTTGTCGGGCCCACCCCATTCTCTCCCTCTATGAACAACTTAGGCGCGCCGACCTCGCCCTCAATTCCGCCCTTGCTAACAAGCGGGATATTGTATCGCGCGTTTTATCTTTTCACGCCTCTGCCCACCCAAAAATAGATGGTAAAAACATATTCCAAGCCAAATCGAATATTCTCACACCAAGCGATATAACGCATCAATCAAGCGACTTATTACACAGCGAGGAATCGACGGATGATCACCTTACATGGAAAACATTCTCTGAGCAAGAAGTAAGGATGGGTGACGATGAAGGAATCATCCTTGCCAGAGCGTTGGACAAAGCCAAAGAGCTCAGGGACAGATTGAAAATGTTTGAAAACGTCGAAAAGATACAACATATGGATTCCACTACCAGCTTGGATGATAGATCCGAGAGAGGATTTTTGAAAAATGACGAAGCGGGTATCGAGAAAGCTGACGCTAAAGGGTAATAATTATAATTATGTAGAGATTACTTCGGCTAAAAAAAAAGTCCTGTTCTGAAAATTTCTTAAAGAGCAGTTTCGATTCATAAAAAATATTTTTAAAAGAAGTTATAGCTACAGTTTTCTTATTTGACTCGATTCTGGTTTCGAGTTTCCTATTTGACTCGGTTATGGTTTCAGTTTTCTTTTTGATTCGGTTCTGTTTTTTATTTGACTCGGACCTGGTTTCGGTTTCAAATATCTGTTAATAAACAATATGTCGAAAAATTTAAACAAATCATTTAAAATGTATCGCGCATTTTCTTTTTACAAATCACCACGTATTTCTTATGTTCGTATAAAATATCGCTCATTATATATTATGACCACATTATGGAATGGATTATATTGGATATCAAATTGAAACCGGTATTCGAATTCGTAACAAATCTAAGCACTCTAAAAGAATCCATTTTTAAATTTTCGACATCCGGTTCCAACAAAAGTATATGCAACTAATTTATGTATCATCTTCAAAGATGTTCTGTCATTAAAACAAATTTTTTTTTAAAATCTAGTCTGAAAAATGACCAAGAGTGGCCCTTCGTTCACAAGGCTCTCGGTTTGATGGAAATCAAAGACGATTTATTTATCATATCTACGTCACTCAATTTCGAATTGACCCGCTTGATGCATTTTTTCTGTAAACGAGGAGCCTTCGATTCGTCAACAACCTCAAAAAATTGCACGGATTTTTTCTCCATAGATGGAACATCTGACGATGATGCTTATAAAAATTATCAATACAACAAACCCGAAAATACTGGGGAACCTTTAATCATCCAAAGGTCAGAGATAATTAAGGCCCAACCTTTGAGTCTTGTTAAAAATGATGCCCCAAATCATCCACATTTGGATTCGCTCCACGATGACGACGAGGTTGGAAAAGATTACTCGGAAGATATCCATATTGAAATTCTTCGCGAAACCAACGCCCCTGATTTAGTTCCAGATTCAAGCAAAGATTATTTGACGGATGGATTGGAATCGGAAGGTTTTACGATTAATATTTTAGGAAATACGATAACTAGTATATATATAGTAAAGGGACGCGAATTCCGCCGGCTGTACAACAAATTATTATTAGGGTCCGGGCCTGAAATTTACAATTTTTTTTATGGTTTTTAGTCGAAATTATGTATTTTTTCCTTAATTAAAATTTTTTCAACGGGTCGGGCTGAGTTGAAAAATATTTTAAAAAAATTTCGATACTAAATTAGAACACCCGAAGAAACATCATTGGTTGGCAGACCTATAGAAACTCTTTTAGTATAATTTTTATCTTATGCCAATTATTATTTTCCTCGTAAAATTTTAAAATTATAATATTTATTTTTCATCAGAACACCAACTCATCGACCATTGCATCAAGCACGTGGAAACCACCTTAGAGAGCATCGATGAAGTCACAAACTCATCATCACTTATATATTTCGAATATCGAACCGTAAATGATAACGAAAAGGTTCCGCTTATTCTCGAAGCGGCCGGTTCAAAATGTCTGAAAAATAATAATTTCGACGAAAAAGCTATATTATCACTTGTGGAAAAGACTTAAGTTCATCCCGTACCCCTCTCGCCAAGAGAATCGATGGGAAACAAAATTGTGATAAATCTATAATTGATATCCTAATCGTTATTTATTTGACATAAATCCCAACTTATTTTGTAATTCCATATACTAATATTATGATCTATCAGTTTTTTTAAAAAATTTCATTCCCAAGTTACAAACAAATCATAATTCCTTAAACCAATATGTTATTATATATTTTTTTAAATATACTATAAATATCTCTAAATGATATAGTTGGTTATTTTTTACACCATTAATATAAACTTATATAATTAGTACTAGATTCGATATTTTTCCAAAAATTCGAAGAATTTTTCTTCCTTTTTTATAGTGATTTTAATCTCACAAAGTAAATAAGATTTACTTACAAAACTAACTGTATTATTATTGTAAAAAAAAGTTAAAAATTTAAACGCATGCGCATTATATACCATAATATAATATATTGATAAGAAAATTTTCCAAATTAAAAATTATGGATTTATAACCACCGATTTTTTGTTTCAATTAAAAAATATATTATATATTATTTTTTTGCTTTATAAATACTTTTTTTTTCTTTTCTTTTTTTTATTACTATTTTGTATTTTTCCCTCCTATTTTTTTTTTAAAATAAGATGGAAAATAATTTTATATACATATATTTATTTAATTCACAAGCAATAATAATAAATGAATTTCAAAACCAAAATTTTGATTATTTATTAGCAATTTTTATTTGAATTATTAATTTCGTCCTTGCTCAATTTTTTTTTATCCTAATTCTATTTTTTGCAGGATCCTGGACCTCTGGACTCGAGGAATTCTTTTTTCCCGAGCTCGTACTAAATCTGGACCTCAAAATATTTAGGTTTATGAACCCAGTCTTTAATTGATTTCTCACACTAATTTTAGGTTGTCCAAAGTTGATTTATATGTTTTTTTTGCTCTTAGGCTACTTGCAAACACGACGCTTTTTGGTTTTCGCAATATTTTTTACTTCCAAACAAGCATATATTATACAGATGATTTTTTATACAATTGAATCTTATAACAAGATATTTTATTTTGAGACATTACAAAAAAACGCAAAGTAACTATAATATATTAAGAAAGAGATCTGTATATGATCTATATCAATTTTGATTCCCAATTCTTTCACTATCTTGGACTATCCAGAAATTTTTTCTATTACATACTTTACAAAATTGAAAATAAAATTTTGCATATACAAACAAATGCAAAAACAACGATACTCCTGAAAAAAGAGACTATTTGTTACTTTAAGGTGATATATTTAGCTATTAAAATATATAAACCATTTAATATACTTAAGAACAAGCCTTAATTACTCTTAACTATCCTATAGTAGCAGATTAAGTAAAAGTTTCATTGCTACTATCATTCCAGAGGTATGTGATGCTATATGGAATATTCATATGCCAGCTCCAACAAGAGAACATTGGAAGAAGGTATTATAAATTTAAATATTAATATATTTTTAGATTGCACAAAAATAATTTTATTTAAATAAAGTTTATGTTTGTTTTGATTTATTAAAAAAAATATTAATTATTTTATATTATAAATTATTAGCTTACTAATAAATAATATTTAATTAAAAAGTCTGATTAAAAATTCTTATTATAAATTAGTTAACATTAGGTGATTCAATATAAAGAGTCTTGTTCTACTTTTTAGCACATAATGTCCATAGTTCATCGACTAATAATCTATTAGAATAATTATCATTACATTGGTTCCATAGACGTCATGAGCTTCTACAAAATTTATCAAACTTAGTGCAATGGAAATAAGAGATCTTTTTTTAAAAAAAATCGGGTTCTGGCTGTGTCGGGCTTAATATTTTTAAAAAAAATTCGGGTCGGGTCAGGCCTTGGAAATTTTTTTAATATATCGAATTTTATCAATTTTGTGTTGAATTTTTAATGTAAAATAAAAATAGATGCCATATAACATATATCTTTTATTTTGAGTTACTATAAAAATTAATTTCTATATCTGAATAAATTCAGGCCGGGCAGGGCTGGTAAATTTTTTTTAAAAAAATTTTGGGTTCGGGCCGGGTCGGCAAAACTTTTTAAAAAATATTTCGGGCCGGCATCTGGAGATTATTAATATAATTTTAAAACAAAGAAACATTTTAAATGCAGCATTTGATATGCTGGACTTTCCTTGTCTAGATTTTATGTTGTTTCACGAATCTATGAACAAAACTGATGCCCATGCAGGCAGATATATATCGAATATTTGAGGAATGTTCTAAAGAAAATCCCATAAATTTCTCTATTTTTAATTTATATATTAGAATCGGGTTAATAATTACAAAATTTATGTAGGATAAAGATTTAAAATTTTATTTGAAAATATTAAAGATAGGGTTTTATATTATTTGAATTTTAACAATAAATATTTATTAAAATTCAAATCAAATAATGAAGCTTACTTAATAAACCATTGCTTAAAAAGGTTGTAAAGGTGAATAAAATTAGCTTTTTTTGAAATAAAACACAGTGTTAGGACTAATTTTTATCGTAAATTTATTCAATTTTTCATTTAGTTTTCATTTAAAAAAATATTTTTTCTTATTCAGCTGTTTTGTCAAATATTTTCACACGTTCCGTTTCTGGATAGTATACTTATATATTTTTATTTGAAATGGTTTATATTATAACATGATTAATTTTATAAATTACATTTATCCGGCATTAAAATGGTCTTGAATAAGGTTTTCACAAAACAAAAAGACTAAGAAAAGCACTTACATCAAATTTAAAGAAATTTATAAATAAATCAAGAATTGAAGAAACCTCAGGACGAAAACCTTCATTAGATGAAATATTGACTATTTTATACTAAAATCCTTTTTCATAAAATATAATATGGCGATTACCTTTAGCTCCTGTTGAACCCGTTTCCGCATAATCAATTGCATTCTAACGAAGTATGATTTATATTTTATTGTTGTTTAATGTTTTAAGGCATTTATTCGGGTTCACTAATTTGAACGCATTCCTTTTGTATAACAACGAACGCAAATTATTTCGTTTTTAGAAAAAATGTTAAATTAAATATTATTGATAAAAGGTGTTTTAGTAAATTTAACATGAAATAATGCAGAATTCGATTTTTTTTTTTACACGTTTAGCATTTATATTAGACAATTTATCTAATATTCATATTTGAGTAATTATGGTTGACCTGATTTATTCACCATATCAGACGCTATAATCTTTGATAAAAAAAATCATAGAAGAAGAAATCGAATTTCCATCATACAAAAAATATTTTAAACTTCTAAAAGATGTTGATCCAATGATCAAACAAATTTAAGGGCAAAATATGCCTTTTGTGTTTAAGTAAAAGTGTTTCATTTTCAAAAGTGAGCAGCTCCAATCTAAAAAAGCATCTTAAAGTAAAAAATCTTTCTTTACGAAATTATTACTATATTTTTTTTATTTGGAATAATTTTTTTAAAATGGTTATAATTATTTTTGGGCAATTCATTATAGTTGACCCTGGGTCGTTAAATATGATTCTTTTTTTAAATATATTTTAATATTTATTTTAATTTTCTCATTTCTTGTTCAACCTCCTTTTTTATACCTGAATTAAAAAATATCTATAAAATACAATACCCCGTTTCCCTCTAGCTCTATGGAGCGCTTATTTAGTATTGCAAAGCAGGTCTTAGGGGAGAGGCATGGATGTTTGTTAGATTCTAATTTAGAAAATTTATTACTTTTAAAGGCTAATAAAAGATTGTAAATTTTTTGATAGATCATTTAATATAAATAAAACATTTTGAAAAAAAAAATAGGATTTTTCGTGTACCTTCTAAAAAATGAAAATCAAAGTAGCGGTTATGGAGTGGCACTCCATTACTTGGAGCGGGAGCAAAGTTACCAGATGTCACAATTTAGCCGTGATTCTCACGATTTCATACCTAATTTTTTACTTACCCACGTTTTCTTACACTTCACGTTTTTTGAGTAAATTAAAATAATCACACTTAGTCTCACACTTTTTCTCACGTTTTTAGATTTTTTCAAGATATTTTTAAATTTTTTTAAAATATTTTTAAAAACAAATATAAAATTTAAATTAATTTTATTTTAAAATATTTAAAAAAATTGTAGTATTTGTTAATTTTCCAACTAACCAATCATATTCATTGATCAATTACCCACAACACAAATTTAATTTTTAGAAAGTTTCTCAAGTATAATAATAATATGAATTTAAATAATTATACATTTCTTTTATGGATTATATAGATCTTATATTAAAACTCGTAAAATGTTAAATGAAATAAACTAATTGTACATACACTCACAAATTATAATTAGTTTAATTTAACTTAGATATTGCTAAATTAACAATCAAATTAAGAAATATCTAAAAACATTAATTGCTAGAGTTGATTAATTAGATTCAGGATCATTTTTATAAAATAACTAAGTAAAATAATTTATAATAAAGTTAATATCTATTCAGTAGATCAGATTATTATTTAATTGCTAATTTATAATTTGATTTATTCTGTATCTTCTTAAAACCTCATTTTATCTAAAAATTTATTGTAATATCTATTTCTTGAACTTGTTACAGGATTTGCAAATTTAAAATATTTCAGGAGGCTCATCCTCAAGTAATAATAAGATAAGTTATAATAAAAGTTGGGAACGAAAATATGAATGGTTAATGCAGCATTCAGAGTCGACTGTAAAACGTGGTATATGTGCATCACGCTTTTCAATAAGTCAAAGTGGAGAGTATGATATGATCAAACATATGAAATCTAACAAACATAAGCTGACAAATGAACAATCTAGAACCAATACTTCTATATCATCATACGTAACCGAATATTCTAAGAATGAAACCTTGTCTGTTATTGCTGGAACAACATTATATCATTCCATAAAACATTCCCATAGCTATATGTCGGCTGATTGTTCAAGCAAGCTATTTTACAAACTTTTTCCTGACTCTAAAATTGCATCAATATTTTCATGTGGCAGAACAAAAGGTTTTAAAATAATACAAAATATTTTGGCACCAGAAACAAAGGCAAATATTATAAAAGATCTAAAAAACAATCATCCGTTTTCCTAACAGATGTATAGAATAAAGTTAATATAAAAACATTTCCCTTATTACTTAGATACTTCAACAAAACGAATGGAATAAATGTTTAATTACTTAAAACAATTTCGTCTGATAGTGAAACCCCTAAAGACATATCTAGATACTTGCTGGAAAATTTAAAATTCGCTGAACTTGATATTGCTAATGTAACGGCCTATTGTGCAGATAACGCATCTGTAAACTTTGGGAAAAATTAAAGATTTTGAACAGAATTGAAAAGACATAATAATATTATACCAATGGGTTGTATATGCCACATTCTTCACAATTCGTTTAAAAAGGCCATAATTTTTCTCAAATATGATATTGAGAGTATAGTAATTAAATGCTATGATGAATTTAGCAACTCGACAAAAAGAGTTACAATTTTAAAAGAATTGGTAGAATGGTGCAATTCAGAATGGTCAGAATTACTTCACCATGTTCCAACACGCTGGCTTACATTAATCCCAGCGATTAAACGGATGCTTAAGTATTTTAAACTCCTTAAAGAATATTTCTTATCATTATCAGCAACCCCACCAATTTTGAAAATAATTTTTGAAGATGATTTTGCAGAGGCATATTTAGTGTTGTCCTTAACGTTGGCACTTTAGTCAATAACATAAATTATATAATATATAGAAAAACGTTATGATATTATAGATAATATATGGAAATATCTTTGCCCTATCACATTAAAAAAATGTCCAGAATTTGAACAATTACAAAAAATTATTAGTAATTATAAAATACCAAACATAGATACAGAAATTCTCTTTGTGGAATATTCACAATTATTTTTCCTATTATGAAGAAAAATTATCAAAAAACAATCCCAAAAAATGGATGGATTTTCTTTCTAATAAAAACTCACCATTGATAGAGAAAATATGCAATTTTATATTTTCTATTCCGCATTCAAATGCTTCATCATAGAGAATATTCAGTCTAATGACTACTGCTTGGCGAAAGAACGTCATCATTGGAAGCTGAACTTATGGTTAAAAAAATTCATGCAAATAGCTTTCAGCCTATCTCCACAGTGCCGATGGGAAATCTTTATTGCCTCTTTTAAAATCATCCACAAAATATAATAATTAATATTATGCTATATTTATAAACATGAGAAAATTATACATCATAATTGTTATTAGTGAATCAATAAAGAATTTTCATTGTCTTAAAAATCTTGTTATATTAAATATAACATATTAACTTAGATGAGTATGGTACATCAATTACCCCGGTCGAAGACTCACAAATTGGGGAGTATGGGGGGCAAAGCCCCCATTAATTATTATAAAAAAAAAATTCACGTTTTCTAATAAATAATATCTGGCACCCTGAGCTGGAGCTAGCTCCTTTTAAAAAAGTGGTAGCGGAAACGGGAGCTAGCTCTTTTTGAGAAGGTAGGAGCGGGAGCTAGCAAAAAGGAGCGTAACTCTGCAATAAGCGATTAAAATATGATGCATTTTGTTTGAAATATATATCTCGCTGTTTATTCTTACTTTGAAAAAAAATAACATTTTGTTTATGAATGCTCTTACATTTATCAATTTTATTATAATTTTTATTTTTTTATTATAATTTTTATTTTTTTGTTATATAATATATATGGCTAGACATGCCAAACCCTTTTTCAAAATGCATACATGGATTTTTACATTAAAAAAAAGAATAATGCCTTGTTACTTGTATGAATGTAGTGTACACAAAAAAAGATTTTCATTTTTCAAGAGGCTTAAAATAATTGAGTAAAGAATTTGGCGGCCCCTAAAATTGTCTAATTTAGGAGGACGGTCCTGATCTTGTATTATTTGTATTCTTAATTTTTTCCTTTTCAATCATTACTATAACCAGGTTCTTCATCAATTGATTTCATTATAAAATTAAATCCATTTTCAAAGTTAGGTTCAAAAAAATTAAACATTTCAAGTATATAAAAAACTTGAAAATTATTTATTAACTAACCAAAAATTAAAAAATTTCTCCCAAATTATTTTAAAAAGTGCCTATTTATTTTAAATACTCAATTAAAAAAACTTGGAAATTAATTATTAACTTCCTAAAAATTTAATACTCACCAAATATTTTCTACCGCACATTTAATTAAGATATTGCTAATTATCATTAATTATTTGCCCATTTCTTATTAAAAAAACCGCCCGAATAATTTGTCGTCATTAAAAATTATTGATAAAAGATGTTTTGATAAATTCAACACGAGATATAATGCACAAAATAGCGATCTGTAACAGGTCTAATTTTCCCCAAAATATTTTTTGAAAAAATTTATCCTGCCCCGATGCCGAAAGAAATTT
This sequence comes from Gordionus sp. m RMFG-2023, assembly GCF_954871325.1. Lineage (NCBI taxonomy): Eukaryota > Metazoa > Nematomorpha > Gordioida > Chordodea > Parachordodidae > Gordionus > Gordionus sp. m RMFG-2023. The sequence goes on along the minus strand of NC_088779.1, from coordinate 21,829,496 downwards.
TTTTTATTTGTTCCGTAACGTCCCACCCGAAATAAAAATAATTTATCCACCCGGCCCGAATCATTTATATATAGAAAAATTTATTTTATGTTTTTTGATTGTAAAGAAAATATTACAAATAAAAAATATTACCACCCTGTTTCTTGTAAGAATTTTAAAATATATCAATTTATTTGACAAAATGTAAATATATAATATTTGAAAATTTTAGCCCTACCCGGCCTGGCTCAATTTTTAAAAATATTAGACTAGATCCAAACCGAAATTATTTTTTTTAAATAGACGCGGACCGGCACAAAATAAGTTTTTAACCGTTTCACATATAAATTCCACAATTTATCTAATACCTATATTTGAGTTATTTTTGTCCTCTTGGTATGTTTAATTTAATTCCTATCGCTCCATAATCGTTAAAAAAGCGAAATAACTTGATATTGCAAATCATGTATGCGATTAAATTTGGTTATTTATAGAAGCATATATTACTATTTGTTATTTCTTACTTTGAAAAAAAACGATTTTTTATAAATGGTCTTATAATATTTATTTAAATTTTCGATTTCATATATATTTAAAATTATACAAACTAAAATATTTAAAAAAAACAGTGGATGAGGATAGAAGAAATTATTTTTTACTGAGAGATAAAAATAGATCCACATACAGGGTTGCCATGCCTGCCCCCATCAGTGGGAGTCTCCCACAATTTTTTAGTTTACCCACATACATCTCACTCCCACAAAACTCCCACAATTAGAAATCTCCCACAATCTCCCACAAAAATCTCCCACAGATTTTTAATTTCTCCCACAATTTTTTTTTTAGCATTTTAATGTTTTTAATATATAAATAATAATTTTGAGAGACAGTATTTGATTATTTTTATATTTTTAAAATAAATTTTAAATATTTATTCGAAAAATATGTCTAGTTCTTTTATTTTATTTTTCCGCTAATTTTAAATTCTCCATCCAATCCAATCCATTCGACATTTTCAAAATTTGAAGTTAGAATAGTATGGGAAACTAGTGCTTTTTTTATATTTTTATTTATATATACCATGATAGTTATCTTCTAGGTGAGATTTAGATTGTTTTGAGGTTAAAGCACTAGTTTCCAATACTGATGTTGTTTTTTGGACAATAAAATGTTAAAATTAAATATATAAAAAGAAAAATTATTTTCAATATAAATTGCTTATGTACTATTATATATTATTAATATTAGAAGTAATATTTTTAAAAATTAGCAATGAAAGTGGAACTCATCTTAGAAAATATTATTATCCTAATCATCTTTAATCTAAGCTTAAAAAATCCTAAATATTATACATATTTTATATTTTTATTTATATATACCATGATAGTTATCTTCTAGGTGAGATTTAGATTGTTTTGAGGTTAAAGCATTAGTTTCCAATACTGATGTTGTTTTTTGGACAATAAAATGTTATAATTAAATATATAAAAAGAAAAATTATTTTCAATATAAACTGCTTATGTACTATTATATATTAAAAAATATATTATTAATATTAGAAGTAATATTTTTAAAAATTAGCAATGAAAGTGGAACTCATCTTTGAAAATATTATTATCTTAATCATCTTTAATCTAAGCTTAAGATATACTAAGAGGCCGAGTTAATGGTTAAACAAAATTATAAAATGTCATGCCAGGATTTTTATAAATATCTTAATAACGACGGTAAACGTTTAGTTCCATTATTTAAATCTCATATAAAATATAATTAACTATAACTATTTGACTTTCTATATTTTATAAAATCTTATTTATACATTTGCATAAAATCAAATAAATTTATTTTTTACATTGTAAAATTAATATTTTGAATATTTTGGCAAATCATAAAAATAAAGAAGCATTACAATCTCCTCAAACATGACATCATATTAAATCTTATTAATAATTATCCGATAATAGTAATATTCTTACTTTGGTATTTCTGCAGCATAATTTAGTGAGCCTTTATTAAATTATATTCTTCTGATTGCAACTGCATATTAACAGCATATAGTAGATTTCCTATATGTAAAATTCCTAAATATACTTCTGCCATTTATTTTTGAAAATTATTTTCAAATAGGACAGCTTTTATAATCTATTTATTTTTTAAAGGTTTGTATTTTAAAATTCTACGATGGCGCGTATTAGGAGGAACCTGTCAACCAACATTATGCTGACTCAATTCTGTAAATACACTCTGGTTTATGCCAAATTCACTGAGGAATTATCAGATCAGAAAGCTACCATGCAATTCATTGGTAATGCCAAATCTGCCATATTTACCATTATATATGGTTAGCTATGTCTTTGGATATTTCATATCTGGAGAAAATTTTTTTAATAGTTTTATTAAAATGACATTAATTTTGTTGAAATAGGGGAGGATCAAGGGAAATGTTTTGATATCTCCTTATTAGATGCATCTGTTAGAATTGCATATGTTTGCACATGTTTCAAATCGTTAAGAATTGACCTTCTGGATTTATATCCTAAAACATTGTTGATAACCTTGCTCATTTTGTGTTCTACAAAGTATTCTATCATTTATATTAGTCGTTAAATATTATGGGGAAAGATTCTACCAACATTGAGATGTTGAGTAACTCTCTGAATGTTGTACTGCATGATAGGTATTTACCATTTCCGCAACTGTAGTTGCATCTATATTATTTCTTATTTTGAAGAATATTTTTGTTTTGAAATAGATGTTGATAGAATGCCCTGTACTGATTTATGCTTTGAAGATTTTTGATACCTCAAAATATCATATTCCCTTCCCCCATTTATTTTTTTACATTGTAAAATTACAATTTTTTATAAAATTTTATCTTGTTTACATTCTTTTGTATTTAAAAAAGATCGTTGGTTATTATTTTTACACAAAATTAATATATTATAATAAATCAATATGTTTTTTTAATAATAAAGATAGTATTCTAAGAAATTTTGTGTCCTACAGTAATTACCTATTTTGAAAAATAGTTGGGTATTTTATTTTGGAAAATAGTTAACTATTTTATTTTGAAAAAGAGTTGGATATTTTATTTTGAAAAATAGTTAGGCTATTTTATTTTGAAAAAGAGTTGGATATTTTATTTTGAAAAATAGTTGGCTATTTTATTTTGAAAAATAGTTGGCTATTTTATTTTGAAAAAAAGTTAGCTATTTTATTTTTTAAAAAGTTAGCTATTTTATTTTGAAAAATAATTACCTATTTTATTTTGGAAAATAGATTAGATTTTATATTTATAAAAAATAAAAAAAATTTTTTTAGCAATTTCTCCCACAATTTTTATATTTCTCCCACAAAATACCTAATTTCTCCCACAATTTGAAAATTTTGACCTGGCAACCCTGTCCACATATCTCAATGAATATTCTTTGTCTGAGATATAAATTTTCTTTAGGATCTCCAGTCATTGTTGTTAACTTTTTACCTATAGATTTAAAAAATAGAAATGTAACTTATCGCCTAAGATTTCTAATGTCATAGTAACAAAGGGTAGAAATAGTACATTTTCTAATTGTGAATATTTGTTAAGTTTGAATAATTTGGCGGCCGCAATAAATGCGTATTGTGTGCTCGAATAGAAAAATTAAATAAGTCGTTAAAAAAACATTATAAAGAAAACTTCACCACGCCTATATTTTAAAGAGACGCCCCCGCCCCGCCCTTTTAATCGAAATATAAAAGAAAGTCAAAATCGAATTTTTATTTTAAAAAATAATATTAGACAATAAATTGCTAGAATTTGACAGTCTTTATCAATTATTGTGCTAATTTTATTTATATTTCTGAATAAATATTTTATAGCTAAAATAGTATCTAAAATATTTCTCTATATATACATAATAAAAAACACGGGGATAAACTACGCATAACTCGTACTATTGAAAATATGTTGAAACGCTTATATTGAGCCAAGAAGACCGACTTGGCAAATTTCAGTAGTAATCTTTTTATTCCCATAGGCGTAGCCAGGATTTTTCTAAGGACACTATTAGATGGGTTTCCCCCCATAAATTGCAATGAAGGCCTTTATGTTCTCTTATTGTATGGTGGATATTAGTTTAAAATGATATTTACGAAAACAGGCACCGGAGGAGGGATTTTTCCTTGTCTCCTCCCCCCGGCTACGCCTATATTTATTAACTTTCACTAATGTTTACAAGTTAATTTACAGGCAAAAATGGTATTAATTCTAGTCATGCTCTATTGTAGAGTATTATATATATAGCATATTCATAAATCATTTTATAATATTAAAATCTAATAAACCTTTGTTTCTCGCAAAAAATTAAAAATATTTCAATTTTATTTAAAAATTTAAACCCGGCCCGATTTTTTTGCTTAAATATTAGGCTCGACACAGCCCGAACTGATTTTTTTTTAAGAAAAAATAAGCTCTGGCTGAATCTCGTACGGGACGGGCCAGATGTGCTGAGACTCATTTTGAAGGTCTCTTTAGTTTACATACTGAACTTTAAAATGATTTTGAAATGATTTAACCATTTGGATTTTTAAACTTAACATTTAATAGATTTATCGTTAATAATAAATAAGAATATCTATAAAATATCAATAAAAACGTAGGAACTTGTGTCAGTAAAACTTGACTAGTTTCGAAATTTTTTGTTATTTCTATATAAACTTGTATAAAATTATAAAAAGATAATATATAATTTTTTATCGGTCCTAATCTAACCAAAAACAGATTGCAAGAACTAAACCTCGACCTATTTCTAAAAACCAAACATAGACAAGGTTCAGAACAGATAACCGAACCTTTGAGATACTATACTCACTTTGAAATTTGAACAATTTTTTAAAATAATCTATTTTTTTTATTAAAACAAATTATATTTTTAGTTAACAGTTTCCTTAACTTTTCAACGTGCTTCCATATCTGACCAATTACTTCTATATTCATATTTGAAATAATTTATATTTTTGATTAATTTTGTGGCCAAATTATATTTATCCGAATTTAAACCCAAACGGTCTTGAATAAGGCTTCCACAAAACAAAAGAGAAAAAAATAAATCAAGAATTGAAGAAGGCTTAGAACAAAGTTCTTTTGAAATCTGTTTTTTTTAAACAATGAATTAATGGGTAATTTAGAAGAGTATTTCGTTTTCCATGCCAATTCAACGAAACTTATATAGCGAATGTTGTTTATCACAAAAGGATTTTATATCTAAACTTTTATCGCGAATCCACATCAGCGATAACTATTCCGTGAAGACACTATCGCGAAACTAATATCAGGAATTTTTTATAGTGAAACCCAATTCAAGAAGACAATATCGCCGTAAATATTTTTTTAAACATATGACACGAAGATATTATAACGAGGTCAATATTGTGATAATTGGGACTATTTTATCTGAAACATTTATTTTTATGATCATATTAATTGAATAATATTTTTAAAAAAATGATTGATTCATGAGTTTTTTTTCTTTTAACCTTAATACATTTATATAATGATTAATGAACTTAGATTTGTGGTACAATTTCTATCCTGTTCCATGCTTTTCCTAAAGTGTATTAAGAATCGCGACAGAGGCTTTATTAACATTTTAATCATTGAGTTCTTTAGTTAAACCTTGATCTTTACTGGAGAAATTGATATCTGGCTTGCGCCTATATTTTTTATCTGATGAATACTTAACATTTATAAATTCATCAATCAGTTTCAGAGTCAGAAGCTTAATAAAAACTATACATTCTGATGCTTAAGACAATATGTAATACTTAATTACAATACATGTAGGTTAATGCTTCAACATACATTATTTCCCTTAATTACTCAGAATTAAACCTACTTAAAAGTAATTTTACTAAATTCCCAAAATATGATTAAGTAAAAATTTTATTCTCAGAATTGAATTTCTTAGAAAATATAATATATCACTTAAATATTTACTATTTTTTTTTATTGTTAAGTGAATAAGCATGAATTTTTGAGTTTTATTTAATCTTTCTTCTGATTTATGCATGAAGGGTGAGGTTAAACATTTTTTAAAAAAATATCTGAGTACCATTAAAAATACCTATCACTCTATCTAGGCTCTCGTGTGAAGGTTTGGAGAGATTTAAATTTATTTTTGAAATATGCGAAAAGGACATCAAATGAAAGCGAGAGTTTCTGGTGTAAAAACCTTTTGAAATAAGCTAATTTAAAATTATTATCCATAGTTACTGTCACTTTGTTTCAACTCTGGGTAAAATATTTATAACATAATATTTCCAAATGGGTATCAAATCAAAGCTAATGATAAGTTGTTTTTACTTTATTACATCTATATTTCTATGGTAAATATTATAACATAACATCTCTCTTAGATAAAAATATCTTTAGACACTTTTGTTAATCATTCCTATCATTACAAATCATGAAGATCAAATTTCTAAAATCTTTTTTAAAACATATATCTTAGGGGGGGGGCTGTTATGACACGCGTTGATGATTTATAAATCTTTTGTGGGTCAATTAATATTGAATATGTTATTTTCCTTAAAATAAATGCATTCGTAATATATTTATTGCTTAAATGTAATGCGCTCGCGATAATGACTTCGCGCAAATACATTCGCAGTGGAAAATTTGCTATAATGGGTTCGTAATAAAGTTCCGCTAAAATGTATGCTCTAAAGTATTCGCGGATAAGGTTTTTCAGAAATATTCACGATAATTGGTTCGCGATATTGCCTTCGCTTTGAAAATTTCGCAAAAAATATTTGCGGGATTGGTTTCGTGATATTATCTTAACTATAAAATTCTTTAGCGATAGACGACATTCGCGATGAAAGTTTGGCAAACGCTGAATTGACCGGATAGGGAGTATTTATCAAAAAAACGATAGATTATGGAATGTCAACAAGAGCAGGTTCAGAGTGCATTTCAAAAAGTGGTCGATGCTTGCAGAATAATTTTAGAAATTAAATGGGGTTGGAAATCGATCTATTGCAAAATTCATCGGATCGCTGAGTAGCCTAAATTGGTCCTGGTTGATCAGATTAAAACGTGTAATACTTTGAAATAAACTCTTTATTTAGCTCCCGTAAAACTAGTTTCTCACGTATAGTTAACTAATTTTTTTTAACTGCAAAATATAATTCATATTTCAAAATCATATTATCGTTGTTTTATATTTTTTATACACTATTTTATAAAAGTGGTCCATTTATTTATAAAAAATATAATATTAAATTTGAATGAACAAGAAGCGTACATGAATTTAAGTTCCTTTTTTTGTAAATAAAAGTTGAACGCGTACGTATTCGATTATCGTAAATGAGCAACACACAAAAGAATTCGTTTTAAGATTAATATTTGTAAGATTATTAATTATTGATAATTTAACCTGATACTCAATATAATCAAAATATTTTTTTTAACCATTTAGGTTATAAATTCCGGAATTTATCTAATACTTCTAATTGAGTAATTATAGTTCACTTGTTCAGTTAACCCTATCAGTCAAAATATCTCGCTGTTTGTTTTTTCTTAATTTATTTATCTTATTATGATTTTTTTTTTAAATTCAATAAAAAAAATACCATTTCAAATTTTAAAAAATATAATGCGCTCTAGTGGATTATTTATAGACTAATATTTGAAAAGGAACTCTCCTAATAGATATTTAAAATCTAAAAACTTAATATTTTATAGAAATTAATAATAGTCACTGAATATTAATAAAATTTATAATCTTTTTCAATTATTATGCTTAATTTCATTTATATTTCTCAATTAAATATTTTGTAACTGAAATTATTAGCAAAATATTTTTCCATATATACACATAAATAAGCTAATATCTATTGTGGACAAAAAACTAAATAAAAACATTTTTGAATAGGGTTGCTGAGCCACTTAGGTCAGCAAAGCAACCTATATAATCTTACAAATAATTTAGATAATATCATTTTTAAAGACAGGCCACCTAATATTTTAACCAAAAGATATTTCGGAAACCTAGAGATTTAATTTTTTAAACATCTTTTAATATCGAAGTTTGATTAATATTATTTTGGCTAAAATTCTAATTTAATATAAACTAAAGTAGGATTATTAGCAAAGAGATATTCATTTCAAACTAACTTCTTTTTTTTTATTAAAACAGTCTAACAAAATTTTAAAATGTGCTTTTAAAGATTTTTTTATAGCCTGAAATTTTAAGCAAATATCTTTGAATATTTGGAATTTTGGGGAAAATTTGATCAAAAATCCTGTTTGTGAACATAAATACTAATTATTACTTTATAATATAAACTCAAGTTTACTTTTTGGTTTTTATATTTTGAAATTTATTGTTGCTAGAAGTCCGCGGTTGAGAGCAAATTATATTAAAATGTATCAAGATAAAGATACCACATTTTTGAATTTAGATACTTTAATAAAAAGTGAAATAATAAGGAACTATAAATCCATCAATAAAAATGAAGGAACTTGTTTGAGTAAAATTTGAGTAAATTCTTAAACTTCTTGATATTATGTTTTTTGATAATTATAAAAGATACTATATATTTTTTTCTACGAACCCAACCGAACGTTGCTAAAACCAGACCCGGTTCAGTGAAAGCGGCGTTCAAAACTGAGAAAATCGGACCTTTGAAACTAATATCAAACCATTAAATAGTGAGTAATTCATTTTATTGCTTTAATATGTTTGTTAGATGGTTTGAAAAGAAAAAATATTATTGAACAAATTTAGAAAAGAAATTGGCAATTGCGGCATCATACCAAAACGAAGAATACAGAAGTTCTAAATATCTGATTTGAATTAATATTCTCTACCTTACTTATTAATTCTTCAATTTCGACAACCATAAAAAAATAACCGAATGAGCTAAATATAAGTCCGACAAACATATAGAAGAAAGCATTAACTCTGAAACTTATTATTATGTATATTTGTAATAAAACATTAGAAAAATATAACTAAGTATTTTTAGATTTTTGCACATTACTTACAAAATATGACGATCCATAGCAAAACTAAAATTGTCTACCATTGATATATATATTTGATGTAAATTTTTTTTAGCTTATGCAGTGTTTACTGTTATTTATTATATACGGATGGCCATTTATTTTGTAAGTAATGTGCAAAAATATAAACACACATTGTTTTATTTTTTTTAATGTTTTATTACAAATATATGATTTTACCCTGTATATCAATAATTAATATGTATTTAGTATATTTTAGTATTTTTACCCGTTTTGTTAGTTTGAAGAAAAGCACATTATTGGCAAAATACGAACAAATTACCAAGACTAGCATCAAGCTATAAGTCATTGAATCCCGGGAAAACACTTAGTTTGATTAATAATTACTATCAGTTTCTTCTGTCAATAAACAGGAACCATTTATGAGCGAAATAAAAACAATAAAGGCTCGCTTTACTGAGTCTTAAACATCATATTTTAAACTGCGATTCAAAAATCCCCAATTCACAATATTTTCAAATATATTATGATTCTAAGATATTTATAGATATTATTTGTTCTTTTCGAATCATTTACTAGAATAGAGATAAAATAGTTAAAATCTCATATATTTTTATATTTTCTAAAATTTAACTTGAATCTAAAATCTTATATTAAACGTAGTCCTGAGCATGAAGTTAGCCAAAATTTTTAACGCATTATTTCCAAAGTTCTTTCCTTTTTTATTTTCCAAAATTAAATAAAGGGACATTATAAATTAGTATTTGTTGTTGTTAGGAAACAGAAATAGAAAACGCGGTATACTTAAATAATATGGTACAAGCCAGAGATTTCATTGGCTTTTTATAAATAATTTATTTAGGTGGTGATAAAGGGTGGGGTGAGGGTGTTTATAAGCGAAGTTATTCTAATCATAGGATCATCTAAAAATGATACAAAAATTGGATATATTAGCCAATTTTGTTTTGCTTAATAATAAATGTTTTAGAAACTTCAAATTCCTATCATTTCAAAAAAAATACTTAAGGAGTATTCAAAAATAAATTTTTATATCTTTATTTTAAGGAGTCTAAGCAGCCCCCTCTACCCTCTCCCGATGAACATAATATATACAAGATGGAGTCCAATTACTTTTTTTCCCAAATTATCTTAGAAATCATAAAATTCGTCTAATAAATAAATGACTATTATTTCTTTAATTATTAATGATCTCCTTTTCCTCATCCATATTTCAAGTTATTTAAAAAAATTGTATATTAAACTCTCTACCCTATAGATTTAAACCCTTTCGCATTTCAATCAAAATATAAATCGTATATATAAGAATTTTTAGAATGATTTATCTTGTTTTTTTGTAAAAAAAAAGAAAAAAATCAGATAAAAAGCTTTCAATAAATGATGAATAATTTATGTGAAGAGGAGATATAAAAAATTTAATTGATTTATCATAATATCATGATTCATGACAACGTATACAGGTGATGAAAGAAAAATAAGAATCTAGTAAATCATAGATTTTAAAATGATACAGCATAAATTTTTTTGCTATACCATATCTCCTGTCCATGGAAAAGAATTTTTTTAAAACGACACAATAAATGAAATTTTTCTTTAGGGAATAGTAATAATTACACCTATCATCATATTATCTTATTCTAATTCATTGACACCCATTTTTATCTAGAAAAAAATTATTATTTTAAAATAAAAAGGTTTTCTGGTTAAAATACCCTTATCTTGCCAAAATAATTTTTAAAAAAATGATTTATCTATTAAAAATTATAATAATTTTTTTTTATAGAAGACAAATAATCCAAAGGTGGCACGAAATGAAATAAAATGGGATATAAAACATATTTCTATTTCTAAAACTAATTATACATTGTTAACATTGTTAACACGACCAGAAAATTTGTACTTATTTTTTACCATAGTGCAATATTATTATTTTTTTTTAAATTTATTTAAAACAAAATATTAAACAGATCACATCTAATAACTGAATAATATATTTTTTTTAAAAAATTAGAGACACTGATATAAAAAAAAATACAACGAAAAAAACTTAAAAAGATATTTTTGGAAAAATTTTACAAGAATTATAATATAAGAAAATGGGACCTTTTAACCCAAATTGGTGAAAGGAAAGGAGACATAACCTAACTCTGCATTCACAGTTAGCTTCGCGGTGATGTATGCTAAATATTCTGTATTTTTGCCGCAAATTATGACTAATTGTAAATAAGTGGTAAAGAGGGCCCCGAAAGGGCCTGCGATATTAAGGTTCAAGACCCGGCCTATAATTATTTGTACCCGGATATATTTTGTAGAAGTTGTCCGACCCGGCCTATAAGAATTTTTTATAAAGGAATAACAAAAACATTTTTAAAACTTGAGCACGGCTATTAAAATATATGTTGAACCATTCGCGGGGAGAGAATATATTGGGCCGGGCTTACCTCTATCAAATATCATTTAGCCTCTCTTCAATAAATTAATTTATAATGCTCCCCATCGAAAACTGACATTTATTTTTATTTTTCTTTTAGATATCCTTAATGATTAAATTATTTTTCCTAAAAAACTTTGGATATTAATTATTTGTTGTCTAACTGTATCATATACATGCAAGATGCTTATAATTTATTTATTATCTTGGAGATAGTTGGATAGGTTTCCCAGATGAGATACCAGCGGTATGATTATATTATAGTACACATCAATTAAACTCATTTTCAAAATTTTATCTTTATTATAGCCTTGGGGTTATAAAACATAATGCTTAATATTATACATGGAACGGGAATTAAAGAAATAAGATTTGCACTTTGATCGAAGATATTGCTATTCAGCCATGCACAATTATAATATAACTTTGTCGAAGAATGCAACTTTCTTTTTATGTTTTTAAATAACGATATCAAAAAAAAATTAGGCATTGTCTCGTCGGATACGAATAAAAATGTAGTATATTTAAATAACCAAATTTTAATTTGACATACACCAAAATTATTTTATATTTGAGCAAAACCTTTATGAACGTGCTTTAACGATGCAAGCTAGCCAGTAGCCACTCCGGTGGGTGATGAAATTTTAAAAAATTTATATTAATAAATCAATAATAATTATATTTAAATTAATCTGAAATATAGCTCTTAGTTTTGAATCTAATTTATAAAACACAATAGGTATTATCATTACAATATTAAACTACTTTTAAATTTAAAAAAACTTATAAATTTTTAACCTAACCTATCCTATGATTATATTGAATTTTAATTATTATTTATTTTTACATAAAGTATAAAGGGTTTTAAAAAATATTTCTATCTATATTAAGCCTATAAATAAGATAAAAATTAAATGTACATGAGGCCAAGCCAAATTTTTCAAAATAATCTCATTTTAGGGGCTCATTCTTGGCCTATTAAAATAAAATAACTCCAAGTTTGATTGTTCAGTCTATTTACTAGCCAGTTCTTTCAATTCTTTAGTTGTTATAACTATATTAAAATAAAGTGAAGTGCTCAATTTTTAGATTTATATTTATTTGATATTGATGTTTGAATAAACTTAAATTGATTTATATAATGTCTATTATCATGTCTGCACTTTATTCCCTGAATTTTCGCTTTGTATAAAATATAAATACTTATTGGATTTCTTTTTTAAATCCACCCTATCACCAATAATTGACATATATTTGACCTTACAGAAAGCGGACTTCATCATTGCAGCTCCCGATAAGAAGATTCATACTAACTATGCATTTTAAGCAGACTTCTAGGATTCCACATAAAAATGTTTCTGTCGGGAGCTATGACGATATCTCAATCTCAAAAAAGGAAGGTTCATGTCCAACGTTCCGACCCACATCTTCATGTCTATAAATTCCAAAGTGGCCTAGCAATACCCGTTTGGGTAAATTTAGGAATCTTGAGAAGGCAGACTACTTTTCATCTATGCCACTCAAGGGTAGTCTAAAAATCATAAAAGGTAGTTTTGGATTACTCTAATTAAAGATTATAATCAAAAATACTGAAAAAATATGACTTTTTTTTTACTAGATTATAACCCTAGATCTTCAATGGATCCTTTCTAAATGAAACCCGGGCAGTAAACCTTAAGGTAATTGGATAGGAAATCCTTCGCAATAAATCTATCTTTTTTTAGGGTGCTTTTCCAGTACAAGAACTGATTCAGGCCGTTAACATTATCAAGATCAGCTTTACTTATCACTATAGACTCCATTAACTAGCAAATATATGCCACCACCTAAGACTCGTACACCATCGCTTTCTTCCAGCCACCCATTTCTCTTTTCGATGCCATTTCTTTTGGAATGAGCGATAGCGAATATGAACTATACATTTATTAAAAAATTACACAATTTTTTATAAAATCAAATGATTGTTAATTGGCAGAACGGTGCAATCTTTCGATTACAAAACAACCATTGACGTCATTATATTATTTTTTTTTGCAATAATTATTTCCTAAACTTATTTCAATTTAAACTTTGCCCTTATCATAACGTTCTATAAAAATGATGGATAAAGCTCATACCTTTAGGGAAGCCGAATTCTACCACAACTTATAAGGGTATATATATATATACTATATAATACATTGCACATAAATCAGAGATTTCCCTACCCGACCCGAAGTGAGCAGCAAAATGTTATGATTTTATAAATCCAAACTGAGCCAGACTTAAAAAATAAATAACAGAACCCCCCCCCCCCCCCATCCCCACTCTTCAATTTTTTAAATAAATTTAAATTGTATCAATCAATTAGTAAGATAATCATATAAGGGATCATTTAACATTTGCTGCTCATATTTTCAATTTTCCTCTTTAATAATTTACAAAACTTTAAAATTATTTTTTAAATTACAAAATTTTAAATAATAGGTCTGACCCGTAAAATAATCCAAATTATTTTAAAAAATCTGCCGAGCTCGAGAATAAAAATTTTCACTATTATAATTTATTATTTTAAATTTCATACTGAAATTTAAGAGCCTGCTGAAATTTGTTAAAAGTAAAGGCTACTACTAACTTCGTTACTTAAACTAGGGTTATTTAAAATAAATACCAATCGAATAATGAATTATTTGCATTCAATTCGTTTGAATAATTTACTATTCGTATCCGTATTCGTATGAATAAAAAATAATTATCATTTAAATAGTCGTTATACTTTGGATCACGATCTTCATTTTTTTTAATCACCTCGACTTTGTTTTAGTAATTTCCTAAATAATTATAATCTTTGTTATTTTATTGAACCGATACTTATTCTTAAACAGAAACCTGTTTTAACCGACTGTATATTCCCCTCTAAACAGAATAAAAAGAGTCTATTAGGAATAAGTAACCACTTAACATTATAGTTGGGTAATGGAATGTCGGCTAATTCAGTTTAATCTCCAGATGTTAGCCGGCAAAAATCCGTTTTAGGCGTTTTAATTTATATTAGTTTCTATAAAATTTGAGCTACTATTTTTTTAAGAAAAATCCAGAGGTTAAAGTGTTAGTTTTAGGTAAAAACTTGGTTTAGATTTAAATTGGCTTTAAAATACTAAAAAAAATACATGATTTATCCAACTATAACTTAGCATAAAACAGAATAGGGTAGATCTAGTTCAAAATCTGAATCAAGGCCTTCATGTTTATTTATTTTTAGATTGCCTGCCTGAAATTTGAATTATATTGTAAAGACTAGGATATATTGAAAATGCATAATTTTAATAACTTTAGAAACCTCTCCTGAATAACATTATGTAATAGATTTTTTTTTATATTTACAACAAATTTAGCATTTTTTGACGCGGCTATGACAATAATTAATACATAGAAGATCTTAATATAAAAAAAAACTAATTTTTTTTTAATCCTTTTATTGATGATAAAATAACACGGTAATACAAAATGTTTATAATGATATATAAAAAATATTCATAAAAAAAATTTATTACATCTTTTGGCATAATACATAATTATTAACTAGCCGGGCAAAATTCTTTTTTTGTTAAATTTCCATTTAAAATATAATTGTCAAAATATAAGGTACTTTATAAAATTTCACTGATTAAAAAAAATGAATAGAAATTATTTTGTTTTTTAAGCAAAAAATAAATGAAGGAAAAGGATAATTTATTTTCTCTTTATAGTCCATCTTTTTCATCTAAATATTTAAGACACCCCGCAAGCTTCTGATAATAATTAAAACTTGGGTCCTTGGCAAAATCTCTCTCGTCTCCCGGGTAAGTATTCCCGCTGTTTCTTTTGTGATAAACGAATCGTTTCCCAAAAAAGCCTCCGTTTAACGGAATTTGGGGCTTATCGGCCTCTTGATATCTAGAGAAATAATCCTTTGCGCTTAACCCCGATTGAAATATGTTGAAAAGTGATACGAGAAGTAATAAGGTTATGGTTAAAGATTTGTAATGAGACTTCATTTCCTTTGAAACCGATTATATATTCACTTCGTTTTGTATAAGAGGAATATAAGAATTATGTTATCAGGATCTGTAAGAATGTCAATATGTTAGTAGAATAAGGTTATATGTTTATAAATGGGTTGATACTAAAGTAATTGTTGTTTTTTAAAATGTTCACAAAAAAAGTTTATATGATATTTACAAAATTCAATATTTTGTATTATATTTTATATTTTTTGGATAAAAAATTAATAAATGAATATATTTCATTTTTTTTCAATCTTTTATATACTTTTCATAAAAGAAAAGAGGATGGTGGGGGAGGGAGGGCTTATAAATTATTTTCTGAACACTTCTTAATTAGTTATAATTAAAAAAAAAATTCAGGAAAAATAATGTTTATAACAAATTAAGGATTATATTATTTCCTAAAAAAAAATTTTAATTTTTTTATATATATTTTTTTTATATTTATACTATATTAAAATATTAAATATAATTTAATTATTAAAAATATAATATATTATAAAATTTATATTTTTAAGAAAAATACTATAAAAATGTTATTATATCTCATTAATTTTAATAGTTATAAAAGAATACTATACACTGCCTTATTTTTTGTAAGTTTAGAGAAATTGATATTCAACAAATATAACTTCTTCTGAGTTTTTAATCAAAAAATATAAAAATTATACTTTTTGTTTGATGCTTGAAGAATAAACTCTTCATTTTTTTATTATATATTGTAAAGATTTTGTAAAATAAAGAAAAGGCCAATTTTTTATGACAATTAACAATTAAAATTTTTCGTGGCGTATTTTCCTCTATATTTTTTTTATAAAAAGAAAAATTCTTATTAATTAAATTTTAAAATGAAAACTTAATTTTTTACTTTAATTTAACGATTACTTTTGTGAGACAAAAATGACAAATAAGTTTTAAACAAAAATATTTAACTTTTAAAAATTAATTATAAAACAATAATAAAAAAATATTTATAAATTTTTTTTTAACAAAATATTATATTCTTATATAGACTCTTTAAGATATGTATTTATTTTTATATCTTATTAAAAATAAAATTTCCTTTTTTTTTCATTCTAAAAAGCAAAATTGAATCCGATTTTTTTTAAAATATAAATTATTTAAAACATTTTTTTTAATACGTAATTAATATACGTATAGAGGATTATTTTAAATGATAAAATATATTAATATAATTTTTTTATTATAATCAAAATCCATTATGAAACTAAAATTAGAGATGAATTGGGCGGGGTTTTTTTAATATTTATTTCCCTAAAATGAAAGCTTAAATTATTTATTTTCTATATATTATTATTTTTTAATTGAAAACAATTTACACAAAAATAAAATGCAATTTATGCTTTTAATTTAAAAAAAATTAACACTGCCTCTCAAAAATTAAATTAAGTTCACGAGATCATTTTTAAAGGAGAAATTTTACTAATACTTAATTCCAGGAAATTTAATTCTAAAAATTTATTTGGAACTTAAATAATTTGGTTTAAAAATGGTTTTTTTTTAAAAAAAAATTCAGACTTTAAGTCCGGACCATTTTATTTTTTTACCAGATCCAGTTTTAATTTTTCAAATACAGTTAAATTATAACTAGTTGAAAAAGGTCACAAAGTAAATCATTCAACATTCATTCCCTTCTCATATCTGCAATTTCTCTGAAATAATTTTATAAAATAAAGCCAAAATAATAGGATCATATAAATTTATATATTAGGACAAACTTTTATTTTTAATTTTAAAAAAAAATTGAAAATTTTTATAATTTTTATCATCTGAATATCATTATATAATGCATGGGAAAATGAATTGTATTTATTAGATATTCGACGAAATAAAGATATATAAAAAAAAATTACAAATTATTTCCCGTATTCGTTTCCTCTCTTGTAATTTTATTTTAATATAATCAATATTTTCACGGATAAATTATTACAAGTTATACAACTATTATAAGTCTATAAATTATAATTAAAATCTGATATTTTCAAAAAAGGTCCATAACATGTATAGGGGTAGCATTTCCATTTTAGTTCCCTTTTTGAAAATTAGAAGAAAAAAAGGTAATTATATCCTAAAAATGAGCTGAAATTTTATCTAAAATTTGCAAAAATAAATATAATTTAAGTCTTCTTAAGCCCATAAGTTCCGCCCCTCCCCTCATGTACTGATATATATAAATGTTAAAACATTACAGGAACTAAATGAACAGAGGTTTCTCATTTGGAGTTTAGATTTTGTAACATTTCAGAAATGGGGATAAATCTACAAAGTTCTATGTCGTTGCCATGAATAATTTTATCTAAGAGCATCAGCAACCTTTCACCTCCTAAACGTTAGGGTTCAATATTATAAAATATAAATAATATATTAAGTGTAAAATTTTTTGGAGCCTTTTTCTCTACACATTTCCTGTTTTTTTTTTAAAAAAAAAATTATTTTACGGGAAAATTAATAAATGAATATAATTCGTTTTAATTAGACTTATTAAGTAAATTGCCAAAATCTAGCCTAATTAATTATGGATAATAACTCAGATGCATTAATTAACATTTAGCTGATAATAAGATTTCCCCGAAAAAAAAGAGGAGGAGAAAAATATACTAAATTGAACTACAGTGGATATAGTTAAAATACTATTTACAATTTTTGCAAAAGCATTATAAAATAGTTTGCTAAAACTTTTTATAAATAATAACATAATAAAATTAAAACTGTAAATCAAAGGATTTTATAAATGATCTTAATTCATCGCTAAGTCATATATAGATAAATTGCGCATGCATAAAACTTAAAAAAAAATAATCAATAAAATAAACTCTCAGATAAATCTTTCATCTGATGTTTAGATCAGCTCAACTCAGGTTCCTCTTTTTAAGAGCTAACAGCCCATTTTATTGCTATACTAAATGACATAATAGAATAATAATAAATTTTAACAAAATCTGTCTATATATTTTCGTACGAATTATTTTTCAATATTTTTTAAAAAACGAATAATTCAATTATCGAATAGTATTATTATTCGTAGTGTATTTAAATATTCAATTCGCTTAACGACAAAGTAAATAATGCATTATTCAATTCGTTTTTGATAGGCCTATCAAACATGTTAAAATCAGAGTTTGAAAAATCTTCAAAATTTTTTTGTGCCCAAAATAGAAAATATCTGTTTTAAAAATCAAAATCACCATGATGAAAGATTTTTAGAAAAAACTTTTTTAATTTTAGGCAAAATTTTATCTAAAAAACTTCCCAAAAAAATTTTCTTTAATTTATTTGAGTAATTTTTATGAAAAAACTAATGTTATTTTTCGTATTTTATTCTCGTTATTTTTTTAATTTTTATAAAACTTGACTGTATTCTAAATGTTTTGTTATTAATTTGTAAAACTTTATAAATTATGAGGTTATTTTCAAAATATTTTGGACACAGTCTAAAATAAATCTCCACTTAAAAAATCCAAATCTTTGAAGATTTTTTCTATTTTAAAAGTGTATTTCAAACTTTGATTATAATGATTGTATATTGTGGGGGATTTTTTTTTCCTCGAAAGGTTTGTATATTTTAAATTAGTATTAATTGGTTTATTCAAAAATTGCATTTCACAATTTTTTCCATTATAGAGATGAGTACAAACGAATTAACAGTTTTTTTTCATATCCAGAATCACTTTTTAAATAATAATGGCGGATAGAGTAAATGCGTATAAATAGTAAACGCCCTTTTATACTTTGAGATAATCACGTCAGAATCATATATAAAAAATAAATATATATCCATTAAAAGATAAAGAGTACATTTGATTCATCAAACAACTCACTTTGTTGATCAATTTTTTCAAAAAAAGAGTATATATTTTAATTGTTTTTAATTTTTATCAAAAGTTTATATGTAATTGAAATGTTTCGTACACGATACAATATAATTCACTAATAATATTTTCTCACGGGACCAAAAAATTTAAAATGTAATTAAATTCATATTTGGGGGAGGAAACTTGTGAAGTAAATTCTTAGCCACATCATGTCTAAGTATTTATTGGACTATTTATGAGCAGCTAGTGCTTCTAAATATTCAATATTCGAGTAATTTAATATATTAAAATCGAATATTTTTTTGTTATTCGTATTCGAATAATATTTCTAAATGTTGATACTTTCATATATAAAATTTGCAGTTTATAGTTAATTTGCTAAATTTTTAAATTTTCTTTTAATTATCCTACTAATTTACTTACTATAATTTTTTGAAGTGATTTACTAGCTTAATATATCTAAACAAAAAAGCTTCCATCATAATTGTAGAATATATCTAACGAAATATTCAAATATTTGTATGATCCAGGGTCCTAACTAGTGTTGTTAAACAGCTCATTTTGAGCTGATTTTAAAAAACGGCTAAATTAATATTTTAGTCAAAAAATATTGCCTAAGCCTTGAGATCAAACCTTAGTTCCTTCTACAAACAAAATCTTCAGGTTCGCGTAATATTATTCTGATGAAATATTGAGTAGCAGTTTTTAAAAATCGGCTCAAAACGAGCCGTTTAACAACACTAGTCCTAACTCCCAAGTCCCAGCTCACTTAAGATATAATCGCATTGAGCATTGGGTAATAAAGAAAAAACAAAGTTCTATCTAAAATAAAGGTGCTAAGAATAGGGAGTTTATTTACATAATAATCATTCTTTATATTAAAATTTAGCTGTATAATTTTTTTTAAATAAACTATTTTATGGGTGCTCATTATTCTATTCCATAGATGGAACATCAAAATATTTTGAGAGAGGGGAAAAAAATCTTATTTAAAAAAAAGAAGCTTTTAATTCACACACATTTTATTTATTAATAAATAAAAGAATTTAAAACTACAGTCATAAATATTCATATCATAAATAAGCTCTTTTACAAATGATCTACGATAAACAGTATATAAACACAGTATATAAACACTATTTAAATTGAATCGAATCAAGATTATAAGGATAATATTTTTCTATACATTCTTTTTACCAATATTATTTTTAAAAACAAATTTCATCTATCCACTTCTCCAAACACAATGTCTAAGGTTCCTAATAATATTAATTAATAAAAAAAATAATATAAGTTATTGAAAATGTAAATTTCATGAGCTGTTTTTTTTAAACTTTTTTTAATGTTAGCTTTAAACTTTAATATATTGTCCTGATGTTTGTGGACAAAGAGGTAAGAGTTAACGTAAAGTAAAAGTTAAAAAAAAACAACTGTGGCTGTAAGAATTTATAAAGAAATAATAATGAAAATTCGATAATAAATAAAATGTTTCATCTACATCGGGCCTAATTTTTCAAGCCAGGCCAAGTCCGGCCCAAATTTTGTTTTATTTGTCCCGAAATGCCCGACCCGAAATAATAATTATTTATCCGCCCGTCCCGACCCAAATTTATTTTAATATATAAAAAAAATATTCTACAAATAAAAAATATTATCGCCTTGTTTCTTGCAAGAATTTTAAATATATTAATTTATTTGACAAAATGTAATGATATCATATTTAAAAATTTAAACTTGCAAAATGTTTTAAAAAATATTATTCCCGACCCAAAATCATTATTTTAAAATAGACCCGGCCCAGCCCGAAACCTGTTAGGGCCGTGATTTGCAGATCTCTAATATATATTATAAGACTTAGAAATAGTAATATACCTATAATGGCGACTATATCTGCCAAAAACAAATTCTTACCAATTTTATCGATGGCGGCCTGATATTTTGCGAGAGAAAGAAAAAATAAAATAATATAAGATGAAAAAGAATCGCAGCAAAAAAAAAGAAAATTTTTACCAAATGTGAAAACCCGGGAGCTTTAATTTTGCATCTGTAGGGTCGACTAGTACCATCAGACACGAGGTAAACACCGAATTCGCCCTTGGGTGTATATAAAAAAATATAAAACAGTCAAAAAGATTAGTTAATCTTAGTTAGACCTCATTTATAGTAAACGCGTTATGTGCCAACGTTGCGTAATTTAACAATTCTTCATAGCGTTAATGATTTTTAAAATGTATGTCGCAACATATGTTTTTCAAATTTTACCATAGCGTTATCATTATAACACTCCTATTGACTTGATTTTATAAATAACGCAACGCTTAAACATAACACGTTTAGTATAAATGAGGTCTTAAAACAAATATTTCCGGTCTCCACAGTGCTCAGATTACATACTTATTTGTAAACAGTTAGAAATAATATGACTTCGAATTTTTAAAAGGTTAGTTATCACGATGATTCGCCAAATGTTTAAAGAAGCGAAATACTTAAATTCTCATACCAATCATCGAAAATAACATAATTGCTTGATAATGGCTTAAAATGTCTGGACTATTACTATGTGATTTTTAGAAGGATCGTTCGGCACATTTCTAAAATTTAATACCTATGCAATTATAAAACCCTACTAATTTTTTTTAAACCGAC
Organism: Gordionus sp. m RMFG-2023; assembly: GCF_954871325.1. NCBI lineage: Eukaryota > Metazoa > Nematomorpha > Gordioida > Chordodea > Parachordodidae > Gordionus > Gordionus sp. m RMFG-2023. The sequence continues at coordinate 21,807,554 of NC_088779.1, read as the reverse complement.
CTACAGTATATCATAAATATAAATGGTTTTATACGCATAATTTTTGAGATGATCCTTTTTATAAAGGCAAATAGTCTGGCTCCAAAGAACAAATATTTTTCTAACTTAAATTTTTTAATTAAAATTATAAATTCATTGGAAACACTTTTAAAATAAATTTTATGCTTTATCATGTTTATAACTACAATTTAACGATTTTATTAAGTTATAATTATCATGTATAAATATTATTTTATTTGGATTTATAGGATATAATGATCTTTTAGAGTTCAGAGTGAGTCCAGCTATGGAAAATACATGTTCGCTGAGTACTCGTAGCTAGAACGCACAGAATCTTTCTAGCTAATATTGAAAGTTTAGGAAGATCCACTGCTCTTATCTTCCAAAAATTTAAGACATCTTTTATCTCTAAATTATAAAGCGAAAATAATGAATAACACTCTTTTTCTAGACTAGTTAAATAATCTTGTTGTTCCAGATTATTGTTATTACTAGATGAATGTTTGGTAGGACTTAAGATAATCGAATTCTGAAGCAACTTCCGTCGTTTCACAAGGTAGCGTGTTGACATAAAAATTTCCCCGGAGTAATATTTTTTTCCTTTAAATATTCATTTACTATGTTTATAGATTGAAAACGAGGATCCAAAAGTGCTCCTAACATCTAAGTAAAAAATAAAACAAAGAGAAATAATATTTTAAAAAACTAATTTATGTATTTTAAAATTGAAGATCGGTTATTGGAAATCTATGATCAAATTTATAAGCATATTTTTTTTAAGGGATGCTATGGGAGGACTATCATATTCTTTTTACAATTAGATGATTTTTAATTTCACTACGAAATAGTAAGGATAAATTTATAGTAAATCTTTTTTGGGCGGATTAAAATACAACCGGTTTTTTGAAGGTTTTAAGAAAATTTAAAAGTTTATGCACCAAGTCCCAATCGGAGTTAAATAATTTGAGATCCGGTTTCTCCATTCTATTTAATAGAATATTTATAGGATTTTTTTATTGCCACTCACACTTTCTAGCATTATTTAAATACTATGTCAACACGTAGGCACATTTAATTTTAAGGTTTTATGTTCTTTCTCATATGATTTTCGATTTGCACTATCATCATCAAACCCAAAACAATCCTCATAAAAAGGAACATTATTATCCAAATCTAAAATATTCTATGTAAATGATATCGATTCAAAACATTTCCTATTTTATTAACTTTTTTTATTCCGTCGACTGTCATTAGATTATGTAATCCATGCCCCAAACATATATGATGTTCATATTCTCCTAGACGAACACTTCTTTACATTGGGTCCTGCACCCTCTTGTTACAAATCAAATATTTTTATAGCAAATAATATTTATTAATTTTAAAAAAATAAACGTATTTTTTAATAATTTAAATATATTTAATATTATTTTTCTTCTAATTACAATTCATAAATAATATATAAAATAAATATTATTTTTAATAATAAAAAATATGTATCACGCCGCCACGCCGCCAAATTTTTACATTGGCGGTGGCGTGTTGAGTGCTGACACTTTTTGGCGGTGGCGTCGGCATGGTCAAAAATCACTAGCGGCCGCGTATTTGACCGGCGGTGCACAGGTCTAGGTATACCTCATCCAATAATTCCACTATTCTTAGGAGCCAGACTAATTGTCTACAGAATCCAGATCAAGACACCCTACCAATTTCTGTAGGGGGGGGAAGAAGGATTATCTCAAAATTATATGCAAATATAAAAAAAACCCTTATCAGAATTGGGTTTGGAAAAGGAGGGTGAGAAAAAACAAGCCATGTAACAAGGATTGATTTGGATATCCATGCTTTAGAACACGCATTCGACAAACTTTACATAAAAAATGCCTACAATACCATAATTGTAATTTTTTAATCCAAGGATGTTTAGAAATTTATCCAGATTATTTCAATTATATCCAGTCAAGTTACTGTTTACCATATTACGATATGGCAAACAAACTATTCTTTCAGCTCAAGGAATACAACAAGAGAATCCACTGGTCTCCCTTTATTCTGTTTAGCCATAAACAACATCATCCAAAATATAAAAACCAATTGTAATCTCGATCTCAATGTATAGTATTTAAATGATGCCACATTATCGGGTCTTATCAGTGAAATATTTAAAGCTGTAGATATCATCATTTTAAATTTTCAACAACTAAATTTGTCCGTAAATTATAAAAATTATATACTCAACTACAAATTTTTCCCCAATTATTAATCTCCCTACTCGTATGCTTAAAGATAAAATCTTCGTTCTCGGGTCACCAATAGGAGGATCTACAGGCATCCAAACATTTTAAAAACACAATTTGATTAATCTTTATAAAAGAAAATATGCTAAAGCATTGTTTTATTTAATTTTTCTAAAAATTTGTATTCCAAAAATATTTTGACCAAATAAAAAATCAATTTTGATATTTAACGTTACAATTTTAAAATTATTTAAAGATTCATGGCCAACATAGTGCCGTTAAATCATTCTATTTGAGCCAATTTTTAAAAACGGGTAACTTAATATTTTATTCAGAAAAATATTGCATAAGCCTGAAATTTCGCTAATGGATGTCCAAATCTATGTGCCATCTATGAGCATAACATCAGGATTGCGTTATATTTTTCTGAGTAAAATATTGAGTTTGCAGTTTTTAAAAATAAGCTCAAATCCTGCCGTTTAACAACATTACCGTTACCAGAGATTTTCAACCTTTTTTTAAAAAAATATTTAAAATATGGATTATAAATTTTATTCCTAAATATGTATTTTATTTTACAACTTATTATTTTAATTTATATGATATCTATTATAAAATTAATAAAAAACTTGTATGCATGAATAAAGTCAAATGTGGGATTTTTAATTAAAAATATTATAAAACATAATATAAAAGTATGGTTTATAATAATACTCAAAGATCGAGTATTTTATAAGGATTAAATTCAAATTAAAATAAATTTAACAAAAAAATAACTGTAAATATAACCTTGGGAGCTTCTATGGCTGTGTAAGTGGAACCAGGAGGTACTTGGAATCCTTCGGTAAATAGCTTAAAATGGTGTATCAAAGCTTCCATCGAATCCTTATTGAAATTTTGTATAACATATGGTGAAAAAAGGTTATAATAAAAAAATATTTGATAATAATCATAGATCAGCAGTAGTGAAGGTCAACGGTCCGGTCCTATCAGTCTTAGACCGGGACAGATCTTTTTATTTTTTACGGTCCAGACCGCGGTCCGCACCGGTCTTTTATTATTATTTAAGTTTGTTTTACAATTCAATTATAGTCCCAATAAAAAACATGAGTATGTGTTCACTGCAGTACCAAATTTAATGTATAGTCAGCAACAAGTAACAAAATAATTATAATTTTTTAAGCAATAAAATATTTTAGTTATTATTTATATAGTTCTATTTTTTCTTATGAAACTGTCTGAATAATTCATTGTCAAAATAACTTAACCTTATTCTTAATAAAATAATTAGGTACCTTAAGCAGACATCTGATAAAACATAAAATATATACTTCTAATGATGAAAATGAAAATATCTCAAAAACACAATCTACTCTTAATTTTAATATGCCCTCCACAAGCACAAAATCACTTTCTTCAATACCATTGGATAAATTTTATTGTTTATATAATACTCTTATATTTAATAAAATGATAAAACAAATTAAATTAGGTTAAAAAAATGTTTTTTAAACAAATAAAAAGACCGGTCTTTTTATTTAGGACTACGGTCTGGATCGATCTTTTCAACCTCAGACTGATTTTCCAGCCTTGCCCGATTTTTATTTTTTTATTTCAAATAATCTTAGCTGCATTTTGTAAATTGTAAATGGTGGAAATATCGTTAATATCATAAATTTGGGAATCTATTTTAAGAATATACATAATATTTTCCTATTTTAGGCGATTTTTTTTAAAAAAAACTCAATTTACAGGTTTAAACCGTTTGTTGTGTCTATATGCTAAAATAAAAATCGGTTAAAATTGGAAATCTTATCTATATCTCCTAAAAAAAATTTAAAGTAATAGTGAAAAATGTATTAATAGATTCTGGGGAAATAAACGATCGTATTTTGATAAAGCTTCCTATATAAACTTTGCCTTTTTCCTAATTTTTCTCTAAAATATATTTTTTATAAAAATTTAAATGGGAAAAAAACTTTCATTTCGGCCCTAGATGGTGGGCTTATTTTATTGTCGTCTACTTTGATTTCACCGGTCGGCATTTTATTGAGACACTGATGAATTATTCTTACGCTTTGTCGCATCTCTTCCATTCTACAAAGATACCTGATAATACCACGTGAAAAAACGAAATTATAAAGAAGAAATTACTAGGGTTGTAAACATTTCTAAAAAAATCAAACGCGTTAGCGTTCAATGTTCATTGGCAAAAATCGAACGAGTTCACGTTCGTTCAAAACTTGGCGAATAAATTTTTTTTTTTAATTTCATTTAATATAAATAATAAATATGCAATATATTTTTTAACACAATAATTAGCCATGTTTATAATTAATAGTTTTAAGTCAATAAAAAAAGTATTTTTATTATTAAGAAAAAATTTCTTATTAATTTTTAAAACTCAAATTGTGTTTAACAATTAAAATACAAACCCCTTGATAAAAACTTTGAAATAAAAAGAATCACACTAAGAATAAATAAATTCTAAAAGAATTTAACTATTTTATATCTATATATATAATATTTAATGATTGTAGCTTTTATCTAATAATCATAATAATTGTCATATATATGTATTTTTTTATGGTTTGATTATTAAAATTTTTGTAGAGTCATCATTGAATATTATATTTTTATAAATTTAATTTTTTTTATTATTAATAAATTTATATATTTTTTTAAATAATTTTGGAAAACTATATAAGCCCAAAAAAAAGGTAAGAAAATCATCATTTTTAATTTTTTTTAAATTAATTTTCTTTTTAATTATAAACTTTGTTTTAATTTTTGACATTTATTGATTTAATATTGTTGGTTGACGGTGAAATAAAATAAAAAGAATTACGAAAATATTCAAATTGAGAAAGTATAAAACCACAAATATATATATATATAATAAAAACAATACATAATAAAAACATGAAAATAATAAAATGCAACAATCTAAAATAAATTATTAGCAGGCCAACTTTTATATTATTACGGGGTTAATATGATTTCTTATTATATATATATATAAGTAATATTGTTTTATTTTCTTACGTCAAGGTTTTTTTATTCAATATCAAAAACCAAAAAATAATAACCAATAAAATACAAGAAACAAGGTTTTTATAGCTTTTTTTATCTTGATAAATACAGATTTATTAATAATAATTGATTAAACCTATATCATAAATATGACTACTATTTCCAGCTAAGCCACATACTAAAAAACACCTTAACCTTTGACACACTCCCACCGACATAAATTCCACGTCGAGCGTTTCCTGTGGTTTCCTCCCCCGAACCGACATTCAGCATCCTCGCTCCCAGAGGCTTCCCACCTCTGAGTCATTAAATATCATCTCTAACCAGCTACTCCATTTCCAGACTTCCCACATCACCAAGCTCTGCCTCTAGATGCCTCAGATCCGCCACCTCGTTATCTCTGTTACCACCTTTCCGACTGTCAGTGCCAATTCCCATCCGACGAGCATCGGGCTATCTCAAGTAGTAACCACGCTTAGACTTAGGGATCTGGTTAGACGTGATATTAAATGACTCCGAGGTGGGAAGCCTCTGGGAGGACGAGGATACTGAATGTCGGTTCAGAGATTGAGGAAACCACACGCCGGACGTGGGACTTTTGTCGGTGGAAGCGTGTCAAAGGTTGGAGTGTATTTAGTAAGTGGTTTGGCAGGGAATTGTAGTTACGTTTATAATATAAGTTTAATCCATTATTATTAATTGTGTATCATCAATTAGTATCATAAATAAAGAAATCAATTTTTATTATATAATCAGTAGCATAAATAAATAAATTATTAATAAATTTGTATTTATCAAGAAAAAAGGCTATAAAAACTTTGATTTTGTATTTTATTGATTATTATTTTTTGGTTTTTGATATTGAATAAAGAAAACTTTGACATAAGCAATTAAAACATTATTACGTATATATATTTAAGAAAACATATTAACCCCGTATTAATATAAAAACTATAACCCCCCCCCCCCACCCTTCCCTCCTCCAAAACAAAAACAAAAGAATAAGCTAGTTAAAAAATGGTTAATTATTACTATTCTCTACAATATTTAATCTTTCGTTGATTCCCTTCACAACTCTCAACTACTTAAATTATAGTTTATACAAGCTAAAAAAAATGTGACCAACTTCAAAAAATATTATATTTATCCGATTCATTTTGGAGTGCCTCTGTCTTGTATTAAGTCATAGGCTATTAAACTTATTCGAAAGGGGGAAATAAAATAAGACACAATATCAGTTTCTATATAAGGCCATAAATTATATACTGTTTATAGGCGTAGCCAGAGGGGGGCAAGGGAAAATTCCCCCCTTCAGAAATTTATCATTGTAAATATCATTTTTAGCTAATAAAAAATATCCCCCTTAGTCCTCCCCCCACTCCCTGACCCTCAAATATGTATGCATTTATCTTAAATAATAATTTGAAAGAAAGAATGTAAAAGTTGATTTTTTTTATAAAACTATTAATCATAATATATAGATTTTTGGGAAAATAAATTTATAAATATATAAAATGAACCAAAAATGTTTTTTAATAAATGGAATATAAGCCAAAAATAAGTCTTAAGACAGAAGTGAAATGTATTATAATTATTAATAATAGATCCATAAAATTACTAAATAATATAATATATCAAATATAATTTTTTATAAAGTGAGTAATTTTAATTTATTTATCTTAATAAAAGTAAAATATAATTATAAAACATTGAAAAAATTAAATCATAAATTAAAAAAATATTAAAGCACAATACAAACAGTGGAATATTATATGTCGTAGATTTACAGTATATCTAATTATCAAATGATAATCAAGTATTTTTTACCAATATAGCGAATTATATATTTTACAGAAAACTATAAAATATTGATAAGGACATCAGAAAATATCTTTTGAAGACATTGTGGGATGAATAATATGAAGATTAAATTTAAATATCATTTTTACTTAAAATAATTAAATGGCGTTAAATAATTGAATGCAAATTGTTGCTATATTTAATATCAAGAGCATTGATTAGTAAAATATGTTAAATTATTAACTGTAATATATTCTCTAACTGTCAAATATGTCTGTAAAAGTAAAAATTTACCTAGTATTTTATAACTAATTCTATATAATAGAGTAAAATCAACTATATGTCTACTTTTTATAAATTTTTTAATTCCCCCACCCCCTTTATGAAAATCCTGGCTACGCCTATGATACTGTTTGTATATTAATTAATACCGTATTCGTTATTTTAACAACAAAAGATTCTGAAAAATGATAGATAAATCTAATATTTAAGCATGTTTTTTAAACCTATCATAACAGTCGCCCTTGATTCCTACAGGAACGTCAAAATCAACTTGATCGTAAGCGTCGTAAGGTTGCGATTTACGCAAATCCCATTTTATTCCGCTCCCCCTCACCATCACGCCACTATGGAGTAAACAAAATATTAAGATTATTGCTAATATGTTTTATTACAATCATATTATATACAATATACATTTACCTATAAATTTTTTAAGGCTAGTAAAAAAAAATAATTTGATATCCATAACACGATATTTAAAAAAAATAACAAAATAGTTGGAAATCAATTTATTTTTTGATAGATCCCGATACACTAGTTTGAATATTTATTCTGCGCAATAGGGTGGAAAAAATACCTAAATCCCAAATTAAGGGCGTCTTGGGCCGTTACAACCCCGATATCGACGGTTCTCGATTTAAAAATTCTATTTTCGGTCAATAAATCGTCGACTTCGTCTATCCTTTGAGGGAACTGCATAACCCATTCGTATATGTCGTCTAGAAGACCCAATGGGAGGTCCTAAATGTGCGAATGATCATTATAATTTAAAAAAAATATAATAAAATCTTCAAGAAATAATGGTGCAAGTATTGTCACCCACCTCCCCTTTTTATAAGTGTAGCAAAAGTTTTTAACAGTTTGGAATCCCAAAAACCTGGAACCGTAATTATAACCAGCAATTATTCTATTAAAATTTATAGGAACCGGATGCCATCTAAAAAATTTACAGAAACTGGTTATAGCAAAAAGTGCAACTAATTTTTATTATTATGGTATAATGTAATATATTTATAATATATGAAACGATTCTCTTCTTTTTTTGAAAAATATGTTGATGATTACCTGCGCAACTCCGCCTGGCCTAACATAAGCTGCGTGTAACCTGGCCCCTGATGCTCTTTCGTAGAATTCCATTAGCTAAATATTGGGAGAACGATTTTAATAAAATAGATATTTAATTTTTAGTAGGGTAGTACCGATATTAAATACCAGTATCGGATGGGAGCTAATATTAAACTTTTAGGAAAATTAACCGATACCGATTTTGTACATATTTTTTTACCATAAAAATTGTAAAAGAAGGTGCCCACTTTTTAAAAAAAGATTACCCTAAATTTTTGTGTATTTTTATTGCATCGTTTTTTATTAAGAAAGAGTTTATAGTAAATAAAAATCTTGCAAATTTAAATTTCATTAAACAAAGATATAAATATTTTATCTCCGAAATATTAATTTTATATTTCAATATTTTATTAATTGATATTTATATTTAATTTGTTTTTACTTTTTATTCAATTAAAGGATGCATATTTGTTATACAGAAAATTTAATATGAATATAATATATATAATGTGCTAGCATTATAGCAAATTAATTTATATTCTTATTTGTATTAATGTTAAAATAGATAGGGGAAAATTCTGATCATCATTATTATACGTATATATAATTATTATTTAAGGGCTATATATTAATAAATTAAGCATTATTTCCTACTAATATATCTTATAATTACAAACCTTTATACAAATTTAAAGATAAAACAGATTTTTATAATTGTAAAGCTTCGAGACTTTTTTTGATTCTTAAGAATCGGTCGGGATAAGTTAAGATTCTGAGTTTCTTAAAAAAAATTTCACAGATTTTTATTATTCCATTATCTTATATGATAAAATAATGACAAAAAAATCAATGTAAATATCGGTATCTGTTCCCCTTGAAATAAATATCGGCAAATCATAGATATGTAAAAAAATTGTGGATCAATGTAGACCTAATTTTTAGGCATAAAAAAAATAACAGATTACCGGCCTTCATTTATAAATATGTTTATAACTTGGCGATTTAGAGGTATAATTTTTTTTACAAACTAGAAAGTTTAATGATTTAATGTAATTAATAAACAGTTTAATTTATTAGAAATGACTGAAAGTAACTATATTTAAAGCAAAAATGATAATAAAAAATATATATTAGGTCATGTTAACCTTTTCTCTTTCTTCGAAAAGCCAAAAGAAGGGGGTCATAGCGCCTAAATCCAGTGCATGTGTGGTGATACCCATAATGTGGTTCTTTATACGAGTAATTTCGCCAAATAAAACTTTTTTTGTTAATAAAAATGTTTGAAGAAATAGGCAAAATAAAATCGTTTATAATCTTGATGCAGTGCAATGCGAATAAATACGGATATCGGTATCACCTAAATATATATTCTTTTTTTTTAAAAAAAAAGGAACTAAACTTATCCCCTGATATAATTTGAGGATTAATAATAACTAACCATAATTTCGCATATTCAAATATTGCTAGAAGTAAAGCCAAAAAGCGGTACAAAATATTGTCAAATTTGAATATTTTGAGCATTTTGCACAATTAAAAAATTTGGCTTTTTAGTTGTATTAATTCCAAGAAAATTACCTTATTTAAGGGGGTGTATGTATAGTGATATATGGAATCCGTGAAAATTCAAAATTTCTCAATTTTGAAATTTACTAAACGAGATTTTTTAATTTAAAAAAAATCTGATTTGACAAGAATTGTCAAGTTTGTATGGGGTATTCAAACTGTAAATTTCAAGAAATCTTTGCCATAAACTTTAGAACTACTCCTAATCTATATTAATTTTTCATTATAAATTAAAAAATAAAAATACTAAAAATTTTATGATGAAAATTGTCTGAAACTCATAGGGTAAATACTCTACACATGCTAAATAAATTACATTTCCGATTAAATCGAATTTTAAATTTTTTTAAATCGCTCTAGATAAATTATTTAGACTCCAGACGCCGAATACCTTATTCGATATATATCCCAATAAGACATATGTAAAAATTATTATATTATTGGTAATAAGCAGGGATGCGAACCTGAACCCGGACCCTGAACTCTCGTATTTTGGCCGAACTCGAACCCTTTTTAAAAGTGGAGGGTCCAAGGGTTCTAGGTGTCATAAAAAATTTTAAAAATAATATAAATTTTTTTTGTGGAATTATTAATTTTATCTTCGCGTTTTTCTTTAAATTTTCTTCCTGGACTTCCATTTTATTTAGAGATTGATATCATTAGTGTAGGTAATAATATTTTAATTTAAATGATAATGCACAACACGTTGGTCCTCAATTTGTATGATGCTAAAACGATTAAGTTTGAAAGATTTGTAACGATTTTATTATAGGAGCATGTGAAGTCATTTTGTCGGAAGATGATTAATACCAAATAAAGGACCTTATAAGATTACAATCAGAACAATTATGTTTATTTGATTTTTATGGCATATGGATTAGATGCCGATTAGATTTAGAAAATTTTACAGTCCTTTTTATATGAAATATTAGAAAACATGAAAATTCGAGGCAACAAAATTTGCAAAATAGTGTTGTATACGCTTCTATATATTTAGACCCTCAATATCAAGTTTTATTGAGTATTGAACAAAAACAAATGGCTAATGACCATCTTAAGGATTTATGGCATACGTAAAACTCCATGATAGCAACATTGATGATCTTGAAATTTTACTTTTGAAAAAAAATAACAAATTATCATCAGATAGAAAGGAGGATCAAAAAATGTCTATTGCATCTTTAATAGTAAAGTTCTCAGAAGTTAAGAGAATAAATAAGGATATAAATATTTTAAAATTCTGGGAAGAAAATTCTTCAATATATCCAGAATTATATATATTATCTAGAATTTTCATGAATGTACCGGCGACACAAGTACAATAATTTTATAAAGATAACTATCTATTTAGTAAGAGTAGAACGTGTATTTTCATCTTTGAAATATATATTGTCTACTTTACGTGGAAATCTCAAGAATGATATTTTAGAAGATATTATGATTGTGCGTATGAATAAAACATTTAAAATATAAATTATTTCATTTTTAAATTTTCCATTTGTAAATTATGAATATGTATATATTGAAGTATTATAATAATAAATGAAAGAAAAAAAATCTTATTTTGAGTCATTATTTTTATGTTCCCTGAACCCGGACCCGGGTCCTTTTCAAATTTATTCCTGTACCCGAACCCGGACCTGGAACCTTTTTTTTGCCGAAGGGTTCACATCTCTGGTAATAAGCTATCCTATAAAATCATTTATAATTAACACCAACCTCTCAATTTATCAAAGGCTCTTGGTATGGCCTGAAAATATTGATTGAATCCTTTTATATTCTATTGACTAATCCTGGTTGGTATCGGTCTACACAACACATGTTTACGGTATTTTAAATGCACCCTCATAAAAATACCCCATTTTAGAAGAAAAACATTAAATTTTAGAATCAAATAATGATTTGATTTTATTATTCGCATTCATTTGATTTATACAAATAGTAAGTATGAATCGGACGCCAACAACTTATTATTATATTTTATATTTGTGCAGGCCCACTACAAAGTAAAACATACTGTACATTCTTACCCCTGATCCATTTGGCCCTCTCCGGTATATTTATTCCCAATAATTTTTCGATGGCGAGAGAAAAGCATTGTTCGTTGCACATCATACTTACGTAATCGAGTCTGTCAAAATAGGGCAGAGCTTGAAGGTAGGTTTTGTATTCTATAAGCTTTTCAGTTCCCCGGTGAAGGTAGCCTATGTGAGGGTCGGCTTTTTTAACGGTCTTTGGGTGTAAATAATTTAGTGGAGTATAAAAATTTTTAAGTATATATATATTTTTTTAAAAGGAGCAAAATTTAGGGCAAGTGTAAGAACTCCCAGGGAAAAATCCTCAATTTTTTTATGAGGGGGTAGGGGGGGGCAGGAAGGGTTGTTTTTGATAATTTTATATTATTAGAGAATAGGAAGAATTATCTTCCTTCAAAATTTATGGAATATCTAAAATTTAAAAAAAAATAAACAAATTGCTTTAAATTAAACACGAACGAATTTTCTGTTGCTCTCAATTCTACATTATTTAATAGACGTTCGTTTTCTGCAATAAAATGTATCAAAACTTATGTACGTCAACTATAGGACAGGAAGGATGAAGTGGTTTTTTATGTGCATCAAGAAAAAAAAAGAATTATAGCATAATTATTTTTACCTGATCCCAAAATGATATTTATGAAAACAGTCAAATTTGCGATGGGGGGGGGATTTCCCCCCCCCCATTGGTTACGCGCCTGGCACATTTTTTATGCCCCATAATTTTATATGACGAAACACGTCATAAGTCAAATTAATTGCTTTAAAAACTTTGGCCTAGCCCGTTAAAATATTTTGCACAATTTGTCCAACCTACCCTAAATTTTGCTCAGCCTAACAGGCATGGTTGCATCTATCTCTATTGTGGATTGTAGAAAAAAAGAGTAGAAATTGTTATGGGGTAGGATTGAAAATGGCAAATTCGCCCATTCTATTATTTCTGGGAAGAGATATGAAAGGAGATATCATAGTAAAAGTTAGAATTACAAAAGACACATTAGAAATCCGGATGGATATTATTCAAAACTAAACCAGATGAATACATAAAGGAAACTAATTTAATGCAGGTGGAAGTGAAAAATTAGAGATATATAAAACCGGATTGAAATGGTTTCACATTGGTATATAAAAACTAGTTTGTAGGCATGATATTTTATTGTGAAGAACTTTGTATTATTTGGTTTTATCTGAAGATATGGAATTAAAAAAATGGGACAAATTATGTTTACTCCTTTGTGATGAAAGACAAAAGTAACAGAGAATACCACCTCAAAATTATGGTCAGATAATATAGGCTTAATCAGAGGCAGACTGGCTGAAAGACTACGTGAGCCTTTTGCCCACGAGGCCGCAAAAAAATGTCAATTTTTGAGGCAGATCAGGAAAAAAAAATGAAAAATGAAACAGATCAAAACAATAAATAAATGTATTAATCTTTTATCATAAGAAATGGAGATACATATATTTTATATATTAAAAGTTATTTTTATTATATTTCCTTTTTTTAGAATAAATAATATCATGGTAATATATTTTCATTTAGATATTGCTGAGTAAGACCATAATAAAAACTTGGCAATCTTGTAAATAAAAATTGAAATGATGGGAATTTCCTAAGATGATAAGAATTAAAAGCTATTATTTTCAGGATAAGACGTAGAAAATGACGGCTTAAGTTTTCCAATAAAAGGGGAAGAGATTTTCTAATAAATCTAATGTCAAAGACAACCATTAATATAAGTATGCTATTCTAGGTAAAATTAAAAAATTTAATTTTAAAAAAGAAGATAAGTCGGGCTGTGTTCTAACATTAAATATGGGATCGGATCGGCACCGATATTTAGCGCTATTAAAAAATATAGAATCGGGCCGATACCTATAAAAAACAGATCCGATCCTATCATTTTACTTTTTTTGCTTATTATGTTATATATATTTTTATTATATAGTTTATTTTACATTATTATAATATTTCAAAAGACTTTTTATTTATTTTTATAAAAATTGAAGGATTCTAAATCTTTTTTAAAAAATTCTAAATAATTTTTAAAACAATGGAAATGCACAACACCCCCTAAATTTTATTTATTTAAATTGAAAATCTGAAGAATTTTGAGACACTTCGTTTAAATGATTTTGAGATCGGGTCGTAGTCATTATAATTTATTATCAAAATTTATTGTTTAACAAAATAACTAAAATAATTATTATCAAAATTTTACAAAACTAAAAAAGTTTATATTAATAAAGATTTTCAAAATTATTTTACAGAAAAAAATAAAGTGTATGGAAACTATAAAAAATTCGTCCCTTTTATAGGGAAAATAAAAGGCGCAATTATAAATTAAAATTAAATTGGCGCAAAGTGAAATAAAAGAACGTTTACGTGGAAACGAGTTGTGTTAGTTTTATCGTACGTACATAATTGGGGATAAAACCTACCCCCCATACTTCCCGAAATTCAAAATATACCTTGGGATGCAGGGTGGTCTCCCGGACCCAACGGTCTAACTCATATTTTCGGATCACCTTACTGAGGACTCCTAAAGTAAGAAATCCAGTAAAGTGAGAGAAAACACAAAAGCCATATGTTTTACTTACACTGTGTTTAACTTAAAACAAGAGAGGGACCAAAAAGATAAACCTTTTTTAACTTTCATTTTATTGTAAACAAAGGAGGGGTATTAAAAAACTTTATTTAATTTTAACATAAACAAAAGAGGGGGATAAAAAACACTTTTTCATCTTAACCATAATAAAAGAGGGGGAAAAAAACTTATTTTTTCATCTTTAACAAATTCAAAGAGTAGTAACAAATAAAATAATTGAATTCGATAGTAATGTAGATGACCTGCCATACTTGAAGGAAATCAAGAAATATTTAAAGGAATCTTTATATCTAGACGGTATAATAACATATTTTTCATATCATATTCTATCTAGTATTGCTTGGTTGGGTTATGATTGGCCTGTTTGGGTGGTATCTGATTATTGTTCAAACCCAAAAAAGGTTGGGTTTGTATGAAACCCACTATTTTAAAAATGGTAATTTATGTGTTTATTTAGATAACTCTAATAAGATTGATATTATATCCCCTATGGATCCACTTGAATATTGGAGAATTAATGAAAAGTATCCATTGTCAAAACTTGCATGTAAATTTTTGGAACCTCCTGCAACAAGTGTCCCATCTGAGTCTATCTTAAGTATGGCTCCTCATATCGTAGAAGCTTATTGCCAGAAAATCTAGAGGCTCTCATATTTATTTTAAAAAATCTAATATATTATAATTTTATATATTAAATATTACAATTTTATAATTCATATCAACATATTATATATTATTCAAAATAAAATGGATATATTATTAAAAAATTATAGTCTTAATTGTAGAAATAAAAATATTAAAATAAAATTAAATGCATAATTCTATTTTGTGTATAGAAAATATGGATTTTTTAATTACATTTGGTTGAAAGGGAGATGGTAAAAAAATATAAATATTGGATTGGTTTTGAATCAATATCGAAAATATCGATAAAAAAATATGTGGATCGACCTAGCCCTAAAAATGATTAACAAGAGAAATAGTTTGCAAATATATAATACACAAGATAACAGCTGATCTGGCGGATCAGATAAAAGAATGGATGCTCTATCCTTTTAAATAATTCAGTTAGCCAAAGTAAGAGGCAAAGGCTTTAAAAATTAGTGAAATAAGGTGAGAGACACATGAGTTACTAGAGTCTGTTATAATATGCTACAGTATATAATTAAATAATCGTTTGAGGCGAAAACCTTATCAGTAGCTAAATTTTTTGAAATAATTAGGCAGCTTTCATTATATCTTTGAGCAATAATTTATATATTTTATTACCAGGAAAATGTTCTAAGGTACCAATTCTTCTAATAACCTTTACATGCTTTCAAAATAATACTATAAAAATTATTTCAAATTTAAATTAAAAGATTTCTGATTTAAATTTATCAGATAGCATTTGGGCACAAAATGAAATGCTAAAAAAAGAACAAGGAGCATGCACAGCAATGAATGCAAAAATGCATATACACAGATCATTTTGATCTTTATGGAAGTATTTTTTCTAATGATCAATTTATATAGTTTAACCACAACAGTTTTTGGTGAACAAAGAACTATAATTAATGTACAATATTTGTATCTGAAGCATTTTGATGAAATAAATATCAACGATATTTTTGAAAAACCCTTGGAGGTTTCACAATTGAAAAATGTTTATGTAAAAAATTATGATGTCAATTCCCTGTATTTACAGAAATTCAATAGTTGGGGTCAAATGAAACTAATTAAATATAACTTGTGGTAATTAAATAACACAAGATAATAATTACTAAACCAAGTGCAATAACAAGTGTAATCAATACTTAATATATGTCATGAGATTCTTCAGTTCTATAATATGGACACTACCAGGGTTGGGCACATTATTTGAAAAGTTAATAGTAATTGTTATTCAATGAAGAAATATAACAGGAGTTATCACCTTTACTTTGGCTATTAGATTTTAAATGTGCATTTCTAAAAATAAAATGTGGTTATCAGGTTGTAATAATGTTTTTCTTATTTAAAACGTAATAACTACAATAGTTAACTCATTGTTTTATATATGTTTTTATCCAAAAATAGAATAGCTGCATAGTTAACCTATCATTTTATATATGTTTTTATGCAAAAATAGAAGAAATATTCATGTATAATAGGAATAAGCTATTAAAGAAAGCTCGGCCAAAACCAGGTGAAAGTGGACCAAAAGTATATTAAAGGTTGGGAGGAGGCAAAGCCCCCTTTAAAAACAATGCTATAAAAAAATTCACATGAGACCACAGCATTGTCAGTTAGACATAGGGCTTTCTGGATATGATTTACAATAAAAAATTACAAAAAATGTGATAAATGCATCTTTGTAATTCCTACTTTTAAAAATTTGAAAAACTAAATTTGAGAATCTGGCAGGTCTAATATAAGCCATCAATTGAAAATTCATGTTTTGCTTATTTTCTAAATTTATGATTATGTAATGCAGCTTATAAAATATAATCTAAAAATATTTTATTCATAATTTTACTTCAGCATCAAGCTGTAATATTAGTCTGAGGACACCATGGGCAGCTGGATGTTGAGGTCCAAAATTAAGCTGCATCGTTTTAATATTCATTTCTGGAGCTGGTTTGGATACTAACAATTTATAACATTGATATAGCATTCAAAATTTATTTATTATATAACTTCAAACTCAAGTTTAAAACTCATCCTTTATAAAACTTCATAAAATATATATAAAAATATCTCATATAAGAAATTTAATTAGAAAAGTTTAAATTAAAAATGATAATCTACGGAATGGAATAGGAGGTTTCCATCTTGTATCAAAATCATCTGGAAATAAGGAGGGTCCAACATAACTTTCAAACCATTTGGCGTCAGGAAACCATTGATGTGCATATCGTGTACTAAGAAAAATTATTTTTATTTAACTTATATAAAAACTTAAATCTTTGGACTTTAAATAATTTGAATAATTTAAGCATTCGTCAAGCCAAATCATAAAAATCACATGGGGAGGGGAAACTTTGAAATCGAAATATAAATCCCGAAAATTATAATCAAAAAATTAATGCTAAATAATAACCATTACAAATATTTATACGGCCCTTCATTATAAATTTACCTGTTTTTATAAATATCATTTATAGAAAATAATAAGTTTCCCACTACACAGTACCTAATATGTATAAAATACATCTATTTAAAAAGAAGTTGAGTGAAAAATTAATAAAAGATAATTACATTTTAAAATAATGACTATAATTAAATTTTTAGAAAAAAAGTAGTTAAATGAAAATCCAGAATTATTTTTATAAATGTCTGATATAGCAAAAGTCATACAATAAGTGGGACTAAAGTAATATTTATAAGCAAAAACGCACATAAATCCCCCTCCCCTTATCAATCCTGGATACGCCTATGGCTTGATAAATAAGACGCATAATATATATTTGATTTTTATAAAAAAAACAAAAACGCAGCATAACAAAAGCCATGCTAATTTCCTGCTACGGTTATCCCAAACCAGGTAAATTTAGATTCTTGGAGTTTAATATTCTGCATGGAGTTACGATAAAATTTAATAGCAGGATAATTTATTGCTGAAAGGATATTTATATTTGATGGGGTTAAATAAATTAATAATTTATAACTACAAACACCAGTTTTATGTATATGCTTGATTTTACAGATAAGCTCCTAGACTTCAGGGAAATTTTTATCAGCTGGGCCATTCCACGTCAAATTGATCACAATTCGGCCGACCCCTTTTAAAATTGTTAAAAAAATTTGGAATTATTTAGATAGGTAAAAAAATAAGAAAGTCGTTTATTTTAGATAGCTAGCACACCTGGTTTTTGAGATGTAAGGGCGGTACAAAAAAAGAACCACTTAGGAATTTTTAAAATTTTAAAATGCTTATATCTCAAAAACTATTTATAGTAAAAAAATATATAATATATCATATTGTAGATAAAAGCAATCTCTAAAGGGCTATCAAAATACAATAAATATTGGTGCCAATTTGAGCCTTTAATGCCTATATTACTTTACCTGTGTTTTTAGGCAAAAAGAGGAGTTTGTTTTCGAAATTTATATTTTGCTTTTTATTTAGACACCTTTTATAAATATATATATGATATCAATAAAAGGTGTCTAAATAAAAAGCATTGACATAATTTCCCATAAAGATCTATTTTTATGAATAAGATTATTAAATACCCCTTTTTATAAATATTTCCCTTCTTTATAAATATTTATTTTGCTTAATCATTTTTAATATCAAAAAATTGTTTAATTTTATTGTTTAATTTTATTGTTTAATTTTTATATCTGCAAGAAAAAGCAAAGCATAAAATGTGACCTTGTCATCATTAGTGTAGTAGTATTGATATTGAGAATAATTCCGCTGTGATGCTTCAATCAGATCTGTGTTATTATTGTTTTAAAATATTTCTTTTGTAACAAAATAGCAAATTTACCCTTCACTCAAAATTAACAAAAGAATTTGTGTTAATCATAAATTTAAACAATATTAATTATATTCAAACTCACTATCAATAACTTTTTTTTAATTTTAAACCATTTGATCTTTTGAATTTCGCTCATTTAAATACAAATTTAAAATAAAATTCTCTAAATTCAAACTTTGTTACGTTATTTTTTAGGGAATATTAAATAATGCTCCTTTTATTGCAAATTCTTCCACAATATAAAATTTAAAAAATCTTTTAACTCAATCTTTCTTAACCACGAATTTGAGGGAATACATTAATATTCTCCCGATCCCATACTAAATTAAATCTGATTCTATAGATTACATAACTTTAAGTTTATTTTATCCACATTCTAGCTCATCTACCATAATTCTATTTTAATCGGACCACTTTTTCTACTATAATGACCAATATTCTTTATAAAAAAAATCACCCTTTATTTTCTAATCTAAAAATTAATTTCGAAAATAAAACTTATTACCACTATTTAAGAAAATCGTAATATTGTGGGTAGGCAAGGGACCTATCTGATTGTATAAAACTCTCTTCAGAGACCATGCTGTGTAGTCTGTCTCTGCGAAAACAGCTGAAGGGGAGTTGCTTTTGAATTAAGAAATATGCAAAATTCACTCCAATCAACCATTAGTATATATATTTTGTAAAAAAACGTTATTTGCATAAAATTATTAACAATAGATATTTTAAATATGGTTTAAATTAATTAAAAACTAAATTCAGTGAAAACCTGAGAAACTATAAATTATTCCCAATATTCTATTCCTGTCAACGATAAATGAAAAGATTTTTATACGATGGTCACTGAGGCCGTCTAAAGAGCGACTGTGTATGAAGATGATTATGAGAAATAACTTGTTAGTTACGATGACGAATATTATACTCCCTCAAGACGAGGAATAGAAATTGAAAGGGGGTATGCCGGATAGATGTAATTATTCACACTCTTACATGAAGACCAGATCATTCAGGTGACTTAGATCCCAATAGGCATAGCCATCAATTATAGGTGTGGTTTTTTCCCCCATAAAATTTATTGGAGGTTTTGAAGTCCATTTATATTAGGCCTTTCCCTCTTTTATAAAAATAATTGAGGGTTTTCTTATATTTTTTTATTTTTTTTATAAAAATTTTGAATTATAGTCATTATTATTTAACTGAAAAAAATATAAATTCTTTTTTATATTTATATATAGTTTATATTGGGGGGGGGGGGGGTTATAGGTGGGAAATTTTTCTTAGCTTAAATATATTTACGAGAACAGAAAATTTCCGAGGAAGATTTCCTTAGCTTCTCCCATAAATAGTCTAGATATCCCTACATATCAACTTAGATTTCTAGAATATGTGCATGATTATCTGGTTATGTATTAATATAATTAATGATTGCTGTTACAAATATTATATTGGTATTATTTATATAAATGATATTTAATTTATGATTATGAACTTGATCCTAAGTATTCTCTCCAAAAAACTCTTAGCAACTGCAAAAATCATTAGATTTAAAAAATACTTTTTTAATTTAAGCAATTGATTAGAACTTGAATGCCTTGCCCAATCTAATATAATTACAATGGTATATAAAATTTTTAGTTTGATGACAATCTCGCTATAGAGCTATGTCGCCTATGTGACATTCCGTTAAAACATCAATCAGATCTTTTCCTAGAGCATTGGATAATTGTAAAATATTTTTGCTGACTTTAATTTTGAATAGACTGTTTGTTTTGGGGTGATAGGGACAATATTCTCTTTCAAAAATTGAATTCAAAATGTTAACCATTGTTGCAACATCGTCATATTTAGTACGATGCTGCCAAATAAATAACAAATGTCTCCTAAAATATATGTATCAAATTTTTACATATTAAATCTAGAAACTCTAAAAATAACGTTGATTATCACATTTATATCTTTTAATCGTTTTTATATGTGTAACGATCCCTTTATGTTTTAGCAAAAATATTAGGCGAAGAATGAGACATCCCAATCTGATAAAGGTTTACCTATTAAACGTATTTTCATCAGATGGCAAAATGTTTTACACCTACCAAGCAAATTTCTATCCTTTATGAATATTTCATTTATCAAACTTAATCCTCTTTTAACTTCGGCATTCAGAGGCTAGTTAGAGCCTCACTCTCTCCCCATAAAAAAAGATTAGGTAAATTGTGTTTTCGCGATACTTTTTTAATAATATCTAGACGAAAATTTTTTTTTATTTTCCATAATTTAGGTTCAGAAATTTAAAAATCTTTTATTGGATATTTTAAGGCCACAGACCAAACAAAAATCAATTTATTGGAAGCCCATCAAACCCAGGATAATTAGGCTTTTAAAAGTTTTCGATTGTTCCTTCTAACAAAGTTTCTGCTAAATAGAGTTTAAAAGTCCCTAACCCAAATTTGGATCCAGGACCCTAATAAAACCCAATACTAAATTTTATATTTCTTTAAAATCATCTACTAAAATTCTTCTATTTAAAATATTACGTGAAAAAATCTCAAAAGTCAGTGAATATTTAAATTTTTAATCAATTTTTAAAATAAAAAAACTTTGTTACAAATTATTAAAATAATTGAAAAACGGGATGCTTCCCAAAGACTCCATAATTCGTATCGAATCAACGTATGAAATTTTCTATTTTCAAGTGCAACACACTTACTATTAATATGACTACACCAAACAATAGTTACACCTCACCTTGAGGGTAAAAAATTATCAATATATCATTTTCAATTTTAACTGTAGCTTAGTATCCCAAAGATGACACAAGTCTATACTTACCCTTTTATGCGTACATCATATTAATAGACCTGTGCGCAGATGTCCCAATGGCGGTTTTTAAATTTTTTATCGGGGTTCGGTGGCGCGCCAATTTCGCCACTGCCTACTAAATTGTCGGCGGCGGCGCAATATTTATTTAAAATTTTTTTTAATGATTTAATTTATAAATCAATTTATTTTTTAAGGAATTTAATTTATAAATTAATGTATTACATTTTTTATAATTTATTTGGGCGATCTTTTCTAACACATTGTTAACATAGTTTTATTGATCATAAATAATTTCCTGTCTCGCTCCAATTTAAATTTATGTATTTTCTCATTCTCAGAAATAGACTAAGGAATTGTATTTTTACTCAGATCAGAGTCACATCAACCAACACATATAAGAAATATTCTATTGATTTTTATTATAATTAAAATAAATTTGGAATGCAAGCAAAATATAATAAGTTCAAAATTAGCAAAATGATAATTGTCATGAATAAACACTAATCAAGATTTGTGGGACATAAAGAAATCTTTTTAGCATTGAGTATTAATTCAGCAATGGAAAAAATTCTTTTTCTGGGTGTACTGGTTGCAGGTATACAAAGAACCTTCCTAGCTAAATTAGCAAGCATAGGAAGTTCCAGTCGCCTTTTCTTACAAAGGATTAATGCATCCTCTTCTGGGATATTATTTTGGCTGAGCAAAATATGGCATTCTTGTTCTAGATTACTAATATTGTTATAATCGTTACTTGGAAGGGAATGTTTACGAGCTAATTTAGTTATATAAGAGCTTGACGTTTGACCATTATCCTCAACTTGAATTTCACTCTGTGCATTTCTATCATGCTCTAAAAGTTTTAAATGTTGAATTAAAAATTGCAATGATGTCGTAGAATTCGAATTTTATATATTCTGAAATAACTTTGAGATTTTGAAATCTGGGACCAAGTAGAGTTGCTAATATCTAATTATTAAAATATAATTTTATTAATAAAAATATAAAATAACTTGAAGTTAAACCTATGGTCAAGCTATTTTTCATATTTTCTTTTAAGCATTATTTGAGCAATCAGATCTATTGATTTATATATGAGCTTCTATTTCACTGCGAAATAACAACCTTAAGTTTATTGTCGATCCTTTTTGGGAGAAAAGAAATTCCACCGACTCTCGGAATGGATTTAATATTGCGTAAAGCTCATCAATCATATCCCATTCATTATTAAAGAATTTTAAAGATTGTTTTCCTAGAACATTATTTATAAGAATTTTGTTTACACTGCGAACACTTTCTAGCATAATTAATATGCTATGCCAGCGGGTAGGGCAATTTAATTTTAAGGTTTTTGTATTAATTAGATTGATTGGTGCAATGCCATTTATATTATCCGATTCCACAGACATATCAAAATGGTCATCAAGGTATGGATCAGAGTCATCAATATCCAAGATATTACCTGTCTCATAAATTGACTGCAGACATTTACAATGTTCAGTCTCAATTTCACATTCCAAATCAGCTACTCGATATCTGAGGGCTGAAATAATCAAATTCTTTTAATGAGAATATCAATTTTGGTAACTTTTTTTATACCATCAACTGTAACTAAATTATGAAATCCATGCCCTACGCATAAATGATGTTCATAATCCCCTAATCTGATGCTTCTTTTGACATTGGCCCCAGTAAGTTACCATTTGTATTATTTTGGCTTTTAAATGGAACTCCTCTTCATCAGGGTTGCCATATCTCCCCCCATCAGTGGGAGTCTCCCACAATTTTTTAGTTTACCAACATACATCTCACTCCCACAAAACTCCCACAATTAGAAATCTCCCACAAAAAGCTCCCACAATTTTTTAATTTCTCCCACAATTTTTTTTTTAGCATTTTAATGTTTTTAATATATAAATAATAATTTTGAGAGACAGTATTTGATTATTTTTATATTTTTAAAATAAATTTTAAATATTTATTGGAAAAATATGTCTAGTTCTTTTATTTTATTTTTCCTCTCTAAAATATATTTTTTATAAAATTCTCCAATTCTCCACTCGACATTTTCAAAATTTTTGTGTTAGAAAGAATAGAAGTTAGAACAGTATGTATAATTATTATAAATATATTTTAAATTACTTAATATATTTTATATCGTTATCTAGAATTGCAGTGCTCCACTCGACATTTTCAAAATTTTTGAGTTAGAAGAATAGAACTTTTAGAAGTGGATATTATATCCCATATACCAGACAGATTTAAATAATAAAATGTTCTATTTTGCTAATAATTTTATCTTACTGTAAAATTAAAATAATATATTAAGCACTAAACATTGATAAAATTTTCAGAATAAATGATTTCAAATGGCTGTTCTGGCCAAATTAATAGATATTTAATATAACTTTTTTAAATATTTTTTACTTTATTTTAAATTTACAAAATTTCGATTTAAATATTTTGTATATGCCATATACTGCATAATTCTTGCAAGAAGGCAATGAATTTACTATCTGTAGATGTCGAAGTAATTGTGATGAAATGTTTTAACGAATTTAGTTCATCAACTAAAAGAGTCACTGAATTAAAAGAATTGGTGGAGTGGTCTGATTTGGAATGGTGTGAGTTGTTGCGATATGTACCTATCTGGTTATCATTAATACCTGCCATCGAGAGAATTTTAAAATTTAACGAACCCTTAAAGAATTACTTCTTAAATAAAGATTTTAAAAGCTGTCCTAAAATTTTGAAAAATTTTTTCGAGGATGAAATGTCAGACAGAAGCATATTTGGGATTAGTATCACATGTAGGAAATCTACTTCATGTAGTTAATATTCAGTTGCAATCAGAAGATTCTTTATTGATAAAGGTTCACAAAATCATGCTACAGCTCTGTTCATCTCTACAGTTAAAAATATATAATAAATTTTATGGCGCTATTGCTAAAAATATCATATTAAAATATTCAAATATTACTATAATTAACATATTTTTAAATGAAGCAAATATTTTTATTAAGGCAATTTTGGAATATTTACAATCAAGATTTGATTTTAATAACTCTATTTACAAGTGTATAAATATTATGACCTTGGAACAGAAACCATCATTTGATGGTTTTTGTAATTTAATAAATATATTAAAATTACCGATAGACATTTAAGCCTTGTTTGAAGAGATTGTAATTTTTTCCATTTTTTATGATTCGCCAGAATACTTAAAGTTAGATGGTCTAAAAGCAGAGGAGAAATGGGTGGAATTTTTTCGTAATAACGATAAATTCCCATGCTTGGAAAAAATTTGCGAGTATGTTTTTTCCTTACCTCATTCTAATGCCTCATCGGAGAGCATTTTTAGCCTGATGAGGACTGCCTGGAGAAAGGAGAGAAATCGAATTGCTTTAACAACATTAGAAGCCGAGTTAATGGTTAAACAAATTATAAAATTTCTTGCCAGGAATTTTATAAATATCTTAATAACGACGGTAAACGTTTAGTTCCATTATTTAAATCTCAAATAAAATATAATTAACTATAACTATTTGACTTTCTATATTTTATAAAATCTTATTTATACATTTGCATAGAATCAAATAAATTTATTTTTTACATTGTAAAATTAATATTTTGGCAAATCATAAAAATAAAGAAGCATTACAATCTCCTCAAACATGACATCATATTAAATCTTATTAATAATTATCCGATAATAGTAATAATATTCTTACTTTGGTATTTCTGCAGCATAATTTAGTGAACCTTTATTAAATTATATTCTTCTGATTGCAACTGCATATTAACAGCATATGTAAAATTCCTAAATATACTTCTGCCATATATTTTTGAAAATTTTTTTGAAAATATTAGGACAGCTTTTATAATCTATTTATTTTTTAAAGGTTTGTAAAATTTTAAAATTCTATGGCGCGTATTAGGAGGAACCTGTCAACCAACATTATGCTGACTCAATTCTGTAAATACACTCTGGTTTTTGCCAAATTCACTGAGGAATTATCAGATCAGAAAGCTGCCATGCAATTCATTGGTAATGCCAAATCTGCCATATTTACCATTATATATGGTTAGCTATGTCTTTGGATATTTCATATCTGGAGAAAAATTTTTTAATAGTTTTATTGAAATGACATTAATTTTGTTGAATAGGGGAGGATCAAGGGAAATGTTTTGATATCTCCTTATTAGATGCATCTGTTAGAATTGCATATGTTTGCACATCTTTCAAATCGTCAAGAATTGACCTTCTGGATTTATATCCTAAAACATTGATGATAGCCTTGCTCATTTGTGTTCTACAAAGTATACTTTTCATTTATATTAGTCGTTAAATATTATGGGGAAAGATTCTACCAACATTGTGATGTTAAGTAGCTCTCTGAATGTTGTACTGCATGATAGGTATTTACCATTTCCGCAACTGTAGTTGCATCTGTATTATTTCTTATTTTTGAAGAATATTTTTGTTTTGGATGTTGATAGACTGCCCTGTACTGATTTATGCTTTGAAGATTTTTGATGCCTCAAAATATCATATTCCCTTGCCCCATTGTATTAACTAAATACTGTAGAACAACTTCCCCGCACTGATTATTAATATTTTTTACATTGTAAATTTAAAATTGTTTGTTTTTTTATAAAATCTTATTTATACATTAGCATAAATTATATTTTTTTACATTGTAAAATTACAATTTTTTTATAAAATTTTATCTTGTTTGCATTCTTTTATACTTAAAAAAGATTGTTGGTTATTATTTTAAAACAAAATTAATATATTATAATAAATCAATATGTTATTTTAATAATAAAGATAGTATTTAAGAAATTTTGTGTCGTACTATAATTACCTAATTTGAAAAATAGTTGCGTATTTTATTTTGGAAAATAGTTACCTATTTTATTTTGAAAAAGAGTTAAATATTTTATTTTGAAAAATATTTGGCTATTTTATCTTGAAAAATAGTTGGCTATTTTATCTTGAAAAATAGTTGGCTATTTTATTTTGAAAAATAGTTGGCTATTTAATTTTAAATAGTTGGCTATTTTATTTTGAAAAATGGCCCGCAAATTTTTTTTTTTAGCAATTTTCATATTTCTCCCACAATTTTTATATTACTCCCACAAAATACCGAATTTCTCCCACAATTTGAAAATTTTGACCTGGCAACCCTGCTCTTCTTATCAATCTCAGATAATATTGTTTCTTCAGTATGCTTTTGTTTGAGTCACATTTCTAGTTGCTAGGGTAAAATATTTTAAAACAAAATTTTCATCTAAATGATGAAGACTAAATGTGATCTAATTTCAACGCTTGAAATGATCGGTCCATAAATCAAAAGTGATAGAACAAAATTTTGAGAATCAATCAGATTTAACACATGCGCCTTTATAGATAAATAAACATCGTCTAGTGCACCCCTACTAATGGTTGTCCTATTTGGTAATTCTGACGAGAAATAAATTATCTTATATTTCTATTTTTTAGGCAATTTATTTTTTAATAATCATTTTATATAAATTTTAAACCTTTAGAAAATCTGTCATTCCATTATTGTTTATAGAATCAAATGGCATTAAATCTAAGTAGCACATCAAAACATAATTTCGCCCTATTAGATTTCACATTTATTTTAAACAAAGATATTTAAAAAATATCAAAATAATTAGAGCTGGAATGAAACAAATTATAAATTTGATCAGAGTTGAGCAGTACCGCGAATACTTGTATCTAAGATACAAGATCCTTTTGTATCTTGTACTCAGTATCTTATTGACATTTTTAATAAGATACTAGTATCTGTATCTAAGATCCTTTATTTTGAAAAGTATCTTGTATCTTTTTCATTTTCTTTAAAAAGATTCAGATACAGATTCTTTTTAATATTCATGTTTAAAACATTTACATATCACACAATGTAACTTTATTTTCTTCGTGAAATCTTGTATTATTTTCTTTATTTTTTCCTTCTATATTTTAAATATATTGATAACCAAAATTAGTTGGAAATTTTACAAATCACAAAGATAGATAGATTAAAAATAACAACACCAAAACCAAATAAGTAAAGGTTATATTTTATATGTAATATTTTTTAATTTGTAGAATGTTTAACTTTATACTAGTGAAGATGAAATTATGGAGATAGGTTCTCCTGAATCAAACCCGAATCTTAAAATTCTAGATGGAAATTTTTTTAAAGTAATTCATGTGAAAAAGGACAACAAGCCGAATGTCAAAATTTCACAAGTAAAAAAGTTATTAAAGATTGAACAAACTCCTCTACAAACTTTGTAATATTAAAGTATAATATATACATTTTTATTTTATAATTATTAACATAATAATACCTATACTTAAGTCCCTCTTAGATATTTGTTATTAAAATTTTTATAGAAGATAGTTGATTATCAAATTAAAATCATTTTGGATATATATATTTTAGGGGTGTACTGATACCACTTTTTAGAGGTCGATCCGATCCGATATTCCCGATATTAAATTGATATCGGCCGATTACCGATCCGATATCATATCTAATTTAGTATTCTGTAAAGATAACAATGGTTTTAATTTTTAATATACTATTTATTAGTACAACATCTATAATTTAACTATACCATAAATTATGTCATTTAAATATATTATAATGATCAGTTATAGTTTATATTCATCTCAATTGCAATTCTAAAAGTATAAAAAATATTTTTATTGTTAAATCACTTTTATATAATAAGTAATAACATTAATCTATATACTTATTAAGCAATAAACATTTATATTATGAAATTTGAAATAAATATTTTAAATAATATTTAACATTAATATAGCGAAGATTTCTTTTTAGAAATACCAATATTTCTAATTTATCAGAGGTCAGCTTGCAGAGATAGCAACTGTCAATATCACCAGCTTCACTAAAAACAGATTCTGAAGTGATTATCGCACACTTTATAAACAAAATGCGCAAAAAAATAACAATATGGTAGAATGTTTATTAATTAATTATTATTATTAAAAAAATATACATAAAAGTGGATTTCGATTTTATTTATAAAAATAAATGATTTTAGATAAAACTATTTTTTTAAATTTTATAACATTTTATTTTTGTTAAAGAAGCCTCGGATCAAATTTTATAATATTGACCGATAATTGATATTTTAAAATGGGTAAAATATTGGCCCGATCCGATTCGATAAAAAATATCGGCACATCCCTAATATATTTTATATTTAATTATTTTAGCAAGTTCTTAAATATTTAAGCTACAATTGATATATAATATTAGATATTTAAAAGGCTCTTAATAAAATTATTATAATAAGGTAGAATTTAACTTTATTAGTTATTTTTATTTATTAATGCTATAAGTAAAATTACATTACAGTATTTATTTACAAAATTTAGTCAATTTAAAATGCATTAAAGAAAATTGTTATGTATTTAATAATTATAATATAATGTTGTACATTATTTTCATAATTTTTATATATAATAAATGATTTTGCAAGAAATAAAAAAAAAATTGAAAAGAGATTTAAATGATATTTATATATATGATATTACAAACGCAAGAATTAATAAGTTATATTAGAAAATAAACTAATTTAAAAAATACATAAATATCACAAACAAGTAATGATAAATACTTAAGGATCATGAATAAAATAAAACTGGTATTTTTTTTAAGAGATGCCATTTAGCCATATACTCCGAATATAAGCTATATTTAGAACAACACAGAAAATAACCTGCAAATTCTAATAAATCATTTGATTTAATTTTTTTTCTTATTTGCACATTTTTAATTACCATTAAATATACTACTCTCCCTTCCCTGTTTAAGCTATTAATGGGTAAAAATTAATATTAAAATCCCTGGTTATTATAATTAATTCATCAATTAATATTTTATTAATTATTGCAAATATTCATTCTTATATGTGTATGCTATGTTCTTCACAAATAAATAATAAAAACTGTATTTTATAAACTATTCTAATTTAATTGGTAATGATAATTTAAAAGTATCTTGTATTTAAGATACTCTAATTTAGTAAAAGATACAAGTATCTTTTATCTTGTATCTTTTTGATATTTTGAAAAAGATATTAGTATCTGTATCTAAGATTCATTTTTTTATAAAGAATCTGTATCTGTATCTAGATTCTTTTTCCGGAGGACCTGCCCAACTCTGAATTTGATTTAGTTATAACTTTCAAAATAAAGTTTTACATAATTAATTTAATAAATTATATATTAAGTTTATACATTAAAAAGACATTTAAAAAATATAATAATTAGAGTTAGAATGAAACAAATTATGAATTTGATTTAGTAGTAACTTTCTAAATAAAGTTTTACATAATTAATTTAATAAATTATATATTAAGTTTATACATTAAAAAATCTTAAAATAGAGCTGGCAATAAATAAACTAAAAATTTAGTTGTTTTGAACTTTCAAAATAAAGCTTAATAAAATTAATATTACAAACCAGTTAAAAATTTTAAATGAATAATAATAAACAATAATACTAGCCTAAGAGCCATTTTTTACTTTTAATATTGTTGTTGCATCTTGGTGTTGGCTTTAAAAATATTTTTAGACTTTGAATGAATTTATTATTATTCATTTTTTTTGTTAGTTTTTGATAATTAATTAAGTGCCGAGATAGATTACTTGTACTTATATTTTTACTAAAACATTTTATTTCATAACTATAATATAAAATATATATAAATATAAGTCTAAAATAAAAATAAATTAATGTGAAAATGAATTATGTTTATTCGAATCTTCCTCATCCTTTTTCGCCAATTTTAAGCAAGGTTCACAATAAATATAATCAGGCATTATTGTGCTTTTCTTATTTTTATTCTTTAAAATAAGATTTCCAAAGTACCTCCAGACATAACTTGATTTTGATTAGTAGAGAGAGTTGTTATTTCATAATTGTATATAGGGTGGTTGAAAACGTGCAAGTCCATAAAAATAATTAATATGAATTGTATATGGAAACAAAATATGATGTATTAATGAATGTAAATGATATACACTAGTCTATTATATATAGCAATAGAATACAATTCATATTTTAATTTTATTAATGTTAGTATTCAAATTAAAATAATAATAGTTTAATATATAAATATAATTAATATGCTCTCTAAAAATTACACACGCCGCGCCGCTGCCATAATAAAAATCGGTGGCGAGCTGACTCGCGCCGATGATCTAAATCAGCGGCTTTTCCGGCGTGAATAAAAATACCAGCGGCGCACAGGTCTAAATATTTATTCTTGAACCCTAATTTTTCTGCAATTAGTCATATATAATATTGAGCTATATTATGCTTCATTTTTTTATAAACTCTGATTTCCCACCATTGTAATCGACACCTTGTGTTATTCTCCATTATTTGTGATTCACCGCTTTTTATGACTCCCAGATTCCACCATCCTCAGCTGAACGCTTTAGGGCAAAGCCATAGTCTATTTTACTTAATAACTTTAAAAATACAAAAAATTAATTTATTTATGTTATAAATTATATTTTTTAAAAAAGGCGAATAATATACACCCTAATTTGTTTATCGTAATTAAATGTATAGTTTTGATTGACATTGAGTATGATACAGCTATTATGTCATAGATTTTATTATAGGACATTTTTCCCACCATTTTTTGACAAATTACTAATTGCTTAATTTTTGTAACGTATTTACTAAAATTTTCTGTTTAAATCTTAGCCTATACAAATAAAAAAAATCATCTTAATAATTGCTTGCTGTCTTTTTTTGAGGTAGCGTGCCCCTTCCAATATTTTGGAAGAACCCCCATCAGAATGAATAAATTCAACATTTTGGGAAAACCCCCATGAACATGAATAAATGATTATTCCCTCATAATAAGCTTTAAAAAAAATTAAAATCTATGATTAAAATTAATTCTTAAAAAAATAATTAATTTGATCTATTACAGATAAAGTATAGGCATGGTATCCTTCCTATTGATTGCAGGTGGTAAATTAAGCCTATTTTATTCTAAAATATCTGTGTTTTTGAATATCTATTTTATGGAAGGAGGGCCTATGATTATTTTTCAAATTTAGAAAAAATTTATTAAAATAATTTAGAACAGAATGACAGGATCTATAACATATACCAAATTACAACAAAATGTCCATGGTTAACCATATTCTATGCAATTAAAAAAATATATAGGTAGAAAATAGATAAATTTTAAAAAAATGGATGAGGAGATTTTTCTACAAAAATTTAATTTTGTTTTGAGCATGCGCACTCTCATCTAAATCTAATCAATTAACCTTAACCTAGATGTGAATAAATAGCAAAGCCTCTCAGATTTATTTAAGTTAGGCCTCGTTCGCTAAAGTGACACGTAAGGTTTTGATATCGTTTAGCGATGAACTATCTCTGCAACACGATATCCATATGCCTTAATATAATACTTTACTTATATGATTACCATTTATTCATCTAACTATATTTGTTTCACGTACTAAGATGTATCCTCCAATAAAATGAAATAGATAAAAGTTTTTAAATATGAATAAAACTTTAGTTAGTGAAATATTTTCATTTTACCTTTAATATTGGTATATATAAAGTAATAATATATTTTAGGACCCTGTTGATATGACCGATTAATACTAACCTTTTATTGTTTTCTTTAATGTTTATATAAATTGATTTTTTTATAAATTGTGAAAATTGATTTTTTTATTTAAATTATTATATTAATATGTAAATTGATTTTTTGTTTGTAACATGCTATATAAGCATATTTTTAGTTTTAAAACAGATGTAAAATTTTAAAAAATAAATTAAATTAAATTAAACTCGTAACATTCATATATTCTTAGAAAACTTTATGATGGCAGTTCCGCTACATATTCGAGGAAATCGTAAATAAATAAATATGAAACAGATTCCAAATAATAATGTTAATATAAATATTGAATTTCCAATATACTCAGGCAATGGCGATTTTTTTTTGAGTAGATTCGAAGACATCTTCGAGGACACTCAGATCTCGGACATCGAAAAAGCAGGTTCCTTTCCAAGAAGACTACCAGATGAGGTATATATCAAGCTCAAATCGATATTCTGACCTACCGACTTCATCAATCTATCGATATTGATTGAAAAATTCAGGTTATTACACCCGAGGAAATCTACAAGTTCCAACTTATTATTATTTAACGCTGTAAAGGTAAAAACGAAAGTTACATCAATTGGGTAAGTAGATTATGCATTTTAAAAAATGAATGATTGCTAAGTGATAGTAGAGTTATTGAAAAAGTAAAAATTTCAACAATCAGCAAAAAATATTAGGCAGAAAATTACGTTAAAAGAAAACATTACATTAGCAGAAGTTCTTACTTTAAGAGATGATTTTGAAGAGTTAGAATTAAAAGAAAATATAATTGCTAAAGTTGAAAATATTTCTTTAAACAAAACAGAAGATGATACAACCGTGAAACATGTAGAAAGGCATAGAGACAGGAAAACAGAAGAAAATAAACAATTGGTGAAATATGGAGACCATGACGAACGACAAAATTTACAATCTAATTACGATAACAGACAAAGATGTTCAACAAGAGGCCATGACTTTCAAAGAAATAATTATCAAGGAAATAATTAGAACCCCAGATATCAAGGAAATAATTACAACCCTAGATATCAGAATTATAACGCGAATTATTACAACAACGTCAGAGCAAACTATTCAGGATCGTACAATAATTCTTCGAGATTTGATAATAGAGCTAGTTATAATAACAATAACTATAATAATTATAGATTTAATAATGATTTAATTACAGATATAACAGACATTATAACGATTCAAGATTTATTCAGAGACATAACGATAATCATAATATTGAAAATCAAGGAAGAAATCAAGTATGCAATTGTAAATATCATAGCAACGATAATAATCAATCACGATATACAAATAAAGTAAACACTGTAAATATAGAAGAGATAAAAGAAGATGATAATGACAAACTAGAAAAAAAAGAATATAATTTAGACAATTTAAACATAAACAATATGGATACCGATAATAATTACACAGCTAACGATGCATATAAGGTTACAGTATATTTGAACGACATGCCTATTTTGATGCAGATTGACACCGGTTAAAGGTATAGTATCCTACCGATTCATATCGCGAAAAAGATTGGAATAAAAATCTTAAATAAATCAGATATTAAATTAACTGGATATGATGGAAACACAATAAATGTATTAGGAACTACCAAAGTCAAGGCAAAATTCGAGGACAAAAGTCAAATCTTAACTGCTTATGTAATCCAGAGTGATAAGATTGCACTGTTAGGAAGGACCTAGATAACAGTTTTTGTGAATATACAAGATAAATTTGTGAATATGGTCGAGGATGATTATGATAATACTATACAAGAATTAATTAAGCAATGCAATTTTAAACTTAACAAAAAACAAATGCTTCGCAGCTATGTCAAATTACGTTTAAAACACGATGCCACACCAAAAATCATACCGCCAAGGCGTATACCATATTCTAGAATTGATTTGATAACAAAAGAACTTCAAAAGTGGATAAACGATAAAATTATTGAACCTGTTGAAGATGTTAGATGGGCTAGTCCTCTCACTCCCGTTTCTAAGAGCGATGGCTCACTTCGGCTCTGTGCCGACTTCAAAAATACTATCAACCCTGCTTTACAAGATTTCAAGTACCCTATACCACGCATTAATGACTTAATCGCAAAATTATATAAAGGTAAGAAATTTACCAAGATAGATTTTAAAAACGTGTTTCTCCAATACCTATACACAAAGAATCAAAAGATTTTCTTAGAATATCGACACATAAAGGCTATTATAGGTTTACGAGACTGACGTTTGGTTTAAAACCTTCGTCGGCAATATTCCAACAAACTATGGATAACATTTTCGGAGACATGAAAAATGTAATATTTTATATCGATGATCTACTGATTACCAGGGACGATGATGAAGCTCATTTAAACAACATAAAATTGGTGTTTGATAAAATATCGAAATATGTTACACCCAACCCAACTTTGCAAAAGTATATATTTTTTTAAAAAACTACGGTTCTTGGGGCACGATATAGACGACAAAGGTATACATCCAAATTCAGATAAGATAAAAGCTATTTCTACATGCCGGAACCGAAGACAAAAGATGAATTGAGCTATTATCGCAATTTTTTTTGTAATTTTGCGGACATAGCTGATCCCTTATACAAAATGGTTAATAAATACAAGTGGTTATGGGATTTTACACATAAAGAAAGCTTCGACGACCTAAAAAAACTGATAAGTACTCCGCCTACGTTAAATTTTTATAATCCGGATCTACCAATAGGCATTGCAACTGATGCTTCAAAGAAAGGTCTAGGCGCAGTCTTATTTCATATTGAAGGTGATGGCAAAGAGAAACCCATTGCTTTCGCGTCAAGATCTTTATTAATCTCAGAGTTTAATTACACTAATATAGAGATGGAAGCTTTATCTGTTATATACGCGGTAAAAAAGTTTCAAGAATATTTAATTGGTACGAGATTTACAATAATCACAGATCATATTTTCTTTTTTAAAAAAAAAAATCATGAATAATAACTTTAGAAATTTTTTAAAAAAAATTTTTCTATTTATAAAATATAAATTTAAAATGAAAATAAATATAATTAATTATAATTAAAAGGTATCTTCTACAGGTTGCACATACAATATATTTCATTACTCTATATAAAAAATAATAATATATATTTTTAAATGATAGATATAACAAGTTATAACTCTGTGAAATCAACCGAGTTATATTTCCTTCCCATTTTGCTTAATTGATTATAATAGTTATAAATTGAATTTTTAAAAAAAATAAGAGAAGTTTTAAAAAAAAAATTTGGAGGTTGAGAATATTTACTATAATTTGCACATCATATTTAAGTAAAATAAAATGATTGTTGAAATTTAAATTGTTCATAACATTTAAAATAAAGATATAATTAAATCGTTTGAATGTAAACTTCCCTATAAGTTTTTTAAAAAAAATTGGCGGCAGGTTGTAGATGAACTGAATGGGCCTAGTTCAAAATATTTTGCTACCAGGTCACGAATAGGTGGAAAAAACGGTTTCGCAGATTTCTAGAAAAAACGACATAATAACATTATTACTTATGCTATAGCAAATTTATTGTAAACGTAATAATAAGGGAACAATAGATACACCGTATAGGGGAAAATGTGTATTTCATATTCACCAGTTTCTGTTAGTTGGATATTCGTGTTTGTTGCATTAGTAGCAGTTTATAAAAAAAATATATTATAATATGAAAAAGTTTATTACGTAGAAACTAGATATTGGGAAGGTTTCTATATCTTCTAACAATTTCTAAATTTCCACGTAATAATATTTAAAATTCGGGTATTCTGGAAACTTTAGGGAATATTCTACGTGGCCTTTATCAATCAGAATAACTCGATTACTTTTCTTGCAATCACTCTTAGCTAATATCAAATCTAGTGAGGCGTAGCATAAAGCTATCAAAATGAAAAATAAAATTTGTTTCTATGTGAAGACGACATTTTTTTTTTATTTCAGAAAGTTTCTTCAAAAATAATTATATATTCTTCGTTGTTATCGTTTTATGTTGGCATTATCATTTATTTGCATTAGTTAAAAAAAAGTGTGTCAGTTTAAATATTAGATTTTGTTTATATTTTTGCCTTTAATAAATTTTTAGATAAATTTAATATTATTTAATAAATTATTCAACTATTCATTTGCTAGATAATTGATAAAATATATAGTTAATATTTATATTTGATCTGGAATTTGTTTGCATAAGCTTTTTTTAAAAAAAAGGAGGACTATGATTCCCCTTGAAAATAAAACCTGGAAAAAAATTCCCAGAAAATAATTCCTCGAAAAAAAAATACCAAGAAATATTTTCTAGAAAATAATTCCACTAAGGAAAATAAATCCCATTTTCTTTCTTTTAAAAATTCCAACATAAAATTATTTACTGGAAAAAATTTCCCCAGAAATAAAATTCCAAGGGGAAAGGAGATAAAAATTTAACCCTTTTGAAAAATATTAAATTTTTGCCCTGGTGGCTCAGTCCTTATTCAAAATCTGGAATGGGGGCTAAGAACCTAATTAGATGGGGGTTTAGCCTTCACGGAATAAACCGCTGCTGGTGACACTCGCGCGTGATGTAAGCTAATTTACCCTTGCTGATAACTCGCGATGTAAGCTCATATGTGCAATTTAGTTTATGTGAGGTTGATACAGTAACACCAAAAAATACTTATATCTTTTAAAAATGTTGATGACTTGAATGCACAGTCATTACCTTAATAAATACTCAATAACTATTCTATAAATGTCATTTTTGTTTCTCAAGCATATGATACGCCAAGTGCTATGAAAGGGCATCATCGCAAGTCCAGGAAAGATACTGAATTATTCACAAATTCGCTATATGTTAACACTGCTAAGCAAATTAGCGGAACCTCGTCTTGGTTTCTGCCTCAAATCAATACCTGAATTAACGAGGGCTTTTAATGTTTTAGAAGGCTTTCATACTTTCTTTTCAAGTTCTATTATCTAACTGTTTGATATTAGAATTTAGAAAATACAAATAAAATGGAATAAATAAAATTAAATACTAATTACTTTATTAAATAATATTAATTGTAATTAAATAAATTATAAATTAACATAATAAAAATTAAAAAGCAAACTAAATTTTAAAGTCTACTAAAATTTATAAAAAAATTTCTTAATATTACATTTTTTTATCGATATATTTATACTACTAAAATTTTCATCATATAATCTCTTCGTATTCATCAAATTTTAATATTTAACTTTATAAATAAAAAAAAGCTATTTTCCGTAACTATTCAAATTTATATAAACCACTATTTAATTAAATGCAAATGCAAATACAAATAATAATATTCTTTATAACAACACTGATAACATAGCAAATTAATTTTTTTACAAATACAATGTAAAAATTTTAATGCCTTGAGTTCTATAAAATCAAATATTTTAAATAGCCATTATTAGCCATAAAAATTTTAAATAAATATATATCTGAGGCCGGGCCTATGGTACAGGTCTCCAGAAAATATAGACCACGGCCATATGGTACAAAGGAAATTTTATATATTATTTACAGAAATTTGTATATTTATATTTCAAAAATTATTAAAGAGTCCACATATTCACTTTTTTAAATTCTGATGTTAGCCATTTATTTTATGCGTTATTCCTGATGAATTGGGAGTATAACATTTAAAGGTCACGGTTTTAATTTACAATTAAACACAGTAACCTAATTGTATCATTAATAAATCGCTAAAATTCCAAAGATATATTCCCTTGTATATATAAATATTTAAAATTGTGTTAGGACAAGAACGATTAAATTGGTTGCCTCTATTGAGCATCTAAAAAAGTATTATAATTAATATTTCTACTTATACAATAATAGACGAATTCACGAAAATCATCAATAGGCGTAGAAAACTTATATGTCCGTCAAATAATTAATATATAATGTTATACTATTTCAAATACAATTTTATATGATAAAATCAGCATTCTTTATTACTTTTGCAAATACTTAATTCAAAATATTCTTTTATTCTATAGCAAATAATTAACAATCTTTGATATTATAATAAATACTATGTATATCTATAAAGAGTTACTACCTAATAATAAATATTTTGTGTTATAATTTATTTTCTTGATATCTTGATGACAATTTGGTATTTTGGAAAGATTAGATGTGGGCCATAATTAACATAACCAAAATACTACCTAGTTGGACTTCCTCTTAAAAGAATAAAAATTAATAGTTACTTTAGAGGAAATCGCAATACTTTATTGTAGCTACGCTTGTACTTTAGAAAAAAGGGAGTCTAAATGGAACAGGAGATATGGAAAGGGTCTTAATCCTCAAAATGTGCATTCGGGTGGGTATGCAAATTGTCGATTTATACACAGCTAAAATATTGAGTTTCATAAACCTTTCGTACACTATCAACGGCATGTCAAAAACTACCCACTCTTTACTTTGCAGTAATAAATAACACTAGAATGCTTTATTCCACATCGATCAAGTTCTTAAAAAAGCAACATTTTATATCCAAAGATAAGCGATACATATGCTGATGCTACAGATAGCAAAATAGAAGCAGCCATCGATAGGAAACAAGGATTCTCTAGGGCAGAGATATGCTGCTACCTAGATATTCCAGCAGATTACGTAAAAAAAGTAATTTGGTTCGGTTCAGTGGGATATTTTTGAACCCGAGTTTAGTTCCGGGTTCAGCTCGGGTTACAAATTTTTGATTGATAAAAAAAATTATATATTGAAATCATAATTAAAAAACTAGAAATAAATTTAATATAAAAAATAAAATTTTTATTTATTTTGCAATATTTTCTCTTGCCCCTCTTTAAATTGTATCAATTTCTCTAAATCACCATATAGGTTAAATCCTATTCTATAAATAATATCTGTAATATTTTAGAATTTATATCGTTTATATTTAAATAAATTGAAAATATTAAAAAGTCTCATTAAATTTTTATTATTTACAATTTTACAAATATCTTAATATATGATTTTTAATAATATTCCCCGAACGAACCAGGATTTAAAAATTCCCGGATTCGTTTCGGAGTTTTGTAAATTTTTTAACGGGGCTGTTCGGGTTAAGTATTTTTTCAAAACCCGGGTTTTCTTCTCCTGGCTTGGTCGAATCTCAGCCTGGGTATGTCCACAAATTGTTATAAAATTAGAAACTTGATTATAGATGAGTCTAAAAAATAGTGAGAAAAATAAAGAGAAACAAAAAATAAATGGTTTTTAAAAATTGATTATGCTAAACGATTAGATTATAAGCATTCTGGTAATAAATATTCAGTGTGTTAAAGGTAATATTATCATATTAAAAATTTGGTAATGAAAAAAATAGATATGAGATAATTTATAAAAAATGATTTTAGAAACCCTGAATAAATTCGGCATTCCATTAAACAACTTTTACACTATAAAAACAATTTAATCAAGTCCATAAGATTATTAAATTAATCTGCGGAAGGGGAGAATTGGGATGATGAGATAATAAATGAAGAAATAGTAGATCTAGCCCAGATGTTGAAAGACTATTTAACTAAAATGTTATTCCAGTTAACCATTAATGATTTTTAAAGACAAGTAATCAATTATTGACTGACTAAAGGCAAGTGATA
This sequence comes from Gordionus sp. m RMFG-2023, assembly GCF_954871325.1. Taxonomy (NCBI): domain Eukaryota; kingdom Metazoa; phylum Nematomorpha; class Gordioida; order Chordodea; family Parachordodidae; genus Gordionus; species Gordionus sp. m RMFG-2023. Next base: position 21,767,314 of record NC_088779.1, on the reverse strand, counting down.
AAAATTTTAAGAACTCCAATAGAATCTTGAAATCACTGAAAAAACCTATGGCAATAATTGATTCTACAAGATGGTCATCGGTTTGCGATATGCTAGACCGATTATATAACTTGAAAGATTTTTGAATGGACTGTTACAATATAGGAAGTTATTCTAGAAGAAACAGAATGGGATTCAATAGCTAACATAAGTGTAGTTTTGAAACCATTTAAGGTGACAATTTTAAGGCTACAATCGGAGAAAATGTGACTCCGATTTTTATGGAATTTGGATAAAATGTCGTTTAGAATTGGAAAAGATAGGCAATAATATTTCCAATGAGATGGCATATAAGATTTAGGGAGGATACTTATTTAAATAATAATATTCTTTAAACATCACTATATTTAGACCCCAGATCCAAATATCAAATCCTATTAACCATTGATCAGGAAGAGATTGCTAGAACTCATTTAACAGAATTATGGGTAAAAAATAAATCATTAAATTATTGAATACCTCAACATTAATTTTAGCTACAAATGATTTTGAAAAATTGCTATTAGCAAAAAAAAATTAAGTTAATACAGCATCAAAGTGAACAGATTCAAATTAGCTCATTATTAGAAATTTTTTCACAAAATCAATAAGGAAATATTTTAGACTTCTAGTAGTTTAATTTATCCAGAATTATATATGTTGGCGAAAATTGTTCTACACCAAAAAAAGTTCACATTACATATATTATATTAACTTAATAAATTAGTAAGTTAGCGTTGAACCATCATTCTCATCATTAAAATTTATATTGTTGGACCTATGTGCAAGTTTTAATGACGAAATTTTAGAAGATTTTATGATAATTCGCCTAAATAAAATTTTTAAAATAGAAATGTAATATTTTTTAAATTGTATTGTGGTATTATATAATACAAAAATACATTACAAAATAAAATGCATTTCACCAAAAATGAACATGTACTTTTTCATTGGTATTAAATAAAAAATAATCTTCTTTTTAAAATATGGATAATTTTATAAGTTATGAAAATTTATTTCCTATTGGATGAAAAGCGAACCATAAAATGCCAAATTTATATATGTAAAAAATTGTTTGTATACATTCAAACTGGGCCGAAAATTTTGTTTTTGTATAATATGGACTAGGTAGAAAAATAAAATCTGTTAAATAATCATGTCCGAAATTTTTTTTACAAACACGAGCCAGGCCGTGCAATTTTTAAATAAGCAGGTCTGATAAAAATTAATAAAATTTCAATTTTTATATTCTCCAAATATTTACAGAAAGAAACATCACTATTTTTTTTGAATACTATTATTTATAGAAGAAATTACAAAATATTATGCATACAAATAAAAATGAGGTAGTAATTTTTATATTCTTCCTATTTTACACCATCAAAAGGTGAGAGTATTATGTGTGGTTTTCCAAACCTTATGTGATAAAAGACATTTATTAGTTTATTTACTGCTAAAATAATCATCTTTCCCAGTCATCCATAAATACGTAAGAACTTGGGATCGGCACATTTTAAAAGGTATTTATAAACTTATAGGCTACATTTAACATAAAGTGCCGTTTGTATTTAAATGTTAAATTTTTGTGGTTTTCATTTATTTAAAAAAAAAATTGAAAAGTTTAAATCTTAAACAAATTATGGAAATTTTTTATGTCTTTACAAAATTGCCTAATTATTTATTTTGATTATATAAAGTTTGTAACTTTAACTTTTGGATGGACAGTCTAATAACTCTTCTAATTTATTTTTCAATCGATTATTATTGAATGATAAATATTCAAAAGATTATTTCTAATGCTTAAAAAATACGAACTTAAAAAAAAGTAAAAAGCCTGCACAAGATGTTGCCTTCTACATCAGGCTAGCATTTTTAAAATCTAGAAGAGCCTCAATTTGGTCTGTAGTTGATTTTTAATTAACAAAAATTGTTTATCTCAAAATATCGAAATCACATTTTATTGGAAATGAATTGCTTTTGTTTCCCAGCTCCTATAATTCATCAACAGAGACAAAAACTAATAGCATGAACAAAAATAGCAGGCGTTTAAATTCAAGTAATTATTTATTTGGTAAAAAAAATATCACAACAAATAATTTATATAATATTATACCATATATATACTTACACATAATATTTAAATGATTCATTTAAATTATCATTATTAAAAATATTTATATCCTAAAAAACGGCCCGTGGTAATTTTTTCTTGGTAGACCTATTTCTGATAAATATTTTATAAAATTAATTATTTGTATCAAATTTTACTGGAAAATTATTAGATACGTTTAATCCTCCTTGGAATTGGTTATTTATCATTATTTTTCCCAGGAATAAAGAATAATCCATCGAAAATGTTATAAGAAAAGTAAAGAATAATTAAAAAGGTCAGGTCCTGAAGGCATAAACACATAGGGGTTAGTTTGGTGAATAGGCCATAATCGCAAGCAATCCTTCATAATGAAATTACTCGTGACTATATCCTTAGAGTAAAGTAAAATTATCGTACAAAACTTGGGAAGAATATCCATCCACTCCTGTTTTTGCCGATACATAGAATACCGTTTACATTTATTCATTCATTCGTACATTCATTCGTGGTGCCATAGAATTACCTTAAAAACTATTCAGTTATTGAGTAGTATACATTAGTGATCTGCATCAAGCCTAATTTTTCAAGCCCGGTCCGACCCAATCCCGAAATTTTTTTAAAAAAATTATGCCAGCCCGGCCCGAATTTATTTAAATATAGAAATTAATTCTTATAATTACTCAAAATAAACGATTTATGTTATATGGCGTCTACTTTCTATAAATAAAATCACATATTTTTATTTTACATAAAAAATTCAACATAAAATTGTTAAATTTAATATATTTAAAAAAAATTTAAGACCCAACTCGGCCAGGCCCGAATTTTCTTAAAATACATTAAGCCCGGCCCTAGGCCTACTTTTACAGATCTCTAGTATACATATAAGTTTGGAAACAAAAAGTTTTAAAAAAATTGAAATTTAAATACTAAAGTGAAAAGCAGTATAGAAAATATTTATAACTATTTATTTTGATTCTATCAAACTATCAATCCATTCATACATTCGCAACATAAGAAAGTTCCCATGTACACTTTCATTCATTCATTTATAGCAGCTCGGTCTGTTATAATTTCCACCATGTTTCCTTAGATCTAATTAGAATTTCCTCGAATAAGGGAATACGAATTTAAGGTCCTAATCAAAATTCCACTTAAAACCTTCCACAGGTATTTTATGAATAAAAGGAGATCCTTTCGAACAACTAAAAAAATAGAGAGAAAATGTGTAAATATTTTGAAAACGTTGGTTTATGTAAATTAATAAAATGTATAAAATTAATATGATAAAGATACAAATGTATGTTTAAAAGTGATCAGTTTGGTATAATATATTGTAGTATGTAATAACATAATGATGTAAAAGTACAAAAAGGAAAAGGAATGAAATTTAAATAATGAACATTATTAAACCCTAACAATGTTAAATCTACATTATCAAGCAAGTATCCGCAGTAATAAAAAAAATACAAACAATTACATACCAATCAAGCCAATTTACAAGAATATATAAATTTTTCCATATTATTTCTAAAAAAAAATTATAGAAAAAAATAGAGCCATAACTTAATTTATCAGATTTTAGATATGTATTAAATAGCTAATAACCAAAATTTCATATAAGATAGGCTTGAGATTAAATTTAAAAAAACGTCAATAGAAATGTAAGGTAACAAAAAGTGGTAAGGAATATATATAATTATTCAAACATTTTCCATCCATTTTTTAAATATTTTTCCAAACTAAAACATCTTAAAATACGTTTACTAGAAAACAAAATTTATAAAAAAAGACTTTTTAAATCAAAAAGAACAGATTATTTCGTCTAAATAAAATAGAATCATTTCTCTCCACCTCTTTTCCCATTTTCATCAATAAGGAGACCTAGAAAGCGATCTCTTAGCTGGAGAATATGAAGGAGAAGCCCGGGTATTTCTTCCACCTCTGCTCGTACTTCTTGAACGTTTATGCCTAGAACCTCTGGAACTTGACCGCCCATCTCGGCTAGAACGAGCATCAGATTTAACTCTTACATATGAGGTCTCACCCTAAGTATTAAATGGGAAAAAATATTAAATTCATTACATTAACTAAAATATATGTACTATAAATATTTTATTGTAAATATGATTAAAAAAATTGTCTAATTATCCCATTCCTACTTTATAAATTATATAATAATCAAGGCTTCAAACCGAACCGCGGTGAAACGAACCGAATAAATTTTCTGAACCGTTAACAACCCGTTATAATTTTCTGAACCGCAACCGAACCGTTTAAAGAAAATATAAAAAGAGAGAACCGAACTGTTATAAATATTTTGAACCAGTTTAACCCGGTTCATAACGGTTTTTAAAAATAATTAATTTTAAATTATTATCCTAAATTTGAAATTTAATTTTCCTTGGGAACAATTCAAATTCGCGATTTATTTTCAAATTATATTTTTTTTGCAATTAAATCGCCATTATCTTAATATCAATCAAACCAAGTTTATTTTTTTTACTTTATATACTCAATTTAATAGAGATTAGACAAATTACTAGTTAATTATAAGAAATAATCTTAATGATTAAATTAAATAAGGAATTTTAAAAATATAAATTAAAAATTTTCTCTATTTTATGATTAATTTTTTATAAAAATTAAATTTATAAAAACCGAAACGAACCGAAAACAGTTATAAATTATAAACCTAACCGCTATGAATTCCTTAAAAAAACAGAAATGGAACAAAACCTTTATAAAATTTTAAACTAAAAACAGAAACGAACTGATATTACTACTTAACGGTTCGAAGCCTTGATAATAATATTATTTCCATCTTTATTCATGTAGACGTCACAATTTTTAACTAATTTTTTTTAAAAGATAAAACCCATAAAATAAATCAGTATAACATAGTAAGTTGGCAAAATTTTTTAAAAGATACGACATAATAAATAAATTATTAAACATTTGCAATAACAATTTAATTCTTTAATCTTATAGTATCTAAAATTATTTTTACATGCGACAAGAGCAAAAAAAATTTAAAACCTCGTGGGAGGTGAACTTGGTGTCGCTAAGCTTGTTCAGTGCATATTTCATGGCATCTCTGCTTGAGTACTCCACCACTCCACTCCCGTCTTTGAATACGTCGGCATAAACAACATCGCCAGCCTCTCGCATGTGATCTTTCAGATCCTGCCAGGAGCCTGTAGGAGGTAAGCCTTAAAATGATAAATAAAAAATTTATAGCAATTTAGTCGTGGGTTATTCACTCTCTTCATCACAATAAATCGTTTAGACAATTAAGGAAATATTATTTTAAAAAAAAGTCCAGGGATAAAACTTTCTCTAAACAAAGATTAGATTCTTCCAGGATTTTGTGTTTTTGGAGGGTCCTTCGATCATCCTCGTGATTTAATGAACCGTGTAATCTTAGAAATCAAAAAAGATCAGAAAAAACTTTATCATATCATCAGTAGGACTTTTAATGAGATATATGACTCTTAAGATTTATATAGACATTTACCTTTGAGGTAGCAGATAAAATAATATGCACTAAAAAAATTTAAAATCATACACCAATATTTGAATCGGCATTTAACAAATTAAGCTAAAGGGGTTACATGCCATACAAGAAGTTGTGGCAGCCCAGGATGGAAAAATATCTAGGGCTGGGTCCGATAAATTGTTGAAAATATGTTTACAAGCTGGGTCAAAATTTTCATATGCAGGTTCGTGCCAGAATGCACCAACTTCTATAGAAAGAAATAATTTCTTTTTTTCTATCATACTGTAAAACTTTATCTGTGAAATGCAAAAAATATAAAAGCAAATGTCAATTATCGTTGATGCAAGAGAATTAGAATGTATTAATAAGAAAAAAAGTCTCACAAATGTATTACCATAAAAAAAACTACATAACACATTTTTTTAAATAAAATTTAATTCATTAGCTTATATACTTAACCTCAAATCATATCAGGCCTTTATAGAGGTGGTAATGAGTTCGCAGAAGTATGGTAATAGACATTCGCGGCAATGCCTTTGGAGATAAAGTTTAGCAGTAATGACGTGACTCAATTAACTCATTTTTCTAAACTATAAAAAGGCACAAATGAGAGTAAAACTTAAAAAACGAATAATTAAAACTTAAAAAATTATAAGGCTAAATTGGGTATTTGAACTAATTATAAAAATAATTTTTCCTTAATCGTATGGCACCATTTCATTTAAGACTCGAAAATTTTTTTTAGTAAAAAAAATCATTCTATCCTAAAATGCTTAATATACCAGTAATAAGCACGCGGTGCTCGGTTCTTTTTCCAGCTCCACTGCCTCCTCCATAACTACCACCTCCACGACCTCCTCGGAAGCCACCACTACCACCTCCCCTTCCTCCGCCCCCACCTCTACCTCCTCCGTTTGTTGGATTACCACCTCGAGGAAATTCTACGCGAAGTCGGTATCCATCATAATTGTAACCATCCTTGGCGTGAACAGCATCTTCAGCATCCCTTTTGTTAAAAATGTATATACATTATATAAATTGAACCTCTTATGAGTGGGAAAAATCAAGAAAATGTTATAAATGGCAATCACCAACAGAAACCTATTTATTTTATTATTTTTAACTATACAATAAAAAACTTTGCCCAGACTGGCCCGTTAATTTTGCCCAGCCTGGCCCCAATAAAAAAATTGACTTGGCGCAGGGTTTGCAGACCTGATATATAAAAATATATTGTAATGGGACTTCTTTTTCATTGTTTATTGACAGTTTTTCAGTTTTTCCCATATAACTGGGAACCAAATCTAATATATAAAAAATTCAAGTATGATGGAATCAAATGTTCGATATCAAATATATAGAAATTTGAATTGGTGAAATTCTATATTGCAGAACCAATTGTTCATATATCAAATACAAAGTTCAAGAAATGAGAATCAATTGTAATGTAAACTAAAACTATTTCAAATATACAGGCAAACCTGTCTAATATGGGCACCGTTGGGACCAAGTGCCCAACTTAGAGGGTTGGCCAATTTATCAATACTTTTTATTTTTAAATAGTACATTTTACCATTTGTTATATTTATAGTTTAGCAAAAACGAGATTATGTTCAACTATTCTCAAATAATTTTTTTTAATTCATCAAAATAATGAATAAAATTAGGTAAGTATACTAGAGGTAGGTGTGGTCCTAAAATTTTATTCACACCTCACCCACTCCCGTTTGATGTTCAATTTTATTTAACTTGATCTGTTCACTCTCGAAAGGCAAAATTTTTATCACACCCAAAAAATTCATAGCTTATTTTTATAAATATTATAATTCTCCCTTATTTATTGCCATAATTTTACATGGGGAATTCACTAATCAACACATATATAAATTAAAATCTTTAATTAAAAATTGATAAATTCTAATATTTTTTATTTTAGTTGCATTCGTCTAACGATAATTGACTATTGAAAAAAATTGTTCACTGGAAGCCAAACTGGTTTGCACTAACTTTTTATTTGAAAAAATTAAGGATTCAAAATCGACAAAATTCGAAAACTTAATAAAAATAAGCTCAATTACTAAAATAAAAAAAATGTTAGAAATTTTTAATAATTTATTCCATTTTTCTTATAATTTGTGAAAATTCTTGTATTTCAATAAAAGAATCCCGTTTTGAATAGTCTCATAAAGTAGTTTCTGGGGTAATATATTTTTAAAGAGGTTAAGTTTATAAATATTACTTTTTAAAATTTTCCACAATACATACTAAATTTCTAATCACGCCCAATCAATTTTTTTTTTAAAAAAAGCCTGTCACACTCAATCATTGTTCAAAATTAAAATTTTATTCATACTCAGCCCACTCCCACTTCTAATTTATACATAAATTTTACAATAAGAATGTACATACATATATAATTATTATAAAATGGTTGTATACAAAATAAGAATAAAAATTAATTTATGAAATAAAATAAAATAGTCTTTGTTTATTTGGTATAATATGTTTTATTTGAACAGCATTTGATAATGTCTTCTATGGATTTATAAATATTTTGAACACCTTTAGAAAATATTAATCTTTTTATTAGCATATTCTCAATGAATATGATTTAAAAAATATTTTTAAATAATGATAACAGTTGTATTTAATTTCTTTATTAATTTTGTTATTTGACATGTATAAAAAGATAATAAAATTTTATATAAAAAAGGAATGAATGCAATATAAAACAACAAATGCCTACTTTAAAGGCCTTACACCAATGGATAAATCTGTCAACTTCGAAAAGTTGGCTGTTGCCTAATTTGTCAGAGCATTTTCTAATAGTAGTTAATAGGAATTTGTTTGGAACTCAAAATTTAGGTGAAATAAGGGAATTGGCCAAATTAGAAAGGTTTGCTTGATAAAAATATCTATCAATAAAGATGATAGAAAGGTTTGCATTGATAAAAATATCTATCAATAAAGATGATAGAAAGGTTTGCCTGATAAAAATATCTATCAATAAAGATGAAACAAAATAATTGACATGTAAATTAAATTTTAACAATAATATAAATTTTGAAAAATTAATAAAATTTGAAACAGTAAGAATTTGGAATCTTTCAATTTTAAATTAGAAAAATTTGATTCCAACATATTTAAAGCAGTGTAATGCCTAATTTAGGACAATTTTTATAAACAATTTCCCAAAATAATATGATGTAAGCCTAGAGATTTGCTCATAGATGGCAGAAAAGTTTGGATTTGTATTTGCCAAATCTCAAGGTTTACATAATATTATTCTGACTAAAATTTAAATCGGGCCTTTTTTAAATTGACCAATAATGGATATTTTAAACAATATTAGTCTAAATTACCTAAACCATAAATTTTTGCCATAAATCTTTTTGAATTTTTAAATTTATATAATAAAATCGATTTAAAAATTAATATAAATTAAGATTAGTTGGAAACTTTATGGCAATATTGTTTAAAATTCAGTGTGAGTAATCTAGACAAGTTGGAATAAATTTCCTGTCAAATATTAAAATTTAATTTATCACCCCATCAAATGAATTAGAATTGAGATTCCACATATACAAGAGAAATATATAAAAAATTTGATTCTATAAAAAAAGGAGCATTTTTTTAATAATTATGCCCAAAGAAAAATATAAAAATCTAAATATTAAAAAAATTAATATAGAGGTATTGCATGTTGAATTTGGTGATGACCCAAAACCATACTTAAGGATTGAAATCCAATGAGTTTTATTTTATTAAACTTAAAATTTTGTCATTCATTTTTTATAGCATAATTTATTGAATTAAATTCTCTCAGATTCTTTAACATATTTGGCATTGATATACTTCTTTTTTTAAATTAAACTTGAAATGAAGTTTAAAAAGAATAAAAAAATTGACAAATTTTAAAACTGGTGGCAACTAATGTTTATTAATAATATATTCCTATATTTAAACTAGTTAATTTTAAAAGAGGAAAATAAATGAATTACTAGTTAAATTTAAAAAGAAACATTTAACTACTATTTATATATAAATTTTGTATCAATATCCTTCAAAACTTTAAATAAAATCAATTCTTCCTTGGTAATAAAGCCTTTAATGTGGATTAAAGATAGATAGTTTAATAAAGACAAGCATCTTATTTATTAATATTTAAAATTTATAAATGACATTTTAAAAAAAATCTAGCATTAAATTTTATCTTAAAAAATGGACATTATAATGCTCAGAAAAATTCTTAATCATAATAGTATTTTATGTAAAAAGTTTAGCATAAATTTTGTACCTAGGATCATCAAATTCAACAAAAGCAAACGGTGGACCTTTCCTGTTTTTGAGATCTATTGTCACAATTTTTCCATATTTAAAAAATATATCTTCAATATCTTTGCTCCTGATGTCAGGTGGTAAATTACCAATATATATTCTTGAGTCATTTGATTTGTGACGAGACATTTTGAAATTATTCAAGCGATATAAGGATTGATGAATGAATATTTATTACTTTCGCATTTTATATTTTTTTTAAATAGTTCGGTTCGCATTCAATTTATTTCAAATATGATTGAGCATAAATATACATTATAAAAATTTGCATCTGATTGTCTTAAAAAAATTAAATACCTATGATGATAATCTCATATAGTAAGGGGTCCATCTACAACAATGACATACAAATATGTTATACAAGTTGGTCCAAGATCGTATCTAAGACCAAGTTAGGGCATATAATGTGCAATAATCCTGAAATTAAAAAAATCAATATTTTAAAAAGCTTGGCTCACTTTACTCTTAAACACTCATATGAAGTTATTATTTTTAACTTGGTTTAATATTTGTGGTTCTCAAAGTTTATTAGTTTATTTAAAATTTATAATTAACAATGCTAAAAATCAAAACAGATATTAAGTTCATCAATATTTTCCATTCTAGCATGATGCCATTAAAAATATATTGTGTAGCACTAAACTTTGATAAATTTCAAATAAATGCTTTCAGCGCTTTTTAATCGTATAGTTGAGCAAAATTTTGTTACTAATAATTTTTCCTTTATACTGGCTATTATAGTAGGAACTTGTAGTCCCTAATAAAATACTAATTGTTGGCATAGATTTTAGAATTAGTGTAGTATTTCCAATTGTTGAGTCAGCTTCGCGGAGATGTTATAAAGATATTACATAATTTAAAAAGCAAAATAAAAATAACTATAGGAAAATTAATAAGATATAAGAAATAATTTTTTATAAGAGAACTGGCTGAAGAGAGGACAATTACAAATTTGGTGGCTAAGTCCTCCTCCTAAAAAATTTATACAACCCCCCCCCCCCCATAAATCCTACCTCTTCACTATAGTACACACTTAAAATAAAACAAATGTAATATCCGTGTTTGTATTTTGGCTAGACTGGTCTAAACAGAAAGAATATTTTAAAATAAGACGAACCAGACCACCTAAAATATTTTAAAGCCAAGAAGGTATTTTGAGGGGAGCTATGAAGGACTAATCTTCTCGTCTAATATTTCCTCTAATTTTAGCCCCCATTCCAAATTTCTAGGATAGGTTGAACTCTTCTCCCTCCTCCCAGCTAAAATTCTAGAATATTTTTTTTAATGTTAAATTTAAATCCCTTTATCTTTATTAAGGGTATAAAAATAAAATTTGTTAAATAATCGAACTTTTTCATACTACATTGAAGATAGAGAATCAAAGTTAATTAGAAATAAAAATTATATGCGCATCTTTAAAAATACGCATTCAGAGGGGTGAGTCCAAAGTCAAGAAAAATTTCAAAAAATAAATAAATGATTCATAAATATTCCTTTACGTTGATTGGATCAGTGTTGGTAGGTCTCCTACTATCAGTGTGATTCTTTAGCAATTTAAGAAAAGATATTCCACATTGAACAAACTCAGTGATGATAAATATCGCTTGCTATTGTTATTTAGCAATTGTTAAACAAAAACAGTGATCAAATTCTATTATTTTTTTAATGATCCACTTTACCTTAAATCATAATTATCATCTGATCGGCTCTATATCATCAGTGACCCCTACAACGGGGGGGGGGAGGGTCCGAAGCAACTGATTCTATAAATTTCTATGGGGGTACTTTTTTTTTTAAATTTTTTTATTTATTTTTTTAAAAATTTTTATGGTCGATGTTTAGCAAATTAGTTTGTTATCCGATATTTCTTATCTTAAAATTTTTTTCCACTTTCAAGATTTGGCGCAAAATTAAAATTTTATCAAAGGGAATAGTAAAAATTTAAATATTTAATCTTATATATAATCATTTATAATTTCTAGATCATTGTCAAAATATGCCCAAAAATATTAACCAAAAAAAATATAAATGCTTGATTAAAAATTAAGATGGCAATATGATGAGCCTTATTAAACTTATTGCAGATTCTAGCCTGTTCTTAAAATGTATATACAAGATAATGAAGAAAGAAGAAGTGAGAAAAAAATTAAGGGATTAAAATCTAAATTATATTCAAATCTGTTATCATATAAAACATAAATATTCTTATTGAAACCATGAAAAATATGGTTATAAAAAAATTCAAAAGAAGATTGAATTCAACAGGTTCTATTCAATTATAGATGATGGCACATATGATGTATCGAAATCAGAAGCAATAGCTTTGATAGTGAGATATGTTGAAAATAGCGAGACACCTAAGCCCGTTGAAAGGCTGATTAGACATTTATTGTACGGGAAATACAACGGGCCTCGATATTAAAAAGAATATAATATCCAAGCTTGGCTCCATGAATCTACCCCTCGAATTCCTAGTGGGGCAAAGCTATGATGGCACCTCAAACATGAGTGTAAGAATTAATGGAGTGCAGGCTTTGATTAGGGCGGAGGCGCCAAAGGCAGCTTTTATTTGGTGCTATATCGATTAAATTTAATAGTTGTTCAATTATGCCAATCAGTAAAAGAGCTGCGAAATGTCTTGGTAATATTAGACGAAATTTACGTATATTTTAATGGTGTTAAAAGATATGAAGTGCTCAAAACATGTCAGAGTGATTTACTGACAAAATCACATAGATTTTTACGCATCAAGAATACCACTCGGTAATATTATCTTAATTGTTTCGATATATAATGTTTATTTTATATTTATAGAAGCTGGCTAACATCATATAAGGCCATTGTAAATTTTTTCCTACTTTATGATGCTTTGAGGGCAGCTTTGGCAAATTTAAAGGATTCTGAAGATCCTGCCACTTCCACTATGGCTAGTGCTCTAGTCTATAGAATAGAAAAATTTGATTTTATTTTATCACTATGTGTTTTGGATAAAATATTGTTGATAACAAGCTTGGCTTGTACAAAATTGCAAACCATTTCGAAGGATATAGGGTTTGCAATAAATCAAATTCAATTGGCAAAAGATTGCCTGATTAATATGAGAAGTATAATTTAAATTATTATCTTTTATTATTTTATAATCCTAAAATTGATAATAACACTGAATTTTTGGATGTCTTTTCAAAGGCCCAAGATTTTATGGAGAAGAGAAATTTACCTTTTGATTTTGAAAGTTCAAGACTTCAAACATTACAATCCAAAAAGGAGAGGTATATATATACTTTCATCATTAAATATAATATTTTATTTTAGCTTTAAAATCAGTGTGTTTTATGCTGCACTTGATTTAATTATTATGCAGTTTAGTGAAAGATTTAACGATGAGTCGATAAAATTTTTGAGTCAAACATCATTTTTTACTCCAGAGGGAATGGCGGAAAAGGCAATTGTTAAAGATGATATCAAGGATATCTGTGAATTTTATCAATTAAATGCAAGTCAAGTTTTTGAGGAAATGTTGATGTTTAGAAATATTTATAAAATGGCTAAAACGGGGGACGTAATTATTACTCGAGACCTAGAGATTAAAGAAGATTTGTCAGATTCTGAGAATTGTAAATTTATTTAATTAAAATATTTTTACTAATACATTATTTAGCTTTATCTGATGATGATAATAATTCTGAGATGAATGATTCAGACTGGAGAAACTATTCATTTATTTTACCTTATCGTCTGCTTATAAATTTTTCTGCTTTCCCAAATTTAACAATTTTATATAAATATTTATTAACTATTCCTACTACATCATGTACTGCCGAAAGGGTCATGAGTAAAATTAAAAAAGACTTCGTAGTGTCATGAAAGATCCATTTCTTAATTGTTTTAACCATTTTATCAATGGAAAATAATTTATTTAAACAATTAAATATTGATGAAATTATAAATTCTTTTGCTTTCTCTTCCCCTAATTTATCTAAATTATTAATTTAAAAATAATATTTTTAAAGCATATATTTTTTACATTATATTTATATTATAATAAATATTGATGCAATAAAAATTATTTTTGAAATTTATTGGTGTCAAAAAATAATTTACATTGGGGGTGGGGGGGGGGTACTTTAGGGGGGTATTCTGCTTCTATCCCTCAAAAAGTGTAGGGGTCACTGTATATCATACACCGTAGCACATCCTAACTTGAATTTCTGATAAAAGATTCACGAAATATGGGCCTCGCTGAGATTCAAGCCCCAAAGAAAATGTATATTAACCTAACCTAGGAGGCTTAAAAATATTCACAAAAAATTGAGTAAAAAATTCTAGTTTAGTTGAAATTCGAGCTCAGATATTAAATAACAGGTTTGCATGCATATAAAGCATAATATATTTAAATGCCTATTTTAAAATATTTATTTATATAATTTTTTTTTAATCATTATAACTCATTTTAATTTGTGCTCTTTACTAGTGTTGTTAATCGGCTTAGCCGAGTCGGCTCGAACAGAGCTCACCCAAATTTTGGGTCGTTTTTTTCGACTCCAACTCAAAGTTTTGGTCGTTTTTTACGACTTCGACCAGAGTTCAAGCCGAAAAAAACGACTTCGACCCAAAATATGGGTCGTTTTTTTCGACTCCGACCCAAGTCCAAGCCGAAAAAAACGACCTCGACCCAAAATATGGATCGTTTTTTACGCCTCCGACCCAAAATATGGGTCGTTTTTTACGCCTCCGACTCAAAATTTGGGTCATATTTTTCGACTCAAACTTGAAATTTGGGTCGTATTTTTCGACTCAAACTTGAAGTTTGGGTCGTATTTTTCGACTCCAACTCAAAGTTCGGGTCGTTTTATTCAATCCGACCCAAAATATGGATCTTTTTTTTTAAAGACGACTTAAAGTTAGGGTTGCTTTTTTTCACCCCTAACCGAATTATCTAGATCATTTTTTTCGACCGAAAGTCAAATAACATTTAGTATATATTAATATTATAGGCGGGAAAGTTACTTAAAGCTTCTTTAAATTATAATGCTCTGATTAACTATTCATCATAGTTATATTTTAAAATTTTTAAGTGATGTACCATAGAAAAGTGCCATTTGTCATGATAATTATTTTTGAAATTTTTTAAATGAAATAGATAAAAATATATATTGTAGACATGTTAAATCAAAATTTCAGTGATGATGTACCATAGATAAGTGGTAATTGTCATAATCGCTATTTTTGAACTTTTTTGAGTTTTTTAAAGCAAATTGCTAAAAATATATATTCTAAACATGTTAAATTAAAAATTCAGTGAGGATGTATCATAGATAAGTGACAATTGTCATAATCGCTATTTTTGAACTTTTTCAAATTTTTTTAAAGGAAACATCTTAAAATATATATTCTAAACATATTAAATTTAAAATTCAGTGAGGATGTATCATATATAGATGACAATTGTCATAATCACTATTTTTGAACTTTTTCAATTATTTTAAAGGAAATAGGAAAAAATATATATTCTAAAAATGTTAAATTAAAAATTCAGTGAGGATGTATCATAGATAAGTGACAATTGTCATAATCAATATTTTTGAACTTTTTTCAATTTTTTTAAAGCAAATAGCTAAAAATATATATTCTAAACATGTTAAATTAAAAATTCAGTGAGGATGTATCATATATAGGTGACAATTGTCACAATCGCTATTTTTGAACTTTTTCAAATTTTTTTAAAGGAAATATCTAAAAATATATATTCTAAACATGTTAAATTTAAAATTCAGTGAGGATGTATCATAGATAGGTGACAATTGTCAAAATCGCTATTTTTGAACTTTTTCAAATTTTTTTAAAGGAAATAGCTAAAAATATATATTCTAAACATGTTAAATTAAAATTTAAGTGAGGATGTATCATAGATAGGTGACAATTGTCATAATCGCTATTTTTGAACTTTTTTTAAAGGAAATATCTAAAAATATATATTCTAAACATGTTAAATTAAAAATTCAGTGAGGATGTATCATAGATAGGTGACAATTGTCATAATCGCTATTTTTGAACTTTTTCAAATTTTTTTAAAGGAAACATCTTAAAATATATATTCTAAACATATTAAATTTAAAATTCAGTGAGGATGTATCATATATAGATGACAATTGTCATAATCACTATTTTTGAACTTTTTCAATTATTTTAAAGGAAATAGGAAAAAATATATATTCTAAAAATGTTAAATTAAAAATTCAGTGAGGATGTATCATAGATATGTGACAATTGTCATAATCGCTATTTTTGAACTTTTTCAAATTTTTTTAAAGGAGATAGCTAAAAATATATATTCATAACATGTTAAAGTCACCTATCTATGATACATCCTCACTGAATTTTTAATTTAACATGTTTAGAATATATATTTTTAGATATTTCCTTTAAAAAAATTTGAAAAAGTTCAAAAATAGTGATTATGACAATTGTCATCTATATATGATACATCCTCACTGAATTTTAAATTTAATATGTTTAGAATATATATTTTAAGATGTTTCCTTTAAAAAAATTTGAAAAAGTTCAAAAATAGCGATTATGACAATTGTCACATATCTATGATACATCCTCACTGAAATTTTATTTTAACATCTTTACAATATATATTTTTAGCTATTTCCTTAAAAAAATTTGAAAAAGTTCAAAAATAGCGATTATGACAATTGTCACCTATCTATGATACATCCTCACTGAATTTTTAATTTAACATGTTTAGAATATATATTTTTAGCTATTTCCTTTAAAAAAATTTGAAAAAGTTCAAAAATAGCGATTATGACAATTGTCACCTATCTATGATACATCCTTACTGAATTTTTAATTTAACATGTTTAGAATATATATTTTTAGATATTTCCTTTAAAAAAATTTGAAAAAGTTCAAAATTAGCGATTATGACAATTGTCACTTTTCTATGGTACATCTTCACTGAAATTTTATTTTAACATCTTTACAATATATATTTTTAGCTATTTCCTTTGAAAAAATTTGAAAAAATTTGAAAAAGTTCAAAAATAGCGATTATGACAATTGTCACCTATCTATGATACATCCTCACTGAATTTTTAATTTAACATGTTTAGAATATATATTTTTAGATATTTCCATTAAAAAAATTTGAAAAAGTTTAAAAATAGCGATTATGACAATTGTCACCTATCTATGATACATCCTCACTGAAATTTTAATTTAACATGTTTAGAATATATATTTTTAGCTATTTCCTTTAAAAAAATTTGAAAAAGTTCAAAAATAGCGATTATGACAATTGTCACCTATCTATGATACATCCTCACTGAATTTTTAATTTAACATGTTTAGAATATATATTTTTAGATATTTCCTTTAAAAAAATTTGAAAAAGTTCAAAAATAGCGATTATGACAATTGTCACCTATATATGATACATCCTCACTGAATTTTAAATTTAACATGTTTAGAATATATTTTAAGATGTTTCCTTTAAAAAAAATTGAAAAAGTTCAAAAATAGCGATTATGACAATTGTCACATATCTATGATACATCCTCACTGAATTTTTAATTTAACATGGTTAGAATATATATTTTTTGCTATTTCCTTTAAAAAAATTGAAAAAAGTTCAAAAATAGCGATTATGACAATTGTCACCTATCTATGATACATCCTCACTGAATTTTTAATTTAACATGTTTAGAATATATATTTTTAGCAATTTGCTTTAAAAAAACTCAAAAAAGTTCAAAAATAGCGATTATGACAATTGTCACCTATCTATGATACATCCTCACTGAATTTTTAATTTAACATGTTTAGAATATATATTTTTAGATATTTCCTTTAAAAATATTTGAAAAAGTTCAAAAATAGCGATTATGACAATTGTCACCTATCTATGATACATCCTCACTGAATTTTTAATTTAACATGTTTAGAATATATATTTTTAGCTATTTCCTTTAAAAAAATTTGAAAAAGTTCAAAAATAGCGTATTAACAATTGTCACCTATCTATGATACATCCTCACTGAATTTTTAATTTAACATGTTTAGAATATATATTTTTAGATATTTCCTTTAAAAAAATTAGAAAAAGTTAAAAAATAGCGATTATGACAATTGTCACTTATCTATGATACATCCTCACTGAATTTTTAATTTAACATGTTTAGAATATATATTTTTAGCAATTTGCTTTAAAAAAACTCAAAAAAGTTCAAAAATAGCGATTATTACAATTACCACTTATCTATGGTACATCATCACTGAAATTTTGATTTAACATGTCTACAATATATATTTTTCTATTTCATTTAAAAAAGTTCAAAAATAATTATCATGACAAATGGCACTTTTCTATGGTACATCACTTAAAAATTTTAAAATATAACTATGATGAATAGTTAATCAGAGCATTATAATTTAAAGAAGCTTTAAGTAACTTTCCCGCCTATAATATTAATATATACTAAATGTTATTTGACTTTTGGTCGAAAAAAATGATCTAGATATTGGGTTAGGGGTGAAAAAAAGCAACCCTAACTTTAAGTCGTCTTTAAAAAGAAAGATCCATATTTTGGGTCGGATTGAATAAAACGACCCGATGTTTGAGTCTGAGTCAGAAAAACGACCCAAACTTTGAGTTGGAGTCGAAAAATACGACCCAAACTTCAAGTTTTAGTCGAAAAATACGACCCAAACTTCAAGTTTGAGTCGAAAAATATGACCCAAACTTCAAGTTTAAGTCGAAAAATACGACCCAAATTTCAAGTTTGAGTCGAAAAATACGACCCAAATTTTGAGTCGGAGTCGTAAAAAACGACCCATATT
The DNA here is from genome assembly GCF_954871325.1 of Gordionus sp. m RMFG-2023. Taxonomy (NCBI): domain Eukaryota; kingdom Metazoa; phylum Nematomorpha; class Gordioida; order Chordodea; family Parachordodidae; genus Gordionus; species Gordionus sp. m RMFG-2023. The sequence goes on along the minus strand of NC_088779.1, from coordinate 21,748,520 downwards.
TTGGGTCGAGGTCGTTTTTTTCGGCTTGGACTTGGGTGGGAGTCGAAAAAAACGACCCATATTTTGGGTCGAAGTCGTTTTTTTCGGCTTGAACTCGGGTCGAAGTCGAAAAAAACGACCCAAACATTGAGTCGGAGTCGAATAAAACGACCCGAGCTTTGGGTCGGGGTCGCGACTCGCGGCGTTTTAACAACACTACTCTTTACAATATATATGTATATATTATTAGATAATGTTAAAAATTTATCTTTTAAATAAAAGACTAATAAATTACAATTAGAAATATAAACATAAATAATAAGCTAAATGGAGCCCTGAATTGAAGATATTTCAACAAATTTCAAAGCCAATGTTAGCGAATATGGAATATTTTTTAGGATAGCCCATCATGAGATAAGTAATTTTTCTTTCTATCTCCTTCAGGAAGGAAAATGCGAAGTTTCCAAGGGTTGATGTGACAATAGGAACGAATTTAATATTTTTTGTACCGAAAATTTTATTTTTTAATTTCCATCATCGAAAGAGAGTGTGAGTGTAGATTTCGCGAATATGTCTACACAAGTGTAATTGCAAGCAAGAAAAAGGCCATTCACAATCTCCGACATTTCGTAATTCAGAGTCAGATGAAGAGGTCGACACTAGAAGATAAATTTTAGCTTAAATACATTTGGGACAAGTCATATTTTGTTTTTACAGAATTACGGCGACAAGAATAAAAACTACAATTTTTGATTTTAATCAACTGAAGATTCAATCCGATCCCTTCGATTTTTTATAAAATTTGTATGATCGTAGTGTATATATGCTAATAAAAATATAAAATTTTAATTTCCAAATCCGCTTACTTCCTGAGATGGACATCTTTAAAAATGCAAAAGTTCCAAAATATATATCTCCAAAAATAATTTAGTTAAAGCCATACATGAAATTTTATACATAGTTATATATAGTCATTCAATATGAAATAACATTTTAGATAGTGAATATCAGCTTAGTACCCAAGACCCGTAAAATAAAAACGGAAATAGTCATATAAAATATTGCATTATTTCTTTAAATTTGTCATGGATAGATGGATATTGTACTGCCTTAAATATGTACAAAATCTTATACTGAGATGAGCACTGGTCTAATAGTTATCGCAATTTAAATATTGGTCGTAATTATTAAAATCTTATATAAATATCATTTTGGTATTTTAGATTAGTTAACATTACCAATACTATCTATAATTTTAACGTGGGCAAAATTGTAGGCAATGTGAATATCAGTTTTGTATAGAAAATATAATGCAAATTCAATTGGCAAGAGAACTTCACATTAAAATGAAATTTTTTCATTTCAATTATAATCGAAGTTATAAAGAATATTCCGTTATTTAATGGATAGTAAAATAACGCTTACTGAAATAATGACAAAATCTCAATTTTTTTAAAATTCTAGAGAAACCTCATTTCCATTTTGAAAATTAAGATATAGTAAAGAAAGATTTGTAATTTTATAATATAAATATATTTTTTAAAAAGGATGCCTTCATAATTTCATTAAATTTTCTTAAAAATAATATATCCATCTATTTAATTTATCATAAACTATAATATAAAAATAAAATGCTTATTCTATAAAAAAACGAAATTGGGAGGGACACGAATAATTATATTTTAAAATAGATTTTCAATTTTTTACTTTAAAAAATAAAATTCCTTTGGTTCTAATGCAAGGATTCAAAGTAAAGTAAAGTAAATTAGTAAGTAAGTAGGTAGGAATATGAAAATCATAGCCAAAATATTTTATTTCGTTAATTTTTTAGACTGTCAAAATTAAAATCAATTTATTAAATTATTTATTTTAAAAAAAAATTATTAAAATAATATCTTTAAAAAAATCTTTTTAGAAAATAAACATTTACTTAAAGGTTCATATCGAAAATTATAATTAAATGAAAATAAATGTTAATAATGAAAAGAGATAAAACGCCATCTCACGAAAATTTAATTTGTCAATATTTAAATGTTTTGAGAAGCTAAAATAATTTCTAATTCTAGAATTTCTATCTAACTATTATTTGAATAATTAAATAATTACCTTAATATTGTATTAAAAAAGAAATTTGAGACTTTATACATAAATTAAGTTAATAAATTATTTTTTATATATATGAGGCTGTGTAAATCATTATAAATAAATGAAATTGTTTTCTCCTCTGCATTAGAAACATTAATCCTTTTTGGTAACTAACGGTATCTCGGGGAAATTTTCGATATTATTATTTTTTTTATTGTTTTTTTTTATTATTTTTTTTTATTAATTTTTTTTATTAATTTTTTTTATTTTTATATTAATAAATAAAAATTGAAATTTTCAATTATTTAAGATTATATTTAAGATTTATTCTTAAAATTTTCAATTATTTAAGATTCATTTAAAATTTTTCAAATACTAGATATTTAAGATTTTTTTCTTAAAATTTAAATTTTCTAAAACTATATAATCATAATATACTAGAGAATTAAGATTTTTTCTAGAAATTTTCAATTATTTAAAATTCATTCTAAAAATTTTCAATTTAATTAAAAATTTTGAATCAAATACTAAATATTAAAGATAAAAATATAATCATAATATACTAGAGAATTAAGATTTTTTCTTGAAATTTTCAATCAAATTCTAGATAAATAACCAATTTATTTGAATAAACACTGATAATATAGTTATATATATAATTTTTTTTCTTAAAATTTTCAATCAAATTCTAGATAATTAACTAATTTATTTCAATAAACAATGATAATATAGATATATATAATTTTAAGGAAAAACAAAAATAGTTTTATACATATTTATATCATTTAAAAATTTAATTAATTTATTTAAATTGGACATATTTTTAATTTTGCGAAAATAACTGTATTGACATATATACAAATGAGTTGAAGATTTTTTCCCATTTCTGGGTATGCTTGTCTTAAGATCCCTCCATAAACTAAACGCTCAATGCGTTGAGTATGGGTTGATATATCATTAGGGTCTACAAAATTTTGACTGTGATTCACTGAGTAATGGTCATAGCCATTTTCATTTAGATTGTTATAACTTAACAAATATTAAATTTTAAGATTTATCAATATTTAAATTACCCCTTCCATTTGTCCGTCATTATAGTTGAATCAGTATGGACATGTTTGCTGATTATACCTAGAAGGGTATCTTTATCTCTTTTTCCTGTATGAGAAATAAAAAATCCCATCATTTCTTGAAATTCCTCCTACAACCCAAATGGCATTAGATTTTAGAATCCTCCCTGTGTTATTTTTCCTTTTAAAAATATGGGATTCATCTATTTCAATCACATGCCCAGGGCCCCCTATTTTGTCAAAATTAATTGCCTGTGTATGGCAGCAAATCTTTCTAAATATAGCATACCTAAAAAATACTTATTGACAAATTTTACAAATAAATATATACCATTTTCCAATGGTACATTGTGCTAACTCTATTAAAGGAAGACTGTCGGATATTGACGTCAAGGACACAAAAAGATATATTAGATGTATAAATTTGTTAACAGGGATATTAACATTTTCAAATATGGAGCCTAATTAATAAAATAAATTTAAAAAATAATATATTGATAAACCCTTCCATATAGAATTGCTGCTTGTACATATTTTGCATCTTACTCTATAAGATGCTGCATTTCTCTCCATTATCATATTATTATTACAACACGTGTGATTATCTAGAAGTTCGTGGTCTTTTAAAAAAGCTATGGTTACTTGTATAACAATTTATGATATCGGTAAAAATAAGATATTCCATTATAATATTATAATTATGGTCTTTTAAAAAAGCTATAATTAAAAATAACAACAATAAATTAAAATAAATTAAAATAAATTAAAAATAAATAAAAAATAAATTTATAAAAATAGATGAAAAATTTCCCCGAGATACCGTTAGTTACCTCCTTTTTATATAGAAATTAAAAATGGTTTTTTTATCCCTCTTTTCTTTACGTTTAAATATAAAAATTAAAAATAATTTTTTTTAAGTCCCACTTCTGTTTAGATTTAATTACACCAAAATTAAATAATATGGCTTTTGTATTTTCTTTTATTAATGGATTTTTCATACTTTTGGATTCCTTAATATAGTATTCATTAATCATAAATTAGATAGTTAGGTCTGTGACATCGTCTTGAATACGGAGGGATAGAGGTTGGTTTATCCCCAATTATATAAGATAAAACTAACTACTCCTCTTTTCAAAAAACGTTCTTATTTTTACTTTGCGCCAATTTTATTTTAATTTATAACTGCCCTTTTTTTTCCCCTATAAAAGGGACTAAATTTTATGTTAACACCAATCTGATATTTTTATTTTGTAATTTTTTATTTAATTAATCTTTTACAGGGACATGGAACAGAACTTTCCAATAATTTATAAAATGGAACCGGAACGTGCATTTCGGAAGGTTCCTGGAATTATATATAAATTTCTTATTTATTTCTATAATTAAAAAAATAAAAATTTTTAATCCATATAACAGGTGCGCATTATAAATTCTTTTTATTTACTTAAATTCTTACAAGTAGAACACCTTAAAAAAAATTTTTCTCCAATGAAGATTGGAAAATTGTAGAAAAATGGTGGCTTCATTAGAACCGTTGAAGAAAGTAAGCTTGATGTTCTAAAAAGAGAGGATTTTTCCAGTATATGTCAATAAACCAAGTGTAAAAGAAGCTTTCAAAAAATTAATTCCTGTTATCACAAGACTTGATTCAGCTCTCAGCAATAGAAAAATATGCTAACGTATTAATTAATTTGTTCTGCCTTATATCTAGATCTTAGGTTTAAATCTCTTATGAAAGAAGAGAAAATAATATAGCTTTAAATCTTATTATTGACATGGGAATATATTAAAAATTTTAAGGATGAAGATTGTATAATTAGGTTATATTTTCTGAAGAAGGACAAGAATATGATGAATTAGAAAGTTTCTAAGGTCTACGGATAAAAAATAAAAACATAGCAAAACTTACAAAAAGGTTGATATACTATCAAATTAACTATAAATCAAAAAATTATCTAGAATACTGATAATCCAATAAAATAAAAAATTCTATCCTGCATGAATTGGCTCAAGTCGTATTAGCAACTCTATGTAAACAGTTAAGTGTTAAACGTTACTTTTCGACACTCAAATTTATATTAACACTATAAAGAACCAATATAAATGATCTTTAAGAAAATATATTATTACTTTGATGTAATAATTGACTCATTTATGATTAAATAAAGATTAAAATCGTTAGTAATAAAATTAAGTGCGTATTAAATAAATACTTAATAACTCTCACCCGATCATAAACTGACCTGGATGGAATGTCTCCTACTCCTGACATACTACCCATAAATGAAGCCGCAACTTCATAAGTTTAGAGTTTTATAGTTTTCAACAAATCTGCAGATTTTTTTTATTTCAGGGTTTAAAACCCAATTGTCGACAAATTGGTTTAACCGTTATTATTTAACAAATCTGAAAAGCTAAAAAAAATTGTCAACCAAACCTCTAAGAAGGGTAAACCTTTTCCAGCTTTTTGATATTTTAAATCTCTTTTAAAAAGTGGATAAGTAATTTATTTTTATTTGTATATTGATATTTATAAATACCAGCAAACAGTTACGTATACACAGCTATAAAATTTATACCTAGTTGACAGAATAGAATCTCGAAAATATCTTAATTGTATAAGGCTCACTATAATTCTTTAGAGAAGAGTGATTAAATTTTAAAAAAATTTGTTTTTTTTTCTCTACATAAAGCTTGTTTGCTAAAGGTTCGAACCGGTTTTAAAAGGTTCAATTGATTGTATTATTATTTATTGAGCCTAACCTCCCATTTTTATCTAAACCGAAACGATATTCCTTACTGTTTTGATCTCAGATTTACTTGGCTTAAAATTTTAAACAAAAAATATTTGAAGATCAACAAATTATAAGATTATTTTGCAAAATAAATTTTAATTTTGGTCAAAAATTTTATTTCTTGCTAAAACAAATAAATCTTATATAATAAAAGCGCCAAAACCCTAGACATTAATAGACATATATAATATTAATAATGAATAAATTAATGCAATAGCAAATCAGCATTTCGCAAGGAATGCTATTAAATTTGCCCCCATAATTCCATCATTTGGAGCTTTTATGTGAAATAATTATATATGTCAATTTGCTAATTTACTATTAAATTCTACACCTATTTTCTATTTATTTATTAATTAATAATGCGCCATCAATTAAACTTAGCGCTTTGGGCAATTTTAGGCTAAATAGCTATATGCTAATTTGATTATATTTATGATGACTTGATAAATATTCCCATTTAATATCAAGTTTTTGTCATTTGGCATTTTATGTTACTTTTTGCCACTTTTAGGCTATATATGCTAATTTTCAATTACCTAATATATTATTAAATTTGCTCAATCGCATTTACATTTGCTAAATTATGTAAATTTAATACAGGGCTATAATGGGGGGCACAGAGGGGGGGCAGGCCCTTCCAAAAAAAATTTTGACCCTCAAACCTGGCTTTTTGAAAAATAATTGGCTGCACAGAGTTTTTTTTAAAATACCCGAGATGGGCCGTATATTTAAACCAAATATTATAAATCGCCATTATTAGCTATAAAAATTAAAAATAAATAGAATATATTATAGACGGGCCGAAAAAATATATGAAAAAATTATCTGGGCCGGGCAATACAAATGTTATACTCTGCAGGTCTCTGATAGCAATCATTAATTTGTAATGAATTAAATAGTAATTATAATAAGCCAAGCATATGATCTGAAAACGTTGTCTGGCCGAAATGGAGGAGTATAAATCTTGCTTCAAAAAAAATTAATAAAAAAGTGTCTTTATTAAATTGCTACAACCACAAGTTGCATCTTTTAGTTAAAAATTTGTAATTTATATAATGCATTTTGTAATTTATATAATGCATTTTGTAATTATGTTAAGCGTTTTAACATATCCTATATAGGCCATATACTCTTAAAAGACTTTTATACCAGAGGTGGAGTTCATTTAGAAACATCTCGTATCATTTATAAGAATTTTGAGGATATTGGTAAAGTATTATTTTACTTTTTTAATAGAACTCTTAACTCAAAGGTTCTCACTCTATTCGGCATAAGCCTCTGGTCTTTTATCTCAATGCATTAATATAAATTACATTATATTGGTCATTTTAATTTATGAGGTATTAATAACAATAGATCCATCAAATAATTATCTACAGTCAGTATGTAATAATATAGTGGATGCTAAAGATTGTATTGAAAAATAAAAGAAGTGATAATTCTTTTGATTTGAAAAGAATTAAAACTGAGAAACTTGTATCAAAATTTAATCTCATTCTCATCCCTCAAAAATTATCAAGGATACGTAAAACGAAACGCCTACAAATCTTTAAGATTTTTTAGTCAATACCAAATTGCAATTTGATTGTGAAAAGGACTTCAATTGGAGTTCTTTAAAAAAATATTATAAAATTATGGATTACTTCTGATTCAAATAAAAATGACCAATGAAATTTAATTTTTTCAAACTAAAATTAGCTATTGCTATTTCTCAACCGGCTAAGAATTACCCAATTTAAAACGCCTAATTGCTGGAAAAATTAGCAAATGTTTTTCACCTAATAAAAAATAAGTGATAATTAGCTTTCATCTGCGAAAAGATACGATCAAGCTACTACACCCATTTTTTAAACCCAAAATATCATTCAAATTTAACAAATAAATGTAACGGCAATGGAACAGGTCTTATGCAACACTGACATTTTATCTATCTTGGTAGATTTTCAAGCAAGATCAGAGCCATTTACTAAAATTATGTTTTCGGATAATATAGAAAATAAAGTAGACCCAATTGAATTATGGGCGGTATAAGGAAATTTGATAAATTCTAAAATTAATAAAACAACTATTTACTGCATCTTCATCATAGACTTCAATCGAGAGAGCTCATTAATTAGAATATTAATGTCACGGAGTTATAAAAAAAAGTTCCCTTGTTATAACAGGTTTAATTGTTATCTTTCTTTTTTCCTTAAAAATGGCTACACAGTTTCGAGATTGCCCATGTTTATTCCACAATTGGGAAAATATTTGAGTTGGGACACAATTTTACAAAGTCTAGACTTTGTATCCTTAATTTTTTTTATTGGTGTAAAAAAATGTTTCATATTGGGGTCAGGACAGGTTAAATCATCTTCATCTGAAGAAATGTACAATTGACATAATATTCATTATAAAATAAATTATAATATTAGCGAATAAGAATATAAATTAACATATCTTGATTAATTCAATATTAATTAGATAAAATCTTGACTGAAAATTTAACAAAGAAAATTTAAAAGAAAAATGAAGAAATTTGGTTGATCTGACTCAAAACTCGGCTATAAATAAATATTAATAATATGTTTTTTCCATATTTTAAGAAAAATTTAAAGTATCGAATAACGTTTTGCGTTACCGTTATTCAAAAATAAAGAAACGCGCTACGCTTTACACGTTACCTCTAGAAAAAGGTAACAAATGGAGTTCCCTTTCTTTAAGAAAGATAACGCCGTAAGTAACGACGTTACTTTTTAACGTTACTTTACAGCACTACTATTATGCATAATTTTATAACAAGATTTTAAAAAATGATTTTTTTTAATTAAAAGAATTTTAGAGAATCAAATTTGTATATTGGATAAAAAAAAATTTTTTTTTTCTCTTTAGCTTTCACCTTTTCTGGTGGTAAGCTCCTTCAACATCTCTCTCCACTTTATGTTATTCATACAATCTCTTTTATCTAATTTATACTTCTTTATATTGGCTCTAACTTTATGGCCCCATTGAAGTTTTGGCCTTCCTCTTTTACGTTTGCCCATCACTTCCAAACTCTCAACCTTCCATCTCATTGTGTGCCCATACCACCTAAGTCTGTTTACTATTAACTTAGTCATTGGGCACTACCTTTAAACTACTTAGTATTCTTGTACTGCGCACTTTATCCTTTCTTGTTACCCCAGCAATCATCCTCAGCATTCTCATCTCCATAGTTTGTAGACTTCTCTCGTCTGATTCTTTGGTTGGCCATGTTTCCGAACTATATAGAATAGTTGGTTGTACTATGGAACTGTAAATTTTTCCCTTTAATTTGTGTGGGATTCTTTTGTCAAATAGCACTCCAGATAAAGATCTCCACTTTAACCACCCTTGATTAATCTTACTCTTTATCTCTTTTTCTATTGTGCCGTTTGTTTGTATAGTGGAACCCAGATATTTGCAGCTTTCAATTGCCGATATCTGCCATTCATTTATATCAATACTCTCTGTTTCATCTCCTCCTATCACCATATACTCCATTTTCTCTATTTACTTTTAGTCCGTGCTTTTCTAGGATATTTATCCAACTCACTAATCTTTCTTTCATTTCATCCTTGGATTCGGCAAGTATCACAATATCATCTGCAAATATCATATTCCACGGGACTGTTTGAGGTATAGACTGTGCTGATACATCAATTACTGTAATGAAGAAAAGTGGGCTGAGAGCCGACCCTTGATGAACTCCTTCGGCTATTGTGAAGCCTGCTGAAGTACCTGTTGTGCTACGGACCATTGTTGTATGGCCCATATATATATCCTGTATTATTCTTATATATTTTTCGGGAACCTTTTTGTGTCGTAGCGCTCACCAGATAAGTTTTCTTAGGATTCCATCGAAGGCCTTTTCTAGATTGAGAAAGACCATGAGTAGCTTTTTGTTCTTTTCCCTGTATTTTTCACTCATTTACCTAATTGTGTGGATAGCATCGGTTGTTGATCTTCCAGACATAAAGCCAAACTGAGTCTCTTTTATTTCGATTATATCTCTTAATCTTTGTTCTATTATTTTTTCGTATAGTTTTAGACAGTGTGACATTAGTTTTATGCCCCTGTAATTTTGACAATTGTGTGGATCCCCTTTATTTTTGAAGATAGGAACTAGATAGCTCTGCCTCCATTTATGGGGAACCTCTTCATTTCCAAGTATTTAATTGTACAAATTTGTGAGGAGATTTATTCCATCATCTCCTAGTACTTTAAGGCTTTCTATTTGAATATCGTCTGGACCCATAGCTTTGTTGTTTTTCATATGCTTGAGGCATGTGATTATTTCTTGTTCTGTTATAGTTGCACAAGGTTTTGACATGGGGAGTGTTCGTCTAGATATAGTATGTGGGAATTAAAGTTGAGAAGCAACTGAAAATATTCTTTCCCTCTATTCATTATTCTTTTTCCTTTATTATCAAATTCCCATCTTTATTTTTGATTACTTTCGGAGCTCCGTTTATATCCCTAGAGTTCTTTTCTCGCTGTTTGGCTAATCTGTATATTTTATTTTGCCCTTCTTTGGTATGTAGTTCTTCATACATGTCATCGTATGCCATAGATTTGGCCCTAGCCACCGTTGTAGCTATTCTCTTGGATTTCTTGTAATTTGTCTTGTTATCTGAGTTTTTGGATTTGAACCATAATTTATATAGGGCTTTTTTCTCCTTTATAGTGGTTTGTACCTCTTCATTCCACCACCATAGTTCTTTGTATGATTTGTTGCCTACCCTTGTCAGGCCTAGTGTCGATTTGGCAGTGTCTATTCTGGATGAAAGGTCTGTCCACATTTTTTCACTGACTTGTGAGGAATCTATTGTTTCAATGTTTGCATTGATTGTAAAGGCATCTGTCATTGTTTTTAATTTGCCCCATTTGATGCATGGTTCCAGTTATTTTGTTTTGAGTGGATTTATTTGAGATGTGTAAATCCATGACTAGTAGCTTGTGTTGTGCGGCGATATCTTCTCCTGGGATGACTTTGCAGTCTATTACATCTTTTAATCTTCTGCGAGAGATTAGCAATCTATCTGTGTTTTCCTTTTACCACTTTCGTATGTTATTAAATGACTGTCTTTTTTCCTATAGTAGGTGTTGGTTAAGGCAAAGTCGAAAACTTGCGCAAATTTCAGTACGTGCTCTCCTTCATCATTTCTTTCTCCATATCCAAAACCACCATGATGCCTTTTGTAGCTATCTCTTGCTTTCCCCACATGCGCATTTAAGTCACCACCAATTATGACTAGGTCATCCTTAGGGATTTCCATTACAGCTTCATTAAGGATAGCTCTAAAGTCATCTTTCTCTTCTTCCTTGCAACCCGTTTGAGGGGCATATACTGAAAGGATGTTTATATTGATTACCAATGCAGAGTTTTATCTTCATTAGTCTATCAGAGATCCTGTTGACTTCTACTACTGAGGAGGTTAGATCTTGATTGGAGATGATGCCGACACCGTTCCTATTGCTAACAATTCCAATATAGTACAATTTATACCTATCTCCAATCATCAAAGTCTTCTGTCCTTTCCATTTCGTCTCTTGTATGCACGCTATATCAACTTTTCTCTTGTTCAACATTGATGCCAATTCTCTCGTCCTTTAAGCGTCCCAATATTCAAACTTGCTAATCTTGTCTTCTTTGCTTTGACCTTTACTTTACTATTTACATTTGTTTCCTTCATTTTGTTTATTGGACAGGTATTCTTAGCATCAGGCTGTCCAGGCCTGTCGGTGACTGGGGTGTCATCTCTAAGCTCCGAAATTCATCATACCCTATGTCTTTACACACATCGAAGAAAAACTTGAAAGTTTTTATGCTCCTTACCAGGATTGAACCTGCGTCCTTCTTCGTCCTTCTGTTACTAAGCATACATCTAACCCATTAGGCCACCCCGGCGATATATTGGATAAAAAAATAAACGTTGTTAAATGCATTTATTTTGCTCTTTTTCACCGTTTTTTTTAACTTTTCATTTAAAAGTTTATGGTTCAGATATAATATTTTAATCCCCTCTATAAATAAAAAATTCTTTAAGGAGGGAGGGGAGGTTAATGCCCGGTTAAATCCCCCCTTTAAATAAGCCATGGATATTTAATCATTTATAGAATAATAAACACAACCGCAAGTCTGTACAATCTAAATCCCCAAATATATTTATGAATATTCAATTTCTATTTTTAAAATAACAAAAAATACCCCGTTAGAAACTTCCGATAGTGTTAAGTCATATTCGATTTTCTTCGGTCCACCTAAATCCTGTTTGAATCGGTTTTTGATCAAAATTAATTTTTATTTAAATTTTATTTTAAACATCAGCGGTTTTTAATTCCGCCTCCTCGCAAAGTAAATCCTACAACCTCTACGCCTTGGACTCAATAGGCTAAATTTTCAAATAAAATGGGTTCATTTTATTAACCTTTTCCTAAAAGTTTAAAATACAATAAAACCTCTAAAATTTGGGCACAGTTAGAACCAAGAATATTTCCCAATTATTTCCCAACTTAGACAATTGATTAATTCGTCAATTTTTAGTTTTCGCTATCCATTTTTCTCATGGAGCTTTTCGATCAAAAAAAAATGTTGCTCTCAAATTTCCCAAATTTTGTAAGAGAGACGGAATAAATGCCACGACAAATATATGATTTACAACAAGAAAAACTATGTTGAGAATAGTAACTTAAAGAAATTCAATGATTATATAACAACTAGCTAAGTATTAGCAGATTAGTTATTCTTACCCTCAATAGGGTTAAAAATTGAAAACAAAACGTATATACCATAGTACATAATATTATAAACATTTTAATTTTTGTATATACATTTTACTTAATGAACCTTTTTAAGGCAAAAAGCAATATAATAATATTGTTGAAAGAAAAAATTAAACTTAAAGTGAACTTTTTTAAGTCCATGTAAAGGAAAATATTGTTGAATGTTGATGAATAAATTGAACCTTGCTTTGGTGGTAAATATTTTTTTTTTAAAAAAAAGAAGTTTATATACATATTCTTAATTTCATGGTAGTATTATTTGATAGTGTGTTGATCAAGAAAATACTTTTTATACAAATTAATTTGGCATTCCTAATTTAATAATTTTGTATAACCTGTCTTTATTTATTAAATTCATAAGTTAGAGCTTTGAATTATTTTTAATGAATATTTTAATTTCCCTAAATGAAACACATTTAAACAAATATATTTTTTTGTTTTCATGTAGGGTTGACAATGTCACGATATGGCTGAGCTTATGCCTAAATAAAGCAAATTGGAAAAAACACTTTTTTATTCTCACACCACACCTTAAAGAAAAAAAGAAAGATTTTAATAAAAATTGTAGTATTTGTTTATATTCCAACCAACTAATCAATTCATTGTATCTATAATTCAGAAATGATATGCAAAGAGAAGGGAAATAAGATGTTTACCACTCCCTAAAATTAATATAATCACCCTTAGAAAGTTTTTTTTATTTTTAAGCGCTTCAAAGATTATTTAAAAAATTGCTTACACGCATTATTATATTTTGTAATTTCGTAAAAAATTATATAAAAGCTGTGGAAAAGGTTTTTTAAAATATATTTTTGGGTATAGTGTTAATAGTTGTTTCAGCAACTTATTAAATTCATTCAAATTTTTCGAATAAATCTAGAGGTTCTCAAAAATAAATAAAAATTTAAGGGTGCATTCATTCTAAAGTGTCAGAAAAATAACTAGTGTGCACTAAGACTTGATAGTTATAGAATTACAACTCCTCTACTAAAAATTATTTACCTGTGGGCCAGGGCTTATTAAATTATCCTTATGAAACCTCAGCTAAAAAAGTAGATTATGAAAATAAAATTATGTTTATGTATAACTTAAGTGATCTGCATCGGGCCTAATTTTTCAAGCCCTGCCAGGTCCGAAATTTTTTTAAAAAAGCTTTGCCCGCCCGAATCCGAATTTTTTTTTTAAATTTACCCGCCCGGCCCGACCCGAATTTATTTAAATATAGAATTTAATTTTTATAATTACTCAAAATAAAAGACATATGTTATATGTCGTTTAGTTTCAATAAATCAAAATCAAATATTTTTATTTTACATAAAAAATTCAATATAAAATTGATAAATTTAGATATATTTTAAAAAAATTCCAAAGTACGACCCGACCCGGCCAGAATTTTTTTAAAAAAAATTAGGCCCGACCCGGTTCGAACCCGATGTTTTAAATAGAATTAGCCGGACTCGGGTTATTGCAGATCTCTATAACTAACATAGACCTTCATGAGCCTTAATTTTTTGATCCAGCCCGATCCAGGCCTGCAGTAAAAAATATTTCAGGCCCAGGCCCGATCCTTATCTAATATTTAAAAAAATTCCCAAGCCCATATATAAAATTTTAATTGCATTTAATAAAAAATAAACAATATTTAAGTGTATTTAGGCAATCATTTTGTTTACAATACTGTAATTTATTATTATTAGAAGAAAAAATTGCAGAATTTCTTTAAGTTAGTAAATGTTTTAGATAAGCCAAATCTAAATTTAAAAAATTTTGTCACCCAGTCCAAGCCCATTGAAAAGTTTTCAAAGTCCAGGCTTGGCACAAGTCCGCTAAGAAATATTATATTAGGCTCATACTCCGGGCCCGGGCCTATATGTCTGTGGGTCGTGGACCGGCCCGGCCCATGAAGGTTTCTGCTAATAGCAAATCTTTTATATAGAGAAATATTGGGAATATATTATTAAAGTGTAAACAATAGAGCACATAACACATATTGTTCAAATATTGTTATATTATTTTTAAAATGTTTTTACTGTTCCTAACACGAACGCGAGTTGTAAAATTAGACTCTGACCCGATCCGAATAGTTCGATGGGTCCAAATATTAAAAATTTCCAATTACTCCATTTTGAGGAGCCAAGTTAAAGGTATTTGGCCTTATCCCATATATATAAAGATATTTATATTTATCTATTTATTAAAAAGGCTCATATTTTTGTGTACTAGAATTCTTATCAACAAAATATCATTTTTTACATTTTATATTTATTTATTTTTTTACATTTTATATTTTTAGGCAAAAAAAGTTTAGAAAAAATTTAATTAAATTTTTTAATTTCATAAAGAAAAGAATCATATTAAATTTGGGAATAATGAAAAATATAAAAATAGTTTATCTTCTTTATGTTTTGAAATCAATTTTATTGATATATGGACAGAAAAAGGAAAAAATAATCCCTGAATATCCTGTAATTGTAATAGGTGCGGGAATGGCGGGTATTAAAGCAGCAAGAATATTAGAAAACGCAGGCCTGAATGTCACGATATTAGAGGGAAGACACGATAGATACGGTGGTAGAATTTGGACAAACTATGAAGCTATGAATGGCTCAACGGGTAAAAAAATTTTTTGTTCTTTATTAATTTTTACAAAAAAACTGTAATATCATTTCAATTATATATCAAATTTCATTTAATCAAAAATTTTATATTATAATAAGCTAAGCGAAAAAGTACTCCCACACCCTCCCCTCCCCACTATTGTTGATGATTTCCTGATTATATAAAGTACATTATATAAAATAATGATTTATTCATAACTTAAAAATTATTATATAATTTTACAAACGAGATCTATCTGAGACCCCTCACTTCAAGAATAATTCTTCAGAGTTTGAAAAAAATCTCAATAAAATTTTGAGCAAAGTATTTTATTTTTGAAGAAGAGATAATTTTTGATCAAATTTTACCTAAAAATGTCAAAATCATTTATAAGTAAATCTATTGTAATTTTCATGCATAAAAAATCTTAGGATTCTGAAATTTAAATAAATTCCTATAAATTTCTTGCAGATTGTAAAATATATTATAAAATTTCATTCTAGCTCATTTTCTTTATCCGAAGCGAAGCGTATGGAGTTTTAAGAATATACAATTATGGATTATTTTTGCTTATATTCTTTTTTCATATGCCCTGCTAAACATAATTTAGATTAATTAATTAATACATTTTAAGTGTTTCTATAATTATTGTTTTAGCGCATCGCCAATTTTTTTTATTTTATCTTTTTAAATAACATTTTATTTTTGATTTAGGCTACTAAACCTATACAATCTCTACTGTCAAATTATTAAACTTTAAGGCTTCCGATCGTTCGGTTAACTTCAGGACATTTATAAAAATTATATCCAATAATGTTTTATATTAAATAATAGCCGTGATTTAATGTCCCCGGATGCCCACTGCATCCTTCAAACTATGCACTTTTCTCGGGTTCAATAATCAAAATTTATTGTCTGATTGAGCAAAATCTACTAAGCGTAAAATAAATTCTTAGATTATTCTACTTATTATTATTATTTATATGAGTTACATATTGTACACATTTTTTTTAGTGCGAGGGTGGATGGAACGTAGGCAATAATTTATATTAAAATAATATTTACAAAAATTTTTGAAAGCGGGAAAAACATCCCCACGCTCCCCGCCCTTAACAACGCTTTTGTAGGATGTCAATTTTTAAAAAATCAAATAAAATATCTTTGTGCATAATTATGAATGTCATTATTATCAATATAAAAAGGGCAATGATTATTAATAGAATATGTCAAAATTCTTATACCTTTCGATGCGAAGATTTTATTAAGAATAATTTTTGGAATTTAACCACTAAATCGGAAATTTTTTTTAAAGAAATGATACATATTTTATTATTTATCAAAATATAAGTTTATGCTTTTATTTCTGTACGAATTGATATTATAGAGGATTGTTAATGAAACAAACCATTAATTATATAAATTAGGAGCCGAAGTTGATATGGGTGCCTCATGGATATGCGATGATGGTATTAAAAATACGGGAATGAAGTTATCCTTAGCCCAAAAAATTCCTACCGTTTTTAGCGATTTTCTAAATCCAATATTATATCACGGGAATGATTCTCGTGTTCATGACGACGATTGGAAAAATATTTATAAAGATTATCGAAGAGTGAGAATTTAATTTTAATTAACCAATTAATTTAGACTAATTTGAATTTTTGATTTATTTATTTTCGACCTTGAGTTCATTCATTACCTGGTTGTTTATTTATCTTGTGTGCCTCTGCGAGTCTCATTTCTTAGATGGGTGAACGATTGGGTGGGTTTAATAGCTCACCATTGTAGTTTTATTTGAGGTCTGCAATGGATGGGTTTAAAAATTTAAAACATTGAGCCACGGGTTAAAAATATTTTTAAAAGAATGGGAGCCGGTCTTGTTTAAATATAGTCTTTTGGGTCTGCCAAGTTGGGGCGAGTTGATTAAGATTATAGTGGGCATGAGTATTTATGATATGTGTTGTTTACATCAATATAATCTGACCAGTGAATGCGAAGATGTTTTTCTAAAAATATGCATGGAATTTGGGGGGATTATTTTTTAAAGCTGGTATACCATTTTAAATTTCAATTTTTTTTATACTCTTACAAGTTACAATTATTTGGGAAAACTTGTTTAAAAGCATAAAGGATCGATCAAATTTTTAAACCATTATCCGTACAGAAATTATACTGAGTTGGTTTTATGTTTCTTAAGCTTCTTGGGTTAATGATGCTTACTACCAATTGAATGTAAGGAAATATTCTAAATACCAACCTAATTTGCTAAATACCGACAAAAATTTATTAAAATGTAATAAGACCCTTATTATTTAATATATTAATACGGAATCACGTGGTCGAGTCCCTCCTATATATTATACCCCCAAGGATGGAACCACCAAGTTAAATTAAAAAAACATGACCATTCCCGGAATTTGAACCCGGGACTATGGGATCAGTAAGCCAAGCTCTTGCCTACTAGGCCATAGAGACTTTCCAAAAATCACGATTTTTCAAATATATATTATAAATATATTTGGTAGTGCCTGTCCAAATGAAAAATGAACAAAATTCAAATTTGATAGAGTACCTTAAGGTAGTAAGCATCATTAACCGCCTGTCTCACCAGCCATGGCTGTTTAAGGTTTTACTAAAGTAATATAAATCAAACATTAAATTACTTTCATTTTTGACGTTTCGATGGTTCGTCCTTTATTGATTAATTTCTAAATGCAGCTTTAATGATATATTCGCTATAATACAAGATGGTGTAGCATCAGTAGCAGATGCATGGAAGACTTAAATATTTGTGACTAATAATTAGTTGATCCCTTGACCCCCAAAATTTTGACAATTATAGAAATCATTACTTGTATTAATACTTAATATTTATTCCTTTCTGCTAACAAGATATTATGTATAAAAAAGGGAACCCACCCCCAAAGTCTGTGCATAATAGATATTATGAATACACCTTCTTTTGGAATGGAAATAATAAATAATCATATTAATATTATAAATAAATTGGTAGTCCCTATCATTTATAAATCAAATAACTAAATTACCCCCCTCAAAAATTCTACCACCACCTACTTTTCTCAAATATTTTGTTCCATATCCCTCCCCCCTTTAATTTTTACCCACCTACTTCCACCCCCCCCCCTATCTTATCAAAATTAGCAAAAAAATTCAAATCAAAACTACCCCACCTTTACCCCCCTCCTATTTTATTAAATAGATAATAGTATAACTACATACTCCCTTCCAAATTCAATGACGATCTTATATTACATTATACACCTCCCCTAATCCTGGTAGAAGACTCTCAAGATATCGGTAAGGTTCTTATTTCAACCTTTAAGGAGTTCTATGGTGATTATCTTTTTCCATAAAGTTTTAAGGCTTTTTAGCCGTTAGGGCTCAATTTGTTTCAGAATTTGTAATTATTCTATGAAAATAGGAGTATTATTCAAGCTAGTTATATATTGAAATCCAATTGATTGTAAAAGCATATATTTTAAAATATTTTACAACTGAATTTACATTTATTCAATAACAATTGAAAGAAAGTTGTAATTATATCAGTTTTGATAACTACAGACAGAGACCTTATTAGCTCTCATTAGTATATTGGAATAGTGAGAGCAGACAGGTCTTTTTTTAAATTGATATTTAAGTTTTTTTTACTATTCAATTCATATAATTTTGTTAATAAATTTTTTATCGTTTTTTTACGATTGTTTGTTGATCAAAAATTAGATGTCCTTTAATCTATAATGATGGTGTTTGTTAGTTTGCAACATGTTGATTTAGATTTAGTAGTAATAACCCTGTTATTCTTGGTATTTACCCTATGAAGGATGGCATGACGCAATATCATTATTAAAATCGACAATTTAGTAGGGAGTAGTAGGACTATAATGTCGTCATTCTTGGTGTGGGAGTGACGGGAGGTGATTGCTGTAAGTTGTTGATATGATTTACTATTAATAATAGTCTATATTTTGAGGTCAGATGGTTTGCTGCAGTAGGTTTATGTTTGTTTTGGCGCTCATGATTAGGTGATTTGAATTTAAGTCTACAGATAAGATATAGTTTAAGAAATAATTTGCCCTTAATAATGAGATTATTTGAGATTTTGTTGTTCTTTTGGCATGTAGCCCGTACACATTCTTAAAAATCGATATGGAAAAATGAGGAGTAAACCTGAGTTCACAGGTCTTAAATAACATTAAACTATTTATTTACATAAATAAATATAATTCATATAACAAACTAGAAGTAAACCATATTAAGGATTATATTTTGTGACGATCCTATGTTAAAATAAGTTCTTTTATAAAATGATATCAAAAAACGGCAGATATTCCTTAAATCTCTGAAGTATAAATATATTTTTACTTTTTTTTCCTCTTTCGGATTAGTTGATGTTTGATGAATTACCTTTATCTATTGAAAATTGGGACCCGACAACAAAAAAAAATTTAAAAATCACTGATGGTGATATATCTCTTAAAGTCGCTATTCGAACACTGGGATATTCAAAATTACTAAGTGATCCCGTATTCGCTTTTCTAAATTCTCACTTAATTGAAGCTGATATTGGTGCTGAAATGGGTCTGACTTCTGCCAAAATGTTCGAAGATATCACGGCCAAAAACACGAGAATCATTCCGCAAGGATATGCAGTTATACTAAAACCGTAAAACAGAATTTTACTTTAATATCAATTAATTTTATCTCATAATTTTTTTTTAAATTTTTACCAATTAATTTCATGTTTTGCAAGAACAATAAAATTTATGTTTTAATTTTTAAATACAGGTTAACATGATATTAAGTATATTTTGTTTTTATATCCAATATTTTAATATTTATTAGGTAATATTGTCATGTTTATTATTTATATAAAATAATAAGAGATGAATTTGTTTGATTTTGATAATTATAGAAAAAATGCCTATTCTTCAAATAAGTGATAATATGCTTATTTGCCTTGGGTAGCAGAAAGTTAAAAATGTTCTAGATGTAAATTAAAATAAATATATTTTTCTTTTTATTTACCCCACACAAATTATTTAAAATAAATGGTGGAAATTTTTAAACGCTTCGATTTTGAAGTCAATTGTATTTGTAAATAAGCCCATTTCGCAAAATCCCCAATAAAAAATATTACTAACCAACTCAATTTAGTTATCCAGGTGCTTGTTTTAACACTGATTTAAAAGAACACATTATAAGGAATATTTTTCCAATTTTCTGTGATTTCTAGAATTTCTGAAGGATTTATAACTGGAGTAAAAATTTAAAACTATTATGGATGCACTCAGCTCAAATAACTAAGTCAAAAAAATTATATTTCTCAATAATTTTTAAAAAGTGGTGTTCATGGGATAAAGGGAGATATTTCAAGAGCAAATGCCTCATTCCTTAGGGAATGAGGCAAATACAAAGTGCGAACAAGTTAATAAAATAATAAAAAGAAATTAAGATTTTGATTTCCATTTATTAAAATTTCTTTTCTTAAAGAAATGGGTTCAAAAATGTGATAAAATTTGTGTATGATAATTTAAAATATTTGCCGATAAGTCAAGTTAAAAGAGATAAAATTTATGCTCACCAGATTGGTTCCCTTTTTTTTAATTGGTCGGTCTGGCCCATTTTTTTGCTTGGCTTGAACGGGATTTTCTATTTTTAATCTTGACTCGTTTTTCAAATTTCGATTATTTTCCTCAACACGGGATTTTTTTTTAAATTTTGTTATTTCGTATAATTTTGGCTTGTATTTATAAATTGTTTCGAAATAAAATGAATTGAAAATATGAGCAGCAAATGAACGATCTATTTTATGATTTTCCAGATTTTTCTACGAACTAATATATTGATAAAATTTAAATTATTCTTAAAAAATAAAAATTAAATTTTAAACTCAGTCCATTTTTAAATTATGCCATTTTATGGTAAGACGGTTAGGGCCTCGAGTTTCGGGTCGAGTTTTTTGAATGGTACTGGCCGGCTTGTATGCCCGGCCTAGATTTGGCTTTATATTATTGTTAGTAAAGCTTAGTCTGTGGAGCTTTGGGTTTGGAATATATTAATAATTCCCAATTTTAAATTTAATTAAAATTTTATAATTATAAAACTTTATTTTAATAATTTTAGCTTAGTTGATGGTAGTAATGGACAAGAGCAGCCTTTGAAAATTCTTCTAGATAAAGAAGTCATATCAATAAAGTTTGATAAGAATTACAAAATAAATGAGACGGATAGATGGCTCAGAATCACAACAAAAAAGGGCGATCTATTTAAATCGAGGGCTGTAATTATCACGGTTCCCTTGGGCGTTTTAAAGGCCAATACCATTATCTTCGATGAAAAACTTATTTCGAGGAACGTTAAAAGATCAATAGGCAAACTAGGTAGAAATTATTTTATCAGACAAAATTTTATATTTCTTTTTTAATTGTTTATTAATATAATCATGATAAATTATTTAAATTCCACCTAGAAATCAATATGATTTGATCTGACCCCCTAAAATGAATATATTTCCTTTGATATTTATTTACAATTGCTCGGTAGGATGTGTATAATACCTACCCTGTCCATTTCGATTCTATAAGATATTAGACATTGCCAGATTATCCGCATTGCTGATAACATATGGTCATTTATTTTGTTATTCAATATCAACAATAAAAATGTTAAAAATATAATTTAGAATAATCCATTATTTTAACTATAATGGTGTAATCTTCTATCTAAATTATAGAAATAATTTAAAATGTTTTCTATAAAAATTATTTAAAAATATATTCTCTCTCTGAGTGTGAAAACGCTAATTTTACTTTACCTAAACTAAATGTGAGCTAAGTAGAATGTATCTAGGATTAGTATACTATGAGATGGTTAATTTAATATTAATTTTTTTAAAAATATATAATATTTTGAATCATACACCGAAAGAAATGAGTTTTGTTAAGCGGCTCGTTTTGTTACTATTTTTAAAAGCGGCTAGCTCAATATTTAGCCAGAAAAAAATATTGCCTAAGCCATTTTGTTAATAAATATCTAGACCTTTGTGCCTTCTATGAACAAAATCTTCAGGCTTGGGTAATATTTAAAGATAAAATATTGAGTTAGACGTTTTTAAAATTGATTTAAAATGAGCCGTTTAACAACTCTAACCTAGACTAATGGTGAACGTGTTAATATGTTTTTTTTAAAAAGAGTTAATCGCCATCATTTGTCGAAATCTCAATGGCTTAGAGAGTATTTGGTTGGTTAATATCTTGAATCTAGGCTTCAATTCTAGAAAATAAGATTACTTTATTTTTATTACCTTTTTAAGAGTTTTTCTTAAATTTGTAATAGAAAATTTGGGTAAGTTCTTGATAAAGTTGAGAAATTCTAGATTTTTAGCCTAAAAAATTGGTACGGTTCTTGTGTTTTTGTTAATATAGCTCAACTTTAAAGAACGCAAAAATAAATATAAATCATATCTTATTTCTTAGAGGAGTTTTTTTTCAGCACATGCCTTTAGATTAATCCGAAGTTAGCAATTTTTAATCATTATCGCAAATGTCGATAAACGTTTTTCTTAAAATAATTTTAAACTATTATGCTATTTTATATATAATAAAGGATTTGGACTCATGAATAAAATACATCTTAAATTTAATGAGATATTTTGGCCCAAATCTTATCACGCATTTGGGCTGTTGCCCAACAAGGATTCATGCAAATATATTAAAGAAGTTAGAAGTAAATATACTAATTCTACTCGGACTCTTAAAAGACATGCAACAACAAAGGGTAAAGATTTAATAAAACACTTTATTTAAAGGAGTCGAGCCAAAATTAAACAATGATACAAATAAGAGAATTGAGTCGTCTTTGAGTAGTTTTTTATTTATATGATATTTATATTTAAATTATCTCAATGTTTTAAAGAAAATCCGAAAAGGAAACATATTTCAAATGCCAATAATTGCTCCGAATTAGATGCATCATTATATCATAGTTGGATTAATGGATATTTATATACAGGTCAAAAAGTGCTAATAGGTTACGCTACGGGAAAGGCTGCTAGATTAACGGAAGCACTCTCTGACGATAATATCAAAAATATCGGTAGTTAAATTTATATATAAATTCGATACTTTGTAAAATGAACCGTTTTTGATTTTTTTTTTATTAAACTATTCTTAACAGTAGTTATTTTGTTTCTTCCTATCCAATTACATTAATTAACCTAAACCAAATTAATAAATTATATAATATTTTACTAAAATGTAATTATATATATAAAGCCTTATCCTCAATTTCTGGTTGTAATTTCGGCCATTTTTCTACAGTAGTATTGTCTAAATTTCTAATAATGCATTATTGAAAATTTTTAAATTAATGACATGTCGAAAAGCCTTGGATAAACTTAGAGAGATTTTTGGGAAAAAGAAATTGAATAAAATTAAAGTTGCAGCCATGGTTAGAACTAAATGGCTACAGGATAGATTCGCAAGAGGTACTTGGACATACCACCCTACTGGTAATTTTAAATATTATTATAGAAGTATAGAAGAGTCTTAAGATTTTAGGTTAAAATTATATTTCTGCCTCAAATTCATTTTTTTGAGAGAGTATTTATTTTATTTGTATTATATAATATTGTGTTCGTAAAATAAAATAAATACTTATAAGGTTATTAAAATATTTTCATTTATTCTACCATAAATCTTATTTTAAATCTCCGATGCAAAGTATATTATTATATAATTTTTCTAATTGAAAATAAATTAGATGAATATAATTTTTAAAACAATTATTTATTATATCCTCTAGGATCAACATCAGCTGACTTGGAATCATTTTCTCAAATTAAAGGACCACTTTTTATAGCAGGCGAACATACGAATCCAGAAAATTATGGTACTGTGACAGGAGCGCACAACAGCGGCATAAGGGCAGCAAGGGCTGTACTAGATTATTTGTATAAAAATTATCATCATGAATACTCCTTAGAGAACATAGATCCTAATTTAATCAATATTGATTGACGATATTTTAAAATATCATGAAATTTTTGTATATAATTGGGGTTAAATAGGGAAATCGAAGGGTGATTTTTTTTAAATAATAGTAAAATGTAATTTTTGAAAAGTATTTTTATTTTCAAAAGTATTATATGTATATCTTAGATACTTTTTAGTAGGGTTGTATAATGTTTACCCTACAACATTTCCGCGCTTTGAATTATAAAATATAAGAAATATTTTAGTCTGATCTGAGCTAATCAAAATTGTCATTTTATAAATAATTGTGGTTAAATATGGAAATCTTATGTAATATTTTTTAAATAATAGTAAAATGTAATTCTTAAAAAGTATTATATGTATATCTTAGATACTTTTTAGAAGGGTTGTATAGTGTTTACCCTACAACATGTCCGCGGTTACTTTGCATTATAAAATATAAGAAATATTTTTTAGTCTGATTTGAGCTAATCATATTTTACAAAAATTGAACTATATTTTGAAGTAGCACAGTTTTAGGCATTCGAATCCATTTTTTGACTATTTAAGTAGAAAAAATGGTCGAGTCCGATATTTTTGCATTTATAAGAATGTAAAACTATTAAGAAGAAAATAAAGGAACTTATAGAATGATACTAGAGTAGACTATATTGGCCCATTGAAAGTTGTGATAGGTGGAAAATAAAGAAGAATCAGGCAAGTTAAACATGGAGGGATTTGGTAATTTCTTTCCCTCATCCTTCTAACATTTGGCATCATTTAATTATTATTATCAATTAGCAGCCCTTTCATCTCCTTCCATCCTCATTCGTTCTCTGCTTAGATTTTATCACATGGCTATTTTTTCTTCTTAATCAGATGATTCAACACAACCATTTAACGATCATTTCATGTTTGATTTTGTATATTTTATGTAAAATACAGTGGACACCCTTTTTTATCTACTTTTGAGCACCTCTAAAAGATATTTCCAGTATCTCCTGGGAAACTATTGATTTTGTATATAAATATATTTAAAATACAGGACCCTTAAGCTTTTTTTTTATTTTTGAGCACCGCCAAAAGATTTAAAGAAATTTAGGAGAATTTAAAATACCTAAGCTTATTACCTTATCACTTAAAAACAAAAAAGGTCAATTCGCCTATTTGCATCTCTTTCTCATAATAAAAATGTAATAGTTGCTTTTAATATAAATTTCATTGGATTATTAAAAACTTGTATATTTTAGAAAATCGGAATTTAATAAATTTTACCCCATCGAAAATTGATATGAAATCACATAAGTTTTACTCTTAAAAAATTGATATGTAAGTAAGCTTCTGAAATTCGAATACTTCAATATCCGTTTAATCATTTTAAAATTAAATTAATATATGAATATTATATTGGAATATTTATTTTTTTTTAAATTCCATTTTCAAATTTTTTTTCAAACAATTAATATTCTAATAATTTTTATGAATAATTTTTAGCTTATTAAATTGGGTGTCCGAAATATTTAAGATTATATGTATTAATATTAATAATTTACATTGGGGCTACAAATATACCTGTATCTAATTTTTATAAAATTAAAAACATATAGCACAAAAAATAAGGAAGGAAAAGTAAGTCTAGGAAATGTCTAATTTAAAAAAAAAATCAATTTATAATCATTATTTAAAAAGATCAAAAAATTAATGTAGTTCAGCCTCTATAGTAAAAAGCAAGTTTATAGTGTTAAGGTAGTGAATATAATTGGTATGAAAACGTAATCTAAAATTTCCGAAGATTAGATATAATTTTAAGCTGTTCTCTTTGCTCTAAGTAAAGTGTTTGTTGGATTAGATCAATAGTCCCAATAAGAAATTAGCCACTACTTTATGGGATAAATGTAGTGATGACAGCCGCTTTCCATCAGATTCAAAAAATTTAGGTTTCTCAAGTATGGGAAGTATTTAGACAGATTTTAAGCCTCTCTAGATCAGCTAATTGCATTGACCGAGCTTATGGATTCAGCTTTTGCACGATCGGCAGTTAAAATGTGTCTTCCTTTGATGTATATAAGAGGGCAGCAGAACAAGTGAATGTGAAGAAAGGTTATAGCATAGTTAAGGTGGATTTCAATAATATAAGTGAGCTTAGTAAGATGAATCTGAAGATTGGTGGAAGGAATTTTGCACAAAAAATTCGGGGCCTATTAATTAAGAAGTGAAAAGCTATTAATCGGTTGGTATCAGGCTAGATAATAACGATTTAACGCAACGTACGACTGGTCTATCCGAAACCTTCTGTCTATTTTTAGGCGAAAGGACATCAGCGACATGCGACTTCAAAGATAGAGTCATTTTTGAGGTGCGAGCCTTGATAATGGATTGGAAAGTAGATTGCTCAAAATGATGGCAGTAAGAGCCTAATTGGTGGGAGATCCAATCCCACACCTTTTTAGTAGGTTATATAGCCTTTTTGGTTGGATCTTTATTCCCTATCATAAATGCTAAGAGGGATGGGAAATTTAAAAACGGGAGTTGATTACAAAGAATAAAGAATACGCTGAATGTTAGAAATGTCTTTAGGAGGAAAAATAATTATACGAGGATAACAGGTAAAAAACGTCACTAAGGACATCAAGAATAGAATGGAAATAATGATTGCCGTGAATCGGCAAACTAAATGTGTTAGTTTCTCTTGAGTGACGATTTTAAAATTGTGAAGATTCGAATCGGAGGAATTTAGTTCCACAAATTTAGATATATTCGAGCTGAGAATAGGACCAACAGCGCTTCCCTTTTACTAATTATCAATACTGCTAGAAAATAAAACCATCGTTAATATATCTAACGTGAAGCGAAAAGGAGCATGCATAATTAATGATTTGGATTAACTCATTGATTCCTAGATGAAATAAAAGAGATTACGAAGCTTGATGCCCTCAGTTGAGTGTATTTTGAGGAAGCTGAATTGCAAAATTGAAAGAACTTGGACCAGATTATATGAATTTGGCAACTAGGAGATGATGTGCTAGCTTATTGGAACGAGTTGCAGGAGAGGAGGTTATACGTATTAACGAAATCAATTTTGATGAGTGTTCCATTTGTAAGATTACTGTCCAGAAGAAGTCCTGATGTAAAACCTCACATCCACCAATAACTTCTACTCCTAATTAAAAGGTGAGAAGAAGAGAGGCCTCATGCTTAATCCTGGGTAACATCATTTTGAGAAGAGGGTGACGGAATGTTGAACTTAAAGTTAGAAATGGTATATCCTTATTTAGCTTCTGTAAGGTAAGTCTGGCTTCAGAAAAATAAGGTGACAAAGCTGGGAAAATCTTTATGTAAAAATCTTTTGCACAGTTAATTTTTGAGGTAAGGTGAATATTTATAAACTGATAAAAAAAGAAGTTGCGTCTTGGAGGAACATAGGTCGGATCCCATCAAGGCCGTAAATGGAGTCATGATTACTTTGGCAGAAGCTACATTGAAAGCACAATGAGAATAAGGCTATTCATTAATTGGTATTGAAGTAGATGTAGGAGTTTAATATAGGTTTCATTAGTGGACTCTAAAAGAAATGCAAGCCAATTTATGGGACTTTTAATAAACAGTTTATTATCTTTGAGATAAGCTTAGATTTAAGCTAGAGAGAAGAAACTCTTTTCTTGTAAAAAAAATGGTAGAACCCTTAACCTACTAAAAATGGAGATAAATTTTACTGGGTGCATCCTTAATCTTTTAAGTTAAAAAAGGACTTGACAAATAGTTTGAAGGTCTTATAGCCAAAGTATGATATGATATTTGGTTGGTGTTGGAAAATGTATCACTGTCGATTATATTGGGTAGATATGTCTGTCTACAACAAAAATAACTGCATAGTTTGGCATATGGAGCAAATAAATAAAAATAATGCAATGGCACGATAATGATTAAAGCTAACATAAATTGCCCAAAGGCTTTACAATACAGAGACCTAATACCGATTGTTATGGGGGGGGGGGGGTAGAGGTATGGCGCTTACTACACCTAATAAGTGTCCTTCTGGTACTGGGAGATAAGCTATGACTTTCAAGCGAAATCATAAAATAGGATCCTGATTACGCCATTGATTTATAGTTAAAAAGATTAATAAATATGGTATGAATAATATTAGTAATAAAAAAAATTTCATCATGGCGTTTCCAAATATTCGGCTTCGGAAACCTTGAACCAAACTTTTCGAAACGGAACAGAAATACGAAAATATATTTGTTCCGGGCAGAGTTTGAAAAAGAAGAAAGATTGATCAAAATTAACCTAAAAATGGTACATATTTTTGTAAAATTTTTTATGTATAGATTTTGTGATTTTTAGGTTGTCTAAAAAAAATTAATATCTTTAATGATTTAAAAATTAATTTCTCTTCAAAAAATTTTGCCTAAAATAAAATAACGCTGTTAACTTTAAAATAAATAACTTTGAAAGATAAAAAATATGCTGAGATTTTATTAGTTTTTCTAGAATTTTATCGAAATTACTGATAAAATGTTTGAAATAACATTAACAAAATAAATTATCCATTTTTAAAACATAAACTAACCCTAAATCATACATGTCTCACAACTCTATTCCTAAATTACAGATTTCATTTTACCGGAGTTCGTTTAAGAAAGATTATATAGGTTAGCGTCAATTTTTTTCGGCAATGTGTTAATTTTTCAACTTCAAACGATCCGATTTTACCGGAAATTTATTATTTCATCATGTATAGAATACTTACCATATGAATTTTAGACAATTTTTCTATATTGAAGTTAATATAATTTATATTGTTTTTCCGATTTTTTATATAAATTGAAAATGACTCAAAGGTTAACGGCAATATTACTACAATTAATAAGATAGGTATTCTAAACATGATGGAATACATTTCCGGTATAATCAGATTTTTTAATTTAAAAAAACGCGCTCAAATAATGGTTTAGAATTGAAAATATAACACATTGCCGGAAAAAAACACATTGCTGCTAACATATATATAGCATATTAAAACCAATATTTTTTGTTCCTATATTTTATTTAAGAAAACCATGGTTGGCAAGTCGATCAATTGACCGGTCAAATTCGGTCAATTGATAGAAGGAATATTTGACCTGGTGAAATACGGTCAAATATTCTAAAATGTTATTGGTGAAATAACTATATATTGATTTAATTAACTAATATATATTTAAAGCATGTTTATCAATCTATTTAGGTTACAATTTATTTTAAAATATATTAGTATCATCAAGGCATCGATTTAATTATAATTTTATATAAAAAGATAAAATTTTCTTAATAAAATATTAGAATTTCATTTTGAAATATAAAATAAAGAATTTTTCCCATTATTAATTTGATTGCATCTAAATATATAAATATGGTTTGAGAAAATTACTAATTGCCAATTTATATTATCATATGTACAATTATCCAAACAAGATGGGCATCATCAATAAAATGTAAGGAGCAAATACAAATATGCAAGAAAGCTCTGAAAGCAGCTGTTGAAGAAGTTGGATATTTGTCCAAGAGAAATTACCAATAACATATTAAATGATATTTTGGACAAAAAATTTAAAATTTTAAACTATTCATAAACATTTAGTTATCTTATTGACCTTGGCTCACGTAAAAAATGAGATGCCTAATTTAGAAAACACATAATACAATCATGCTATGATTTTATAATTTACCAACCTGAAGAAGAAAAATTAAAGATACGTTAAAACAATCCAAATACATGTGCTCACACTGCACTGCTGATTATTTATTGGATCCCCAATATAAGGGAAACATTTTACTTGAGATTGATGAAACATATTAATACATAGTCGTTCATAGGCGTAGCCAAAGGGGGGGGCAAGGGGAAATCCCCCCTTCAGAAATTTATCACTTTTTGTAAATATCATTTTTAGCTAATAAAAAATATCCCCCTTAGTCATCCCCCCACTCCCTGACCCTCAAATATGTATGCATATATCTTAAATAATAATTTAAAAGAAAGAATGTAAAAGTTGATATTTTTTTATAAAACTATTCATCATAATTTATAGATTTTTGGGAAAATAAATTTATAAATATATAAAATGAACCAAAAATGTTTTTTAATAAATGGAATCTAAGCCAAAGATAAGTCTTAAGACAGAAGTGAAATGTATTATAATTATTAATAATAGATCCATAAAATTACTAAATAATATAATATATCAAATATAATTTTTTATAAAGTGAGTAATTTTAATTTATTAATCTTAATAAAAGTAAAATATAATTTTAAAACTATTGATAAAATCAAATCATAAATTAAAAAAATATTAAAGCACAATACAAATAGTGGAATATTATATGTCGTAGATTTACAGTATATCTAATTATCAAATGACAATCAAGTAATTTTTACCAATATAGCGAATAATATATTTTACAGAAAACTATATAATATTGATAAGGACATCAGAAAATATCTTTTGAAGACATTGTGGGATGAATAATATGAAGATTAAATTTAAATATCATTTTTACTTAAAATAATTAAATGGCGTTAAATAATTGAATGCAAATTGTTGCATATTTAATATCAAGAGCATTGATTAGTAAAATATGTTAAATTATTAACTGTAATATATTCTCTAACTGTCAAATATGTCTGTAAAAGTGGAAATTTACCTAGTATTTTATAACTAATTCTATATAATAGAGTAAAATCAACTATATGTCTACTTACTTTTTATAAATAAATTACTTAATTCCCCCCCCCTTATGAAAATCCTGGCTACGCCTATGTAGTCGTTTTACAAAGTGATGATCATCAAAATATTTTAAGTGATGTCATAAATTTCAGAAGTAAAAGTGGCGGTATATTTAGTAGCCAAAATATGTGGAAACCAGTAACTTTCATAAAAAATAATCAGATTTCGGGCTGAAGTAGTTGGAATGGGCTTTATTCGCCTTGAATATTAAGAGAAATATCTAATATCTTACTAACTTCTAGTTATACTTCTTTTTCATAAAGAAATTTGTCTGTCTGGGGTAATATTCATACGTAGAAAAGAAATCCGATTGAAGATGTCTACAACCAGAAAATTGGTAGGAGTATATCATAACATAAGATTGATTAAAAAATGTTAAAGAAAATAATAATATTGAATATAAATTAGAACAAGAGCGAAACATTAATTATGGAATTTAGAAAAATAATTTAATATACATAAATTCATTTTTTACTATTATATATAAAATAAAATTAATATTGTCTTAAAAATCCTTTATTTGAATTTGACCATATTTGACCGGACAAATATCAAATGCACAACCCTGAATGAAACAATCTAGCATTAAAATTTCTTTAAGGTTTTTCAACAACATAAAAGAAGTTTAATCAACATATTTTTTTAAAATACAAACGAAAAACGCGAATCAATTTTTCTTAAACAAAAACTCCAATTAGAAATTTTTAAACATAATTACACCTGTTTTTTAGGAACATTTTTACTATAAGCTCTTTTTAGAGCCATCGATATTTTTAAAATATGCATTCACTTTTAATATATATTAATTTTTGCTATTTATTTAGTAACGAGCTACCGTTATCTCTCTTTTTAAAAAAATGTTGCACGCTAAAGATATCGATACTAAAAAAAATAGCTATGGAATATCGTGCTAATATAGAACACTGCATATTATATATTTCAAGTTCAGGATTGGAACCGAAAAAAGATTTAAAAAATTGTTTTATTTTCATTCTCTTTTATTTCTGTAAATTCTATACAACTAAACATTTTGTTAATATGTTGACCCCCCCCCCAGACCAAGTCATACCTATCAAGACCAAGAATGAAGACTTTCAGTCAAACCATATTAAAATTAGCTTTTATTTGATAACCATATCAAAAAATTTATTTTTTACACCCCCACCCCCTAGACCGTCCATTATGGGGTAGAAATTGACCTTCAGTTGAATAGATTTTTAGATTAGCTATCGATTGATACCCATATCAAAAAAATTATTTTTTACACCGCCCCCCACCCCCTCCAGACCGCTAATTATGGGGCAGAGATTGACCTTCGGTTGAATAGATCTTTTGATTAGCTATCGATTGATACCAATATCAAAAATAATTATTTTTTACACCGCCCCCCCACCCCCTCCAGACCGCTAATTATGGGGCAGAGATTGACCTTCGGTTGAATAGATCTTTTGATTAGCTATCGATTGATACCAATATCAAAAATAATTATTTTTTACACCCCCCCCCCCAAGACCGCCTATTATGGGGTAGAAATTGACCATCAGTCTAATAGATCTTTTGATTAGCTATCGATTGATACCCATATCAAAAATAATTATTTTTTACACCCCCCCCCCCACCACTCCTACCCTTCTAGACCGCCCATTATGGGGCAGAGATTCACCTCCAGTTGAATAGATCTTTTGATTAGCTATCGATTGATACCCATATCAAAAAAAGATATTTTTTACACCCCCCCCATCCCTACCTCCTAGACCGCTCTATATGGGGCAGAGATTGACCTCCAGTTGAATAGATCTTTTGATTAGCTATCGATTGATACCCTATACTAGACATATCTTATAGGCCAAAAAAACAACATTGAAAATTAAAAAACGCAACGAAACTCGTGGAAAACGCTTTAAAATAAGATTTCTCTTTATCACGATTTAAACGTGATAATACAATATAGTTCTTTATCCTTTAAAAAATTGAAATTTTAAAGGGATCCCTTTAAATCCCGTGAAGATCCCGGACAGTCATGATCCCTTTAAAAATTACGACATATATATTCATTTTTTATTTTTATATTTTGTTTACGTTTTAAAGATAAATGAATAATGGTTAATTATTATATAATATAATAAATATTATATTATGCAATACATTACAATACAGAATTTATATTAAAATTAAAATAACAAGGACAATATAAGCTAACTAATTCATAAAATAAATTAAGATAAATTAAGGAATAATGAATATTTTTACTTCCCTTATTTATGTAAAATTATTTTTATTGCTACATGGACAGGAAATGGATCATGTAACAATCCCAAAATGTCCTGTAATTGTAATAGGTGCAGGTATGGCAGGCATAAAAGCTGCGAGGGTTTTACAAAACTCGAATTTACATGATGTGACGATATTAGAAGGGAGACCTGACAGATACGGTGGAAGAATTTGGACAAACTATGAGGCCATGAATGGCTCAACGGGTAATTGATTTCTTTATATTCCCATTAAATATATTTATATATACCATCTTGCTCTCCTAAATATTAATTAATCAGGCAAACCATGACAAGTAGCTATAGGTTCAAGAGTTTTATACTGATTTGTGAACTTCAGTTATTTTTTTGTAGAAAAATATTTTCGGTATTTTACTAATTTATTTTTAACCTTTTTGAAAATTATTGTAATTATCCAGTAGATTGATATGATTTTTTTTTTAAATAAATGAACAATTTTTTTAATACCATATTATATAAAATAAAATCAGTGAAAAAATATTATTTATAAATGAGAATTTTCCTTTTTTGATCGGATCCTTTTCCCTTTTCCTTCGAGCCTTCTCCTTTTTTGTTCGGGAATTTCCTTCTTTTGAGAACTTAATCCATTTTTGAATGAGAAACCCTGTAATTTATGGTAGAACTATTTAAAATTAAAACATTACTAAATAAACACACTATAGGAGCCGAGGAAGATAGTAAAGTATGGAGGGGGAAAAAACTTCCTCCAAAGATAGGAAATTATTAAAAATACTAAAGGTCAGGCCATTCATCGCTTTTTTAAAACGTTCATATACCTACAGCTACACTTGTAGCTGGCTCCTATCCATCCCTTGACTATAATTATATTATATTTATAAAGTAAATCACTCAGAAGAGATGGTATGTCCTAGATCACATTATTATTAGTCTTTATATTTATAATTATAAAGAGGTGATCACTTGGTTGTTGTTTTTTTGTATTTTTCCTCTTCCTCGTAAATTGTTTTTTTTAAAATTATCATTTAATGTTATTAATGTATTTTTATCAAAATAAGATAATGATGTATTCAATAATAAATAGGAGTTGAAGCGGATATGGGGGCCTCCTGGATATGCGATGATGATATAAAAAATACGGGAATGAGGATAACCTTAGCTAATAGGATTCCTACAGTTTTTAGTGATATTCTTCATCCCAGAGTCTATCATGGGAATAATTCTCATATTCATGATGATGAATGGACTAAAATTTTTAAAATATATCGGCAAGTGAGTGATTTAAACAAAATTAGTGTATATAGTATAATTTTAAATTTATAGATTTATATATTCAAATATAAATGTATAAATGTATAACTAAAATTTCTTAATCCAATTTTTGGATATTAATTAAAGTTTGGATTTATGAAAATATTTTGTTTTCCTAAAAAATGAAGACAAAATTTTAAAAGCTTGCTATATTCAAAAAAGTTTAATAGTTCTGATTATATGAATGAAACAGGAAAATTACATGAAAATGAATAATATTTTTAGCTATTATTTTTAATAGATTTAAAAAAAAATTTTTTTAATATTTGAATTATAGATAATATTTGACATATTTCCAGTATATCTTAAAAACTTGAATCTATATGGGTTGTCAAGAGATCTAAAACTTTCCAAACAAAATTCTTCAGAAATCACTAATGGTGATATATCGCTCAAGGATTCTATTCGATTATTGGGATTTTCAGAATTATTTAACTACTCAGCATTCGCTTTTCTAAATTCTCATTTAATTGAGGCTGATATTGGAACCGAATTCGATCTCACATCTGCTAAAATGTTTAATGAAATCACAGCCAAAAACACGAGAATCATTCCACAAGGATATGCAACCATATTAAAACCGTAAAAATTATATACTTATAATTTAATCATTGAAATGTTTAATTAAATTTAACGATTTTTTAAAACAAATGTGTTTTTATACTAATTTCATTCAAAATTATAAAATAATAATCATGGCCATATAATTTTCAAATGCTTATCCGAAATTTTTATTAATATAAAAAACAAAATATTTTTAAATTTTAGAATACATCTCTTCTCAGCTATTCTTTTTCCCCTTGCTAGCTATGCCATTATCATCCATATTAATATTTAGAATTCTAAATAGTAATTGTAAATAGCATTTAATGAAACATTAATAGGATCAATCCATGTATCTCCTCTCAAATTTTTACCAATTTTTAAAATATATAACCCTATATATTGAAATTCTGCATTGGGAGAGGGTCCACAAGACTCGCCATCCCAATGTTTTAAGAATTTTCAATATACCCACCCTCCCTTGGTTTTAGAAAATCATTTCTCCCGCCAGGCTATTGATTATGAATGATATAACCTTCCTCCTATCCGGCCATTTTAAATAATTTAATTGGTTAGCTATAGATCAATAAAGGAGAGAGCGGAATTAGTTTTTTTCCCCGTTTGAACTCTCTGCACTGTGAAAAATACATTTGTGATAATATTCAAAAATAGTGAGAAATATTTATTTTAAAAAAACTTGATTTGCTTAAGTATGGAAGGATATTATGTAAAGGAACAGCTATTAAAATTACAAAAAAAAGCATTGAATTCCAATTTGAACCAATCGTATTCAAATTTGTTTTCACATTCAATTCGATATGAATTATTATAAGAATCTTTGCATTGCCTTTTAAGAGATCTGATTATTTCATTTAATTTTATTATACCTTAGAGGATATTTATTGTATAATTTATTTATTAATTACTAATAAATTAGTTTAGTTAATGGTAGTAATGAACAAGAGCAGCCTTTGAAAATTCTTTTAGACAAAGAAGTTATATCGATAATGTTTGATAAGGACCCAATAAATGAGACCGGTGGATGTCTTGAAGTCAAAACGAAAAAGGGCGAAATATTTAAAGCAAGAGCTGTAATTCTTGCAGTTCCCTTAGGCGTTTTAAAGGCCAACACAATTCGCTTCGATGAGAATCTTCTCTCGAAAAACGTTAGAACATCAATAAACAAATTAGGTATATATCTATACACATTTATCAAACAAAAATCTCTAATATTCTCTGAAGAAAACTCATTTATTTCAGAACCTTAAATTGAATCTTTAAAATAAATTTAAAAATTTCTGAACCCGAACTCAACCTTTATTATATTCTTCGGTTTGCATAATTGCACTTTTTGAAAATAAATTGGAAATGTAAAAACCCGAACCCCGCTTAAGAAGAAAGAAAAATTTAAACTCAAACAGAGATAATATTAAAATGGGTTTTCAAGCAACATAAAAAATTATCTACATTAATTATTTTAATTTGCTATAATTATTTATATAGGGGAAACGGTAAAGCGATTGATGGGGTAACAATGTTTAAAGCGATTAATTTTTTAACTCTTGAGCATAAATACCTTAAATTTAGTTATATAGATGTATTTTTATTATATTTCCTACTTATGTTTATCTTTTGAAATATTTTCCTGCTTTGACAAATTTTCCAAATAACCGTTTTTCCTGAAAATTGTAAAAATCAACCTCTAGCAGGACTTAAGCTGTACCGCGAAACCGGAACGAATCTAAGAACCGTAACCTTACCAAGAGCGAACCAAATTGTTAGAAATATTAACCGGTTCAAAACGGTTATTAGGAATAATTAATTTTAGATTATTATTCTAAATTTGAAATTTTAATTTTATTTTTTCAAATTAAAATTTTTTACAATTAAATCGTAATTATCTTCAAATCAATAAATACCAACCAAATCTACTTTACATACTCAATTTAATAGAGATTAGAAAAATTACTAGTTAATTAGATAAGAAATAATCTTCATGGTTAAATTAAATAAGGAATTATAAAAATATAAAATAAAAAGATTTTTCTCTAAGATTAATATAGATATGGTTTATGATTAATTTTTTTTTAAAAAATCAAATTTATAAAAACTGGAACGAATCAAAAAGAACCTTATAAATTCTAAACCGAACCGATATGAATTTCTTCAAAAAATATGAAATGGAACAAAACTTTATAAAAACCGCTATACTTAACGGTTCGGAGCCCTGCCCTCTACTTTATTTTGCTTTAAACAAAATATATTAAGGGTCATAATTTAAAATTTTGTGTAATGTTCCTTAAAGTTATAGCTATAAAATATAATTTATCGGAGAAGTTTAACCGAAGCCATGCAATAACGATTTGTTTAAACATATATCACCTTGGAAAAAAGTTGCTCTGGGTAAAAAACGGTTAAAAATTCCATCTGATTAAAGCTGTAAAAAGATAATTTTGGTAAATATTTACGTCTACACTTATATAAAAAAATAATTTTAGCAAAAAGGAACATTGATAAATAGTTTGCTTTATTTGGGAAAAAAGTAAGACTTTATAACGATAAAAATATTGAATTTTGATGTTAGTTTACACATTTATAATAATTAATTCAATTAATATTTATCAATCAATTATTTTTTTTTAAATGTAAGGATTTGGTGTCATGAACAAAATACATCTCAAATTTGATGAAATATTTTGGCCCAGATCTTATCATGCATTTGGACTATTGCCGAGCAAAGATATATGTAAAGATATCGATTTTAAAGTTAGAGAAAAATTCGTTGTATCTAATCGGAGTCATAGAGTATCTATGATATGTAGGGAAAAAAATATCCAAGGAGAAGTCAAATTAATTAATGATTCCAACGTAATCATTGAGGAACTTTTAAGTAGTATTTTTTTATATTGACATATTCATTAAATTATTGTTTGATATGTATTATAGATAAACAAGATATGCATATATCTGATGCCAATTATTGTGACGAATTAGATGCATCATTGTATCATAGTTGGATAAATGGATATTTATATACTGGTCAAAAAGTTTTAATAGGTTACGCTATGGGAAAAGCTGCCAAATTTACAGAAAAACTGTCTGACACAACTGTTAAAAATATCGGTACTATGAATTTTATTTGGCGAATAATTAAACCTCCAATAATTTTTACAAATTCTCAGTATTTTTTGATCATCTTTATCAGTATCAAATTAATATTTATTCAGTACAAATAACAGAAATAAAGTATAAAATACACAATTGTTCGGTATTTTTTTACCAGTAAAAAGACAAATTTATTCAGTAGAAAATCACGTTTCCTTATAAATAATGAATTTATAGGTGATATAAAAATATTTGTAAAAATACTGGTAATTTCGAATTGAAAAATGTTCTTTGTGCTGAACCTGGCTAAAATTATTATGAGATAGAACCGAAAATTCTTTCTTAAAAATTTACCCGAACCTGGTTAGTAAGGATAAACTTAACCAATGATAATCAAAAACAAAATTTATTTTTGGTTCATAAGAAAGTCACATTCAGTTTTTTAAAATATTTTATTATGATCAGCGTCTACATAAACGGAAAGGGGGGTGGAGGGGGGGGGGGGGTAGGTAGGAACAATTTACTTCCTATTTTTTGAGGGGGGTAGGTGGCTTTAATGGGGGTAGGATAATTTTTTGGTGAGTTATCTATTAAATTTTGAGATCGAATAGGACAAAATTTATTGCTGTAAAAATTAAAACTTTTATTATAGACATATTGTAATACAATTCATCAACAAAATCTATATATTGCAAACAATCATAGACATTATTTTCCAAATTAAACTTTCTGCTAACCTTTCAAATGTAATTTAAAAGGTTTAGACATTTTCAGCAAGCTCATAATGATATAATAATGAATTCATTGTAAATGATGGGGGTTTTAATTGAATTTTTTATCTAAAAAATAACTCCTTTATATTCATAAATTGTCGATAATTGGGGTTTTTGAAGGGGTTTGCATCCAGAGAAAATCCTGTCAGGTAGACGCTGATTATGATTCAATTATATCTAAATTTTTTTTAAAATTAATAACATCAAAAAGCATTTGGTAAATTAAGGGCAATGTTTGGGAATAAACTGAATAATGTTAAAATTGTTAATATGATTAGAAGTAAATGGCATAACGATAAATTTGCAAGAGGCACTTGGACGTACCCATCTATTGGTAACTTTAATTATTTTACAGAGATATATGATTTTTCAGCTTCAGAAATTATGTAATAAAAAATAATAATCAAAATTTACTATAATTTCTTAAATGATTCTCTCATAATAAATGATACACTTTTAAAAACTGGAAAAAATTAATTATGAATAATGTTTGAAAAATAGTCTCTATCAATTACTTATAATAATCAATCCATCCCCATGAATGAAAACCCAAGATTAAATTTGATTATTATACTATAATTTTAGTTTAAATCGAATAAAAATATCAACTGGCAAAAATAAAATTAGTTGCACATTTATTAAAATCTGTTATGTATGGACTTCTTAAAATTTGATGTTCTGATTTGTGCTCTTCTCTTATACATTTCTAGAATAGATTCTATAGTGGCATTTTTTTTATCAGATATGGTCTATTTAAGTTAGCATGTTTTAATTTAATAATTCAAGAGATTTGAGAAATTTTATAAACCCTTAGACCCAAGGTCAATAGAATTCAGTGAAATTTATTTTTAACCTATTTTTATAGTAAAAGATAAAAGAGAGAATATTTTTTCAATATTATTTAGGATCAACACCCAACGACTGGGAATCATTTTCTCAATTGAAAGGACCACTATTTATTGCTGGAGAGCATGCTCATTTTGAAAATACCGGTACTGTGTCTGGAGCATATTACAGCGGTGTAAACGCAGCAAGGGCCGTACTAAATTATTTATATAAACATTATCCTCGAGAATGTACTTTAGAGAACATAGATCTAGCTAATTTAAATGACATTAATTAAACATCAAAATAATATATTCATCTTAAAATTAAGCCACAAATTTGTTAAGTTGGGAATCCAGAAATCTAAATAAAATAAACCGGAAATATAACATAATAAATAAAAATTATCATATTAAGATATTTAGTTTTTAATATTGAATTATATCCAAAGTGGTTCAAACCGAACCTGAGCATTAAAAAATTTGCCACCCAAACCTCTAAAATGCATGTGAACCGGTTTGAACCTCTTGATATTATAACCCTTTTGAAGATTATTACTAACCGGTTTTGACTGATAAATCAGTAATTATTTTTAGATATTTTTCGAATATTGATATTTGACGATACCAACCACCCAAGTTAGCATATAAAAGTATTCTTAGTCATAAAGTTTATTCTTATCCTTTATAGATATAATTTGACAGAAGAGAATCTTGAAAATATTTTAATTGCATACAGATCAATATTATTTTTATGAGAATACTGACAAAATTTTAAAAAATATACTTTTCTTCATCAATTTTATAAGCCTATGTGAAAAAGCCAATATTATTATATTTAACGAACCGAACCTTTATTTTTATCTGAACCTAAACTTGAATTGATATTTGTTTTGGATTGAATCCCTGTATCCATATTTGTATTTTATAAAAATGGCAAAATATTCTTGAAGGAATTATAATTTATATTGTAGATTTGATTATAGGAAGTTTTGCAAATAACTTTTATTATTAATATTTTATGTATTGATTTAAAATTTAGTAGTAATAATTATAAGGAACACGCATATGACATTAGGAAGCTTAGGAAATCACATTTTAAGATCTGAGTTTACAGCTGATTCGTCACAAATACTTTATGAAATGTAGTAAACAGCTGTGGAAATTTCATCATTCGGCAAATATTTGTATATTATACCTATTATTGGCTTGCTTTAAATTATGCAGCGATTAATTTCGCATCACTTGAGCAAATCGTGCTTACTATAAATGCAGCATAAGTCCGATCAAAATCTGAGAGTATAATGTTTAACTGGGCGGATAAATTATAAACGCAGGAGGAAAGAAATATAAAAAATTGGTATTCTTCTTGAAAAAATATATTTATAAAAGCATTAAACAAAAGAATTTAAGTGCAAGTCTGGTCCAAAGAAACAATTTTCGATAAGGTTCGGTCCTGACCCACGTCTTAGAGAAGCGACCAACCGGTGGAATCAGGCAGAGAGAAGTTAACCCTCCCCATTCCTTCCCCTTTCTTATGAAAATTACCATATCTATTATTTTTAAAGTTAGGCAAATTATAAAATCAAAGCATACGATTGAGCTACATAACACATTATTAATGAATTTTTTAATCATTTAAAATCATATTTTTATGTAATAAATATTTTTTCATACTTTATCAAATATTAATAAATTTAAATAAATATCAAATAACAATATACAATTAATAAAATAGTACTATATGTAAATAATTCAATGAAATAAATGCCCTATTTGATAGGATTGTACATTTGAGAAATTCTAACTGCTTCTCTCATTCCACTAATACAAGCTCCCAAGACAGTACCTGGATTTATAGACGAGGTGTGTTCGCCTGCAAAAAATATTTTGTAATCTGAATTTTTTGTGAGGTTCCCTGAATTTTGAGAATTATCATCACCAGTGTATTTAGCCCTGGTTGGGAGAGACATAACATCGTATTCTTTGGCTATATCAGCATATAAAAAATAATTATGTTCGAACGATTTTTAAATGTAAATTGCATTAAGCATAATTTTGAAAAAATATAATAAAATGTAGGAGTATAACTAACAGGAAACTCCTGGAGGTAGGTAGGAAGTGCAACCTTTCGACCAAATATCGGCTCCCCATCT
The DNA here is from genome assembly GCF_954871325.1 of Gordionus sp. m RMFG-2023. Lineage (NCBI taxonomy): Eukaryota > Metazoa > Nematomorpha > Gordioida > Chordodea > Parachordodidae > Gordionus > Gordionus sp. m RMFG-2023. Next base: position 21,706,486 of record NC_088779.1, on the reverse strand, counting down.
CGTAACGATGCTCTCTTTTGGCTTACATATATTTAATATTATTATGCATTTCATAAAATGGCTCAATATAATCGCTAAGAATGTAAAACTTTTTAATAATTAATTGAAGAGCCTAATCAATTATAAATTAATTATAGATAATTGTATAGAATAGTGATTGTAGCAATAGTCTAAAAACATTATTTGAACTCACACTTTTATTAAAATGATATTTATCTACAAAGGACTTTAAATAAAAATTATCGTATAAAAACACAAAATCACAAATGATTTGGTTTGGTATTTGAATATTCAAAAAATGAGTTTAGTTTATGAGAATTCAGTGTATAAACTCCAAATTTGGTGTGTTTGTCTTTGAAATTAAAAAATTCTCCCAGTTCTATATATAATATTTTAAAATTCAATTGTCTTAAAAATTTCAAAAGCAATAAAATGTTGTATTTAGTCGAAATTAAATTTAAGGTCAATTAAGCTCGTAAAGATAAAAATATAGATTAAAGCCTAATAGAAAAATTTTATTTAAAATATAATAATATATTTTATGCTACTTACGAAAGGAACATTATCATTTCCAAAAATTCTTTTTAAGATCGTCAAACATCTATCCACCAATAAGTCATCGTTCAATTTTTCCAATAACCTAGCAGCGTAACCAGATATGATAGCTGTTAAGATGGGAGAGGTCTATAAAGTCATCGGCATAATAAATTAATATAAATAGCAATGTTTACCCATTTTCGGGCAATAAATATGTATAATATAACGTTTTTCCTGCTAAAAAATGATCAATTTTTATAAAAATTAGATAAATTATTTTTTTTTTAAAATGATTCAATTTTTGGGCAAACTTTATTGACGCACCAAAATAAGAAAAATTCTCCTCGACTCTCGGGAGTAGAACAACCCGCGTATCCGAACATCTGACAAGAAGGGTCCCAAAATATTTTATCAAAATGGATAATGACCTGAATGATATAATTAATAATTTTATTAGAAAATTTACTATTCGTAGTTATTTCTTCTCGTAAAAACTTAAATTTGGCAAATCAGGCGACTAAATACCCAAAGCTGTTCTACTTTTTGTAAGCAATAATGTATAAAAATATAACTCATCAATATGCCTAGCCTAGTCTATACTGACGCCAATCATTAAAGGGCATTTTAAAGTATACATATATGGAGCTGGCTATAGGCTCCATTTTGTGGTTTGAGTGTAGACTAAAATACAATTATTATAAATAGCAGAGTTATGAACAGTAGATTAAGCCCTATAATAAAACTTTCATCCTGAAGTAGTGTTGTTAAACGACTCAGCCGAGTCGGCTTAACTATGACTCACGTTGAGTTTTTAGTCAAAAAAATTGACTCAAAACTCGAGATCGACTCATTTTTACGACTCGAGTTATGAACTTGAGTCATGAACTAAAGTCGCGACTCGAGTTATGAACTTGAGTGGTAAACTCAATAAATAGTTTATTAAATTTTATGAAACTCAATTGCTTATATAAGTGTTATTGGTTAATTTAACCCAGATCCGTGGTTTAAGTCTAAAAATCTACTAACCAAACTAGCGATGAGCACAAACCACAAGCACAACCAATATATTTTAAGTTGTTTTTTCTTGACCTTATTAAGGTATATAAATATATGATTATTAGAGGCATTAATCGATAGCTAATTAGAACTATTGAATAATTAGCAAACCAAGCGCCACCTCTCTATGGCAATTACTACGTAGGTTAGGATTATTATAGGCACCAAATATTGATATGGATTGGTATCAAATAAGTCTAGTTCTACCTAAATATGGTGTATATAAGTTTGACTTGAGAGCGGGGGTAAAAAATAAATATGGTTACTCGTATAAAATTTTTGACCATCGTATTTCTCTAATGAGCATGTTTAGATCTTAACATTTTATTTTTAACTTTTGTACAATATTAAAAGAAAAATATCTGCTAGATTGCCAAATTAGGATTTAATTCGGGTTCAGGAATTTTAAACTCTATTTAACGGAAATTTTGTTAACATGAACTTAATCGAAATTCCAAAAATTAATATCCATTGTTTGGAAATAAAGAATTCCTAATCTAAAAATTCTACAATTATATTTTTAAAAAAAAGATAGTGTTTGCAACGGTCCGGTCTTATCAGACTTTTCGGTCCTATGGGACGGTCCCGTCTAACAACACGGTCCCACGGTCCGACCGAAGACCGATTAAAGAATATAAAAGTTTACTATAAATTGCTTTATAGTTAATGTGTATGTACATGAACATATAAAATATGATTATTTAATGCCTAACACTTTATAATATCTAATTCATCGTTTACTTTTTATATTCTTCCGTTTCATTAAATTCAATATTCATAGTTTATTTTTATATTCTTCCGTTTCATTCAATTAAATTCAATCGCCTTCAAGTATTTTAATTTAGTAGGGTAGGTAGTATTATATTTTATTTTTAGAAATGGATATTGAAATCATAGAAGTTGATACTACTAGTAATATTGAAATGCCACACTCTTCAAGGGGTGAAAGAATGACTATTGATGAAAATCAAAAAAATCCATCAAATTCTTTAAAAGATGTTAAAGAATTATACAATTATTTAAAAAAAGAGACTGGTCATAAGATTTGTAAAATCTGTTTACAATCATTTTCAAATACATCAAGCACAAGTAAATTAAGCATATATACTATTAGATGGGAGCCAATATTAAAATCCCAATATAAACAAAATATTGTATTGGTATTGGGTCTAAAATATTGATATTGGTTTAAACATTATTTTCTATTTCTTGTATTGCTATTGGTTTATATTGTATTGGTTTAAATTCAAATAACTAATTAAAAGAATAGAAATAAATAATGATTATATATAAAACCTTTAATTTCTAGTTTTAAATAAACATGGGAAAAAAAATCATGAAGCATTACCATAAAAACAGGATTTTTAGAAATGCTAAATTATTACTTGCATTGTCTAATGTAATACAAAAAAATCAATTTCAAATTTTACTTTTAATACAGAATTATAAATATTAATATAATTATGTGCTGATTTAAAAGGAATAAAATCTAATAAATGATTATTTAATTTAAATTCATTATCAATATAATGAATTGTTATTATGCCCATAAAGGTATTTTATTTGGAGAGGACCAAATGTCCATTGTTAAGGAAAATTTAGATGTAATGTTAGAACTTACAGATTTTAAATTGATAAAAGAACTATGTTAATGTTTCATAATTTCTATTTTTAATCTTTTTCTAGAAAGTAATTTTAGTGAGGGGTTAGAATATGCTATTAAATTTTTAAAAGTGATATTCTCAACCATTGAAAAGGCTGTTATTTTGAATAAAAAAGAATTAAATGTTTTAAATTAGCTTTATTATTTATATTATTAACTAAAAATGATTTTATTGTGTTAATTTTTTTACTGCCTATTTATTTGTTCACATTTCCTATATAATGTTGGGCTTGGGTGGATGGATTTAAGATGCGTCCATAACCCCGAGGTTCTAAAATTGGGAAGAGATATTTTTTTTACATTTATTGCAAATAGCCCTTTTTTGTTATCAACAACTAGTATAAAATTCCCAGATTTTTGCTATATTTCATCTTTTATTAGATATTGATGATTCTTCTTGTTCATTATCGCTATTATTATTAGTATCAACAGCATTATCTATATTTATTAACTCTACTTGGTCTTCATTCATTATAATATCCTAAATGAAATGGATTAATAAGTTTATGTTTATGTAATGAAATTAAAAAAATATACCACGATAAAACCAAATAATTATATGTATTCATCTATTTTTAATATTGGTATTGGTTAAAATTGTATTTAAACAATATATCAAAACCAATATATTTATGTAATTGGTATTGGTATTGGTTGTAAAAACAATACCAATATTTAATTATATATTTGTTTATATTGGTATTGTAAACCAATATTATATTGGTATTGGTCCCACCCCTATATACTATGATTCACATATGTTATGAATAATTTTATCTTATTTTAGCTACTTTGAGACGACATATGTTTCTTAAACATAAAAATGTATCACAGGGAGAACAAAAATTATTAGTTCAGAAAGAAAGAAATTTTTCTTCAGATCATATATATAATAGCAGAATTACAAATGCTCAAAACAAAAAAATTAATAAATACATTGCGGAAATTATTATAACATCTACTATCCCCCTACATGCCCTTATAAATAATATTAAATTTTTGGAAATGATTGGATATATAAATCCTAATATTAAAGTGCACACATATAATACTTTTAAAAAGAATATTCTAAACAATTATCTAAATAAAAAAATTCATGTTATATCCATGATAGCAAAATTGCCAGGAAAACTGGCTATCACTACAGATTTATGGACATTTCAAAAACTTCCATATATATCTGTAAGTGGGCACTATATAGATAAATCATGGAAAATGAAAGAAATCATATTGTATATTAATTATGTGCCTTATCCGCACAAAGCTGAAAATATATATAAATGTCTTTCAGATTTAATTATTGAATATAATTTAAAGGAAAAAATTATCAGTTTAACAACTGATAATGCTGCAAATATGGTGAAAACTCAGAGACTCATGAAGACTTACATGAGTCCAAACCCATTTGCAGCATATGGCTGTATGGCACACGTATTAAACATAATTTGCCAAAATATTCTAAAAAACATTGATGAAGTTATCATTAAAGTGAGATTGATTACTACGAATATATCTCAAAGTCCATCATTGCTTCAAAAATATAGGTCATTACTTAGAGGTAATGAGATAGGACAGAAAATTCCCACTGATGTTGAAACTCGCTGGAATTCAACATATTTGATGTTGGTGAAGGTCCTTACAGTAAATTATCTATCTTTTTCTTTTTTTAATAGGATTATATATTTAGAATTTTGAGACAATAAGAACTTTGTGTTATTCAGAGTATGAAACCCTTGGCAGCATTGCCCTCACAAATAATGATAAAAATAAAATAGAGGAAGTAATTCCTTTATTAAAACCATTTTATGAAACCACCTTGGATTTATCTGGATCCTCCTATCCTACCATTGGTTGAATATCTTTTATCTAATATTTTTAAATGGTTTTTCTCTTATTTAGGCATATGTCTTATGCTAATGGAAAATATACAAATACATATTGCAAATATTTTTAATTCTAATTCCTCGCCCTCATTTATTGATGCAACTTTTGCAACGAAAGTCACTCAGAAAGCTAATCACTACATTCACAAATTTTTAAACATGGAGTCGTATATTGGTAGTCTATTAGACCCTAGAATCAAAAAAGTTTATTCATAATTCTTTATAATATTACAAAATTTCTTTTTATTTAGGATCACATGTATAATCTACTAAATACTCCTGAAAATTTTATCCAATTTAAGGAAGTATATGAAAAATATGCGAGCACTTTATCAAGTGGCATAAGGACAAACAAAGTATATAAAAATATTTATTTATTTATTGATAATTATTATTTAAGGAAATATCCCTGAGGGAGAGAATAGCCAGGGATAGGCTCATGGGAACTGGGTCATCAGAGGAGATAGCTCAGATAGAGGATATAACTGAAATTCAATGTTATTTATCTGATATTTTATGTCCTGTTAATTCCAATATACTAGATTGGTGGGAAGGGAATCAATATCGATTTCCAGTTCTATCAAAAATAGCAATGGACTATCTCCCCCAGCAGGCTACATCAGTAGCATGTGAAAGGATATTTTCTAAAGCTAATGATAAAATAACTAAAAAACGCAATAGAATGAATCCAAAGATGGTTCAATCTATGATGGCACTTGAATCATGGATAAAAAATGGAATCATTTTTGATTTTTTAGAAGATAATTAAATTATTTATATACAATTTATTTTATAACCAAATATATATATCAAAAAAATTAATTAAATATGTAAATCATATTCATATTGATATAATTTATATTAAATAAATTTGTATTTTAATATTCTTTTGATTAGGCATTTGTGTATAATATAATAAAAATGAATTGATGATATAATTGAAATATTAATAGGGTAGTTTAACTATTCATTTTTAATAAATTTAAATGCAGAATAAAACTTTTGTAGCTTTATAAAAAAAAAATTAAGTGGGACCGGACCGACTGGACCGGACCGACGGTCCCACGGTCCGGTCTCATTTGACTTAACGGTCCATCGGTCCGGTCCCATTTTAGAAAAAAAGACCGGACCGTTGCAAACACTAAAAAAAGATTAAAGGAAATTAATACATTTAAATTAATTCAATTTATTAGTCACAAATCAAATCACAATACACATATTATTATTATGTTTCTTATTTTAATTTTGAATGAATTTAGCGCCTAGCTGGCACCACCAATTTTTTGTATATTTTTTAAAATTATTATATTAGAAAATAAATAACCAATCCCTCCCCTTGATTCTTTCTCCCAAAATAAATCTATCTTTTTAAAAATAAATTTTGAGCTATTTTAAAAAGTTATAAAAAATTAAAATATTTTTTTATGTTATTTTTTTTATTAATATTGTTTTTTCTACAAATTTTAATTTAAGATATTTTTAGGAGAATTTTGCCTACAAATTAAATTTTTTATTTATGTCTACAAATTTTTATTAATTTTGTATTAGGGATAAAATAGACCCCACCTTTGAAGTTTAAGTAATTTTTAACCTTTCTAGTGAAGGGTTAAATCGAAATATAGTATTAAATGACGCAATTAAATATATTATTATCGAGAGGGAGCGTTTGGCTTGTTGCCTATTCAATAGGTTTTTTAAATTATCTAACGATTGATACCTTTAATAACCATATATTTATATACTTTAATAAGTTCAATAAGAAATATCAAAATATATGTGTCTGTGCTCGGGGTTCATGCCATAGCTAATTTAGTCGATTTTAGAGCCAAATGCCAGGTCTGGGTATTAAACAACCAACAATTAACAACACTAATATAAGTAATCAAGATTCATTAAGTTAATCTGTTGAGTTCACGACTCAAATTCATAACCCGAATCGCGACTCAAGTTCATAACTCGAGTCGCGACTTGAGTTCACGACTCAAGTTCAGAACTCGAGTTGTAAAAATGAGTTGGAGTTATAGCGACTTCGACTTGGAGCCGAAGTCGGGAGAACTCGATTATTTAACAACACTATCCTGAAGTATATTTTTTTAAAATCATATAAAATCAAATATTGGCCTTCGTCTAAATACGATTTTAGATGGTTTTGATACAATGATTTTTGGGTTGAAATAAAAGATTGAGATAATAAAGATACATTTTTCCCCCAAAAAAAAGATTGATAAATTCAGCTAGTGGTTTAATGATATCAAAAGTGGCACTATTCGCGGATATCCATTTGTTGTAAGTTATTAAGTTGTTAAACGGCTCGATTTTTAAAAAAGGCCATTCCAATATTTAAGCCAAAAAAATTATAAAAGTTTCCAAATTTCTTTAATAGATGATCAAGCTATTCTACTATCTGGGAGTAAAATCTCCAAACTTGCCTAATATTTTTGGCTAAAATATTGGGTTAGCCATTTTTAAAAATCGAGCCGTTTAACAACACTTATTAATTCGATGTCACAAGAACGGAACAATATTCCTATTTGTTCGCATAAATATTACGATCCTGGACAAATTTCACATTTGTCCAAATAACAGAATGGTTGAAACATATTATTTTTAGTTATATTTGATTCTATATTCATTAATTTAAAAATTAACTGCAAATACATATATTATGCCTTCCACCACATGCGAGTAGGGGAGACCGAGGTTAAGCGATTAACGAGGTAACAATGCTAACGCGAATAACTTCTTAACTTTTTAGCATAAAGACTTTTTAAATTTGGTGTGAAGATGTATTCTTATATCTAATTTTTTACCCATGTTCATCTTTTGAAAAAATTTTCTGGTTTGATATATTATGACACAAAACCGTTTTTTACCCATAATTATAAAAATCACTCTCTAGTTTTTTTACAAGATATATTAAGGCTCAGAATTTAACCTGCATACATTTTCCTTAAATCGGAAGTTTGTAGCTTAACTAGTTGTCACGAAATAATGATTTGTACAATATATATCATCTTTGGGTAAAGTTATTATTGGTAAAACGGTTAAAATGCATCTGATTTAAGCTGTAAAAAGATCATTTTTAAATATTATCTACACCATAAAAAGATATTTTTGAGCAAAAAGGAACATTAATAAATAGCTTCTGTGTTATTTGGAATAAAATTTTAAGAATAGTCGCAAAGAGGAAGATAAATGAAATGTACGATCCTAAAATGGGCACACTCAAAATGTGCTATTTTTAATATAATTTTTTTATATTCGGTATTGTACTGATTAGTTTATACTTAAAAGTGATGAATAGATGTCAAAATTGCAATATTATGTTCAATTAAGCAATATAATTATGTTCAATTTTGTTTTTTGTATGCTTTTGTCGAAATGCGATTTTTCTTGCCTGGCATGATTCGCCTTATTTCGTCACTACAATAAAATTCTTGGGTAATTTTAGCTGTATAAAGTTTTTCAGGCTTAGGGTGTTAAAAGAAAACCTTGTTCCGCTATCAGTTAATTTAGCTTGGCTTGCCATGTAATGTTGTTTTAAATTTTACCATAATTTTGGACTCTGTTCAATTTTCTGGTAATATCGTTATAATTTTATATTTGTTTTAGAAAGTGATACAGCATCTAGTTTTTAGAAGTATTTTTGGTCATTTTCAAAATTTTATATCAGAAAACGATATCACTAATTTGATTTTGTTATTTTTCAATATAATTATCTACCTTTTTTCATAGTATACCACCATCTATGACTATACCCTAACCATAACATTAAAATATAAAGCTAAGAAATAACAAATTTTAAAGATATTACCAAAAAATTAAACAGTGTCCAAAATTAAGATTGAATTTAATATAACATTATATGGAGAAGCTAAATTACTGATAGCGGAAAAGGGATTTCTTTTAACACCTAATCCCAAGACTCGATAGATTATTTACAATTAAAATTGTCCAAGAATTTTATTGTAGAGACGAAATAGGCCGAATTATGCCAGGGAAAAAAGATAGCATTTAAATTTCAACCAAAGACGGAGAAAAGAATCCCACACAAAAAAGATTAATTTTAGAAGTTTATGTATTTATTAAAAAAAATGAAGCCAGACTTTTAAAATTGTTTTTTTTAATTTATAAGCATTTGGTCATGAAATTGAAAACTTGCAGGTGGTAGCAGTATGCTTGCAGCTATCACAAAAATTATTAATGAACATAAGATCAGATTTAATCAATTTAACCAGAGGCAATGTTTTGCATTTTAAAACATAAATATATCTTACTCTTGATAATATGTAATCCGCCTCAACCATTCTGTTATCTGGACAAATGTGGGAATTGTATCAAAATATTTACGTGAACAAATATATTGTTTTGTTCTTGTGATATGGAATTTCTAACTTACAAACAGTGGATATCCGGGTCTTTTTGAAAAAATGGAATTTTTATTATCTCATTCTTTTATCTCAACCCAACAATCTTTGTCTCAAAAACCATTTGAAATCAAACTTAGACGAAGGTCAATATTTAATTTTATTTGTCTTCAAAAATTATAACTTTATAATTTAAGATGAAGTATAAAGTTATCATTGGAATAGGGTTCAATCTACTGTTCATCCTTTAGTCATTTATTATAAGGATAATTTTGCAAATATTTGTTGTCTTATTACGTAATGATTTCCGAATCTTTACAGCATAACACAATATAGAAGATTATTTTCAAAAAATATTAGTAAATTTTCTAACTAATACATTTTCTAATCCAAATAAAAAGATATATTCGGATAGATTGGCTGCACAGTATTTATTTGTATTCTATTTAAAATACATTATTTAGGCTAAACTTTTTAAGAAAGATGGCTATTTAAAACATTGGTAACCTTTCATATGATGATTATTCGTTTCCAATTTACAATATTTAAGCGAATTTTATCACCTTTCACACTATATTTATTAGATTCATATTTGAAATATGCGTTATTTAATACAAAAATATTTTTTATTAACTTATACTTTACATTATATTTAAACTAAATTAAATTTTTCTAATAAATGACCATTTAAGACATTGGTAGGTACACTATTTTAATAAGAAATAAATTTTAAAAAACCCCATCTTCATAATCATTAATCTTAGCCAATTAGTCGTAGCCAGGTCAAACCTAATAATACTTAGCAGATTCTTAAATTAAATGGAATTAGGCTTCGCCTATTTAGTCAGCCTATTATACAACACTAATTCTATGATACTAAAAACTTTTAAACCGGTTGAAAATAAATGTTAGAATTTTTTAAGTTTCTTCGTAACTTACCCTTATTTGACTTAATAGCTGACCTAAGGTGGCACTGGAGCTGACTAAATCAAGATAACTGATAACTAAAAACTCGCCTAGAGGTCAGAGGAAGTTTTTTTACTTAAACCTTGACCTGAGTTGTGGTTAAGCCGACTCGATTTAGGTATTCACCAACGCAACTTACTATGGAAAAAATGGCGTCTACAGCTGACTCCTATGTGCATGCATTTCAAATAACATTAATAAAATCAAAAATAGACTATGTTAATACCACTGTATTAAAAAAATTATATAAAATAATTTAATAAAATAAATAAATTTTTTAAAAAAGCGAATGAAATTTAAGAAAACTCATATCTAATTTTTTTTACTTTATTAACCACACCAAACCCGAGTCGTTGTATAGCTGCAACCTTATCTTCGGGCAAAGGAGGATCAAAAATGATTTTATTGGGATTGGCACGCAAATACATAGGTAAATATTCTTCCGTAATGTAAATAGAGAAATGTTATAATAATTAGCATTGTCTTGGTTAATAAAATAATAACTTTTAAAAAAATACTATCCCTCTTTATTCTATAAAATAAATAAAACTAATCATGGGGAAAATAATTAAAGAATAAAGAAACAAACAAGAAAACTTTTTAAAGATAAAAGATAAGCTTTTTTAAAAAAAATCGGGCCAGGCTCAAAAATAATTGTTTTGTACAAACCCGGGAAAAGCCGTTAAATAATATCAATCAATCAATCAGCCGGACAATCCATAAATAGATCGTTTAAATAGTCATCTATTGCTCGTATTTTCAATTTCCCTTTGAAACTATTTCCAAAATACAAACCAAAATCATTTCAAAAAATAAAAAAAATATAAATATTTTGGGAATTTTTTTTAAAAAAATTTTTAATCCCGGGGCCAGAAGGGTGGATTTTTGTTAAAAACATCCGGGTCCGGCCATTTAATAGGTACATCTAAAGGTCTGAGGTAAAACATAAAAAAAAACACTCCCACCACCTAGTAAATAAAAATTAATCAAAACTTGCATTTTTAAGAACAAATCCATTCGATGAATCATCGTTATCTTCTAGAGCTTCCTGTATATCCGAAGTATTCATGGTGACATTCTCCATCCCTTCAAAGATGGTATCCATACAAGGAGGTAAGGAAGCCTTCAACACGCCCAAAGGTAGAGCGCACACAATCAAATCACCCTTGATGGTAAATTTATTTTTGGTTAAATGTTCACCCATGCCAACAATCTCTGTCTCTTCGAAGGATTTATCGGTATTTGAAAGGATCTTGAAATCGGCCGTTTCGAGACCAACATTTTTGTGATTGTCCTTTCGAGATTTATTAAGGTTTGATAAGTATTTCGAGTTGAGATTAATTATTTCGCCCGCGTCCTGATATTCAATTTCAACACCTATAAAAAAATAAGCGAAAGGGGGGGGGGAATTTATAAGAAAAATAAATCTTAATTATTTTTTTGAGTAAAAAATTAAAACTAGTTAATTAGAAAAGTTTTGAGTTTGCGAAGTTATATGGGTAACTTATAAGCGTTTACTGTTCAGGCTCGGGCGTAAAATTTTTAATCAGGTGGGGCTGAGCTTGTTTGTAAAAAAATGTTTCTTTTTTTACAAAAATAAAATATTAGATTTTCTCTATGATAAGGATAAAGCAATTAACGATTTTTTTACTTCATTTAACTAAGTCAAAATGAGTTATTTTCTCAGTAAACACATTTGTGGCCATATTAAAAAAAATTTCAAATGGCTAGCTTCAATAAATTAGTTACGAATTTACTTCGCATTAAGGTTATTAAACGCAGCGTCTAAATGAGAGAGGAAAAATTGGATGTAACATAAGCCTGAGTTCCCCCTACTCACCTAAAAATATATTTCTATTTTCTGCCTCCAGGCCCCTACCCCTTTCAAAGATATAGGAGTATATGGCACTACCCTTCCCCTCAATTCATACAGATATTGATTAAATGTATGTGTTCAAATTTCATAAGTAAAATTAGTTAACTAATTTCAGAAAACTAAATTTCACAATCATATGTTTTTCTTCACTATTTTAAATCAATGATGTCAAGACATAAAATTTATAATAGAACCCAAAAAAGATAAAATATAAGGTAGATACTACCCGAAATGTGATAGGTTAAAATATAATTTAACAGATTAAAATCATTATCTTCATAAATATTTTTCTATTTTAAAGCCAAAGGAATTTTTTCCCAATAAGACAATATTACTCAAGCACCAAAATTAAAAAATCATCGGAGAGTGCGGTATCCAGGCCTCATATCTATAGTGAGAAGATCTTAGATCCGTTAATAGAAGGTGCTCCAAAATATTCAAATTGTCAGGAAAATGAATTCGCATTAACAATATAAATCGATTAGAAATGGGAATAAACCTCTACAAATTCAGCAAGCCACCAAGGTTATCAACAAATGTGAATTTCATTTAAAATGCTTTGACAAACTAATTAAATAGTTCATTAAGTTCGTAACTAATTTAAAAAAGATGTCCTGACAAGATATAATTTAATAAAAATAACATTAATTTTATTTAGCGTAGTAAAAATTATATAAATTTTATTTGGGGATTTTCTTCAAGAAAAATCAAAAGGGACACTACTTATTTATGTAATGTTTAAAAATAATAGCATGTAAAACCCCTATTACCAACTAAATTAAGCCTTTTTTAATTTGTGTTTTTTTCTTTTTCAAATAATATATTTAAGGAGGATAAATTATTTTGTAATCTTAAATTATTACTATAGTTTGAAAAGGAATACATGTATATACGATATTTTTTTCCTTGCATAGAAGAAAAAAATTCATTATTAAAAACTATTTTATTTTTTATCCAAAATTTTCATAATTCTTCGAAAATTAATAGTAGCTTATTTTCTATCATGTCTTTGCATAGAAATAATAAGAATTGGCCCTGGGCATAATAATTGTTTACAGCTTTCTTGCTACATATAGAAAAAATAGGCCAGTCAGGGATACAAGGGTGAATGTATATTTTTTAATAAATATTTTGGTAAAAATTGATCTCTTTTAAAAAATAATAAAACAATTTGAATTTTAAATTAGATATATAAAAAAGAGAGAGTTTAAAAAGTTCAAATATAAGTTAGAGTAAAAATTAAAAGGTTAATTAGACATAGGATTTTATTTTAAAGATTATGATATTTGGGTTAGGGTTAACTTATATTAAAAAAAGGTTAAATAAAAATATAGTAATGCTATAATGCGGGCGAAGATCTGATTTGAAAACATTGAATTTTGATAAGAATTTTAACATTTCAATAAGTGTAGATGGTAATATCTATTTTTTTTATAAATAATTAAATACTCTCCATTTAAAAATGTTATCCTCCGAATAATTCTTTTAAAAAATTCTACTTTTGAGATATTCGAATATTTAATTAAACGTAAAAATATTTAAGTTTTTAATGTTTTCGTTTTGTAAATGTTATATGGTTAATAACATTTTCGAGAATTTTTTCTTAATAAAAGAGCTTAAATATCTTTTTCTTCTGAAAAACAGGAAGTAGAACAGTAATCAAATTGAATGCGATACGTAAAATATCGCGTAAAACTACATTATATACTTGATTGATTTTAAGAAAAAGTTCTTAAAACATAATATATATCTCTGATATAATGATTTTTTTTAAAATATACCATCGAGATCATATGATATTTTGGTTACGGCCTTTTTGTACTTGATGTCCAATCCTTTAGCCAAAGAATGAGGTATAGAAGCGAACCCTTTTTCAACTTTTTGAAAATAATGTTAAATACTGATTATTGCAATTGAAGAATATGAAATATAAAATGTCCAAAAAATAATCATCATGGAAGATATAGAGAAGCAAAAGGTTTTATCATCCTTTAAAAAAAATATGTATTTAACCCATTTTATATAATTTTTCAGCATCGTACGATAATTCTTCAATTGATTTTTCAGACTTGGTAGTTTCAAATGTTTTTACGGATAAATTAGACATTTCCGCCGATTTCTGGTATTCTATATTCGCTAAATGCCAATCCAAAATATTTCGGTCTCGGAAGGAAAAGTAAAAATCGCTAATTCGTTTTTTAAAAAAAATAATTACACACAATACACAAACCGCCACTTAATTATTTATAGGGTATCATGATTGATTTTATTCAAAAACATAATTTGTCTGTCATATGTCAATTAGGCAACTCAAAATGTTATTTATTCTAATGATAATATACATTTGTTCGTTTCTTTCTTTCTTTCTTTCCTTCTTAGTGAAAAGTTTGATGTAGTGAAACAAGTCTGAGGATATATAAAGGGTAATATTTATTTGTATCGGATAAAAAGAGCCTGTGTCAAGTGAAGCAAACTCATTTTAATCAAGGAGATATAGTCTTTCAGTCACAGCGCTCTTTTTTCCATTCATTTTTTCAGTAACCATGTTTCTTTTTTAGATATATATTATTCCAATTGTTTTTTGATATTCTTTAGGGCCACTCACCTAAAAACAACTTTAAACAGGTTATTATTTTCTTTCCGACTAAGCATTGAGTTTCTTATATTCGTTCCTAACTAAAGGGGTTTCCTTAAATATGCTTTTGATAATAAAGATATAATTTGTATATTTTTGTGAATATTTGGAGATTTTATATATTAAGATATGTTTTTTAAACATGTTTTATTTTTTTTTAAATGCCTAACTAATTAAAAAATAAGGGAACTAAATTTTATGATCTTTGATCAAAAATAAAATAGCGCGTTTATTTGTTTTTTCTGATGATTATTTTCCAGAGGTTTAATTCCCGGACAACAAATCAAATATGTTCTCATAATGTTTACCAAATGGCTGTATTACTTTTTAAATCGTCCTCCTGTAAAAAGACGTCGGTTCATTTTTTAATCGCAGCTTTTTCCAACGTAGTAATTTAAATTGCTACCTCCTTCTTAACGCTGCGGGTAGGGCTAATTTTATTTTAATATCTGCTAATTTGCAGGAAAAAAACACATAAGATGTGATCAAAATATCTTACGACTAAAAAAGCTGCGAGAAAAAAAACAGCCTCTAAAGTCGAACGAAATAAAACACTTTAATAATAAGATGACGAAGCTATGGGGGAAAAAAGTCAGGAATTTGATGAATAGTAAAATTTTTAAAATTTAAACGCTATGATTAATTATAACATAATAAGAATATATTCATAAAAATAAAAGTTTTAAGTATGTACCTTGGACTAAATTTGTCCATGTATTCTAATTTTGATTGCAAAAATGAATGCAATTCCGTTTTATTTTGATACCGCTTGAAATTTTATTTTTTGATTAATGCGAGATGTATTTATTTAAGAATTATAGTAGTAATAATACCAACAAATCATAAACAAATCAAACCGAATCTAAGTCGTGGATAGTATATTCCCCATCTTGAATGCATTTTAAATCTTCCCGTAATTCCGATAACTGAATGAATTGAGACGGGGGGGGGGGGGGGAGAGAAAAATTATAAAGATGTTTTTTATATATTTTATTTTGAAATGTAATAAATGATAATAGTTGTGATTAGGACTGTGCCGATATGTTTTAAACAATATTGAATCAGGCCAATATACCGATATTTTCATTGTTTTGGGTTAAAATATAATTAAATAATATTTTATATTTTATATATGTTTTTACAATAATATATGGAACCCAAAATTCAATTTATTTGCAATGTTTTTAAAAAAACCTTAAAATAATATCTGGCATAATGTGTAAAAATATATATATATATGAACCTTTTAATGCAAATGCAATAAAGGTTTTTTTATTTAATAGTTTAATACTGTTTTAAAACAATGTAATTGATTTAAGTAATATCATGTATTTTTTTTAAATATAAAATTTTCATTATAATTATCAGACCTGCAGGGGTGTTATTTGCAGCACGGCCCGGCCTAGATTTTAAAAACAAAATATTTCGGTCAGGATGTGTACATTTTTTTCTATGGCCTTGGTTTAAAAAAAATACATACTTATTCGGGCATTTTAAGGATTTTCAGCGAATATGGAATCCATTTATAATTATTTCCCAAATTATTTTATCTCTCCATTTGTCTCAAAAACAGTGAGTCTTAATTAATAAAGATCAACTCAACGGTCAGCGGTCTATACTGAAGCCGGTCAACGGTCAGCAGTCTTATACTGAAGCCGGTCAGATCTTATTTGAGGACCACAGTCCGGGCGGGTCTTTTATTAATAATTCAAGTTTGCTTTACTATGCAATTAATATTTTTTTAAAAATTTGTATATTTTATTTTTATGTTATTTCTTCTAGAAGCGTTATTTTAACTTTTATGATTTTTTTGTTAATTTTGAGATGAGATATGAAGACCTTCGGTTTGCCACAAGAAACATTTAACTTATAGTCTCAATAAGCAAGAATTAAATTAGGCAAAAACAAAAATATTTTTAAAATAACAAAAAAAATAAAAAAATCAAGATCGGTCCTGGACGGTCCTGGGCAGAGGATGGCGAGCATCGGTCTTGGACCGGGGTTGGAGAGATTTTAATCAACACACTTTCAAGTAGACTGGTCCATAATTCCCTTATTTCCTGTTCCTCTTATAATTTAATAATTTTTTTTTATATATGTATCAGTCATTTCAAGCTCTCTTCTGGCAACACACGTAATTGCCTGAATTTAGGATAGAGAAAAAGGAAGATAAAATGATACTTATCTAAAAAAAATTAAAGAAGTGTCTTGTATTTTTAAATATTGAGTTTATCTTTGTTGCTTTTAATTTGATTGACTATCACCTCAAATAATGATTAGTTGTCAATGAATTTGAATAATTTCTTACTATATATATTTTCTATAGATCGAAAAAATGGATATGATAAGTGAATGAATGTGATATATTGTTCTGATAAACAATTTTCAAATATATTTATGGGGATTTAAAATATTCATCCTGTGAGTACATTTAAAATTAAATACGACCCGGCCTGTGGGTCTCTGATAATTATTGAAGAAATTATTAGAAAAATGAGCTCATATTAATTTCTAATATTCATTTTAAACTTTCTATTTGCCATAAGATGGTGACTCATATTTAAAAATTCATTATTATTATGTTAATTATCAAAACCAATTTCGTTTTTAATTAAAAACAAATTATTTAACATTGGAAAAAGGTTTAAAAAACAGATTATTGTAACTTTGATCCCCCATTATTTCCGATAATTTATTTGCCAGTAAGATAAAATTTCGTTTTTAATACTAGAACATGTATTATGTTCCTACAAATTTTTATAGAGATTTAAAGAGGTAGGCGAAAATCCTATTTTTCTTGCACATTTGACATGGAATGACCAATGTGCGAGCAACAGTTTTTTAGCCAACAACAAAACAGATATTGTTTTTAGCTGATACCAAAATTGATAACAGTTTTTATAGCTAACACCAACCATGATATCATAAATTTATAAATGTTCATTTTTAGAGAATTGGCCATTTTATTGGTTAGATATCTATAAATGTTAAATATTAAAAAATACTTCGTCTATACAGGCGATCAGCTGATTTTGATATAATATTTTTTCGTGCAAGTATACGAGTTGCCTCTCCTTCACACACTTTTCCTTGCAGCTGTTATTTAAAGAAAGAAAGAAGAGTACAATAATTATATACGAATAATTTATAAAGATTTTTTTCTGAAATCAAAAAAATGCCACTTTGAGATAGTCATGTGATTGAGAATGTTCTCATTATTTAAATATCTCAAAATGGTTACGAAAATTTTTTTTAATAAAATATAAATTACAAAAAAAAATGAAAAACAACATTTGCATAAAACCTCCGAAAAAATTTTAACACCTTATTAATAATTCCACTGCATCTCCCAAAGATATTTCATCAGAAGACAAATCCTTTGGACCTTCCGAGTTCTTAACTTGATCATCATCTGATTGCTCTTGAGTTATACGGGACACAAGTCCTAATAAATGTTTAAGTTCTTGCTCAATTAATTCACATTTATCTCTGGATACCTTGTGAGTTATAAATGTTTATACAAGTAATGAGTCATTTAAAAATAAAAATGTTAATTTTCAACTTTAATTATGTTGTACTACAATAATAGTAGACTACATGAGTGATTGGCAACAAGAACAATGCCTGAGAAAGAGAACTTAAATGTTGATGGGTGAAATAAATCAAAAATTAATGGATTGGCCTAATAGACATGAAGAAGTGAAGTTAAAAATGGGAAGCAGCTGAAAATGTACGGATTAAATAAAATATAGTTTGAAGAGGGAAAAAGTGTGGGACGTCATAATCAACTAAAGTCGATAATCGAAGAAAAGAGAATAAATCTAGAATAATAAATTTCAAAATTATATATAATGGTAAATAAAGCTGGGTAAGTTATAACTAGGGTAAAATATCCTTAGAGCTATAAAACAATGCAAGAAATGTTATACATAATCGCATTATTAAATATGGAAATGAGTTATAACTGGGAACTGGAGCAATATGGAGCAAAAATTTAATAAAACATATATTTAAAGTTGATGCTCAATTATGGAATGGAGGCCAAGAAAGATTGAGCAATGGGTGGGCTTCTAAAAATATAAAAACATTCTACCCACCAAGGCTAAGTAAAAAGCCTTAGCTTTACAACCTTTATCAAAAAAAGCAATTGGCCAATCATGAATTGATTTGGCATGGTGACATTAGGCCAATTTTATAATCACCTTTAAATTTCTTCCTTCATAAATTGTACATTTGGGATCAATATCTATTAAACTTACTCCAATCTGCTTGCAAATAATTGACAAAGGATTCTCTATATAAAATAAATTATGTGTATAATTTTATTAAAAAGGGAAACATCAATAAAATTTAATAGATTACAAAGGTAAGGTTTATAATTTAATTGCTTTACTCATATGATGAGGATAAAAATTGCATTATGTACATAGATTAATTAAGTCCCATAATGAATATAATCAGTAGCATCATTGGGGAGAGGAGCTGAAATTTTATTTTAGCATTTTTAAAATATTAGCTAAAAAAAGTTTGAAAATAATTTTTTTTAAAATTGCTTAAGCCCCTTGAGATTGTAAAAGCTAGTGACACCCCTTAATATAACCAGTAATTTAATGTTACCATTTGTTCCATAAGTATAAAAGTTATCACATCCTAAATCAACACAAAAATTTCTATGATTATATGTGCATATCCTTCCTCCAACTCTATCCCTAGCCTCCAAAAGAGTAATTTTATCAAATCCCAATTCTTTTAAAGTCTGTGCTGCCATTAAGCCAGCTAAGCCTGCACCAATCACAATTACTGTTGGATATTTTATTCTTTGGACTCTGCAATCATTAGGATTTGGTACAATACTTTCATTATCAATATGATTTGAAAATAAACTCTCCTTTGTATGATAACCATCAAATATTATTTCACAAAAATCATTGTCATTGATATTTAGATCACTTTGGTTAACACTTTCTGAGCTTTTAACATAATCTATTGTGTTGTAATCAACTAAAGAGTTAGGCTCCAGCATGGAAATTTTGGTTGTAGGAGGTGATTGATATTTTCCTTTAATAACTAGCAATAAAAGAATAAGTTAATAATAAAATTTTTAATAACAAAATATAGAAATGGAAATTTCATATATTAAAAATATTCATATATTGAATATACTCTCAATTGAATCATTTTCTGCATTTTCACTTAATGTACTTTCTTCATCTTCATCTTGAAGGACTCCATAATTGATAAAACAAAAATGTTTTAAAAAATTGTGAATATTTGATACTAATTGCCATTCATTTTTATGGTATGGATATAACAATGAATAAAGTCGCCTTAATGTTAATCTTATATGAGAATCTTTTAGCCATAATTCAATCTATTTTATATAAAAAAAATAATGAAAACAACAAAAACTATTACCAATTTATTTCTGAGTTTTAAATAATTAGCAATTTCTTTATGGCGCTTTGTACAATCAGAAAATATGGATCTCTCCAAGTTAGAAAGTTTGAATTTAGGTAAATCACAACCAATCTCGTTGTATTCATCTATCATTATCTTAAAACTAAATTTAAAAAATAAGGCCAATCAAAATAAAACTCTATTTAATCGAAAATAAAATGATTAGTATATGTTAATATTTTTGAGTTATATTATTTATTTCGGGGTTTTTTTTTCTGAAGCTAGCCAGCAAACTGTTATCAAAGATATGAAGAGTACTAAGCAAGCGCATCAAGGATAATGGGGGAGGAGGAACTTTTAGGTGGTGTCCTTCGCCTATTGTAAAGTTTTGCAGAGTTGAAAAATATCTGAAGGTTTTTTGAAGATATTTTTCTCAAAATATTTTGAGCAAAAAATTTTGAAGATCACAATCACAAACGAAGATTTTTTTGAAGTAAGTTATAATCCTTTTTAAAAATTTGAAATTTTATTTTTGAAACATATGCCTAAAAATCTTTTATAAAAAAATATTATTATAAAAATCTTCAGAGATTAAAGGATTTTTTATTTAGAAGTGCATTTTAAAACTCTAAATTTGGGTCCCTCTTTGAAAGCCTTTGGCAAGATCAGATAAAAAAGGTTAATTTGGTTTTTCCCTTTTTAATTTTTCTTCCAAATTTCTATTATTGTTATTATTTTCAAAAATAACTTACTTATTTTTTTACATTTTTTATAATTAAAGCCATATTGTATTAGCTTATTGTAGAGAAATAAAATTTTATAGTGTCAGAATTTTTTATTATCAGCTATATAGCTCTTTTTATTATAATGAAAATGTTGATCGATGTTATTTTATTATTTATTTTGGCAATTGATTTTTTTATACATCAATTTGTATTAGTTATTTTTTTTATTATTGTTTAAAAAAAGATATATAAAGAGAAATTGTTTTTGTTGAAAAAGATAAAAAATGTAATTTATCATATAATAAAATATAAATTATGATTAAAAATTAAATGATAATGATTAAAAATAAAATGATAATCAATAAAAAATGTGAAATAATTATCAAATATTAAATGTGGATATTAATACAATTCCAACATGGAGTACGTCTGAACTCTGCGTAAGTATTATCTCAAAATTTGATCTTGATTTTGCAATGTACATTTATTCTATTTTACGCTTTTATCGATTATAATGCTCTTATGATGGATGCTTTGAACAATTCCACATATATGACTGAATTCGTCAAGCTAGATTTCCCTAAATTTAGTAGCGATGACAGCGCCTACATAGAAAAATTGCAGAATTTCTTCGACACCAGCAAGATTTCCAAAGGAGAAAAGGCCGCTATATTTCTCCGAAGTCTTCCAGATGACGAATTCAATAACATTGGGGCAATTTGCACTATGGCAGACTTCCAGGACCAATCGCCCTGCTTGGCAAATTCAAGCTACAACATCCATCGAAGACTAAGAACGCTGATGAACTATCATTATTTTATGCTGCAACTCAAGGCAAGGATGAGGCGTTCTCGGCTTGGGTCACAAGCGTAGCACGACACAATAAAGAATGTAAATTTAATGGCATTCAGAGAATTATTGAGAAAGTGAGAGTATCTTCGAAATCCAAAGATGTTAGGAAAGCGGTCAAGAGCTCTATAACTATAGAAGACATTTACAATCTAGGTCTAGAAGAAGACACCGCGGACAAGTGGCATCTAGGGCGAGATGAAATTGTTTCATTTGAATGAATCACCTGTTGTACAAGAGGTTAATCACATGGACAGAGTCAAAAATAGTTACGTAACAACAAAACCCATTCAGGACTCTCATGCACATGGTGAATCTCTCATCAAGCAACCCCAGTTCATCAATGACAATTGCCCGGACAACATTTCGAAGAACGTTACGATATACGCTACGACAACGACTGCGACAAACGATTCAACAGATGGCACAGCAAATTCCACGACAATTGTTTTGATCAAAGCTATGATAATTGTCACTATAACCGCAACCGTTTTGATAATCGCAACGATAACTACTGCGATGATCGATACAACAATAGCGGGTACAACGTCCATGGCTATCGCCACGACTATCATTGTGACCATCATCAAAGCCCTGATCGACTGGATGACTGCTATAGAGGTGATAACCGTACCAACTATTCCCGTCGTTATCAGCACAGACACAACCCTCAAAATATTAATGGTTTTCCGAAATATTCGTCGAGCCAACCAGTACAAAAATGACAATAACACTTACAATAGATCTTCTGATCACAAATATCGCGATTGTCAATTGAATACGAACCATGCTATGAACATTGAAGTAATCGATGATGACGACGACTTAAACACAGACCTCAAAAAATATAATCTTCAGAATTTTGAAGTGTACAATATGGGGGTCAAGGATGCCACATATGACACGTACAACGTAATGGTTGACACCGGAACGAGGTACACTATACTTTCAAAGCTGACAGCTAAGACTGTAGGCATAACCGCGATACGTAAGACGGACATGAGACTCACTGGTTATGACGGTAGCGCTATCAAGATATTAGGTCTTGCCAATGTGAACGTTAAGTATGAAGGATACTCACATAAACTGGAGGTCATTGTAGTGGATTGTGATAAGATCCCCCTGCTAGAACGTATGTGGCTCCACACCTTCAACAACATTTAAAAAACGTTCTTAGTGTGTAATGTAGAGAATGATCTCGAGAAGATAATCTCAACAACAAAAAAAGACCTCGAATCAACTTACTCCTACAAACCCAAAATGGTCAGACAAGATAAAGTTCACTTGAAGCCCGATACTGTGCCTGATATACTTCAAGGAGAATTCCGTGCCCCAAGATCCATGCAACGACTCAGAAATTGGATTGCTGGCTGAAGCACGACAAAATAAACCTTACTCGAATGGAATCTAGATGTCCGATGCCATGCACAAGCGATCCGGTTTGGAAATTAGCTAGGGGTTGTCTTTACTTTACCAAGCCATCGTTTGCTTTAAAAAGAAGACTGCACCTTGAACATGGGTGGCGTATTGCTTTGTAATCATGAATGTTAATTACGTTACCACTTAACTTATCCAAGGAAATCATAAGCCGAATTTCTTTGGAGGGTGGTAGGTTGAATATGTTGAGCGATATTATATTTTTATTTATATTGGCAATTGATTTATTTTTTTATATATCAATTTGTATTTAAATTTAATCGGTGAAAATTTTATATTAACATTTTTTTTATATATCAATTTGTATTAGTTATTTTTTTTATTAATGTTTAAAAAAAAGATATTCTAAGAGAAATTGTTTTTGTTGAAAAAGATAAAAAATGTAATTTATCTTTGAAAATAAAAATGTAATTTATCATATAATAAAATTTAAATTATTGTGAAATAATTATTAAATAATAAATGTGGATATTAATACAATTCCAACAATTATTTTGAAAGATCTAATCTTAACGGAATAGTAGTAGGCACATATATAGAGTATTAACTGTGTTGCTAACAGTGGCGTCACTAGGGGCTCGAGCCCCATGAAAAATTTGAATATCCCCCTAAAGTAAAAAAAAATTTTAATGGAATCTTAACCCCTTGAACTAAAAATAAATTTTTTTGATTGCCCACTGAACGAACGAATTCTTTTATAATTCTATTAAGTAATATATAAATTTTATTTTATTATTTAAAAATTAATAAGACTGTCTAAATATTTGTTAAATGAATGCTTTTGAATATTTGATTAGATTAATACATATAAATTATATTTTCACTATGTCAGCTTGCAATCAAATTTTGTGTTAAAAATAGAATATCAATACTCACTAAATATTAATTTAGCATTAACAGTTGAAGCTTAATTGACTATTATTTATTTAAATTATTATATAATCCTAATTAAATAAATATAATCATTTATTATTGAAAACTTACAAATTTAATTTTAGCCGAGTTCAAAATGACTAATCAATAAATTTTATTATCATACCTATTCCTAAAAAATTTTTTAAGGTCCAAATAAGTATAAGTGATTTCTTTATAAAAAGTAAGTAAGTAGACATAGCGTTTATAATCCTCTATTATATATCGTTGATTATAAAATATTAGATAAAATGCCACTTTTATAGACGTATTTGACAGTTATATAATATATTACAATTAATATTATAATAATTTTACTAATAAATGCTTTTGATAATGAAGGGAGGGCCTCCTTTGATTGTAAGATTTTGATCGTAAAATGATTCATATGGTCCATTTTCGGTCAAAATGGACGATTTTTTCATTCATATGAATTTAAATGCACGTAATTGTTCTATTATGCAGGTAATTATTCTATTGTGCATTTATTTAATATTAATTATTCTTATGCATTTATTTAATATATTAGATAATTCCAAGCAATTTTTTATCAAATCCAAGCAAGAAATCTTTAATATCATCTACATTTTTTATCCAGGTTCAATCAAGCAAATCTTATATCAGATGATATGCAATTCATGAATATATCAAACATTGTTTTTAATTATATTTTATATTAGGAGTATTTTATGTATTAATGTATTATATATGTTAAAGCTATACCTATTAATAAAATTTAAATAGCAAATTTGATAAACAATTTCTTAGTATAACTGAAATTTATAAATATGATTACTTAAGATTAATTTTAATAATTTAGAATATTTCACTTATGCATTTTCTCAATATCACTTATGCTATTTCTTAATATAAAAGAAATCACTTATGCAATTTCTTAATATAACTTATAAATAAAATTAATTGAGTTTTAGGATTTGATTTTATTATAAATTTGTATTCTGTGTTATAATTGTACATTAATTTGATATATATAATTTTTAAATTATATTGATTAATAAGATTATTGTTATTCTTTTCTTTGTTATATATTTATTGTTGGTTTTCTTTAAGGTCATCCCCAAGTCTAGTTGAACCTTTTTAATTTTGTATCAATTTTTGGATGCGAAGATTTGACTGATTTATTTAAAGCAGAATGCCAGCCCTTTTGGTGATTATTTGCAGATGTACCATATCTGGACCACATCTCTTGAGGAAACATTGAATTTTGTCCTATTAAATAATAAATTAATATTAATTTATTTTATATATTTTTTTACCAAGCCAGGTTTTATCCATGTTTAAAAAAATCTATTCATAGGAAGATTATTTATTGTTGCAATATATGGCAAGTGCCACATCATTTATATCTTGGAGATTTAGTAGAGGTAGCATACACATTCTTCTTACAATAGTTCAAACTATAGGATTCTCATTATAGAGAGATTTCAACAAATCATACTTCTCACATATCTCTTTGATCATGATAAAAAGTTTAATATAATGTTGATTTTCTTTTGTTTGACAAAACGGCATATATGACAACCAACATATGTTCCTTATAATAAACATGAACTGAATTCTTTGGTAAATTAATCTATTTATATATATCAACAAATAACGTTTAATGTGTTCAATTTACATAATATCAAATTTTAATTTAATATATCACACGATCGCCTTAAACCGTCATTATTTAAATGGACAAGTAAATAGTAGTAAGTATTATATATATTTTTTTTGGCCTAGCAAGTCCACCAGCCTCTTTATGACAGAAGATTATTTGGAAGCAAATAATAAAATCTCTCTAAAATCGAATCCTACCCCCTAAAATAGTTTCACGGTTTACTAATTATAGTATAGTAATTACATGCAACCTTAAAATGCTCCATCATTTTTAACCTCTTAATAAAATCCCAATTAAAACCTTTTTAGCATTATTTAGGCTAGGATTAACAAATAAGTATTAGTTGGGGATACTAGTTGTTACTAACCGTATCTAAAAATTATCCTCTATCGTTTATAAACTTTTACTATACTAAAATAAGTTCAATGAGTGAATAGATTAAAAAGTCCATTGAACTCGAAATAAATAGCTGTTAATCGCTTAAAACTGAAATGTTTAAAATAAAATTTAAAAGTTGGAAATAAATACTCAACGTTCAGAAAAGACTGAATGTTATGTCTGAAATTATTTCTTAAACGGAAATGTCATTTGAAATCATTGTAACATTTATTTATTTACTGGGATAAAAATTTTAACAACTATTTTCATTATTTTTAGCAGCGGGGTATTTTTGGAAAGTTTAAAAAAAAAATAATTAGTGGAATTTTTCTTGGGATTTATTTTCCGCGATATTTATTTAAAATCTAAAAAATGGGGAATTTTTTTTCCAAAGAATTATTTCCCTGGAATTAATTTTCTATATTAATTTGTATAAATGTTGATATTAAATAATATTTGCCAATTATTTAATATAGCTTATTGTAAAGTACATTACCTCATTACTTGATATTGGGGTTTTTTCCAAAAATTTATGTAAAAAATGTCACTAGTCATATAATTTTTGTTAGTAAAGATTGATAGCTATGTGTGGAAGAAATTATGCGTTTTTTTTATTAAGCTTCCTCTTTTTTTAAGCATTTAAAAAAAAATATTAAAATTTGGGTATTTTTGTCCATATATTATAAGTATAAATATTCAAATTTTGCTTACCATTTTTTCTTATTTCAAAATGAATTTTTTTGCCTCTATACTTTATTAATATTTTAAAATTTATATCAATCTTAAAATCTCGTAAAACTAATGTTATTGGGGAATTCCTGTTTATAGACGCATAGTCAGCATACCACGCGGAAAGAATTAGGGTTGTTATATCAATTAGAATGGCTGGCTCATGGCAGGAGAGGTTGTATTATCAAAATAGTCGTTCCATGACGAATCCCTGTTAGAAAAGGAATGGGGCAATTCCATGATAAATCGACTGAAATGTCGTGATTTCCATTTTTAAAATGATGAAATTCTGCATGAAGGTAAAATAGATTGTATTAAATCAAAATTTTCATTCTCTAGATCAAATAAATTCAGAGTTATGGATCTTCAGATTGCAATGAGCGTCTTTTACTCTTTTAACTAATCTCAAATTACTCTAAAAATTTAGTCTGAAGTAACAAATTATATATCATTTTTAGCCCTCAAAATTCTCCTTAAGAAAAAAGAATTATTTTAAAATATATTCAGTGTCGTTGTATTTCCGTTAAAACAAAAATATATTATTTTGAAAATTGCCGAATTTGAAGCGATGAACATCGCCAAATATGTTTATTACCAATACATTTAAATATTTAAGTGAAAATATTATGGAGGAAATAAGAATTTAAATTATATTTTTTATAATTTAGAAATAATAAAATCAATTATAAAGGACGTTTAAAACGATGAAACTCATCAGATATGTTTATTATCAATATATTTAAATATTTAGGAAAAAATATTGGGGAAAATAGTAATGTCAATTTTATTTAGCTTTTACAATTTTAAGAAATAAAAAAAAATATTTATAGACGTTATTGTTAGAAATGATAATTTTATAAAAATGTTTATGGTTATTTACATAAAATGCACATTTTTATTTAAAAAATACATTAATTATGATTTATTCCTAAAATTTAAAAAAAAAACTAAATAAATTTAAATTTATACATTTCATAAGTTTCATCGTTTTAAATTGTGCACTTTCCAAAATAATTTTTTGTTTTATTTTATCGGAATTAGAAGGACATTGAAAATATTTAAAAATAATTTTTGAATTTTCTCAAGGAGAATTTTAAGAGCTGGAAAATGATATAAAATTTAATACTTAAGACCAAAAACTTTTTAAGTATTTTAAGATTCTTTAAAAGAGGAAAAGGCTCTCATCGAACTTTGAAGGCCCATAACTCGGGATATATTTGAGCTAGAGCATTACAATTTTTATATGTAAAATATGCAATCTATCTAACCTTCATACCAAGTTTCATTTATTTTTAATGGTCGTTTGAATCCCTGGAAGTTTTGTCATTGAATTAACCTATGGTGAGAATTACAAACAAAAATACCTAGGATTAGTTCTTTCCTTTATTTGCATATTCATGTAATCAGAAGTAAAAGTATTGCAATTTATTTACACAAGCTAAAGGTAAAATTATGAGTTTTATTAATTACAAATATAATCAGAAGTAACAAATTACTTTTAAAAGATTACAAAAAATAAACTTGAAAATTAAATCTTTACATATAAAGATCCCGTTCTTTTATACTTTTTCAAATAACATGTATGTGCTTTTTTTAACAGCCAATCGCACCGCTTCCCGATATAAAAGGCGGGATAAAATTTGTTTACATTCTATAAAGCCAATCTGAATACTTAAAAAGAAGGCAGATGGTAACAAAAAATACAATATGGATGGATGATAATATGTTAATTTCTTAATAATAAAAACACTATCAGTATCTCATTAAACATAGATAAACACAAAAGATATTACTATAAAATAATCATTTCGTTGTTTACAGGGTTGTATGTATTTACGAATACGATAAAAATAAAGATGATTAAGTAGTATATTAAAGATGTTTAAACGTATATAAAAAATATTCCTCGTAATATTACACAAAATTTTTTTTTACGTATTTAAAATTTTTAGCCATATGAAACTTTTTTTCTGTCATAAACGATTTATAAATCTTTTACCAGTTACAGTATTGTGATGATTCTATGAAATTGACGATTAAATTAAAACCCATCCAGTTTAGTTGCAAAAATAATTAAAAAATCATATGCAATTAATTAAAAAATTTAAAATAATTTATTTCTTTATAAAATGTATTTTTATGACTGAGGTTTTTTTTTATATAATCAATATGAGTTAAAAAAAATACACAATTTCTTTTTGGGTAAAACTTAAGGTCAAATTATGATAATTTTTATTTTCAATGGGGCTTAGTTGGGGGGAATAAGATAATTTTGAGTTATTATATGGGCACGATGAATATGCGCCTTACTCATAATTATGAGTGAATTCAACGGCGAAATGGATGATAATTCATCCAGGTAAGTTAAAAATTTTATTGCTATAAATGCCCTATCTATAATCCTGTATTTTTTGAGATTATTAATTCCTTTGGTACACAAAACCGATATGTTTATCCCTTTGAAGGAGAGAGTTTGACGGAGACCTCTTACCCAGACGTGTCCATCCATATTGGAAAATAACGTGGGAATTGAAGCCTGTTTCATCTAAATAGAATATATTTTGAAGTGGCATGTTCATCATTTTTAAGCAATATTCTTTATGAATATTGATATAATATCAGGGGGAATTCCGTCTATCGGGCTTTTTTCCAACCCTTTTCTGGCTCCATCCCATTAATTTAATGCATCTATATATTCCCGAATCAGTCATTTTGAGATTAGGTTGTAAATTTTCCACTATATTTGTTATCGTCAATCTATTATTATGTTCTAGTAGCTGCATAATTTTAGATTTCAATTCTGAATCATCTTTTTTGTTCCTCCCTTTTTGATTGATTATGTGATCGGCCAAGAGGTCATAGTAATTAGCAATACTACGTCCCAGTCTAAGACCGGTAATACCAACCCGTTGACCTTATGTAAAAAAATATATATTTAACTAAGTAAAAATTAATGCTTAAAAAAATATTTTGACAAGCTGGCGCCGGGAAATATTCATCATTTTTTTTATAACTAAGCTTATTTAGCCCCTTTTTGGTGGGAGTTTAATATTTAATCAGAGACCTGCAGGTCCGACCTGAGTACACGGGCCGGACCATATATTTTTTTTAATATACCCAGGCAGGGCCTATATTTTTTTTTAAATATCCGGGCCGGGTCTGTTTCAAAGAATACCCGAGTCAGGCCAAATATTTTAAATCGCCATTATTAAAAATAAATAAAATATATTTTTAAAAAATCCGAGCCGGACCTGAAAATATAAAACCAGTGCTGGGCCGTGCAAATGGTACCTTTGAAGGTCTCTGATTTATATATGTTAGCGTCAATGTGTTTTACTCAAAGGTTCATGGCAAAATTGTCAACAATTTATAAGGTATTCTAAACAAGCCGAAATACATTTCCGGTAAAATCAGATCTTCAAATTTAAAAAAAACGCGCTTTAATATTGAAAAATACAATGCCGGAAAAACACATTGCCGCTAATATATATTATATGCTATACTACATGGCGCCGATTGGGAGATAAGAAAAACGGTCTAGTAATTAATAAATTTAATTTGAGTGTAGCTAAAAATATCTTCTATTTGAGCAAAACATTTTAATAATAAATAAAACGCATTACCCTGCATTCATAATTGAAAAAATTGTTATGTTTATATCATATTTTGTATACTTCGCCACGAATTCGCGCCAACTGCGAATGCAGAGTTAGGAGCCATTTAAAAACATCGTTTTTTCAAACCGAAAAAAACAAATAAAGCTTAATAGATGTATTCTACCAAACACAAACGTTTTTTAATGCATAAGATTTTTTTCATTTATTTTTTTTAATATTAAACTATGTTGATATTTTTTAAAGATAAAATGTTGTTTTATTATATGATTGAAGTAAATAAGTGTTTTTTAATATTATATTATGCAATCATTTTAAACAAGCTTACTCAAATAAATTATTAGAATTGTGAATTTTTTATGCTAAAAGGTAAAATAGTTTGATATTGCATCATATCTTGTTGAGTTTACTAAACATCTCTTAATGTAACGGATTTTTTAATTAATTAAGCATCATTATTTGATATAAATATATTTATTTACATTTCTGTCATTAAATTAAAATAAGATATTGAATGAATTTAAGGAAATTATGATAACTCCTTGATCATTATTATAGAAATGATTATTTAGCAGATCAGATATTATATTTATCCAAGAATATCTTAGAACAATTACAAACCTTCGCGTATGGCAGATATGTTGTTATTGAAATATTTTTAATAATTTTATATAAATTTTATACAACTTACATATATTTACTGAAATATTATAAACAATTATATAACAAAAAAAAACCTTGAAAATTAGTTATTACAGCTATGTGTAGTGTTGTTAAACCCGATTTGGGACAATTTTTAAAAATGGCCCGATTAAGATTTTAGCCAAAATAGTATTATTTAAGCCTGAAGATTTTGCTCATAGGTGGCAGAAAGTACCTCTATTTGCCAAATGTTGAGGCTTTAAAATATTTTGTAATATAAAATATCAGCAGCAAAATAAAAATGATTCGTTGTTTGGAAGTAAAATATTTTGCCAAAACCAAGCCCCTGAAAACACTTTTAAAAAACATTTTGTTTGGAAATGACCTTAGGCTATTAATAATTATAATATAGTTCAGTTCTCGTAAAAATATTCAAAAGCTGAAATTATAAGAGATTATACGATTCTTTTATATTTGTCCAATGTCAGTCATAAATGTTTAGGAATAGCTGTTAAATTGCTTTGATTTTGAAAGTATTCTATTTTGTTTAAATTTTAAAGAACGTTAAATATTTTATACAACATTAACATAAAAGGTATTGTAAGTTAAAAAAAACTTTGCGAGACTATAGTCCACATCCACAATGATCAATTAATCTTTTATAATGTTTATAAATGTAAAACAATACAATTTTAAAGAATATTAGAATTAGAGATCTGCAAGGCCTAATTTTTTTAAAATAATCGGGTTTGGGCCGGGCCGGGTCTAATATTTTTAAAAAATTCGGGCCGGGTCGGGTCGGACCTTGGAATTTTTTTTAAATATATCTAAATTTATCAATTTTTTATTGAATTTTTTATGTAAAATAAAAATATTTGATTTTATTTATTGAAACTAAACGACATATAACATATGTCTTTTATTTTGAGTAATTATAAAAATTAATTTCTCTATTTAAAAAAATTCTAGTTTGGGCCGGGCCGGCAAAACTTTTAAAAAATTTCGGGTCGAGCCGGGCTTGGAAAATTAGGGCCGATGCAGATCACTAATTAGAATAATGTAAGGTGTGCATAATGCCTAATTTAAGATTCTTTTGTTAAAATTTAAATTTTGAAGTGAGCTGAAAAAATTTATTGAATTGATATCTCATCTACATATAAAATATGTAATTAATTATTCAAACGTAACAAATATTGGTAATTAGAAAATGTAGATGCAATTCTATTTTTATAAACTTTATGTAAAAAGTTAAAAACAATCTGAAGATCTTAAAGAAAATTTATATCTCAGACAAAAAATATCTTTTGAGATATGTAGATCTTATTTTATCTCCATCCTTGGTTCTATCCCTGACAGAATAATTTTTTAATCCCCCTCCACCGTTTTTTTATATTTTTAGTTACAGGTCCGGCCGGGTAACCGGACCGTATTTTAATTTATTTAAATATATTCGGACCGGGCCTAAAAAAATGTTTTAGATATACGGCCCTGACTAATCTTTTTTTTTAAAAAAAATACCCTAGTCGGGCCGGGCCATATACTTTCAAACCAAATATTTTAAATCCCGGCCATTATTCGCAAAATTAAAAATAATTGTAATATATTTCAAAAAAGTCCGGGCATGGTTTAGTTCTACTAAAAAAAAGTCTTTCTATCGAGGAACTTGATGGCAGAGCCATAGTGTTGTTATACTTTATGAATACAACTTTATTTGAGATGATCTTCAAATATACTAAAATCCTGACACTAATTTTTAAAAAAATTATTCAAAATATAAGAGTACCAAAATTTATATCATTATTCATATCCACTAAAGGGTACTGGAAAAAAAATCTCATGTTTTTATTATTTTTCACAGGTTATCTGTTTATACAATCAGTTGGAAACTTTGATAGATCATTAAATAACATTGAAAATTTACCATATTGTTCGTTCATCCATTGCGTAGAATAAAATTTGTCTGG
The DNA here is from genome assembly GCF_954871325.1 of Gordionus sp. m RMFG-2023. Classification (NCBI taxonomy): domain Eukaryota; kingdom Metazoa; phylum Nematomorpha; class Gordioida; order Chordodea; family Parachordodidae; genus Gordionus; species Gordionus sp. m RMFG-2023. The sequence continues at coordinate 21,673,232 of NC_088779.1, read as the reverse complement.
TTTATTTTTGTAATGAAATAAACTCGGACATAATATTTAATGAATTTAATTCAAATATTATTTTTTTTCGGTCATGGGTTACTTTATTTGAATATTTACTGATATTGTCAAAATGTAATATTATCATTTTTGATATTTTAAAAAAAAACGCAAAATAAAATTATACCAAAATTATCTAAAAAGTATCAAAACTATTTATCTAAAATAGTTTCTAGATACTTTAATAACTCTGATAATAACAAATTTTTGATAATAATATTCGGAAAAGATCGCAAAATGATTGGTGAATATTAAGCTGTTCAAAATTAAACAAATTCTATGTCAAATATCAATGGTTAGCACTAGACCTCACAACGAATATTAATTATTTGAAATCAAATTTCGACAAATAATAATTGATTTCAAATAATTCGAATATTTCGTAATAATAAAATCTTTTTTAAGGATTTAACTCAAAATTTTAATAAAAACCATTTGCACGGAACGGCCCAACCCGGATTTTTTTAATATATTATATTTATTTTAGATTTTTATAAGTAATAATGGCAATTTCAAATATTTGGTATTAAAATATACAGCCCGGCCCGGATATTTTTTTTAAAAAAATTTTCAGGCCCAGCCCGGGTATAGTAAAAAAAATTAAAATGGGTCCGGGCCTGCAGGAAATAACTTGATACTTCTATCATTAAAGATAATAAATCTTTGAAGATTTTTGATTGACAAAATGTTAAAGTCCGACAAAAACATTAAATTCTCCCTCTCAAATTATAGGACTTTGACTAAAGCCTTTGAGAACCAAAATTATACAATGAGGGTTACATAAGTAGTTCGACCCTATGTTATAGCTTTTCAATTTTAATTTTTTTTGGTCAGAACTTACCCCGATATTTTAATTCATTTTTAATTCCCAATCCAAATTTTTATTTATATCTAAGGCTCTGTCCAATTCTTTTTATGTTTTAGGCCCAAATATGGCCCTAGGTTTTAAAATTATGTCCAAGCCCGACCTGACCTTCGAGCGATTAGTATCTTTGATTTTAAACTAAAATGGTTTGTCAGGCTAAAAGGTTTATATAGCCTTGTCTTCCTTACAGATCTACTAAATAAATTAAAACCCAATCAGATTTTTCGAGTAAGTATAATATTATATATAATTTTTATTTTAATATACTAAATTCGTTATATAGTATTATAATAAAATTAATATTCGTCAAATAATTAAATTTTTTTTAAAATAAAATATTTTCCCAATATTGAAATATGATTAAATGTATTATATATACATAATATATACTAAGTTATGGATATTCTTTATAAGGGTACATTTTTTTTATTATAGATTCTCTGGTGAAATTTTGTTTAAATGCAGTTTGAACGATATTTAATGAGTTTTCGCGACCCCTAAACGAATTATCTTCAGCTCGAGTCCATGATATTGTAAAGGGATTAGCGTCTCCTTTGACTTCTTTTATTACACTAGGTCTCATCTCCTGCATTTCTAATGGTTCATCAATAATTCTAGATGTTTTTGATTTAGTCATACAGGGAGAATTTCCTGATTTGACATGGAAAGTGTTGTTCAAGGAGATAAAATCTCCCCATCCCCATTCGTATTTGATACATAAGGCTTGGTAGTTAAATTCTGTGTGGTTACTTGGATTAGTATTTAAGTTGTTAACATGTGTTCTTTCATAACTTTGTACGGGAAATGTGGCGATTTTATCTTGCGATTTAGCGTTAATTTTAATTTTGTTTACTTCATCGGATTCTGATGATGAAGGAAGGGATAAATTATGCATGTTAGATGTGGTATCTTTAGGTTTACGAATATATTTATTTACATTTTTTTTATTGCTTAGCAATTTTGGTTGTCGCGAATGTTTAAGCATGTGCTCCTTGAGTTTCGTGATTTCGGAATAGGACATTCCGCATTCTGTACATATATAAATCCTCAAATGCTTAGAATAAAAATGAGAATAAATATGTTCTTTCAACTTATCTTCCCCCGGAAAACATTTGTAGCAACTGTTGCATTTGAAGGGTAAATCTTTTTAAGAATAAAGAATATATATAAGATTATTTTCTAAGGCTTATTTAATATGTTTAAATAAGAGTATTATTTTTTTTACAGATTATTTTTTATATCAGACATAATATTATGCTATCGTCATTTAAAATTTCTGATTATACCGAAATGTATTCCAGTATGTCTAGAGTACCCTATTTCAAAGATTTTTGGTACGAACTTTTGAACATACTTTATGTATTAATTTTTTTTAAATTAAAAATACAAGAAAGTTTCTTGCTAAAATTGTCTAAATGTTGTTACAATGCATATACTTTCCGGTCAAATCAGATTTTTCAATTTTAAAAAATTTGCCCTAGATAAATAATTTAAAATTGGCAGATTCCGTATCCACATGAAATCCACATCCCAATACCACATATGTCAATATATATTATCCCAGATTAAACCTTTTAAATATGATCGGTTAAGTGCATAATCCCTTAGTACGAAATAAATAAGCCATTTTGAGAATATTGCTTGAAAAAAGTTAAATATCTTATAAATGCAAACCGGTTAAGTAAGAATTCTCGGATAAATGTGAAAGTTTTATTGTCATTTTAAATTTATAAAGTAAAATATATTTCATTCATTACCTTCCATATCATAAAAAGTTTAAAATTTTTTTAAAAAAAATGATACAATTAAAGTTTGAAATAATACGATTAAATTTTAAAAAAAAAATGATACAATTAAAGTTTGAAATAATACGATTAAATTTTTAAATAATACGATTAAAATTTAAAAATAATCTACAGATTTTAAATACTGAACAAGTTTAAACAGATACTTAACATTAGACAAATAAAATTTTTTTTAGCCCGACCCTTATAATTCATAGCCCAAGTCCGATTTTTAGCCCGTCTATGCAATGCCGATCTCTACTTTATACTTTTGAAATTACTAAATTAAATGCTACAATACCATTATAATATTTTAATTAAAATTTGCTAATATTTTTTGATTTTCTTTTCTTTATATATATTTATTAATTATTAACCTTTTTGATGACACTTAGAATGGAATAAGAGACTGGCCACTTGAGAGAATCTTTTTTTGCAAGTGGCGATATTGCAAATATAGGGTCTATCACCAGTGTGCACCCTTGTGTGTTGGGTTAGATGAGACATTTGTGTAAATCTTTTTGAGCATATGAGGCAACAGTAGGGCTTGACTCCTAAATGAATTCGCAAATGTTGATTAAGATGAAAAGCATTGGAAAATGTTCTAGGACAAAGATTGCATTTTAACCTATTGTGCGGTGACATTTTATTCAAAGAAATATTCTCCGATTTATTCATCTTCCTAAATGAGGAAATAATAATTAAATCTTTGAAATAATCTTTTTGTTTTTGAAATTGAAAAAAAATTTGATTTTGAAATTTTAATGATTTTTGATAATAATATTACAAAAACAATTCTAGTAAAAAAAATTTTTGTAAAGCTTTTAATTACTCTATTCGACGTCAATTGAGAATACATATATTCCTTCTTTCGAATTTTGGAAAAATAACTCATTTCATCTCGTATATTTTTTAATTTTTTTTTATTTATATAATAATATTATAAAATTTTTTTTTTTAATATTTGAAATTAAATAAATAAACAATTTGAATTCAAAAACAATTTCAAGAAAGATGATGATAGTTACAAAATAAAATTCCAAAAAATAAATAAATTATTAATTAGAATAAAATGCTTACGTATACTTTTTAAAATTTAATTAGGTTGGGTAAATTTTCGAAAAAATGTATGCTAATTAGAGATCCATAAAGCTACACATCTTGCCCGTTAAATTTTTTGCTCAATCCGCTATGATTTTTCAAAAAATTGACCCCCCCCCCGTTAAAATTATACGAAAAGTTTTCCTGATGTCAGAGGCACGTAACTAATAATATTAAACAGTTCGATTTATATTTTCCCCATTTTAGGGAAGCTTGGAGATTTCGCTCATAGGTGGCAGAAAAATTTGGGCATCTATTGAAGAAATCTCGAGGGTTACGTAATATTATTTTGGCTAACATTTAAATTTGGATAAATCGGTCCATTTAACAAATAACACAATACTACGCATAACCAAGTGATGGGAAGTGAAACTTGTCTGTTCTCGTAAATATCATCTTAAGCTAATAACCCCCCTACTCCAAATGTATACAATATATCTAAACCAGAGACCTGCAGGACTGGCCTTAACCCGAGCCGGGACATATTTTAATTTTTTAAATATACCCAGGCCATGCCTAAAAAAATTTTTTAATATCCGGGACCCGTATATTTTAAAACCAAATATTTTAAATCGCCTATTATATCTATAAAAATTAAAAATAAATATTATATTTTTTTTAAAAAATCTTGGGGCATAAAAAGAATTTTTTTAAAAATTCAGGCGGGCCGGGCCTGAAAATATAAGCCCTGGCCGAGCCCAAAAAAAATCTTTTAAATGAGCCGGACTAGTGGGCAATTGGTAAGCTCTTCAGAATACGAAAATTTTTTAAATATAGATAAATTGCTACCATATCTCACTGCTTATAAGAATCAATGCCCTGGGCCGTCAAAAGTCTCGGCATGGTGCTGATTAAATCAAATGTAAACTTAGATATTTATTCATAAATTTTTCTAATATATTTTAGATTATAATTCTAACTATGGATTATTATGAGAGTATATGAGATTCCTTAGCTAAAAAAATTAGTTGTATTATTTTTAATCAATTAGGAATATTTGGGCACAAATTGTTGAAAACACTTTTCATTTCTAATTAAGTAAATGCCGATTTGGAGCAGAACATACATTTTGCAGCCCCATAATAGTAGGTTGAAAAAAAAATATTGCTTGCGAGAGGCCCAAACCTGTCATCTATGAGCAAAATCTCCAGGCTTGCATAATATTTTTTGGCTAAAATATTACGCAAACATTTTTTAAAAATCGACCCTTATTTTTATAATAATGCTATGATTTTATAAGCTATTTCATCTATCATTTCTCATAAAAAATAAACTATATCATAAAAACAACCAATCCCTTATTAATTTTAAAATAAAAATAATTAAAAAAATATTAATATACCCCTTTCAAATAAGCGATAACCAAATTATTATTATAGAATATAAAATATAATAGTTAGCATAAAAAAATTCATATAAATCACATTTAAATGTGTAAAAAAGTGGATAATGTTTAAATATAATAACGTTTTCAAATAAAATATCATTTAATCTCTGCCTAGGTTTATTAATTAAATTTTCAAAACTGAATAATCTTTCTTCCGTAGCAGATATGGGAAATTAGAATTATATTTAAAAAATTATAAATTTGGTAATTTTAAAATTATTTATAATACTTCGAACTCTATATTGTTCGAAGCATTTTATAGAATTTTCAAAGCTAATATAATGGTCTTTCCCAATATAAGGAGATAAAATATTTGTCTAGTTTCTTATCTTTGAGTTAAATTGGCTAGATCTAAAAACATTATGCGAATATTTTTTACCTCATGTGATCCATCTATTTTTAAAATAAGGATGTGCGAATTTCTAAAAAGGATCTCTTATATTTTCCATCTAACATTATTAAATGACATGTAGATGATGTGGACGTTATTAGGGTTACAGATTCTCTGATTAAAATATCTAATAAACATATTATTAATAATATTTTAAAAAACTCAGTGGAAGTGGGATCTATATAATCTTCTTATAGTCTATATTAATATCTATTCAAAAAGTTATACCTTCGGTTTCACTTTCGTAAATAGTTAATTTAAAAATAAAATGGGATTAAATACATTAATTTTTTTTCCCTAAACTCGGGTTACAAATTTTATATTTAAATAATAAAGTTGTGGATTTATATTTAAAATTTAATTTATAATAAAAATAAATTTAAAAACTGTCTAAAAATATTTCTATTGCAGGCCTGGGCCGAGTTTGATCAAAAAATTAAGGCCCATGAAGGTCTCTGGTAGGAATGCATTAAAATAAAATAAGAGATAAACCAATCGATAGAATAATTTCTAGATATTGGACAGGTGGGTTAAACAAGATTTTTAGATAAATGTAAGGCATGATAATTTTTAAAAAAAATCATGCGGAGAGAGTAAGTGGGCTAAAAAATAATTTAAACAGGGGCGGGCGTTCCGATCTTTTTCAAAAAAAAGATAACTTAATAACCAACGATCAGTCCATTTATTTTTTGAGTGTGTCCTAAATTGTTCTTTATTTTTTTTTTCTCATTTTTATATTATTTTTCGGAATGTTCCCAGAATCATAGCTTCCCATAATTTCCCCCAAGTTCCGATCCCGGGACGTTTTCAGAACGTTCCGTTTCATATCTCAGAGTTAAACCAATTTGATTTAATTAACCAACCCTAAAATAATATGAAAGCGATCAAGAGTTTTCAATTTTATCATTTAATAATTGATAGAGTATATCTATATTCCAGCAAATTTTAATTTTTATTTACATTTATAATACATGTCATCATTTGCTTTGTTGATTTAGATAATTTGCGCAAATTCATTGATAAATTATTACTTTGGCTTTAAAAGATAGATGTGGAATAAACTTGTTATTTTCTCCACGTATTTTATTGATTTTCCTATTAATTACTATTACCTATGCGTTTTTCAAGATTTATTTTTATGAATATAAAATTACCAGAGACTTCAGAGGTATCATTTGCAAGACCCATTTTTTCTTTTAAAAAAATTTCAGGTCCGGCTCGGATTTTTTTGTAATATATTGTATTCATTTTTAATTTTGATAGTTAATAATGACTATTTAGAATTTTTAGTTTTAAAATATAGGGCCCGGCTATTTTTTTAGAAAAAATTATAAACCCGGCTCGGTCCGGTTATATTTAAAAAAATAAAATACGGCCCAGCTCGTGTACCCATTCCGGTTTCTGATTTATATTTTTAAATATGTAAATATATTTATTTTTAATATAAAATGCACTAAACCCTTTTTAAATTCGAGGTGTCAGTTTTGGTTTGCATAATTTTAAACTTCGGGTCCAAAATTTTTCTTTCTAAGAACCCAGGTTTTCTAATCCATACTTGCTCGGTTCGCAATTAGACCTACCATATTATAAAATTGAGTTCGAGAGACCTTCAATGATTAAAATGATAAAAAAAATTTAGAAAGCGGGATTACGCCGAACAAAGGCAATTACATTTTATATTAGTGTTGGTGAATTTGTTTTATCGAATTACAAATTTATCAATCTTTATTTGTGTTGTTAAACGACTCGCCGAGTCGGCTTAACTACGACTCAAGTTGAGTTTTTAGTCCAACATTTTTCATACTTATTAAGTCAAATATAAAAAAATCAAATGGAAATCTCTAAATATTTTTCTGAAAGAATCTATTTTATTTAAAATATTGTTATCTTTAGAAATAAATTTTGCGAATTCTTTACAATTCATGTGAAAATTCAGCTTTATCATTAATTCAGCTTCTAATAAATCAATTGAGAGCGAAGAACGATTTAATTCATTAAACTAAATATTCGAAACAACAATGGGAAAAAGGGGAAAATTTTCTTTAAAAAATTTGGTCAGTAGTGATTTTTTTTCATGTTTTATTAAAAATATAATGACTATTAATATATTATTTAAACAAGTAAATAATTTCAATTATTTAATTTGTTACCTTCGTTTGAAGATAAAAAGATTGTCTCTTATCTCTATAAAAATATGGAGTATCCTCAAAATATTTAAATTTTTTAACAGACCCTTAATTAACAAAACTATACTTTCAACGAGTTGGAGTAGACTACTTTAAGGAAACAATAACGAAGTTCGTTTTTTTGAAAAAAATGATGTGACGAACTTTGAACGTGAACGCGTTCCTTTTTTTGATAAACGCGTTAACATTCATTCAATTACAAAAACATTTTATTTTTATTTATTTGAAAAATTAATATTAATCCGAATTTTTTAAGAAAAAGTTTTATTTTTTTAATCAGCTGTTGTGCCTTTTCGCATTTCAATTTTTTAACAAGCCATTATTATAATTTATTGATTTGAATATTGTTTATATTTTAATTTAATAGATTAGCATAAGCATGGATATTATTATTTCATCATCATCATCTGATTTTGAATTACCATGGCCCAAATATTATATTACAGTAACATTCTATATTGAAGGAATAAATTTAATACTTACCAAATGTAAAATATGCCCAAAAAATATTATATCAGTTTCAAAATCTTTAAGATCCAATTTAAAAGATATAATATAACTAAGTAACCAGTTAATAATTTATTTTAGATTGTTCTAAGTAAAAATCATTAAATTTCATATATTATATACATAGATAGAAAATGGTTGATATCATTTAGAATTTATTTTTAATGTGATTTTCTAAAATTATAATCTAATTACTACTATTTTAATCAAGAATTTTATATTTTAGTTGTTGAAGACAATTTGAAGTATAAATTTATAACTTTTATATGATATATAAGTTTTAATACAAAAATGATTTCTTTGAATCTACTATACTTAGAATTTTATATTATTATTCACAATATAAAAATGCTATAAATTTAATATTTTTGTAAAAATATCGCGGAAGTAGAAGATGGATTGGAGGAGGATAACTTTGAGGCAAAGGAGAAGGACAAAACAATAAATGTTTTTGATAAATTCCCCGCGTTACAAGAGTTGTTTTTTAAGTATAATACAGCAATCCCCTCATCTGTCCCTGTTGAGCACGTTTTTAATATAGCTAATGCCGTATTAACTGACAAGCGTTCCTATCTATCAAATGAAAATTTTGAAAAACAATTGCTATTAAAAATTAAGAAAAATTTTTATAAATAAAAATATCATTTTTTTATTCTCTATATTATATTTATAATTATTTCATCAAAATAAAACTATATTATTTTTTAATATGGCTAATATATTGTGTTAAAATATGACATTTATTTATATAAATTAAACTAAGAAAAAAATTTATCATAAAATTTTGAACGAACGTGAACATGGTTCCTTTTTTTGAAAGTGAACGTGTTAGATTATTGTCAATGAACGTTGAAGGCGTTGGATTTTTATAGAAATGTTTACAGCACTATGAATTTTACATATTAAATAATACTTTGGGCTTTTGCTTCTAATATTTAACTTGGCAATATTTTATTTGCTAGATCCTACCCAAATTACATGAGATGCAGACTCAATGCATTCGATAATTGGATATTTATTTCTCACAAGTGTCCAGGCTTTCTTCATTACTTGCATTATCCAATTATGTTAATTTTTGTGTTTCATATATCTTCAATTACTTTAATAAATTCACTAAAGATATATATATTCTCCGTATGCATATTGGTCCCTCTTTCAATTAATTTATAGAAAATGGGATGTGATTGCTATAGTAAAATTTATAATACAGTCAACAACTTATTGGCGTACGCAGCGGGGGAAGGGGGGGGGGGTATAAATTTTTCAAAAATATTATTGTTTATATTAATTTATATTTGTTGATATTTATTCGTATCTCATATTAAATATATATTTAATTATATTTATGATCACATTTATCTACGAAGTTATTTTATCAATTAATTTCGATTTCAAGTTTTCCGGCGCAATATTTACTTATTATTTTCAAATTTTTTTTGAATTTCGAATTTCCCGTCTTGGTTAGATTTTTTTAATCATATTTATTTACAGATTCTATGAACATTATATCTCAATATTGATAATAATTATAACTTACACTAAAGAAATTAAGCTTAAAATCAGCCATCACCCACCTTTAAAGTAATTAAATTATACTGTAGGTCTCGGGTATAGGCTTTTTCTTTGTCCCACTCCTTTTAAATTAAAGCCTATAGAGGTTTAAGCAACATTTTTCGAAATGTTTGTGCCTACAAGTACGTGCGGCTTGCCCACAAACGTGTGGAGGGCTCCTCATATTTTTACTTTTATACCCAAATTAAATTGTTCCAATTAGATGGAAATGAGGAAAACCTAACGTAGCTCTGTTGAATCTTCAACGCTAGATGGCAAAAGCGCTATATATCACGTAATATTTATCTGCCATTTTCAAATTTATAGTCAAATAATAATTATTTCTGAAACTTCTTGTCCAACAGGGAAAAAGAAATTGCAACCTTGTCCAACGAGATAGAGTCTATGGCATCAAGCAGTAACAGCTTTTAAGGAGTTAGAAGAGTCAATTATTTGCTAATCCTGAAATATCACAATGGCCTGAAAGAAATATTTCCTCAGAAGCAAGAAGATTATTGGATTCAATGCTTATTCCAAATTTTATTTCTCATTAGAATGTATTATTTAATTATACAACTATTTTAAGTATTACTTTTCAAAAACATGACATTGACTTGATTAAGAAGATGAGAATAGCGGAGAGCATTTTATCAGAACTCAAGGAAATTAGGGCTAATGTTGATGAAGAATTTCATATTTTATTGTTGAGTCAAAGCAGAGCTATACGTGTTTAATATTTGTCTCCCTCGACTTGTAGCAAAGCAAGCTCATCGTTAAAACATTAATATAGGATCAGTAGAAGAGTATATCTTAAATACAGATACATTTATAACCTAAATAAATGAATTTTTAATTCATCATGCAGCACTTACCAATCTGCAAATATTACTTCCACAAAAGCCTTCCCAACCTTATTCAGATGGTGATCGAAAAAATAATATTTGTTAAATTTTTATTATGAAGATGTTAAAGTATCTTATGATGCCTTACTGGCTGAATAATTATGTTTATAAGTAGTGTTGCGTAATCGGCTAATTTTGGCCGACTAAAAACGGCTTAGCCGAGATTTTAGGTGGAAAAATCGGCTAAGCCTAATTAGGTATAGCCTAAAAATCGGCTAAGCCTAATTAGGCTAAGCCTAAAAATCGGCTAAACCTAATTAGGCTAAGCCTAAAAATCGGCTAAACCTAATTAGGCTAAGCCTAAAAATCGGCTAAGCCTAAAAATTGGCTAAAACTAAAAATCGGCTAAGCCTAAAAATTGGCTTAGCCTAAAAATGGGCTAAGCCTAAAAATTGGTTAAAATAAATTATTCAAAATTCTGCATCGATGCTTAGCATTAATTATTATTTATTTTAGTAAAATAATTTATTTTATTTATATTTAATGTAAATATTTTATTATTATCAACAAATAAACATGATAGGATTTAATATTTTTTATTTATATTTTTATATTTTGAAATGAAAATAAATTTATTTATTTGATGTTTTTTTAATAAAAAAAAATAATATGCTGCTATATTGTAAAAATGTAATATTCTTTAAATATAATTTATTAGTGATTTTCACAATCTTCTTTGTAAATACATCTTTTATTGAGGAATTATATTGTAAATTTTATAAGATAAATACACAATCTTTTAGGTGAAATCTTTTATCATTTTTTTAAAATTATATATTTATTATTAAATGAGGTGGATTTTATGAAACTTTTTTGATGTTATTTTATATGATCTTTTTAAGGATAATATTTTAATATGACAATTGTCATAATCGTTCTTTTATAAGTTTTTTGAATTTTTTTGAAGAAAGTATGTTAAAATAAGTATTAATAACATGTGTAAATACAAATTTAGTGAAGATGTACCAATGAAAAGTGACAATTGTCATAATGGTTAATTTTAAAGTTTTTTGAATTTTTTTGACGAAAATTTGTTAAAATAATTATTAATAACATGTGTAAATATAAATTTAGTGAAGATGTACCATAGAAAAGTGACAATTGTCATAATCGTTATTTTTAAAGTTTTTCGAATTTTATTGACGAAAATATGTTAAAATAAGAATTAATAACATGTGTAAATATAAATTTAGTGAAGATGTACCAATGAAAAGTGACAATTGTCATAATAGTTAATTTTAAAGTTTTTTGAATTTTTTTGACGAAAATTTGTTAAAATAAGTATTAATAACATGTGTAAATATAAATTTAGTGAAGATGTACCATAGAAAAGTGACAATTGTCATAATCGTTATTTTTAAAGTTTTTCGAATTTTTTTGACGAAAATATGTTAAAATAAGAATTAATAACATGTGTAAATATAAATTTAGTGAAGATGTACCAATGAAAAGTGACAATTGTCATAATGGTAAATTTTAAAGTTTTTTGAATTTTTTTGACGAAAATTTGTTAAAATAAGTATTAATAACATCTGTAAATATAAATTTAGTGAAGATGTACCATAGAAAAGTGACAATTGTCATAATCGTTATTTTTAAAGTTTTTTAAATTTTTTTGAAGAAAATATGTTAAAATAAATATTAAAAACATGTTTAAATAAAAATTTAGTGAAGATGTACTATAGAAAAGTGACAATTGTCATAATCGTTATCTTTAAAGTTTTTTGAATTTTTTTGACGAAAATATGTTAAAATAAGTATTAATAACATATGTAAATATAAATTTAGTGAAGATGTACCATAGAAAAGTGACAATTGTCATAATCGTTATTTTTAAAGTTTTTCGAATTTTTTTGACGAAAATATGTTAAAATAAGAATTAATAACATGTGTAAATATAAATTTAGTGAAGATGTACCAATGAAAAGTGACATTTGTCATAATTGTTATTTTTAAAGTTTTTTGAATTTTATTGACAAAGATATTTTAAAATAAGTATTGATAACATGTTTAAATAAAAATTTAGTGAAGATGTACTCTAGATAAGCGACAATTGTCATAATCGTTATTTTTAAAGTTTTTTGATTTTTTTTGACGAAAATAGTTAACTTGCATCGATATTGATTTTAAAATAGAAAAAAAAGTTTACCCAAATTTTAAACAAGATTGTCTGATGAAAATTGGTAAAAAAAATAATAATTTCTAAATTAGGATTAGATATTATGATATAAATTTTGCATATTAATTTCTGACCCGATGAACAAATGTAATAAAATGCCAATTTGCTCCTGTTTTTGGGGAAGAATCTATTATTACCATATGTGTTTCTATGGCATATACTCAGGCAATTTTAATTTTACAATCTATATTTTTACCCATTTACATCAAAGAAATTTTAAAAATAACGATTATGACAATTGTCACTTTTCTATAGTACATCTTCACTAAATTTTTATTTACACATGTTATTATTTCGTCAACAAAAATCAAAAAATCTAAAAAATAATGATTATGAAAATTGTCGCTTATCTAGAGTACATCTTCACTAAATTTATATTTACACATGTTATTAATTTAATACTTATTTTAACATATTTTCGTCAAAAAAATTCAAGAAACTTTAAAAATAACGATTATGACAATTGTCACTTTTCATTGTCTTCACTAAATTTATATTTACACATGTTATTAATACTTATTTTAACATATTTTCGGCAAAAAACTTTAAAAATAACCATTATGACAATGTCAATTTTCTATGGTACATCTTCACTAAATTTTATTTAAACATGTTATCAATACTTATTTTAACATATTTTCTTCAAAAAAATTCAAAAAACTTATAAAATAACGATTATGACAATTGTCACTTTTCTATGGTACATCTTCACTAAATTTATATTTACACATGTTATTAATACTTATTTTAACAAATTTTCTTCAAAAAAATTCCAAAAACTTATAAAATAACGATTATGATAATTGTCACTTTTCTATGGTACATCTTCACTAAATTTTATTTAAACATGTTATCAATACTTATTTTAACATATTTTCTTCAAAAAAATTCCAAAAACTTATAAAATAACGATTATGATAATTGTCACTTTTCTATGGTACATCTTCACTAAATTTTTATTTAAACATGTTTTTACTACTTATTTTAACCTATTTTCTTCAAAAAAATTCAAAAAACGTATAAAATAACGATTATGACAAATGTCACTTTTCTATGGTACATCTTCACTAAATTTTTATTTAAACATGTTTTTAATACTTATTTTAACATATTTTCTTCAAAAAAATTCAAAAAACGTATAAAATAACGATTATGACAATTGTCACTTTTCTATGGTACATCTTCACTAAATTTTTATTTAAACATGTTTTTAATACTTATTTTAACATATTTTCTTCAAAAAAATTCAAAAAACTTTAAAAATAACTATTATGACAATTGTCAATTTTCTATGGTACATCTTCACTAAATTTTTATTTAAACATGTTATTAATACTTATTTTAACATATTGTCGTCAAAAAAAATCAAAAAACTTTAAAAATAGCGATTATGACAATTGTCACTTTTCTTTGGTACATCTTCACTAAATTTATATTTACACATGTTATTAATACTTTTTTTAACCTATTTTCTTCAAAAAAATTCAAAAAACTTATAAAATAACGATTATGACAATTGTCACATTAAAATATTATCCTTAAAAAGATCATATAAAATCATCAAAAAAGTTTCATAAAATCCACCTCATTTAATAAAAAATAGATAATTTTAAATGATAAAAAAATTATAAAAGATTTCACCTAAAAGATTGTTTATTTATCTAATAAAATTTACAATATAATTCCTCAATAAAAGATGTATTTATAAATAAGATTGTAAAAATCACTAATACATTATATTAAAAAGAATATTACAATTTTACAATATAGCAGCATATTATTTTTTTTATTAAAATAACATCAAATAAATAAATTTATTTTCATTTCAAAATATAATAATATAAATAAAAAATATTAAATCATATCATGTTTATTTGTTGATAATAATAAAATATTTACATTAAATATAAATAAAATAAATTATTTTACTAAAATAAATAAATAATAATTAATACTATACTAAGCATCGATGCAGAATTTTGACTAATTTAATTTTAGCAGATATATATAGGCTTAGCCAATTTTTAGGCTTAACCTAATTAGGCTTAGCCGATTTTTAGTTTTAGCCGATTTTTAGGCTTAGCCTAATTAGGCTTAGCCGATTTTTAGGCTTAGCCTAATTAGGCTTAGCCGATTTTTAGGCTTAGCCTTATTAGGCTTAGGCGTAGTTTTTAGCCGATTACGCAACACTATTTATAAGATTAACTATGGTTGATATAGTCCTAAAAAATGCTATGAATGCTCTGCATTATTTCATAGATTAAATTCCCAATGTATTAAAAGGGTTTATAAACTCTTTCCATTAGTAAACTAATGAGAGAACATTCTCTTTTTTAAGATGAATAACAGAGGCCTGCAGAAGTACCATTTGCGGGGCACGGCCCGGATTTTTTTAAAAAATTTTTTACAGCCCGGCCTGGGCTTTTTTTAAAAAAATTTCAGGTCCGGCCTGGCTTTTATTAAAATAAAATTTTCAGGCCCTGCCCGGATTTTTTAAAATAAATTATATTTATTTTTGATTTTTATAGCTAATAATAATTATTTCAAATATGGGCTGTTTTAAAAAATACAGCATGGATTGAGTGTTTTTTTAAAATAATTCTGGCCCGGCTTGGGTGTTTTCTTAAAAAAATATCGGGCCTGGCCCGGGTATATTTAAAAAGGATCTTTTGAATTTTCATTTGACGACAATCAAGGGAGATAATTGATAAATTAGCTCAATCACAACGAAGATTGGATTTTACATTGTAAATATATAACATACTAAATGCAATTATTCCAGAAACTTTTTGTGTAAAGGCTCAAAAAATTCAAATTTCTATTTTGGGTCATTTAAGTGATTCTTTACATATAATTTTTTTATAATTCACATTAATTTAAAATTGTGTATTAGAAATAGTTATTAGTCCTAATAAATTTATGCTTGAATTTTTAAAAAACAATAATATTTCTTAAAATTTTTTATTATCAGACCAAATTCCTGCGTATGTGCCTGAGACAACTATATTTGTCCACCCTTCATTAATAAAGGTCAAATTTTTATCATATTTTTTGGTTATTATATTAGTAATCCTTTCATATTCACTGTTATTTTTATTGATTAAATATCTTGAGATATTTTAAATGCTGTTTTTAAAAATTAAATTCGTTAAGTTATTTTTTCAGAAATTTAAATTATTATTAGTTGAATTAAAATAAGAGGAAGTTGGCCTACCTTATCTCAATAAAAAAATTTCCTTCCGATGAACGTTACTAAAGTGAGCTATTATTATATTATCGAAAATGAACCTACATCCAAAACAAAATTATAATATATGAAACAAGAAGAAAAATATTTTTCTGAAATATGATACAAATCCTGATTATTTGACAAAAAAACTTAAAATAAAAATTGGGGAAACTATAGAGTACATTACATCCCTAATTACAACCAATTACAAAAAAAATTTGTAATATGCATTATATTTAAACTTTAATCATGACACATAGTTTTATTGATCAATAAATGTATTAATAAATATATTAACGATTCCTTTGAAATATCGCGTATAAATTTCAATAATATAATATATAAAAATATTAATACAAATATTGTATGTTTTAAATTTATTATATAAAAAAAATTAACAAAATGTATTTCTAATAAATACTTATCTATAATGACCGTATTATTTATATACATAACTATATAGACAAAATAAAAGATTTAATTATAAATGCTGTATATCAATGAAAAACAGAGATGTACCAATAACACTTTTTTGTCAATATCGATAAGTTTTTTTCCTAGTCGCAACTTCCACAAAAAATATTTTATAATTATTAAGCCATAAAAATGCCTTTCAAATTTTTATGAGAACTTTGTAGTATGTAATTTTATTTACCGTATATTTTTTTTATTCTTCATAAAATAATAATTCTGCAATAAAATTTTTAAAAGTAAAAATAATTTTTTTTTCCTGTTAGGAAATATATAGATCAATTTTTTTATCACATGCTCAAGGCTTTTTTAGCTTGAATTATTAGTCGTTTTGGATATTGGCAATATGATATTCAGTAAAACTGAGTTATTGGTGTACCTCTAACAAAAAGCAGATAATATATAATGTACGAATGACATGAAACATATCTAACGATAGTATAGAGGATGGACTAATGATGTTCTTATTTTACAAAAAACCTATTTTTATATAGGACCTTAATTTTGTTTTAAAAAAACAGTTTTCTATTTAATTTCAAAATTATCATCTTTTGCAACCAGTAGAAATTTCTGAATATTTTATATGAGATTATTTGATTTGGCTTGAGCTGCTCAGCGATTTCAAAATCATACTCATTCATATCCATCAAAACAGGAATAAAAAAGATCACCGTTTAATTTTGAAAATCTTTCATGAGATTGGCTTGTATCTGTTTAATTATTTCTGTCTCCGTTTCGTCAGGGACAAAGGCTGATAGGTCTTTAGATATGTCGGCAAGCGCTTGTTCCATTATGTAATCCTCATCTTTGCCCAGGAGGTTCAATTTGCTAAAAGGAAATTCATCTTTAGTAAGTGAAAGAGTTGGAGAAAGAAATATAGACGGGTGAGTATTAAAAAGATTTTTAACGTTTCCAATATTGATACCATCGATATGGTTATTATCAAAACTACTTATCATGCTTGTAGGTGACGTGATTACGAAAGATTTGGTGGTATCCAGATTGTTTATTAGAGTGTGATTTGAATGATTCATGTTGTAATCTAATTTTTTTAAAATTTTATCTTTAATGTTTATTTTAATTAACTTGTGGTGGGCGTTAAATTTCGCGAATGAAACATATCGCTAAAATTATCGTCGGGAAATTTGTTTATATCTTTAACAGGATCATCCAACATGGCACAGCCTTCTTCGTAACTCTTGTCTAGTATCACATCTGAGATGATGATTATACAAAAGATGGTTAAAAATATAAACAAATCTTCTTGAGAAAGAAATTTAAAATGTTAATTAATTTATATAATAAAATAATTTACCAGAGCCGAAATTGAATAGTATATCATTGAGACTATGAGAGGAGTAAGATGAGTAAGAAGCACCTAGATTTCCATCTAAAGAATTAAACGATTCATTGTTAAGAAGACCATTGTTATTGATATTATTGCTAATAAGAGAATTTTGCACGATGGGATTTGAGAAACTAGGTATCAAATAAGGATCCGAGTCCAAGGTAGGTTGAGATAACGTCCTAATAAATGGTTTTTTCAAGCTCTCCAATAGGTAGGAATGAGAATTAAGTTGATTTTCTATTTATTTAATTAACATATTATAATAATTAAGGGTTTAAAAAATTTTATTGTAAAAATTTGGTCTTACAATAAATTTAGATTATAAGATGAGATTTTAAAAGATAAATTTAGTTTAAAAAAATTAATTAGATTGGTTAATAACTGAATATAGATGATAATAATACATGAATTTAAAAAATGATATACTTTTTGTAAAATTTAAACTCCCTAAATTGCTGGAATTGTTAAGAAACGGATCATTTACAGAAACCAAAGTTGGATAAGGTTTTAAAAATCCTGAATTATTGGGTGGATGATTACCAAGGTTATTATTATTGGAATAATTGAAATTGAGGCAGTTGGCATACGAATTTAAAGACTTACTTTTACTGTTATCAATATTGTTGTAATTGGCAAAATGTGAATTATTAATAGAGCTGTTGTGATTATCATGACCAATATTGTTTAAATTATTTAAATTCATCAAGGTATTTAAGTTGCTATTGAGAACGGATAATATGGAGTTAAAATTACTGGTGTATATATTCACGTCAGGTTTGTAATCTGCATTATCCTTCTCAGTTGTTTTAGCAATAGTAGAGCGGGATGGAAAGGAAAATTTATTTTTCGACAAATCATTAAGAAAAAATTCAGATTTTGAAGAATCCAAACCAACGTTGGTCGATAAAGGAGGATAAGAAAAATTGTGAGGCAAAACACTTTTAATGAAATTATTCACGTCGCAAGATGTGCCACTTGGTAATTCAACATTTGACTCTAATACCTTAGAATCACTTTTAAATTTCCTTTTACGCCCCTTGTCAGATAATAAACTGTGTTCGTAATCATATGTAAACTCTAATGGTCCTTTTTTTGGATAATCAATAGTAGTAACAATATTGTTATCTGTGAAAAAAGTATTATACATAGAATGTAGTCTATGTTTTGAGATTTGGCCAAATCTGGCGGTGGATCCTTTGGTAGATGCGGATTTTTTTGCTGATTTAAGGAGAGTGATGTCATGTAATGCCTACATGTAATTATTTAAAATATATAGGTGTTTTTTGTGATAAAATGAAAAAGATTATATCTATATATAATTTTATAGTAATTGTACAACATTATTACAAAATATATTATTCCCGACTTTCATAACGCTTAAATATTTTTAAGAAATCAAAACACTTTCGAAATTTGTTCTAGAATATTTCGAGGAGTAGTTTTGACCTTGAGAACGAAACAAACCGTTTTCAGGGATTAAGTCCCTGGTTCATTTTTAAAAGTTCACCTCAAAAATTGTGACAAATAAATATTTTAACAATTATTAATGTTTTTTTTAAAAAACCTTTTTCCTAGCATGTTGCCAACACAGGGGAACATCGTTTAAAAGATCGAACGTAGGATTTGAACATTGAATATTATTTGAAAATTTTGCCGAGCATCTTTCAAAAAGTTGTTGATTGGGGTGAACTGCTATATCTAATTGATATTTATTGCACATAATTTATCTCATTAGTTAAAAAAAATTGATAATTTTATATTAAAATTTGTTGTTTAAAATCATGAGATTTTATTAAATTAAAAACAAGAGCAAATAATTGAGTTAAAGAGTTACATATTTAAAGATTTATTAATAATATTAAGGTTTATAAATTATTGCAAATCTATTTATGAGAAAATAAATTTAAAAATTTACGATTAGAACACAAATTTGAATAAGGAAGAGCTGGTTTGAGGCAATGGGTATTGACTAATTTTTTGTTTGAATTGTATTGATAAATACAAGGCCTTGGTTGACAATTTAAGTTAAAGCTGAAAAATAAATAACAAAGATTTTCAATATAGTAAATAAAAATTTTGCAATAAGAATTATTTTTAGTAGCTAGTACCTAGTAGTATTGTTAAACGACTTGATTTAGCCAAATTTAAATTAGATTTTAGCCAAAATAATATTAAGCAAGCATCGAAATTTCGTTAATAAATGTCCACACTAGAGATCTGCAAATCCCAGCCCAAACAAGTCTCGGGCAGGGTCAAGTCTATTTTTCAAAATTTGGGTTTGGACTGGGTCGCGTCTAATTTTTTTTTAATTTCCGGCCAGGGCGAGTCAAGCTTAAATTTTAAAATATTATATTAAATTTTGCCAAATAAATTGATATACTTTTAAATTCTTGAAACAAGGCGCTAATATTTTTTTATTTGTAGATTGCTTTACAATAAAAAAAATATTTTCAATATTTAAATAAATTCGGGTCGAGTCGGGCGGATAAATAATTTTTATTTCGGGTCGGGCTTTTCGGGACAAATAAAAAAATTGATCTCTGGACAAATTTTTTTTTAATTTTTGGCTGGGCTTGCAAAATAAGGCTCGATGCAGATCACTGGTTCAAACCTTTCTGCTATCTATAAGCAAAATCGGCTAAAATATTAAGTTTCGCCATTTTTAAAAATCGAACCGGTAAACAACACTAGTAGCTAATTAAAGTGGTAGCTCACTACTCGATTTAAAAATAGGTAGCTGAGTAATCAGGTGACATTTCTGGCTATATTTATGAATGCTATTTAAAAATAATATCACCATTTATTTTTTGAAATATTATAAATGCCTCTTTTTTTTATACAATGCCATGATTTAAGAAATTTTTTAATTAAAACTCCAGTAACAATATGATAGACTGGGGTTTAATAATATATTACTTTAGAAAATCATGATTACATGTAATAAGTAATTAATTATCGTTGAAAAGGAATTAGTAAATATTCACAATTTTTGATTAATTATGCCCATCCTTAGCATATATATGAATGTAAGAGAAAATAACAATTTTCTAAGAGAGGAGAATGTTGATATTATATTTTATTTTATTTTAAATTATAATTTACTTTTCACATTTTACTATTATTCCCTAGGGTCAATTTAATTTTATACTTTTAAACACTGGTGTTTATTTTTCCTAATAAATGAGTTCAAATTTAACTAAAATTGTTTTTATTTTTATTTAATATTTTAAGCAAATTGATATATTAATTTATTAACAGATACATTGCATTTTTTTATATAGACTAAAATTGTTTTGTTACTTAACACTGACTGATCATTTTTAAATAGAGAAATAAATCTCATAATTTTTTAAACCAAAATAAAAGAATTGAATTTATTACTCTCCTTTACTCTCAAAATTTTAAAATAATATCTCAAAATAAGGAAAACAAATCTCTGTTAGTAAAATGTTTGCTATGTCTACCAAAAAATATGCAAATTTCAGTTAGCATTAGCTCAACTTGCAACATTGTAAAACATTTAAGGGTATAGATACTAAATAAATGTTTACAATTTTAATTTTAAGAGAAAACATCAAACACTTTTAATCCAAATAAAAAAGGGGAAGGAGAAAAAATCTATTAACCCTTCACTACATAGGTGAAAAAAACTCCCGCGGTTACATAGGTGGGGTCTATTTTACCCCAAATTTTAAATAGCTATATCTCAGAAAATAATAAAATTTAAGAACTAAAATTTTATATACTTATTGTAAAAATATTAGAGATAATAAATACAAAATTTCTAGATTTACATTTATTTATAAATAAAGTTATGATATATTTACTAAAGCTGCTCAAAAAAAAATCTTTTTTTTGGAACTTTCCTTAATCATATGATATGACCAAAAATAAATGAATGGAAGCAAATTTGATTATATATTTTATTAATTCAATATTTTATAGTAATAATTAAATGAATTTTATAATAAAACATCAGATATTAAAAAAAATATTTGATATTAAAGTTCATGCATTTTTTTTAATAAAACATTCACGACATGTTACATAAATATGATCTTTGCATATAAATTTTGAACAATTTGAACAAATAAATGAGGATTTCTTGTCCCTAACCCTTAGACAAGAGGGGCACCTTCCTTTTTGTTTGGTTGAAATAGGTTTTAATTCCTCTATATTTAGCATGTTCCCAATATTATCCCTTAGTAGTTTATTAACATGTGGGTTTTCATATCTATTACTCATTAATAGAGTTATTAGCTCCATTGCTAATAATTTTATAAACTTTGATCTATTAATCTCCTTTAAATTATTGGATTTATAAATTATTAAAGAATTTATGCAAGATATATTCAACAAGTTATAAAAAATTGTTATGGCCATCTATTTATTATTCTGGATATTGAATAATTTGAACATAGCTGATCCACAACATCAACACCAGCTTTGGTGAGATTGTAAAATGTGATAATTTCTGGTTTATTCAAATCCCCAGTTGATGTATCAATATTGTTATCATAGTGAAGGGTAGAAAGCATCATGCTTATACTTTTTTGGTACATATGATACTAATGTCATATTATATTAGCAGGCAAATAAACTTGAACAAATATCTTTCTTTTTAATTAAATGATGTTGGAAACTGCTATTTATTTTTTCTTAAAGTTCCTACTATTGTTAATGAATGGGAATTTAATAAATGTATAGCAAGTTCATAACTGGTAAACCAGTTATCTGTGGTGACATTCCTATTACTCTTAAAAATGGGCTGAATTAACCTTTCAACCACATCAAAAGGCTTATTTCTCAATTTATAAGGTCCTTCAGGCTGATTGCCAGCATATAATTCTATTTTCAAAGTATAAAATGTCACTAGAATAATTCAAATTAAAAATCATATGTTAAATTTATGATTTTTTAGTCCACCGAAAAAATAAATAATATAAAATTTTCAAATTTAAAGTCATATATATCAATCAAAAAATAGATATAATTATATTTTTTTCAATTATATTTATTAACCTGACATACATAAATATAATTAGTAACAAAAAAAAAATTGGATTTAAAAAAAAAATTACATCATTACATAGGTGGGGTATATTTTACCCCAAGCTCAACAAATAGCATATATCTCAAAAACTATCAAATCAATAATCATGAAATTTGGAAGTTGTATTCCTTGTTACAAAATATTAAACTACTGAAAAAATCAGGTCGGAATATCTTCTAGCTTTTGTATTACAAAGATTATAAAAGTTGTGGGGTCCTATTTACCCCACCTTTGTAGTGAAGGGTTAAAGAAAATATTGGACTAGGCTCATCATCCATTGATTTTTTTCCAAGAGACCTCAGACTTTAACCCAAACACTTTAGATGATTTAATAACTGATTTTATTATAGATAGAATTCAGCCATTTTCAATTGTTGAAAATCCTTCTTTATAAAAATGATCAAAACATTAGCTCCACAAAAAAATATAACTTGCCGACACAGTGGTTGTTACTGAAATCTAATAATTATTTATTATCATTTAATCATATATTATATTATTTTATTAATGATATATAATAATTATTTATATTAATCATATATTATATTAATATCTAAAAATCATTATTTTAGTTATATTTTGATAAATGTGATATCGAGTCAATAAATTTTTTAGATCATTTCATGAATTTTCACAATAGAATCCTAATTTAGGTTTATATAATAAAAAATGTATCTGTACATAGATACATTTTAAATTGTATCTGTATCAAGATAACTTTTTAGAAGCTGTATCTGTATCTTGATAAATTTTTAGACTATGTATCTGTATCTAGATCCATTTAAAAAGTATCTTTTAACAACTCTGAAAATTAGTAGCAATAAGATGCTATTTTTTTGAAGAAGTAGCTTTAATGTAGCAAAACTGCTTTCTGAGAAAGTAACTGATGTGCTACTTATTAAAAGTAGCCTTAACAGCACTAATACCAACCCTAGACTTTGTCATATATTACTATATTTCACTTCCTTTTCATTATATTTGCAACAACAAAAATTTTATTTAAATTGGGGCATTAAAATATGGGGTCTTTCTGTCCTTTTAAAAAAGTGGTAATTAGGTCACTAATAAAAGAAATGGCTTTTTATAAAATTAAGCATTTCAAAAAAAAGCAAACCAGCTTGCATTTTTATTAATGCTTATAAATTGTTATCAATTTGCATGATACCATTTGATATTCATTTTTTGTGTTTTGTTCAATTAGGTCGTACCTTTAGCAAAGCATACTTTTATAAATTTTTAAGTCTGCCTAAAATGGTACATTAATAAGTAATAGTAGAATTTGAGACATGAAATATATTTTTTTATTAAATATAGTTAATAAACAATAATTACTTGTGAAATTGATTTTGTAATTGTTCAACAAATCCATCTTCAGGCAATATTGTATTTTTAGTGTTGAAATATTCAGCTTTATGAGTAATGTTTTGATAAGATCTATACCTAGAGCAAAGATCTAGAGCTAAATTGTGTTGTGATTTTAATTTTTCTAGTTCACAATCCTCCAATATATTATTTTTTAAAATTTGATATCTAAAAATAATTTATTTATATTACTTATTGGAAATATATAATTCTAATATTTTAAATTTAACAAATTTATTTGAATATACTGGTTATTAATTAATTATAAAATTACAAGAGATCTTTCTCAAATCGATTTGTGGTAGACTTGATATTTTGTGTTTTCTGAGTATGATCTGGAATTGTGTTATTACATGATTTAAGAAAAACTTCATCTAATAAATTAAAAATTCATTTATTCATGTTTGAAATATATTTACTTATTTGCGATGTAGCAAAACTTGAACTATAACTATATTTGGAAGTTTGGTCAAGAACATTAAAATTGCTAAGAGTTATATTACTTTTAGCACCAGTCCCATTTTTTTTAGATTTTATGGCAATATATTTTTTACAAATCTTTGACTTTTTAGGAACATTAAGGTTAATTGATGGAAAATCATGCCCAGAAACTGGTGTATTATGAGATAAGATCAATGGTGAACATGAACCTTTTTGAGACTGTAAAGAATTTGGTAAATATGTTATATATATAGGAAGTGGTCTATTTTTATCAAATTTATTAGTTGCAGCAATGTGTGTTTTAAAATTTGAATTTATGCTTCCTGACACAGATTTGATAGAACTATTGCTATTTGCTAAAACTAGATTAGAATTTATCACATTTAATATTGATGAATTGAGATTATTCAAATTAGTTAAGTTATTGCATTTTTGTTTTATGGCAGGGAATATAGGTAAATTAACATTTGGTAATTTGTAGCTATTTGGTAAATTTGTTTTCAGGAGAATGTATGATGATTTTTTATTGTCTAAAGCTTTCAAAATATGGCTGGTTATAGATGCTTTATCTTGAATATTGCCATTTAAAGCATTATCTATTTTTACCAATTTAGCCCTTCCCTTTTTAACACCATTCTTAATCAAATTTTTATATTGCTTATCCAATAAACTAATTTGTGGAATTAAATCTAATTTGGGATGCCCCATAAACCTAACAGGAAAATTTGTAAAGTTATGTTTTTTCTTATAATTTACTTATTATTAGAATTTAGTGATTGATTAGTTAAGGAGCTGATATAGATTAATGAGGGCTGAGGCAAAATTTTTGAATAACTTGTATGTGAAGATAAAATAGATTTATCGTCATAATTATGCACCTGTGTTTCATCCTATTTATATAAGTAAATACAAAATATGTAAAAATGAGAACTATAAAAAGCTATTAATCAAACGTGATTACTTGAGTTATCATTAGACACTAAAAAATTTAAGCCCTAATTCATAAATTCAGCATTTGGACAGTAATAATTTCAATATGGCGAATATAATTTAAAATTGGTTAACCGGTTATTTTGGCAAGACAATTATTTTGACTTTTAAAATATATATTTTAAATAATTCCTTAGTTGATGGCTATAACCCTAATAAAAATCCTTATTAATCTTATCTTATATCTTAAATCTTAATGATAACTTCTAGCTTCCAATAATTATTTTTAAGAATTACATTATTTATTATAGCGCATTGATCCAATCCAATAAATCTGACGTTTACATTATTTTACACCACAGGGAATATTATTAACAATATAATCGTATTATTTAAAATATACTTTTATAGGCAATAAATTTAATTTATTTCAAATAAATGTACATTAGGTAAAATTAATGATAAGTAATTCAAATTTTATCTAAAAAGTAACGTTATAATTATTTGGGAGGACTAAACTTGAAGTTGGGAGCCTTTATTAGAAAATTTAATTTTAAAGTATTTTAGAGCATTTATTTCTTTTATATAATAATGTAATGATAAAAAATATAATTAATTTAATTCTAACACCCAAGTAGATTAGTCTTCCTCTAATAGTGATTTTATATTGTTTAACATCAATATAAAACAGTACAGATTATTTGTAGTGTTGAAAGTTGAAGAATATATCAAGTTAAAATGAAACTAATCCTGTTAAACACTGTTTTCGATCGATTTTTTTAAATGATTAAGATTCTAGCCAAAACAATATCATGTAAGCGTGGAGATGAGCTTTTATCATAGATGGCAGAATGTTTGGTACTTTATTTGCCAAATCTCGAAGCTTATATAATATAATTTGGCTAAATTTTAAAAGGACCGTTTTTAAAAATCAACCCAAATTGAGTCGTCTTACAACACTAGTTAAAAAATTGAGTTAAATATAATTTATCACCTAAAATATAAATAATTAAATATAAAATTAAAATAAATACTTTTAGTAATCTATCACATCCCTCTTTACCTCAGAATATAACAAAACAAAAATCAAATACCTCTCCCACCGGATTTATATTGGAAATTCTCCTAATTCAGTTTTGTGCAAAGTTGATTTAAAAAATTATTTTAATTCTCGTACAGACATCTTCTCCTCAAAATTCTTTGATAGATTTCCTGACTGTGATAATTCGGTTATAAAACGTTAAAAAAATAAAATTAAATAATAAAATATCGATTCTGAAGCAATAAATTTATTCATAATTATTAATTATATAATAATAAATTAACAGTAAAAACATAATAAAATTAAAGATAAAAAAAATTAAAAGAGAAAGGTTAAACGAAATAAAATTCCAAAATTTAAAAAGTGGTATAATATTTACTAAATCTTATATTTCCTTTCTTTTTCATTTACATAGTCTGCTAAAATAAATAATATCGAAAAATTTGAATAAGCCATATCTTTTTTTGTTTACAACAAGTACATCTGAAATAATTTGTATAAGAATTTTCTTGTTCAACTGAATATTACAACCCCATTATATAAATTCCTGGTATGGTCAGCATTATTTTTAGTTTTTGGAGAGAAGGTTTTAAATTCTGAATCCAATAAGTGGGTCTTTTATGGCCTTCTCTTCTTTTGTTTAGGTTATCTTCATGACATGTTTCTAAAATGAAGTCCAAATTCAATATTGACCTTAATTTTTGGTATCTGGAAGACGGAACCCTATCTGGTCCTAATATTAATGTTTTGGAATTAATAATTCCCAAATAGATAAAATAAAAATTAGTTTTTGAAATTGTGTATTTTTACATTCAAGTAATGTTTAAATGAAGATTCGTTAATTTAGTTTTATATATCTTTTGACAATATTATATGTTATACATGTACATCAATATTATTGTGATACGAAGGGGTGCGAGTTAATCGAGAAGTCCTTTATAAAATAAGACTTTGTGAGTTGATTAGAAATCTACATATTATTTAGATGTATATATAGGGTAATTGACATGTATAACCTATTATATTGTCATAACTACATTTATACTTGATTGACATTGGATATTATATAAATTTATTTATATATAATTACCATCTTTCTATACATAAATCATCTGAAGTCAATTTTTTAAATCAGAGTGCAATTTATTAAATATACATAATCAAGTGGATATTTTCCTTTAAAGAAAATTTTAATTATCAAAAAAATAGGGTAGGGGAAAATAATATTTTTAACATAAGACAGGAGGGACTTAATTAAATGATACTTTAAAATCACATGTGGCACTCATCATTATCATATTAAGATAATAAGATTTTTTTAATGTTAATATTTTAACTAATAACATCATATAGTAAAAATACATTTAAGTCATATATAATGGTACTCTTTTAAAATAATGGTTTACTTTCATATTTTTATTTGGTTAATTTAAAAATGACACCCTTTTTCACTTCTTAACTTTCTATCTTATTCTTTAATATTTTATTGAAAATTAATTTTTATAAATATATTTTTTTTACATAACCTCATTGTAAAAAACCTTATCTATTATATAGATATATATAATTCATTTTACACCTTAGTAGTTCTCAATATATATATATATATTTCCCAAAAATTTAAACATTTACATATATAACCCTATAAATTAAAAAAAATTTATTTGTTTAAAAGTACTTACCTAGCGTTATTTTATAATATGAATTTCTTATTTCATTTATTCCCATATGTGAAAATTTGTTGTCAACAATAATTTTATCGCATCCCACATTGGCCCACGTATTGTACAAGGAGCACGTGCACCATTTAAAATATTACTAATAATTATACACACAATTAAATAGAGAGAGCAACTTTTTGCTGAGCCAAATTTGAATCGCCTAATATTCCTCTCCATCAATCTTTATATTTAATTAAGAAAATGCGGCTTCTTAAAATTTTAAACCCTTTTAGGACCTCATCTCCATTTTAAAACTCTTCATTCCTTTCAGCCCTAGACCTGAAAATTAAAAACTTTCTTGAGGTTATCTGAAACATTCATTTTTCCGAGTTTTATTGGGCCATTGCTAAAACTTCCGACCAATGAAGATGGTTTAGAGTTTCTCCCTCTCAATTTAGTTTTTTTTATCAGCTTTCCTTTCTTCTTGTCTTCATTGCGAGGAGGTTATAAGTAAGCTTGTAAGTGGTAAAGATAGTATTTGAGACTGCTTGTGACTTATGGAAGAAAGATTTATTTATTCCTTCCACATCCTCATCACAAAAAAACTTTCTTAACCCTATTCTGGCTAATTTTAAGAAATCGGTGTTGACTAATCCTCCTATGAAAACACACCAATCCTCAAATATTTGGGATAAAACTGCAGCCATGAATGGCTTGAAGCTGTCCCTTGTGACTTGGTCTTTTTATATCCGATAGCTGAGCGTTATCATAGGGTACAAGCTTGCAGTGTCACATGGCCAGGGTTGAGGTAGGAGACAAATGCCTCCAAAATATATTGGCATTTTGGGGGATAGGTATTGATTCTAGTGGTAGATGTTTATTTTTGGGGGTTAGGTATTATTTTTTGAGATTTCTTCTTTACTTTTCTTTTTTTTTTGGGGGGGGGGGGGGTTGAATTGAAATATAATGTATTTAGATATAATAATTGTTACAATTATGATGTTTATCGTTAATTTTATTCTGACAAATATCAATTAAAGAAAAAGATCTGTCAAAAAAATATAGATTTTTTACAATTTCACGCGTAAAGTATAATCAGCGTCTACATGACAGGATTTTCACTGGATGCAAACCCCCTTCAAAAACCTTTGCCTACCCCCCTAAAAAATCGCCGCCTTAGGCGGCGGTGTCTCTTTATCATTATTTTTACCTATTTATTTATTGATACCCTTTTCAAAGAATTTATAAAGGATAACCTAAAATAATCTATATCTACTACCAACTCTATATTTTGTGATTATAAATAATTTATTTTTTAGATAATAAATTCAATTAAAACTTCTATTATTTACAATTAATTAGTTATTATGGCATTATGAGCTTAAAATATCTAAACCTTTTAAATTACATTAAAAAGGATAGTTTATTTGGAAAACAATGTGTATGATTGTTTGCAATATATAGATTAGGTCGATGAATTGTATTATAATAATACTATAATAAAAGTATAATTTTTACAGCAATAAATTTTGTCCTATTTCATCTCAAAATTTAATAAATAACCCCCCAAAAAATTTATCCTACCCCCAATAAAGCAACTTACCTCCTACCCCCTCAAAAAAAATAGGATGCAAACTGTTCCTACCCCTCCCGCTCATGTAGACGCTGAGTATAATATTGATTTTATTTGGTAATTTTCCAAAAGCATATAGGTTAACATATATGATTTATTGTCAGTCCCATCCTATATATCATATGAATATAATAAATCTTTTATCTAAAATTTTATCTAAATTTTATCTAAATTTTATCAAAATATTTTAAATATTGTTAAAAATAAGATTTTCAATATGTAAACACATTTTAACTCTACTCTTTATTTAATAATTATCAAACATCCAAAGTTATTGAAGATTCATAGATTATATTTTCTTCTCATTCAGGATCAATCCCAATGGAGTGACTCAGGCACCTCTTTCATTGTCTATGGATTATGAGCAAGAATTAGAGATGAAAATTTTATATTAAGACTATTTATTTTGAGAGAAATATTGAAATACACCCATGATGCTTGTATTTAAATTTAGGAAGTTGGTAATAATTGGCTGCTATGGTAACAAAATTAATACAACCACAAAAAAATAATTATAAAGACTAAGAGGTTAATCTATTTCTATAAATAATTTTAAAATGATGTTAATGGGGGAATATTTTTAAAATTACATTACATATTTAATAGTGATTTGATAAAGAATAATATTATATTTGTAAAATATGAAATCAATATTCAAATTAGATAAAATCAGAGACCTGCAGAGGTACCATTTGTACGGCCCGGCCCAGCCCAGATTAATAAATTTTCGGCCCGGCCCGGATTTTGTTTTCAAAAATTTTTTACGGCCTGGCCCCGGGTTTATTAATTTTAGGCACGGCTCAGATATTTTAAAAAAAAATTCTTTCGGGCCCGGCCTTGCCTGGATTTAAAAAAATTTTTTTAGGCCCGGCTCGAAATTTTCTAAAATTATATTCGACCTGGTATATATAAAAAATTGATTATTTCGTATTTTATCATATTTTTCGGTGAGTATTATCATTTAATAAGCAAGTATATTAGCTAATGTTGTTAAACGGCCCGTTTTGAGCCGATTTTTAAAAACGACTAACTCAATATTTTCGCCAGAAAAATATTGACTAAGCCTCGAAATTTCTATACTATATGTCTAGACCTTTACTCCTTCCATGAGCAAAATTTTCAGGCTTGCATAATATTTTTCTGGATAAAAACTGAGTTAGCCGTTTTTAAAAATCGGCTCAAAATGAGCCGCTTAACAACACTATCATATTTTTTTTATTATTCTAAACAGATATTTAGAATATTACAAATTGATACTATAAAAAATTTGTGTAAATAATATTTTGAGAATATACTATGTATTTATAAAAAAAATAAAAGTGATATTTTAATTAATAAAAAATATAACATATATTATATATTATACAATAATGTATTTAATCCTTTACGTATTTATTCCATGGCAGGAAAACTATAATTTTACTATGTAATAGATACTATGAGTGTTAAATAGTGTTAACTTTCACCAAACATTATATTAATCATAACTATATATAATCATTATAACCATATCTAATTGACGAATATAATAATTCATGTTATATAAATTTTTTAAAAAAAATATGGTCCGGCCTGGCCCGGGTAATTTTAAAAAAAAAATTCTGGGTTTTTTTAGAAACCGGTTATATCTTAAACCCGGGGGCCTGCAGTGGAATAGAATTCAATAATTATGTTGAACAAAAAAAGTGAATTTTTAAAAGGAATCTTAATTTAAATAATATTAATATAGAATCGTATTTAGCTTTATAAGATGAGTTAAAAAATGTTTTTTTTTGATTTAAAAAAAGAAATGGTAACACAGTAAAATTTAAAAAAAATTATTTTTTTACATGACTAAACTACGCGCTCCCTATCAAAAAACTTAATTTATAAAAAAAAATGAACGCAGAATCATATATAGCTTATTAAAAGGAATCTAATAATGTTAATATTATATTTTAAAACTTTTTATAACATAGTGGGCTTTTGAGAAAACACATTTTTTTGACTAAACCACGTCCTTCCGCCCCTACGCGCTCCATATCAAAGAAGCTTAATTTATAAAAAATTAAAGCATAATCATATTAGGCTCATTAAAAGGAATCAAAAAATGTTCATATTAAGTTAATAAATTATTTATAACTTGTTGGTATTTTGAAAAAACACTTAATTTCTTCTTATTTTTTGATTAAACTACGCGCCCCCGGTAAATATATATAATTTTTAAAAATGAATACAGAATCATGTTTAGTTTTACAAGGAGATTCAGAAAATTGTATTATTCATTTTTTTTTAAAAATTTTTTAATTATCAAAACAAAATATTTTTTTACTAAAATACGCGCTCTCATTAAATATACATTATTTATGCAGAAAAATGTTTAACTTATCAATTGAATCTAGTCATTTTAATTAATTTTTCCCAATAATGCTATACATTCATCCGAACCCTCCATGTATACGTACTAAGTTTTTAAAAAAGGGAATCCTAACTTAATTCAAGCTAATTTTTCATTTTGCACATACATGTCGCAAAGGTTAGGAGACTTCTATTAACGAAATCTCAAGGCTTTAGAAATATTTATTGATATATATATATAAATTTGCAAAAAATAATAGCCTAATATATTTTATTTGTAGAATATATTTTTTCTATATTTAAATATATTCGGGCCAAGCCGGTTACGGCTAATTTTAAAAAATCGGGGTATGTCGGGGCTTGAAAAATTTAGCCCGATACGGATGACGAGTTTATAGAGTTTAATTAAACTTGTATAATGAGAAACGTTGGATGAAGGTATAGAATGATTGGAAATTAATTTAAATGACTTTCTAATTGATTATTAAACATTTTTCTGCATAAATAATGTATATTTAATGAGAGCACGTATTGTAGTCAAAAAAATATTTTGATAATAAAAATTTTTTAAAAAAAATGAATAATACCATTTTCTGAATCTTCTCGAAGAGCTAAACATGATTCTATATTCATTTTTTAAAAATATTGTGTATTTACCGAGGGAACGGTCAAAAAAGAAGAAATTAAGTGTTTTTTCAAAATACCAATAAGTTATAAATAATATATAAACGTATATATTAACATTTTTTGATTCCATTAATGAGCTATATATGATTATGCTTTTATATTTTATGAATTAAGCTTCTTTGATAGGAGACGCGTAGTTTAGTCAAAAAAATGTGTTTTTCCAAAAGCCCACTAGGTTATGAAAAGTATAAAATATAATATTAACATTTTTTGATTCCTTTTAATAAACTATATGTGATTCTGTGTTCATTTTATAAATTAAGCATCTTTGATAGGGGGCGCGTATGGGGGTGCTTAGTTTAGTAATGTAAAAATATAATTTTTTAAAAATTTTTACTTATGTTACCAGTTTTTTAAAAATAAAAAATAACATTTTTTGACTCATCTTATAAAGCTAAATACGTTTCTATATAATTTAAATTGAGCTTCTTTAATAGGGGGCGCGGCGCGTATTTTAGTCATTCCCAAAAATTTGCGATTGATGCTATTATAACACACTTTGTCATGACATCTAAAGGTTATCCAAATTATTATTAAAATAAGCAATGTATCTTTTTCACAGCTCATATATACGCTTTTTTTTAAATGTAAATTTAATTTCATCATAATTTAATATAATTAGTTTATAATTCAAGAGCAATACACTATTAATTTTATTCTATTTAATTCTACAACAAATGTTTTTCATTAATTAAAATATAATATTACAGATTTTTAGAATTGAGAAAAATATACCTTGAAATTATAATTACTCTATATTTTTTAATATTTAGGATTAATCCAAAGTCAAGAAGCTTTTCAAAAAAAAAATATTATTGCATTATATATATCATGCGTCCAAACTCGATTTCGTAAATTTCATTAGTAAATTTTTCTTTAAAAAGAATTTTGACTTTGGACACAAGATCGTTTTATTTTTTCAAAAAAGTATCGCTTTATTAGCTACTTTTTACGCTATTGAATTTTTTTAAGATATTTTTTACGTTATCTATTTCCACAAATAAAAAATATGACTAAAATTTCAAATACATATAATTTTTTTTTTATTGCATCTAAATAATAATCTTTCCATGCTGTCATCCTATCTAGAGATAACTAAATAATAGTTCAACATTAGCACTTGAGGGCAATGCAGTATTAAATTCAATATACATATTTTTTATATAAGAAAAATCATCAAAAATATTTATTTGATAATTTTTCGATTTAAAAATATGCGTCTAAAGGATTTTCAATAGTATTATTATTTATTTCAAAAAATCATTTATAGTAGGTTACTTTTTTGATGCGGCTAGGATCAGTCTAATATTATAATAGCATTAGTTAGAATAAAAATTGTGTAGGGGATAATGGCATAAATTACCATCCATGTTTGCTGACTGGCCAGGCCACCACCCTTTAACTTTTTATCTATTGAACTGAACCAATTTCTCTCAAAATTGGTTAAGATGCGAAAAGATTGAAATAAGTATTTTAGCATCTCTTGATAAAACTTATAAATATATATAGATGAATCGTTAATTTTAAACATGTTTAACATGTAGATAATAATTTATAAAATAGTGAGTCTGATAATGAAAATATAATATTAATTATTTATTGTATTTTTTTAATTTATAATATAGTTCTTGAATATATTTTGTGGCCAGTTGAAACTTACCATGTTTGGATTGGGCCATATAATCAACTTTCAAATAAACTCATCTAGCTCAGAAAATATTGTAGATAGAGCTTTGATTCAAATATTATTTTGAATATTAAGGATTGGGCTATAAATCGATATTAAATTTGTTTGATATTGCTCTTAATTCCTCGTTGAAGCCACTAGTCTTGTTTGATGATAAAACCTTCCGGTACATCTTAAAATAAAATTTTTACCCTGTTAATTTTTTTTATCGAGATTAAAATATATAGCGATTCAGGAATAGAAAATTCCATATTATTAACATTTTTTTGTTGATATGATCTGTATCAAAATTATCTTCAATACTTTATCAGGTAATATGGACCTATTTCAAAAAGATGCGCTTCTATGGATGAGAATTATACCCCCACTGTGGACCGACGATAATATCATCAATAAAATATAGTCCCGGCTCGTGCCCAGAAAAATAAGAAATTTTTAAAAAAAATCAGGAGGTGGAAAATATTTAAATTATTTTCTTATGATATTTTATTTTTTTTAGCATAATTTTGTATTCCATATGTTTTTTTAAATTTAATTTTACTACATTATATTACCTGTTTTAAATTTTATCGATGAACATCATTAAATTATAAATGTTATTGCTATATATTTAAATTTAATACATAACATTAAAATAGAGCATAAAATAAATTTTTTGAGTTTGAGATTTTTTATCTATAGCTTTTTAAAAAATACGAGCCACGGGCCGAGCCTAGAACTAAATAAATTTCCACCGGGCTACGAGCATATTTTAGCAAAGATTTTGGTTTTGTGGTCTCTAATCCTTATAATCTGTTTTAACTTAATAACTTTGTAATAAAATATGATAATTTTATTTAAAAATTATAATGACAAGGCTGCGTCCTTACTCGTCTTAATTTTAGGACAAAACTGAATAGCATGTACTTTTCAGAAAAGCACCTAGCACATCCTTGTTAATTTTTAATACGTCTTGTTATATTTTTTTAAAGAAGGCTTATAAGTATACTTAATCTATAGAGTCCTCGCCAATATTAATTTTTGATATTAATTCAAATAGAGTATTGGATTCGAAGAGTTTTAAATCGAGTTGCTTTTTTTTTAAGTTTCAATATTATTATTTAATTAAATTTATATAAAAACTATAATATAATTATATATATATTATATACTAAAAATATCATTAAAATATAACAACTAAATAGAAAAAAAATTGTAAAAATTATATTTAAAAAAAATACAAAATTATTACAAATAATCACATTTCTTAAAAATCACCAGGGTAGTGATTCTAAAATGGATAGTGATTTCATAATCCTACACTTTTCCAAAACTGGCCTTTTAATTATTTTCTTTTTTACCTAATTTAAATTCCTTTTTTTAAAATCATTTTTTATTAAATATAAAAGTATTTTATGTCAATACCAAATCAATTATGAATAATATAAAGATAAAGTGCCTTTTGGTCAAACTTTTCGTTTTCATAGTATATTACAAAATAAAAATAAACTAGAAAAGAAAAAGAATTACAAAAACTAAAGTAACTCTCTAGAAAAGTAATAAAAAATATAATAAAGACAGATCTTTTTATAAAAGTTATAAGAATTGAATAGTGAGGAAAATTTAAATATTATTAAAAGTCCGGTTCGTCAATTGGAGACCGTAATTCTTTTAAAAAACTTCCAATTGTGCACAATTGAAAATCGACAGTATACACTATGATATTATATCTTGCTAAATGATGGTTTTGTGGGGCCATTATAAATTGAAAGTATGCAAAACTTTATTGACTTACAAATTTCTCAAGAATAAATTAAGTTAGAGCAATAATTTAAATATTATATAGCTTAATATGGATCTTTATTATGATATCAATAAATGCGATAGAAACCTGATTAATACCCAAATGCGAAAGTACAAAACCGGAAATTGTCATAGAAAAAAAGGCTTTAAAAAAAATTCCTGTGGATGTATACCCAATTTTTCAATCGGATGAAATATATTTCAAGTTAAACAAGTATATATGATTATAGATCAGAGATATATAGGTTAGGGTTACTAGATATTAAAAATAGTTTTTAATAAAATTTAATCATTTTTATTAATAACTTGTCAAATCTAACAGGTCATCTGATCAAAAATAATTTCCACGAGTTAAACCATAATAACAAAAATAAATATATTTTAAAACAATTAAAAAACTAAACTTTGGTTCATGCAAGATTAATGGATACCGAATCACGCCCCGATTTAAAAAAAAGGCTAATCACACCCAATTAGTGTTCGGAATTCAAAATTCAATTGCATTAAAGACGTAACTCATCGAAAGATCATCAGGGCCCGCTCCTATTACCTCAGATACCAAACATAAGTCAGAATAAATGAAATATTATTTTATAATTAACCCTGTTCACTAATCATATAAAAAAATTTTTTAAATTGTTTCCAAATTTATTAATAATTAATATTGTATTTTTTCGTTTCACTTAGAATTAAAACTTTTTTTTTACCCAACATATTTTATTATTCTATTAAAAATATATAAAATTGTTAAACCTAAATAAAACATTTAAGAATCAAAATAATAAAAGATTAAAAAACATATATATAATAATTAAGAAAAAAATTAAGTAAAACATAATTGTGTCCCTTTTAATTGAATATTCTGACTAAGGAATAAGAATTCTTTAGGTTCAAGTATTAGCCCTATCAATATCTCCCGAAATAGTGAATCCTATAATAGTAAAACACGGAAATACATCTTTACCATTAATATCGAAATCTTTTATTAATTAATCTTCCTCTTCATCTTTTGTAGATATTAGTAGTACCACGAATGGAAGCTTTGTCAAAAAACCTAAATCTTTTAACCAATCAACTCAGTGTGACTGTGCTGGAAACGGTTGCGACTTTACTCTCACAGCTGCATGAATTGCAACCACTTATTAAACGTTAAAGCAAGACATTGAACAAATTATATCAAAAGCCAAGGTCGGCAGCAACGCCACTTCTCAATAAATATGCTCGCTTTTAAAAAACCGCGCATTCCCAACTTTTAAGAAACTGCAATCTATCAATTGATAATGCTCTTTGACCACTATCCCCTGGGCAAATCTCTAAGTTGGAATTACACCTGCTCCTTTTTTAAAAAAAATATTGAAGCAATGTAAAAAAAAAGAACTTTTAATGCTTTGCCATCCATAGCAATATACTAACATGTTAATGTCAGGGTTCGGTCTGTAACCCATTTTCAAAGACAAACTGAATTATAGGTTACAATGTAAAAACTAAACCGCGTATAAAAACCAAATCTCGGATTGTGGTTTGTACCAAACTACAATTCGGTCGGTTCTTGGTTTTGAATACATATATATAAATTTTCTTAAAAAAGAATAGAAATAAAATTTAACTAAACAAAACACTAACTCGCATTAGTAAAATAGATCGAGTGAGGTACTTAGTACCACTTAAAATAAAAATTAGTATCCCATCCATTCCTCTAATTTTTTTATTATGCCCACCCCACCCCCCTTAATATTTAAGATGTTTATCGTAATACTATGTCAACTCCATTAAATTAGTTATGAATTCACTGAACGAATTAATTCGGTTATCTAAACATTTTAAACAAAATTCGCATGCTAATTTAAAATATTAGAGGTGTTTTTAATGGAATCAACTTAAAAAAATAATAAAGAGAAAGAATACATTTATTATTCGAACCGAGAAGTCTTCAGGGACATTTTCCTACTTTTATTCCACTCCAATCTTCATTACATAACTTTTATCAGGGTAAAAGCCGAACTAAGGAGGAATATCTCTAGTAATTATAATTACAGAAATGTTATGATCTATAAATATTGAGCATAAAAATAGGCGATAAAGTTGATAACCAAACCAAATCATACAATAAATTTAAATTATCTATTTAAAAAATGCTAAAACATTTTTAAGATTTCTTTATAAAAGTGTATTATAATGCTAAGCCCATGCCAGAGCGTTTGGTTAAGGTTAAAAGAGCCAAAAATTGAGTGTTGCAAAATATCATTTCGAAAAATTTCGGATATTTAGAGCGTTCCCATATTAAAAATTATATCTTCTACATAGTAGGAATACTAATTCCGAATAGTTTCCATATTTTAAAATAATAGGTGAATAAATAATATATTTAAAAAATATCCTGTATAATTTCCAAGTATATATGTATCGTTTTCATTTTATGACTACCACAATGCCTCAATTTCTTAAACGCAAGAACATTTTGCCATATCCATTAAGATTATTAAATTTTTTGTGCTATTTTGGAATTAGCTAGCAAATAGTTCTTCAAATGAACCTAGATTCAGAGATTATTTATAGCTATATTTAGTTTTGTAAATTAGCCGAATCGAGCAATAGGCCCCACTAACTTAGAGGATTTAATTGCTAAAATTTATCACGGTTGGTTTGATTTCTTGTGACTAGATCCTCGAAATCAAACCATTTGGCTTGACCCAAATAATTAACACCACAACTGTGTTGTATATTCTAATATATTTATATATGTCCTAAATGACTAAATTATACAAATTGTTTATTTAAATAACATTATTAAATAAAAATAAATGAGCTACTCAGATTTTATTGTTTAAGAAATAATAATTTTATTAAAATTCGCAATTTCACAAAAGATATTTGACTGAGTTAATTATTATATAATATTTTCTTGATAAATTAAATTTTAAAGAATATTCAACTATATATTATTGAGACTTTAAATAAAGTTTAAAAAAAACATTTTTTCTTCTTCTTCATGATATATAATATAAATCTTTGCAAGACATGATATCTACCAATTAAATTAAATTATTTTAAAATAAAAATTAGTATTGCAGATCTCTGAGTATAACAATATACAGTTGTAAAAAAAATTGTATAATCAATACTTATTTGAAATATGTTTATATAAAGGAATAAATATAAAATCATATTAGAAATGCAGTTCCAATGAAAGATATCAATATATTTAATGTTCCCATGTAAAATAATATTGAAAAGTGTAAATGGGAAAAAACAATGTCATATAAAATGGTCATTGGTATGGTTAAGGTAGTGCCTAAAGTAATTATTAATGGGGAAGTGTATATATTAGCAATAATATATATAATGCTAGTCAGCATAGACCCAATTAACCCATTAAATATGATAATTATCCATTGAATAAGAGAAGAAGGTAATTCAAATATTTCAATACAAAAAAAATTTAATATGGAAAATAAAGGCCATAAAAGAAAAAGTGACCATACACCAATAATGCTGATAAAGAAACGTATATCACAATTAGATCCTTTAAAAAGTTGGAAAGATAAGCAATACAATGAATAAATAATTGCTCCACTCAATGAAAATACAGCACCTTTTAAGACTGAGGATTGGTTGAAATCATTATATGAGCAATAAAGAGGTATATCTACGATGGCCTGGTTAGATGTGATATTAACTAAATAAAATTGTTGGATTTGAATGCTGTTTTTATCAGTTGAATTATTCATTCTTTTTAAGTCTAATTTAGTATTTGAAAAGCTAATTAGCAAAACACCTGATACACTTAAAAGTGAGTATAATAATTTATAAAAACAAAATCTTTCACATTTGTAGGATTGAAAGTCACCAATACTATTATTTTTAGATTTTGTATATTTTATGATTGAATCAAATAATAAAACAAATAGACTGGATGTAGAGGATAATACATTTACTAAAGATGGTGAAGTAAATGATAATGCCAAAGAATAAGAATAATTTTGACTAAAATATAGAATGGCTAAAAATGATGATACTTTTAAGATATCTTTATTCATTATAAGGAAATTTAATTTATTTTCTGAAATTTTAGGATTAAAAGTTTGGTTAATCAGTAAATCTTCAGTTTCATTGTCAATTATATGATTAATATTTTTATATTCATCATTTTTTAAGAAACTAGAATTTTGATATTCTTTTAAATCTTCATCAGCAATCACTTGACGAGAATTACATTCAATATAGGTATAATTGTTTGTATTTATTTTGTTTAAATTATATTTCTTTCTACGATAAAAGTTATTGACATAAAAATATAAATTACATATAACATCAAAAGATATTTTAGCCAGATAAGAAAATGAGAGGCATAATGAATTCATATATGTTATAAAAAATGGTTTTTTATAGTCTTTAATCGTAAATAAATATTCTGTCAATTCAGATGATACAACCCATAAAATATCTAATAATATTATTAATAGTAATCCGATAGTAAATGTATATGGCAATTGCGAGTACTTTAATTTAATGTAGGCGATTAATGCACAAATGTATCGAAATATTAAAATCATGTTAGTACATTCCTATCTTCAAGCTATTATTACAGCTGATAAGCCTATATTTTGCATTAATTCCCAAATAATTTTAAAAATTAGCTAAAAAACAACCAAAATAATTTACTTTTTAATTGCATAATGACAAATTAATCGAATATATAAATATATATATTATTATCATAATATAATAATCCATATGTACTGTAAATATGTATGAAATATGATAATATCATATTTCTCCACATATAAGATTATTAATTTTCTCAACCAGACGATGTGTAGTCTTCCACGATCTTTGCGATTTCTACTTCACTGCTATTTACATTTCGGGATATAACAATTCCGAATGATTGATTATATTCATTACATTTAAAAAGAAATTGTAAAGGTCACTTTATTATTCGTGGTTTTTTATGTTTAAATTTATTTTAAAAGAATAAAAGGAAAAGAAAAAAAAAGAAGAAGAATATCATTGCAAATCCATTATATTGTATCGTCATTACCGATGATTAAATAATATATATTTTTTAATTAAAGTCACCTTTTGAAAGGATTTTTGAAAAGAAACCCAAAATCAATTTTACAAAAAATGAGGAATCAAAACTTGAATTTATAATTTTTTAATCGTTGAATATGGAAAATATAAGTGACTCACTGGATATTGAATTTGCTGATTCTCAATATTTCAGATTACTTATTACTAGCGATTTTTTGTATTGTTTGATTAATAAAAAAATGTTTTATAATAAGTAACAGATTACTTATTACTAGCAATTTTTTGTAAGGTTTTACTAATAAAAAAATGTTTTACAATGGTTTCGCTTGTAGTAAATTCAATTCGTCAATGATGTGGATGAAGAATTTCAACGCCAACTCATCTACTGACGGCAGTTTTTAAATTTGAAAAGCCTGATTTAGCCATTTGAGATACTTTTAATTTGCAATAATTTCGTATAGAATTCATATAAATTAAAAGTAAATAAAGGTTCATGAGTAAAATATTATTAATTTATAGGGTAGGTAAGGTACTCTACATTTTGCTTGAATTAATTTTAGAATTTAACTCCCCCATAAATTATTACATAATCGTGAAATTTAAAATCCACATGGATTCCATATTCTTATATAACATATATAATGTCGTCCATACAATTACAATGATAAATCTAAAAAAGTCTTAAACTATTGTTTAAAACATATGAACGAATAATTTCCACATGTTTTGGTTGAAAAATATTATATTGGAAACTAATTTGCATAGAAAAAGGGAACCAAAAATGTTTATTTTGAAATTGTTAGTTCTGGAGATTTTCTATGATAATATAACTAAACTCAAGAGGAGTAATTCATGAAAATCTTTTTTTTAAATAAAAATTTTTAAGCCTTGCCTTGTGACATTTAATATATTATAATTAATATCTTGAATAATAATTACCAACAATAATTCTTATTATATTGAAATTGTATCAAATATTAAAATGTATTTAATAGAATGGAATAGTATATTCAGATAATTATTATAACTTTTGTAGAATATTAATTTAATTATAAATTATCACCTAATAAAATGTAGTAAAATATATTTATTATTTATATGCTACAAATGTTATACATTTACATAGTACAAAAATTAGACAGAGTGGGATTAAGCAAAATCTAGTGTTAATTATTTTTATCTATGTGAAAATATATTAAAACTAGCAATCAACCTGTCATAAAGTGTCAGACAATATATTGCATCTTAATTCCTAATTTTTTCAAATATGTACAGATCAAAAAAGGGTAGAACATATGAATTGCCTTATCCTTATGTAAGGTATTGCCAATTTTCGGAATTTGATATAGTTGGCATGTATAATCTTTTAAATGATGCTCATAAAAAAGTAACAAAAGATTCTGTTCTTGGATCTTTTGGAGAAGACATGATCTATCTAGCTTTTGTTTTTGCTCGAGAAGGCTCATCGTTATCAAAAATTATGGCAAAAAGATTAAAGGGCACAGCTACTAATAAAAATCGGGCCGATCAGTTAGCAAAATTAGAGAATTTAATTCATTATTATGGGATTATAGCAAAACCAAATAATTCAATTGAACCGACTATATATAGAATTGGAACTTTATATTGTAGAGAGGTATGTTTATTTTTAAAAAATTGCACAAGTTTCCTATAATCCTATAAAATATTTACAGATGTAAAAATATAACAATTAGTAAATTTTTTAATATATTTTTGGATTTAGTTAAGGGTAAATAAAATATTTTATTGTACTATATAAACTTAAAAGATGTATTTTAATTTGCTTTCTTGAAAATAATATATTTAATACAGGTTTCAAAAACTAATTTAGCAAAGAAAAATTTTAAAAGCTAAATCCTAAATATCAAAAAATATAATTCATAACTTTAAAACTATTTAGAAAAATAATAAGCATTAAAATAAAATATGCCCAAAATATAATTCTAGAATATTTTAAAACTTTAAACAATTCAAATATCTAAAAAGATTTTGAACTTAGCTCAAAGGGAGATTTTTGATCTAATTTTACCTTAAAATGCCAAAATCTTTTTTTAAAAAAAATTATTTATAAGTATATCTTTTGCAATATTCATGCATAAAAAATATTTCAAGATAGAATTACAAATTAAAAAAATATTCAAAGATTTTTGTTCAAAATTTTTCAAAGATTTTTTTCAAACTCTGATTTATATAATTTAATGGCAATATGTTATTTTAAGGCCAATGTGTTATTTTTTTAACTTTAAATCATTTTTTAACATGTTTTTTAATAGGGTAGGCATTCAAACACAATGCACATTATTGGTAAAATCATACTTTTTATTAACCTTTAGCCAGAGAAATAAATTTATTTGGCTTGACCCCTTTTTATTTTTAAGGGTGGGATTTTTTTAAAGTTATGATTTATGGCCTGGACATTTAAAAATTTTGATTTGATCTTAAAAGATTTTTTATGTATGAAAATTACAAAATATTTACTTACAAAAGATTTTAGCAGGTTCCCACATCTTAAATTGACATAATTTAAATTTATTAAAAAAATTAGCAAGGCCATGGCTTAATTGACCAGAATTTTCATCAGATTATACCTTATGGATCACATATATGGGATATGAGATTTTTAATTTTGACTATTTCTAAACCTCATTTTGAATAATTTTGGCAGATTTTGAATTTGCCAAACTTTTGTACAGGCATTTTATAAAAAAATAAGGTTATATAGTTTTGAATAACTTCATAGTAAATTTTCAAAATGATACTATCATTGTTGACAATGATACCATAACATTTTTCAACTAGTGGAGGGGGGAGGTGTCAAAAAATATTGGTTCAAATAGAATTAGCAAAAAGGGAAAGTAAATAAACATTAAAATTTTGAAGAAGTTCACCAAACAGGGGTGGGGGGGGGGGGCTCAACTTATTTTAGCACTCTGCCACTTATAGCCAATCTATATTCAAAGAATTAATAATAGATAAACAAAAAAAAATAGGGGTACGAAAAGTAAACTTATCTTGTATGTAGGAAATAAAATCCCCAACACATTCCACCCAAAAAACCTTCAAATGATTTAGAGGATTTATGTGGGTTGTACGAATATAATTTACTAGGTGATGAATATTGGAGTGAGAGTTTAAAAAAGATGGAGCTTATTAAAAAAAATGTTGGCAGGCAGGCTAAAATATTTCAGAACAACAAGTGGACAAGCTTTTTGGCTAAAATCTGCCCATTTCAGACTATATCCTAGTATACCAATTTTTGTTGTAAATTCCAAGAAAATTTTCCTTATATTTTTACTAAATTGACAAATTAGAATATATTGTAAAATTACTA
Source organism: Gordionus sp. m RMFG-2023 (assembly GCF_954871325.1). NCBI lineage: Eukaryota > Metazoa > Nematomorpha > Gordioida > Chordodea > Parachordodidae > Gordionus > Gordionus sp. m RMFG-2023. Next base: position 21,628,291 of record NC_088779.1, on the reverse strand, counting down.
ACATTTAAACTAGTAATCTGCATCGGGCCTAATTTTTCAAGCCCGGCCTGGCCCGAATTTTTTTTAAAAAGTTTTGTCGGCCCGAATATGAATTTTTTTTTAAAAAAATTTACTGGCCTGGCCCGAATTTATTTAAATATAGAAATTAATTTTTATAATTACTCAAAATTAAAGAGATATGTTATATGTCGTTTAGTTTCAATAAATAAAATCAAATATTTTTATTTTACATAAATTCAATATAAAATTGATAAATTTAGATATATTAAAATTTCCAAGGTACAACCCGGCCCTGCCCAAGTTTTTTTAAAAAATATCAGGCCCGGCCCAAACCCAATTATTTTAAATAGAATTAGACTCGAGCCCAGCCTGAAGCCCGTTCGGGCCAGGATGGGCCCGGCCTTACTTTGCAGATCTCTATTTTAAACCACTAAGCAAAAATATTAATCTACTAATAAATTATAGTTTTTTTTTAAAAAAAAAAAATCTCATTAAATAGAGCAAGTGTTTTATTTTAATAATCTCACCCGGTCCTCATATAGAACCAACCCAATTTTATTAACATTTTGCCATTGTTGACTAATAAAAGTATATAAATCTTTGTAAAATCAGCAAATTTATTTTTCTTGAAATTATTTTATAAATTGTATTAGGTTTCGACATTTTTCCATGAATGCAAGATTAAGCCGTTCTTGGATGCAGTTCAGCTCGGCTCGATACCTGAACCTCTAGAAGGTTTTCCTTTGGCTATGTCTCACTGTGCCTTTGCCCCTCTCATTCCCTCCCCCTACATTGATTCACAATCCAGCGTGATCAATACTACAGGTTGAAAGATTATTTATTTTTTAAAGAAACTTTTTTTGGTTTTTACTATTGTTCATGAATTTAATTACTTAAAATATGATTTTTTTAACAAAAAATAGTAAGGCGATATTCTGGCAGGGCCGTAGCCAAGATTTTTCAGCTAAGGGGCCCTGTTTACTTGAGGGGGCCACAATTTTTTTAAAATAAAACAAATTAAGCATTCATAGAAATTTTTTGCCAAATATATTAATTTTTTTAATATAATATGAATACAAAATAATATTATAATATGAATATACAAAATAATGCTATAATATAATATGACGATTTTAAAAATTTTTAACATAAATGAATTAAAGGATAAATTTTGTGTTATTTTTTTTCCATAAGCCATAATACAAAATTTTGCTTACGTTGATCTTTCATCGACTCTAGTGCTCGATAGAACTCTCTCTATTGTAGAAAAAGAGGCCACACAAGATGTCGTTGGTACCCTAATGATTAGCATTTATACAATTCTTTAAATGCATAATGATATTTTTTATACATAATATTTAGGATATTTTCAAAATTATGTTTCTTTAACTTCTGCATCTAATAATCCTTTAGCTATTTTCATTTCATGATGTAACGTTTCCATATTTAAGTTTAAAAATGATTTTAATCGGGCTATTTTATCCTATGTAAAATAATCAGGGTATTAAAACATGATAGAAGATTATAGTCATCTTGTGTAAATTTATCTAAAAACGATCAACACAAAGTAATCAATAATTTCATAATAATTCCTTTTTAAAAGACTCCATTTGGAGTCTTTTTCACAAATCAAATTGTAATTTGGTCTCGACTAAAAAATCTTGAAAATTTATAGCCGGTTTTATGTACCCTTGATGATTTGTGGGGAGTGAGATTAAATTTTGCTAAAAGTTTTTCGGCTTTAATTCTAATCAAATCATAAGAATTATCGCTTCTTTTATTTTTTAATATATTGATAGTGGAATCAATACAATATTTAGCATCCACTAGATTAGTACTTACTGACTGTAGATAATTATTATTTGGTGGATCTATTGTTATTATATCTCATAAATTATAATGGCTAATATAACGTAATTTATATTAACGCATTGAGATAAAAGACCAGAGACTTTGACTAATCATGAGTGGAAATCTTTGATAAAATAATACTTCACCAATAGCCTCAAAATTCTCATAAATGATGCGAGATATTTTTAAATGACCAGTCCACCTCTGGTCTAAAAGTCTCTTAAGATATGACCTGTATATTTACAGGATACTTTAAAATGTCTAAAAAATTATACAATGCATTAGATAAATTTAAAAAAATTAGAAATGATAACAATATTATACCAATTTTGAACCACAAGATGCAACTTGTGGTTGCACCATATAAAAGGAACTTTTTATATTTTTTTTGAAGGATTTGCACTCCTCCAATTCGATCAGACATGTCGTTTGCACCATCATAAACCTGGCTTATTATATTCGTTGAATATATTTAACTCATTAAGTTTTTTAAAAATGCAATCAGTAATGCTTTCAGTAGAAAGACACTTAGAACTAATAATCCTATTAAATTTTCTTGAATTTTTCCAGAAAAAATATAGCGAATAATTATGCTTAGGTTTTCACAATCTTATGCATCTTTTGCCTCATGACAAAAAAATGACACTCACTTTTGTTATATTTATCTGAGATATTTCCAACCATATCTTCTAGATATTATTTCCTTTTGAATCTGGGTTGATGTATATTGGGCAATTTTGGGTGTTTCATAATTTTATTTAATCCAGGATCTTTTTGGATAGTGTATGAAATATTGCTATAAATAGTTCAGAAGAATAAATTATGTTTTAATCGTTTGCAGCATCCGTAATTTTTGTTGAACCAATCTCACGAAAAGGTAGCTCCTGTATGCTAAGAAATAGCATCAAATCAAATATTGATTTAAGATAGTAAAGATTATATTATCACTTTTATTTTTAAAATACTTAAATGCAAATGCACAGTTATAAAAATAAAACAAAACAATGATGAAAATATTATTTAAAATAATATTAAAATTACAATTGATATACTATATCTATATATAAAAATATATAATTAAAAGAAGAGAAATTAAAAAAATAATATATTTAGGTATGGTCGGCGGGGCTTAATGACCCATGTATGGATATGCAGTTGGATAGACAAATTTCAATTGATATTTTTTGTCGAAGGTAAAAGCCTACTTTTGAATCACCTGTGATTAAACGTATATTGCGGTTAATTTGTTGGCTTACCAAAATTGTTGTTATCTCAGTATTTTCATCATAATTCTAAAATATTCACCGCTATTTTAAATAACTGGTTATATTATAATAATAATATTGTGATTGAACCTTAATAAATAAAATAATTATCTTTAAAATAAGTTTAAACATTATTAAGTGCCTATATAATTTCACACACAAACACACATGAAAATTATAAAATATGAAATGATGATTTATTATTGAATAAAAATAAAACAGGATAGAAAGAAATTTACAAACTAGACATGTTTTTTGAATAAATATTTAAAATTTATTTAAAAAATATAAAAATAATATATTACAAAAATTTTTTAAATTTGGGGGGCTGGAAAAATTTATGGGGCCATTTTTAGAGGCCAGAGATTTTTTTGAGGTTTGGGGGCCAAATAAATTTTTTGGGGGTGGGCTGGCCCCCCGTGGCTACTTTCCTGTGTCATGGTAGACTTATTACGAAATTCCAAAAAAGCAAAATAAAAATTTTAAAATAAACGAAAAAACAAAATCCAAAAATAAAACAACTAAAAAAAAGAAAAAGCAAAAACCGAAAATTAAACAACCAAAAAAACGAAAATAAAGTACGAAAAATAACAATACTACCAAATACTTAAAAAAACCAAAATAGGGTATCCTAGTTCAAAAGCTTTTTAGTCTATACTAAAAAGCATAAGTATCAAAATTAAATTAGCCCAGGACACGGTCTAAGCCCGTAAAATATATTTGCTTTCAAGTTCGTTTTATGCAGTAGCGCATCTATGATTGTTTCGGTGGTTGAAAAATAATAAATCACACCTAGACCTACAAAAATACGAATCAAATAATTCATTATTCGTATTTGTACGAATATTCGATTCAATTCTAAAAAATTTATTTAACCGTAAATTAAAAAAGATAGCATATTAAATTTATTTTGTAAAATTTAACTATGGATAAAAAAAGACAAACAAATTTTATTAGTAAGATAATATAGATACATATATAGTTTATTTATGTATAATGTAGAAAAATCAATATATTAATATCATGTAGAAGACAAATATACCAACAAAAAATTTTTAAAACACAAAGTTTTTGCAAAAAGTCAAATTTATGATTTCTCCATCATCAAACAAAGGAGAAATATCTGGTTCCCGTCATTCTTGACGGGATAGCTACTAGTTATTTATAATTGTATATGTGTTATAAATTACATATAAATAAATACTTTCTTCGTCCATCATAAAACAATTTTCGGAAGTTATTTTGTATTATGAATTATTCGAATAAAAACAGCCGTTAACAACATTTAGAAATATAAAATGTTACTTCATTATTCCACTGGAAATTTTATTAAATAGGAATAATTGCAAATAATTCCTACTAATAATATATGATAATTTTTCGATATTTATTAATATAAATTATTTTAATCGAATAATCTCGAATAAAAAATTATTCGACTAATAATATATTTTCCTTATTCGAATTTTCGAATCGAATAATTGTGTTATTCGTAAAATACTAATCGAATCGAATATCGAATAACAAATAATTTGTTTTAGGTATAATCACACCATATTTTAAATATTTTATTATAAATGGGATTTAAAGAGAAAAATTCCAGGAGAGGAGAATATAAATGCCTTTTTGACCCCCCCCCCCTCATAATACCCAAAAGGGTTTATGGTATATATATCATTAGTTATTTTTTTATTATTCGAATTTAGTAGTTTGTCTTAATGAAGTTTGTGGAATAATGGAAGGATTCAGCGGGGATGGGGACAATAACAACCCCTCCCAATGCAGATTATGAAAATATTTTTAAAAACCATTTATCATTAAAATATTCGTGGATTTTGTGATTAGCCACGATTTCGCCTAACTATGAATGCAGGGCTAGAGGAGCTGAGTGCACCTAGTGAAATGTTAAAATGGCCTAAAAATCTTGAGAAGAAAACGCCTTATTAGAAACTCGATATTTTCTTTGCAATAGAATATATCAACAAATAATTTAATGATACTAGAGATTTTATGCAATTTTTTTAAAAAAAAATATTTTATTGACACCATGAAAATTGCAGAAGTATTTTAGAATTTGAAGAAACTAGCCAAATGTTTATTAATAAATTACGTGATTGTTGAGTTCAGAGTTAGGCCTCTGTGAATTTGATATCGCATATCACCAATACAATCCCATCATTCAAATATTATCGTAAGATCGGTAGAAGAATATTATAAAATATATTTCTTTATTTTCCCCCTTTTCTAGTGGTTGTTCAGAAACTCAATTTTGATTTAAGCCTCAGGATTTCGCCAATAGAGTGTTCAATCTTTCCAATTTTTGGCCAAATTTAATAGGTAATATTTGGCTAAAATAAATTTATCGGTTTTTTAAAAATCGGTTAAATCCAGGCTTTCTAATTTAAATAACTGAAAGGTTCTTGATTCATCAAGCAATCCTTACAAATCAAAGAATATATTATAATTCTTATATATTTTTGACCAATATTATACTCATTAGCACATGCAAAAAATAAATTGATCAGTTAGCCCTTCTAAAATTATACTTCAGAGATTTGACACCAAATACTGATGAATTGAAAAATTAGCTCATTTAATTTTTGTTGATATGTTCGTTATTCTTGTGGTCAGATGGCTAGAAGCGGGGATAAATAAAAGTTGATTTTTTAAAAATTTTAAACTCAGAAAATTAGGGATGTATCGATATTTTTATCGGATCGGGCCGATATTTCACCTATTATAAAATATCGGTTATCGGCCAATATTATAAAATTTGCCGATCGTCGATAATGGCGTCCTTAACAAAAATAAAATGTTATAAATTTTAAAAAAAGTTATATCTAAAATCATTTATTTTTATAAATAAAGTCGAAATCCATATTTTTTTAATAATAATTTAATTAATAAACATTTTGCCATATTGTTATTTTTTGCGCACTCTGTTTATAAAAGTGTGCGATAATCTCTTCAGAATCTGTTTTTAGTGAAGCTGGTGATATTGACAGTTACCATCGCCGCAGGCTGATTTCTGATAAATTGGATATTTTGATATTTCCAAAAAGAAATCTTCGATATATTAATGTTAAATATTATTTTAAATATTTATTTAAATTTCATAATATATTTGTTTATTACTTATTACGTATATAGATATAAAAATATTTTATATACTTTTAGACAATAGAATTGAATATAAACTATAAATGAACATTATAATATATTTGAATGACATAAGTTATGGTATAATTAAATTATAGATGTTATACTAAGAAAAAGTATATTACAAATTAAAACCATTGGTATCTTTACAGAATACTAAATTAGTTATGTTATCGGATCGGTTATTGGTCGATATCAATTTAATATCTGGAATATCTGATCGGCCTTCAAAAAGTGGCATCGGTACACCCCTACAGAAAATAATTACATATTATTGCCTTAGGATTTTTTGAAAAAATTATAAGCACAGAAATTAATTGTATATTAGTTTTATTTTATTTGTCCGTAAGTATTTTAATTTTGTTGGTTGATTTACGAAATTGATTTAAATTATAGTAAATTTGAAATATACCCACATGTTCACACCATGTACACAACTAATATATTATGGTGATTTCTACTTCAGGTTACAATGTTATACCCCCATGAACCAAATGCCTAATTTTGTATAGGAAGTTATTTCGCAGAATAATGATTCAATAAAACTAGTTCTAAGTCTACCGTAAGAGAGTTCAGACCCAAAAAAAATAGTCTTAGCCCGTTTTGGGTGCAATTCCCCTGGACATCTTATTGCAATATGTGTAGATAGGATAACCAAACCTCGGGAACATAAAGTAAATCAAATTCTGGTAATGGTAGATGCTCAAACTGACTCGCAACCATCAATTATTCCACGGATATGACCAATTTTGCCGAGTTTACCAATATTCAAGAGGTCAGGTTTCGACAAATGGTAACATAGGGTTTGATAACAATTCTGAGCAGATGGCTGAACCTGCCAATATTCTACAGGAATTACTGTCGAACTAATAACTTCGTTGATGTACAGCTTAGCAGTTTATTTTTATATACATATTTAGTGCATAATGTTTATATTTAGGCGTACATAGCAAATATTATTCTCCTTCACCTTAATGACTTCTCATACAGAATTGGACCCTTGGTTCATGGGGTAATATTATTAGGTATTATTGTGGTCTTTAAGTTAACTCACCAAAATCTATTAGCTAACCACATGGTGTAAACATACGGTATAATTCAAATATACTTTAATTTAAATTAATAATGTATAAAACATTAACAAAATTAAAATAATTACAGCCAAAATGTTTATAATTTTTTTCAAAAAATGCCAAAGCCATAAAACTTATAATTATTTTTATGTATTTATAATTTTTCAAAAATTAACTTTTATTTATCCATATGTGTTGCTTTATAGAGATTTGCCTTCGGGCTGGGTCTATTTTTTAAAAAAATTGGGTTCGGGCTGGGGTGGGCCTAATATTTTTAAAAAAATTCGATCTGGGTCTGATTGGGCCCTGGAATTTTTTTTGTATGTCTAAATTTATCAATTTTGTGCTAAATTTTTTATGTAAAATAAAAATATTTAATTTTATTTATAGAATAAGGCGTCATATAATATATATCTTTTATTTTGAATATATATAAAAATGAATTTCTATATTTGAATAAATTTTGGCCAAACCGGGCCTGTAGATTTTTTTAAAAAAAATTTCGCGGGCCGGGCCATCAATTCCAAAAATATTTTGGGGCTCGGCCCGGGCTTGAAAAATTAGGCCCGATGCATATCACATCTAATACTCGATCACAAAAATAATGGGTTCCATTCCCACACTAAATCGCTAAAATTAAAATTGCCATAAATATTCCAAATATTTTAGAAGCTCCAACAAGTAAAATAAATATTAAAATAATAAAATTATAAAAAAAATACATTCATATCTTAATATATAATTTACCTTATTTAATCAGGAGTTAGGTGATGTTACTGAATGCCTATTACTCTTATAAATATCAGATTACCTAATATTTTATTTTTTAAGGTTTCTAATGATTAATAAGGATATGCTAGTAACTTATCTTAATAGGAACTTCCTGAATAAATTTTTTACTTATTACTCCTATGAATATCTGATTCCCTAATATTTATTTTTGAAGGTTTTCAACGATTAATAAGGGTATTTTGGGCACTTGTTAGGAACTTCCTGAATAAATTTTTTTACCATAATTATTTTTAGTTATTACTCTTATAAATAATTGAATTTCTAATATTTTATTATTTTTGAAGGTTTCTAATGTTTAATATGGATATTTTTTTTATATTACTCTTATAGATATATCTGATTGCCTAATATATTTCTTCTTTGTTAAAAATATATTCTAATTTTATTAACCTTTGGTTATAATATTATGTTATTATATTTTTGTAATAAATTATTTTCATAAATCTTAACGTTTATTTTGTTTAACCTTTTTAGAATATTTTTAAATTTCATATTCTAATTAACTACATTAATATACCCAAAATTCTCTACGCCCTTCCTCGCCTATCTTCAAATGCAATGATTTTCTAGTTTCTCATGAAATCCAAATCAAGGGTCTCCCCGAAAATATATTGAGCATAAAATTTTATATTCATCCTGGTTACAGGCACCCTCCAGATCAAGTTAGGTAGTATTAGTATCCAATACCCGCTACAACTTTCTCCTTCTGCCTTTATCTCATCTCGTCTAGCTGCTCAAATTATTGTCAATAATGTATTCATCCTATAAATTCTAACCTATCCTAGGCCATTATCTTCGCAGCAAAAGCTTGTCCGCCCTCTGTCGTCCTGTGCCTCCAGCACAAAAAGACTGGGATGCTCCTTTGATCGCATATTATGTTGAATACCTCATTTCGAACAGGCCCTTTCAATAAAATTCCAATAAAATAATATTAAATGCAAACTCAGACTATGAATGGTTGAAGCCATCCTCAGTTCCAATCTTGGTCTCCTCATGACTGGCGAACAGCTACCTATATCCATAGCCCTTCGCCTTTGCTTAAATGCTGGTACCCTCCATTTGCATCGATTGTGGCCTTCCCATCGAAAAGCCCACTATCCCTTTCACTGCAAATTCTCCCGCGGACGATAACCCCGTCATAAATCCATCAACAACATTCTTCTAGCTGCCCCCAAAAAGTTAATATCCCATTGACCCTCGAACCAATGGGTCTTTCAAATGAATACGCCATTAGCCCCCCATGGTATATAGTGATCTGCATCGGCCTAATTTTTCAAGCCCGGCCCGAAGTATTTTTTAAAGTTTTACTTGCCAGGCCTGGCCCGAATTTATTTAAAATAGAAATTAATCTTTATTATTACACAAAATTAAAGATATATCGCCTGGTTTCTATAAATAAAATTAAATATTTTTATTTTACATAAAAAATTAAGCATAAAATTGATACATTTAAATATATTAAAAAAAAATTTCAATGGAAAGATCTGACCCGGCTCGAATTTTTCTAAAAAATATTAGGCCTGATTCAGCCCGGGTCCTACTTTTGCAGATCTTTAGTATATCCAGCTGACTTGGGACTATACTTATGTCGATTTTGCGGTAAAGTCCAACCCTTTCATTTATTGCCTTCGTAAAGGCAGAAATTAAAAAACAAATATGCTGACCTCACCAACATAGTGTCTTACCAATCTTTACCAATACCGTAGGCATGTTCTGAAGTGAGGCCCTCAATTTCATTAAAACCATAGGGAAAAAAATGAGACAGATTGGGGACTCCAAATCAATTATTTTACCTTCGTCAGCAGATTTCTCTCGAAATCTACGGGTCTAATTTTTTAAGCATTCACTCTTCTCTAGGGTGATATTTACCTTATTTAATATTTTTTAGTTCCCTTTAATGTTTTTCTTTATAAAATATATATATATATTTTTTTATATATAATTTTTAATATATTCTTATTTGTTTTTTAAAATTTTTTATTTAATATTGTTTGTATTTGTATTTAATATTTTTAAGGTTTTTATTTTTATGATGAATTAACATGTATAATAAAATTTTAAATTAAAAATAAAATTTAGAAAATAGAAAAAAGTAGTAGAAAATAAAAAAAAGTAGTAAATAATATTTTTTATATTATCTTACTAAAAATAAATATAACAATACTTCACAAAAAAAAACAAAAGTAATTATATATAATATAATTTAATATTTATGTAATATTATTATAAAAATATAATTTAATCGGAATAACGAGTATATACATATAATATTAAATGATTAATTAACTAAAAATGAGATTCTATCTAAAAATAAAAACAAATTTAAAGTTCTATCATACATCGCGGTTAGATTGACTATTTTATGATTTAATCTTTCATAAGTCCGATTTGCTAGCCGAACAATCGATCCATTATGAATCTGCGTTTAATATTTTTACTAGGACTTATACATATTAGGATGCGCACAGCTTGTTTTTCGTTTGAGCGTATGATGGAACCTCGAGGTGGTTATTAGTGTGGGCCCATCTACATAATAACCTAAATTAAATTTTGAAAAATAATTGAATATAATTATTTTAAGTTTTTATACCATGCCCATATTGTATGAGGGAATAACGCATTTTCTCCAAGCCACGTATGGTCCATATACTCCATAAAACGAAGTAAAGATTGATTGTGAGTTGCCATTGAAGAGCAAGATAAACGAACTTAGGCCATATGCTCCTCCTTGCAAAATGGTAAAGTTATCATTCGCCTAACAACTAATTGGACATTGGAATCGTTCAGATAGTATATCACTAAACCCAAAGCTTGACAGTTCCGCCATAATTGGAAATAATGAAAGAAGCATTCTAATTGTTTTAAATTAAAATAACATAAATTATAAATTTGATCGCCATATTTGGAAAAATCTAAGCGCCCATATACCTCCCCAAAATCTCTTTGTCGCATTGTAGGATTGAAGTAAATATTTTTATGGTACAAAAATTAATAATCCTAAATCGTTGAGTATGTGTCTCCCTTGATTTATCTGGAAAAAGAGCATATATCACCGTAATCATAACATTTTCTTACATTATATACAATGTATAGAGTTGACAATAAAATTTAGGAACTAAGATTTAATCAATTTTAGCATATCGTAGTCTCAAAAACCAATATTCTACTATTTTCAATAGGGATAAAAAATCTTTGAAATCTCTTAGTTGTCGCATACGCTATGGTTAATATTATATCATCAAATGAATGAGACATAGAAGGTCTATATTTTTCCAAACACCTATCAATATGGCATCCTAATTAATATAAATGGCGGGATTGCTTTTGGATAATTTCCGATATGAGATGATTCGTATATAGATGGCCATACTTTCATTTAACAGTACAGGCTGGTTTCGATATGATTAAATTGATGGAATCTTCTTCAACAATTTATATGGACGGAACTTTCTACATATTTTCTAGTTTATGTTATCAGCTATTTACATTGAATATGATATATCAAAATGTTATGATCAGAGACATACATTGAACTATTACGAATTATTATAAGTTTTTGTACCCCACAAAATATAAATTTCAATCCTACAATGAGCCAAACAGATTTTGAAACTATAACCCTATCTGCGCTTAAATTACTATTTCCAAATATAGTCGTCAAGGGTTGATTTATGTGTATTTTTCCAGGCTTTATGTCGGAAATGTCAAGCCTTGGGTTTTGAGAGACTACTTCCAATGTTTTTGTTATTAGACGGATGATGCTTTCTCATTTTTGCAAAGAGGAGCATATGGTACAAGTTCGTTTGTCCTGCTAATGGCAAATAACAATCCATCCCTATTTCGTTTATGGAATATATGGACTTCACATGGCTTGGTAACACTATTTCTTTTATACTATATGAGGTATAAAAACTTGAAATAAATATATTCAATCATTCTAATATTTTCCAATATTTAATTTAGGTATCGAGTAGAAAAGCCCACACTAATAACCACATCGAAGAATTCCCATGCCCTTAAGTGAGAAGCAAATAGTGCACATCCTAATTAAAATTTTGGTTGATAATCAAAATTCAAATGATGTCACGCTTATACAGATTCATATTGAATCGATTGTGCAGTGAAAAAATTGAAATTATGAAAGAATAACTAGTAAATTAGATAATCTAACATCTATGATGATAGAACTTTGGATGTAATTTTATTTTTAGTAAATTCTTAATTATCTCATGTATATTCGCGCAATTCTTAGTCACTTGGTTGGTCTTAATAAATTTACCTTTTATTTTTAAAATTATATAATTTTAGGAAATTGCATATTGATCGATGTATACCTATTCTCTATCTAAATTAAATTTTTTTAAATATTTATTTGACATCTTTACCAGAAAATTCTTTCAACCCTCACACCGATACTATTTTTCGTATAGAAGACGAAGGTGCTACCAGAGATGAAGGCCAAACGACTTACATATTTCCCGAAAATTTTAGAAGCAATTCTCCTTTAGTAGGTAACTTGGAATACAGTAAAAAAAAATATCACTATAGTAAACATCCTCTAGTTAAATCTCGTTATAGCGAACGAAATTTTAGGGTGTCCCACCAGAGGTACTATTTAGCCAATCCTTGATTTGATATTAATATTTTATGGACTAGAGGAGGACCTAGAGCCTCGGAATCGGGATGGGTTAGAGAGCACGCATATAAAATTGGCCCGGATCGACTTTTAAAAAATGGACCAGCTAAAAAATGCATATAAATTAAATTTCTCTCATTTATTCTAAAAACGATAATTGGAATGTTCTCTTGGAATTATGACATAAGCAATTGGTAATTTTTATTTTCTTTAACCTTAATAATCTTTTTTTCAATGGAAACTCTCGGGTCAGACTTAAGAAAGAATGAAAGAAAATCTTTTCGGATAAAATAAAATAAATTTTGAAGATTATTAGAAACGTTTAAATGGCAGAAAATTTGATAGAGGTAAACCTCCTTACAAAATCTATCCCTACCCCCATAAAAAGTTCCGCGGTCTTCGGCCGTGATTTTCGCCAAACCATCATGCTATAGTGATATTATTAAAAAGAATTTCATAATAAGCTACAATTTATATTCTCATAACAAAATTTTATTTACATCCTTTCAGGCCTATTTAGGCTAGAAAAAACAATTAAATCTCTAATTCTTGCTAATAATCAATAGGCAATTGATAAGCTGTTTGGGTCGGGATTGATCATTGAATGAGAAGAAAATATAATCTGGGAATTTTCAATAACTTTGGATTTTTGCTAATTATTAAATAAAGAATATAGTTTATAGTTAATAAAGAATATAGTTTATAATTAAAATTTATTTACCTATCGAAAATTTTATTTTTAATTATAATATTTAAAGTATTTTGCCAAAATTTTAAAGGATTTATTATATTTTTAGTGAAATTTGTATTTAAAATTAATCATATATGATTCTCTATACTTAGAAAATTAAAATTAACAAATAAGAATAATATTAATATTTGTGAAATTGTAAAATATTATGGAAATTAATAAGAAAGCTTAAAATTTAAAAAGAAAAAATTTATTATTTTTAATTATTTGTTAATTGACGATCAATTATTGAATTTAGAAAGAATATAATTCAAGTCAAAAACTACCTCCCCCCCCCCCCAAATGCCAATATATTTTGGAGACATTTGTCTCCTACCCACCCCGGCATGTAGGCATTGATTATTTGCAGGGCTTAGGTTTATTTTTTTAATGATAATTTTTTTTCTTTATTTTTATAGATGAAAAAAATAGATTTAATATTTTTGTCAAAAATAAAAATTATTTTAAAATGATACCTTCAAAAAATAAAGTATAATATTGGTCTCAAACCGATACTAATAATACATCTTTTTCTGGTGGGGCATATATATTTTTTTTGTTAACTCTGGTCAGAACTTGGAGAGATGGATTTCAATTTTAATATTTCGATGGACCTAGTACGAACACAATTTTTTTGATCTACCTTCCTTCCCTATGTGACTTATGAATAAAAAATCCCTGAACATTCACTATAGCGACGTTTTACTGTAGAGCACGTTTCATCTGGGGTGATATTTATAGTTTAGAATTTTTGGAATAAAATCTCGAATTAATATTTCTAATAGGGCACCTATTAAATTGATATTATACATATATGAAAAGGATTGTTCTTTATTATTACATTAATAGGGTTTTTGGAAAAAAAAATTGACAAATGAAAGTAGTGTTGTTAAACAGCTCGATTTGGGTCGATTTTTAAAAACGGTTAACTTAGTATTTTTTATTATGCAAGCCTGAAAATTTTGATCAGTGGCATAAAGGTTTATAAATCTATTAGCGAAATCTCAAGGCTTAGGTAATATTTACCTAGATAAAATATTGACTAAGCCGTTTTTAAAAATCGGCTCAAAACGAGCCGTTTAACAATAACAACACTGAATGATAGCCGAAAACTTTTTTATATAAATATTGAAGTATATATATAGCGTAACTATAAAATTCTAACATTGATAATAATATTGATTAGCTGATTCAAATAAAGTGGAAATCACGAACCCTGTTCACCCTACTTTTGATTCCTTGGGATTAAAGCTCAAAAAGGTCGCCAACGTACCACGAATAAATGAAGCTCAAACTAAATGTTTCCAATTGAAAGAAGTCATTGATAAGTTGGAACCTTTGCTTGGGGATACCTCACTCACTAATAAACCCAAAGACGACAACTGTGATATAATGGAGTTGATTAGCGGATTGGACTCTATTGACGAATGTTCTAAAAGGGTACATGATGCCCCCGCAAATAATACATCCAGCCAGAAGGCTGACACACAGGAGCATATCCCAAATTTGCTTTTGAATGGCCAGAAAAATCAGACGTCTTCTCAAGATGAAAAAACGATGAACGAGAATAGGGAATCTCGGTATTGGATTTCCCCTGAAGATTTTGAATGCCTTTACTATGGTTATGCTCATCATCAAAAAGTGTTCTATGAGCGGTTGACTGGCACCGGCAGTAAAACTGGACCAAGGTCTAGGCGCACACTCAAAAAGCCTAGGGAAATCTTAAATTACATAGATGAGCAAATAGCTTACCCCCTATTTACCGAATCGCAGAAATTTGAGGTTTCATTTTTACACGTATTAAAAAAAATTATATATTATTTTAAGATATTTTACATTTTTGTATTACTAGCTTCCCTTTTGCCCCTCTTATTTATATTATGTATATAAAGTTATTTTTCCAAGGCTTTTGGTAATTTTTCTTTCGTATACTACCGAAAATGACTTAATCATATTTATGGTCATGGCTGGCTTTTAAATGGTTGTTCTTTAATACTAGTTATCAATATATTTTGTGGTTAATTTTAAATATCTCAAAAAAATGAATAGAAAAAGGGTATTTAATCCCTAGCCGACCAAAAAAACAATTATAGCATATCCTACACCAATATAGATAGTTAAATTATTTATTAGTTGACATATAGATACGAGTTTTTCTGTCAAATTAAGTTTGTCTAAGAAGCATTCAAACTTATTTGTATTGTTTACGTCCAACCGATTAGTTAATTTTTCTCATGCAATTAGTGATGCAAAATCTCCATTTGATTCGATTTTTATATACGGCTAACTTAGTATTTTTATCTAGAAAAATATTACGCAAGCCTGAAGATTTTGCTCATGGATGACACAAAGATTTGGACATCCATTAGAGAAATACAAAGGCCTGACTAAAATATTGAGTTAGCCCTTTTTAAACTAAAATCGAGCCATTTTACACTAGGTGCAGCCAGCCCCACTTATGCAATCTTAAAATTATATTATCACAATTAATCATTTAATAATGGTACTAATATTTGTTTAGTGCCCTAAAAGTTTTCCCAATGATAAAAATCATATTTTTGAATATACCCGGGGCAGACGTTAAATTTTATTTAAAAAATGCCTTGGCCGGACAGCCATTATTAGCTATAAAAAATAAATGTAATATGTTTTAAAAAAATCCCTGCCGGGCCGTGAAAATGGTATCTCTGCATGTCTGATAAAAATCTATTATTTGTTTTCATTTCCGATTCATTTTCATTTTTTCGAATGTAATAATATAATAATCTATATTTTATATGTAAGTTTTTAGAAAAAGTGGGAATTTTAGTCAAATGCCAGGATTCCGAAAATATTACCCCTAACCCAGCTAGAATTGTGTATAAGCTAGAAAGTTCGGTAAAATCTGTCCTCAAAAAAGCTGCTGATGCTTGGAAAACACATAATAATTATTCTGGTGACCGAGTTATTAATCAGGTCATGAACGGGTTTGGACTAGCATTTTAGGAATAAATTAATAAAAATTGTTTCAAATTTTTTTTACTCTAATTTTTTAACAAGTTTCATAGATTATAATTTTAAATTACATTACATTTTGTTACATATTATAGGATAAAAAATTTCAAATTAATATTATAAAATATATTATTTTTTTACAATCAATATTAAATACATATTCCAAAAATTTATATTTTTAATCATTGATGTAATTATAAAATATAAAACTTATGTTCAATGTGTTTAATCTCAATGCCCCCCCCTCCGCAGTTTTTTGAATATAATGGTCAATCATATTACTATAAAGAATTAATGTATAAGTATTTTCATCAATTCGATTTTAATTACTCTAAAATATAATACCATTCATTAGTAATTTTATATTCTTTAAGCAATTTTTTATAGTTCAATATTAATAAATTAATAGAGGAGCATTGATGCCATTTTTGAGACAGATCTTATTTTTGATATTGAGGTTGAATCGGTCAATCACCAATCCTACATACCATTTTAATTTTTTTTCAATGGTCTTTTCTTGTTTTTATCTGATGAAATAGAATAAAAATTTTTAAAAGTATTATTTATTTTAGTTTGATTAAAAATCTGCCCAATAAACATCCTAAAAAGGAAATTTCATTGGTTGCATATCTGCAACTTGTATAAAAATAAAAAAATATGATATTGAAATCTTAGTAATTCTCGTATTGCCAATATAAAAAAAATATATATAAGACTCATTCTAAGATAACATAGGATCTTATAAGATTGGGGTAAATAGCCATAGGTATTGACTGGCCATCCCCTCTAATGTTTTATTTAAGGGATTATTTTTTCTGAAAATTTCTTCAGATATGTATTGTTTTGAGGCTTGTTAATCGATCCTTTTATAAAAATCGAATCCCGATCACGATCTTTTCAAAAAAAGAGGATCGAAATCCAGGATCGACCTTTTTTTAAAAGAAGGATCGCTATCACGTTCCTTTTTTTATTTAAATTTCTGATCGATGCAAAATTAACTAATATAAATATAAATTAAATATGGTATAAATTTATTGTAATTGAATAATATAATATAAATATAAAAATTAGAATATATTTATTTATTATTAAAATTAGCCTCAGGAGTGCTTGATGGCAAAGGTCTGTTATATTCAATAAATATTTTTTTTAAATTAACACAAGTATTAAAAAATTCATTGAATCATCATTTGAAAAAAAAGATATTAATGGACGAGCTTTTATGAAGAATTTTAAAAAATTATCTATTCCATCCTTACTTTCATTTGAAGCATCTGCATGTGGTTGATCCTGGATATTTTCCAAATGGGTTATTAGCCTTTCTTTTACCAACAGATTTTGTAGCAGATTAATATAAGGCCAATTTAGCTTAAATTTTGGGTGAATTATAGCTGCCAATATGTTACTGTCATCATATGAAGGAAATAATTAATTATTAAAGTGTTCGTTCATATAAATCAGGTATCTCAAAACTTACCCCTTATTAACACATCTATAGATATTTTATTAATTATTGTAAATAATTCTTATTCTATGCATATTGTTGCTTTTCATATAAATAATAAAACTGTATTTTTAAAAGAATTAATTACTTCTAAATGCTTCTTGAGGTTTGAACTACTAATCTTTGAAGAAGATATTTTGTTCTTACATAAAGAGCATTTTGTACTGATCATTGTATAGTTACTTCCATCCATTTCAGATAAAGTAAAATACTTAACTTACATAAATTATGAAATGGTAAAAGATTCTCACTTATATCTGATGTCACATCAATAGTAGATGTATTATCTTCTAAATCTATAATGGAGGAAATTATTAAAATCTAGAATTTATTTATATAATATAATAAATTAAATAAAACTTGTAGGCTCTAGATCTCGTTCTAGATAAAATTTAGGAAATTGTTGTAATATAAAATATGGTGGAATGGAAGTTGAATAAAATATGATATATATATATTTTTTTAAAAAAATAATATTTTAATTTTTTATTTTATTTATTGCTTTTTAAGTAAAAAAATAATCTTTAAAAGGATCGGGATGGAAAATTTTTAAAAAATGATCACGATCCTCACTTTAAGTCAGGATCATAAATCCGGGAAAATGGATAAATTTTGGATCGAATCCAGGATCGGCGATCTTTTGATTCGATCCTTTAACAACTGATTGTTTTATACCATGTGCCTACGTATGCTCATTTATTAATCCAAAAATGGCTGTTAGCTGAGTATGGCTTGACCTATTATACAGATCTCTAAAATATCTATATCTAATTTTTTCCCAGTACATTACTATTTTTCTAAAATTGGAACGAAAATTTCGCTCTACATTTTTTGCTTTGCTAATTTACTCCTTCAAATTTATATTTAGATAAAATCCTAAAACTTTAATGTTATATAAAAACCATTTAATAAAAGTTAGGAAGGCAAAACTTGAATAGGGGAAGTTGCCATATCAGCATTTAAATCTTATCTTTATTAAGATTTAAATGATTATTATTCTTATATATATATATTTAAAATATTTGTATTTTTAATGTTTATAAAGTCAACATAATTAATTTAAGCCAAAATTTGAACCAATAGTAGTATCAATTCAGATAAACCTAACAGTTCAGGTTGGATAAGTTCAAAGAATATATTCTTATTTTATAGCATATATAATTAAAATAAAATAGCATGGCCATTTAACATCATGCTAGTGCTAAGTGCCCTCAAAAATAATCTAGCTAAATCTTTTTTATTGGATATAGCTTTGATTCTAACTATATTTTATAGATTAATATCATATTCTTATTAAAAAGAAAGTTTCCCCTGCTGGAATACATTTTTCAGTAAAATCTATCTTTTCCAAATTTTAAGAAACGCTCTTAATATTAGTAAATCATTGTGCTAGTATTTGTAACTAAATATTAATGAAAATTATTTTATCTATAAATTTAAATTAGGGATGTAGCGATACCACATTTTGGAGGCCGATCCGATATTAAATTGATATCGGTTGATTACCGATCCTATATCTTCTTATTTTGAAACATACTAATCGTTTTAATTTTTAATGCATACATCTAATTTTGCAAAATAGCGATATTTGTTCCAATTTTCTAAAAACGGCTAATTCTGTATTTTACCTTGAAAAATATTACACAAGCCTGAAGATTTTGTTCATAAATGTCACGCAATATTAGGATTTCGGGGCTTAGGCAATATTTCTCTGGCTAAAATATAGCCGTTTTATAAATTGACTCAAATGGAGCTATTTTGCATCATTACATACATCTACTCACATCCGATATAAAATATCGGTACATCCCTAATTTAAATATCTAATCAAGTAATAAAAAATCAAAATATTTTAAAATTTGAAAAATTACTGTATAAAAAATTAAAAGGGTTACTTATGGTTTTAAATTACAATTTATATATAGCAACAGTTTTAGTAAAATTATATCGTTTTTCGTTCTTTTTAATGAGCTGGTATAAAGATTCGGTTATGGTTTAGAAAATTATAAAGGTTCATTTCGGTATAACGGTTAGGTTCTATCCGAATGTCTGGTTTTAAGTTTATCTTTAAAAAATTATGGTAACAAGAAGGCCAAAATATTTTACAAAATAAAAAGTATAATGCTATGTTCATCTTTTTTAAAAAATTTGAAAAGTTTTTAAAACTTTCAGAATTATAAATTTAATGAAATCGCATGTTAATTTGAAAATTTCTAGGACACGTTTTTATTTTTATATTTAAAAAAAGCTTATTTCTTCTTTTCGATAAAGTGTCAAAAGTTTGCGAATCGAATTTTTTTAATTTTGGAAACAGTCTAAACGAGGCCTGAAATGGAAGAGCTTTTAGCCAATAAGCTCGCCCACTCATTTGGAAATTTTTTAATCCGGCTCGCCCGCCGACTTACAGTTTTTTTTTTAAATGTACCCGCCCACGCATCTATAAATTTTGTTTACCAGACATCCGCCTAATGTTTAAAAATATTTTAACGGCTGGTTTGTCTCTTTATTTTAATGCATTTTTAATTAAACATATAATATGCAATATTATGAAATAAAACTATTATTTTTAATAATTTGAAGTCTGTTCTGCTTATCTGAAAAATATTAAAAATTCACCTGCCCACATAACTTAAAATTTTTAATTGCCCGCCACCGTCCAATAAAATATTTTAGAAAATCCAACTACGCCCGTTCAAAGTATGGGCGGGTAGGTAAATATTCGCCCAATGCAGACCATTAGTCTAAACAAAACAAGTGTAAAAAATCCATGATCCAATAACTATTGGCCGATAAATAATTTCTATTTTACAGAAAAAGGTTATATCAGTTTTATTTCTATGTTTTGCGTAAAAACATACATATAAATATATAATGTAATATGTATAAAGTTGTTTTAAATATTAATTTTGAGTAATGTTTATAGTTTATTCTAACTAAAACATTTTTACACTTTAATATAAAAATGTATTATTTTAATACTACATGTTGAATAAATAGATAATTTAATTTAAAAAATAAATTTGTTCTAAAAAAATATCACAATCGTTTTTTATATTATTATAATTTATTTTAAATTTAATTTAATATATTATATTATAATATAAATAAACGTTAAAGCTTAAGCGGATTAAAAATGTGATCGGATAAATATAATATCCATTTATTTTATTTTAAAAAACCCTTATTTTGATTAATTTCCCAATTCTCATAAAATCTTTCAAACTATAAAGATTGCAGCTGCAGCACACGAATGATCACATATTGAAGAGTGGTGTTCAAATTCCAAAATCGATCAAATTCTTCCCAATTAATTTAATTAGACAAATATGGCGCGGGCTCATTAATCCAAAAATATCTCGGTGCCTTGTTATGATTAAATAAATGTTCAGAATCGCTATCGTCTTCGTTTACCCCATTTTCATCGATTTTAATCTTGTCACTGTTTTCTGTTTTTCGAACAAGATTTTTATCAAAACCCTTTTTAGGGCACCTCATATTTTCGTCGCACGTAGACATACCGTTAATGAGACAGTTGAGGGAGGATGCGTTGGTTATACAAGAGGATATGTTTGTATCTTCACTACTACTTATACTACGAACAGAACTTTTAGAAGTTTTTAAACCTTTTGTATTCTCTTTGTTGGTTTTATTATGAATAGAATTTGTTAAAGAACTATTCGCGGTGGATAAACCCTGAATGAAGTTGGCCGAATAACAATTATCACACAGTCTTATTAGAGTATCTGGTCGTGAGTTGCTTAAAAATATGTTAATTAATTTTTACAAAATATTTTTTGAAACATATAATACAATAAACCTCTTTATAGTTTATCAGTCCAGAAACATATCTAACATAGTATTAAATAATTTGGTCATAGCTAATTTTGAATTATTTTATGGTAATCTTATTTTAATTTAATATACTTTTCTATTTTAGATATCCCAAAAAGGCACTATTTGCAAAGAATATTTGAATTTATTATACATTATATTATTTGTGATAGAAATAGAATCTAATGAAAAAATTGTTTTAATCTAAATTATATAAAAAGTGTCGTTCTATATATGGTATAATTTGTAGTTAATTAAATTTTATGTCCCATTGGAGGACCATAACGAGATTTTTCTGCATACAAATATTGTGATATAAATTTGATGAAAGTTTATAAAATTAATTATACTGATATTATTAGCGCAGATATAAGTCTTATGAAATAAAATAAATATTTACTCCGAGTAGGGGACCCAATTATTAACGCAATAATGACAAAATGTAGATTGACATTTGTGGCATTTATGGGGTCTCTTCATGATGAAACCGAAATCTTTACCACAATTGGCGCATGATGTTTGTTCTTTACTGTTGCTCATTTGATTTTCATCAACGATTATCGTATTTTGTCGAGCACTGTTATTGGTTAAGGAAGAATACATTTTCGTGGGAGATATGTAATTGGACAAATAGTAAGAGGAAAGGTCATAGAGAGAATTCGATGTTTTGGCGCTATGATTATTCGAGTTATTTTTAAAGGGTTTGTTTTCGTCTAAGTGTAATGTATCATTACCAGGTTTGTTATTATTATTGTTTTCGAGATCTCGGGCTAGTCTCCATAAGGCATCCTTTTCTCTTACAGGGAAAAAAATATTTATATATTTTATATAAATTATGTTCATCAATCAGCTTAATTTTTTTTTAAAAAAAGGCCTTAATTACGTGGTTTCGAGTTAAAAAAATTAAAAAATTTCTGAGGATAATCTGAAGATTTTTTTAGCCCACAAAAGTCTTTGAAAAAAAGCTCATTTAAAATTCAAAAAAGTAAATCTTTTGTGATTCTATGCGTAAAAGATCTTTATTTTTGAAAAACTAGACTAGATTAATTTGGGATTTTTTATTTCTTTTTATTCCCCCATATTTCTAGGTTTAACATATTTTGAATTATTTTTAAAATAAACTTTATAAATTTCAAAAGTGTTCGTTTTAGATCTCTGTTATCCTTCTCAAGCGATTTAGCTTCTTTAGTCAAACTTCTTTTGATCGAATAATTTTTGGCCTCCAATTCGTTACATTTTGCTTTGATAATTTCGTTATTCTTGTCGCTTTCTAACAACATCTTAATTAATTCGGCATTTTTGCTTTTGAGCTCATAGCATTCCGAGGCAGTATCGGTTAAGTGTTCGGTCAAGTTTTTTAACTTTTATATGCAATTTAAAAAAATTTAATTCATCAATAAAATTGGATTTCGCCTTGTATAGAGGACTTGAAATATTGCATATTTTTCGTTTCTATCGGTTCACTTAAAATAAAATTTAAAAAATACTTCATTCACTTCCGATGATCTTAATTTTTAGGAAGGTTCTGGAACATAAAATTAGATTCTTTTAAGAATTTTTTTAAAGATAAAGCGAACCCACACCCCTCTCCCCAATATAATTAAACAACTATTTTTCGTTTTTAGTAATTTTTTTTAAATCGTGTTCCGTTCAATGATATTCATTAACCTATATTGACTATTTATTCTGTAAATGTATACATAGTATTGTAGACGTCATTATGTGGTCGGCATGTAGACCAATGACATATATCGCTTAACATTTCATCAAAGTGCTCACTACAAAATGGCGTCTACAGTTGGCGCCTATGTATTAAATTCATTTTATTGAATCGTGAGTCTATGATTCCGTTTCTTTAAAATCTGGAGCATTCCGTCTGTAATATTCTTGTTGCTTTTCGTTTTAATCTACTTACATATCAACAAAATAATATTTTTAATATAAAATTGTAGACCTTAATAATCTTTCCCTATTAGAATCACCCCCTATTAAACATTCCTCCATCGGAGGTATCATTATCAAAATTTTTTAACAATATCTTTAACATATAACTTTTTAAAATATACTCTCAGTTTACCAGAACCTCATTACTCGTAAATGCCTATATATTCCAAAATTCTACATTTATTTCGCTCCTCCTCGTTTTTACTTTTTAAAGATTTAGTAGAGATTTTGGTAACACTTTTTAAATCTTTCCTGAAAAATTATTTAAATCTAAATTTAACCATGCTCAACTGGAAAATAGCCCGTACCTAGGGCATAACTTAATATCTTTCCTTACCCTGCCCCTTCCCTGTCTCTCAATTTAACAAATAATTCATTAATATCTAGTTTCATATCTCCCAATAATAACTTATTAGATGAAACTCTTACAATGTGGCAAGACATTATCTCTCCTGATACATATTTTCCCATAATAATATTTTTTCACCCCTAATATCAAAATTTTACTAATTTATCTTCCTCTTCATCCCTTGAAGACATTCAATTTTTTTTAAATGAAGATAAAATGGGGCCATAAATGGTTAAAACCCTTAATTAATGAACAAGTGACCTCCTAGTAAACACCAAGGGAAGACATGGTCTTAATTGCATTTAAAATATAGGGTCGACATAAGACACTCTTCGATAAATAAATTATTAAGTCTCCTTTAAAAAAAGGCTCGTGTAAATATTCCAGAACCTTGATATCTTTCAACAGATGACGGCCTAAGACCTGGCGGCTTGACCACTATCGCCTGGACACATCCCTTATTTGGGATTACACATGTCATGCTTCCCCACCAATATAAATAGCAACCTACTTACTATAGAAAAGATTAATAAAATAATACAAAAGCCTCAGCAATTTCATATTCTCGTCAATTGCAACTTCTACCAACGGACAGTTTGCTCCTATCACCTTTAGTTTTTTTAAAAAATTTAGCTCACAAAATAAAATTACAAACACTTGAACCTAGGGAATTCTTATTCCTTAGGTAGAACATATAAATCAGAGACCTGCAGGGCCGGGTAAATGGGCAGGGTCGTATTTTAATTTTTTTAAATATACCCGAGCCGGGCCTAAAAATTTTTTTTTAAAAAAAAATACTCGGGCAGGGCCTGAAAATTTTTTCAAAAAAATATCCAGGCCGGGTCATATATTTTAAAACCAAATATTTGAAAACACCATTATTAGCTATAAAAATCAAAATAAATATAATATATTTTAAAAAATCAGGGCCGGATCTGAAATTTTTATTAAAAAATCTGGGCCATGTCTGAGTTCTTTTTTAAAAAAAGCCGAGCCGGGCAGGGAGAATGGTACCTCTACAGGTCTCTGATATAAATAAACATTTTTAAATTTAACTATTGTTCCTTTTTAGGAACCCAATTATGTTTTTCTTAAAATTATTTTGGCTATAAATTTTTTTAATTCTTTTTTTATATAGCCTCATGCGTGTAATACTTTTTAGTTTTATACAACTTTATATATTTATTATATATTAGAAATAAATTAATCTTTTAAAATAAGTATTTATTTATCCTAAAAAAAACATAATAATTTCTAACTTAAAAACATTTCCCTTAAATTAAATTTTTAATGCTTCTAAATGTACAAAATAAATCCCGAAGATGAAAAAAGAGTACTTCGTAAAGAAACTGTTCATCATCCGTATCCCTCGATAGCCTAAGCTCACTTATTTCCGCTTCCATCTTGGTCATGAAATTTTCTTGAAAGGCCAAGTTATGGTTTAACCCGCGAACTCTTTCAATTTTCTCGGAAGTCGAATTTTCGTCCAAGAAGAAATCTGTAGGAGATCTGCTACCAGTTGTTTCATTTCCAATCTTATTATCGGATAGGGTGTTAAAATGATTGGAATTGTTGTTATTAGGGAGAATATTTTCGTTTTCATCAAGTTCTAAAAGTTCCTAAAAATAACAATTTATTCAGGGGTAAAATAATAGATGAGTAAAATGTTTATTTGCCCCTTCACCCCTTTCCCACAAACACACAGAAATAAACCATTTTAAAAAAATGATGGAGATTTAAAAATTAAA
Organism: Gordionus sp. m RMFG-2023; assembly: GCF_954871325.1. Lineage (NCBI taxonomy): Eukaryota > Metazoa > Nematomorpha > Gordioida > Chordodea > Parachordodidae > Gordionus > Gordionus sp. m RMFG-2023. The sequence continues at coordinate 21,602,415 of NC_088779.1, read as the reverse complement.
TAATTTAAATATTTACATCGAACAAACTCTTCCGGCCTTCCTCGTTGGAAGAGGAATCAAAAATATCCAGATGGTATGGTTGTTGGGAAATCGAATCCACTACCAATATATCGTTTGTCGGAGTTGATGCTTTAAGTGGATTAGTAGTTATTCCGGACGCGTCCTTTTGAGAGGTTAAGAGGATGACAATTTTATCCAAAAGAGTATCGCATTCCTCTCGAAAATTATAGTTCGCGTTTGATTCACTTCTTAAGATAAAAATTTCTATATAAACATGTAACCATAATATTTTAATAAATCAATATTTTAATTTTAATTACTACTTATTGTGATCTAACACTTAAAACTAAATTAGAAGAAATTTTGGCCCGAGTTGAGGATTTAAAAATATTTTAAAATATGGGGTCAAACTTTTTCGTATTCGTCCTTTTTATATATGCCAAATTATACATATTTATTTTTTACAAAAATTTGTTTCTCAGGGAATCTTAGGGTGGAATTTAATCGTTTCTGTTTAGTAAACGATGAGAGGAAAGTTACCTAATGTTATTCGTTTTAAATGGGATATGTATGACGGATCCTTACAATTCATACATTATATTATAGTCTTATACAAAATATCAAATAATATTATTTTATTTTTGTTTAAATTTATTATTACATAAAACAATGGCAGGCTTGCAAAATCATTGTTAAATATCTCAGCAATAAATCTCCAATGTTATTGTCACTAACGGTCCCTTTCCCAAAAACGTCCAACGTTTTCAATCGATCCAAGGCATGATTAATATGCTCATTCAATGAGGTCTTAATTCGAAATCTCTTTTTATTTTCCGATTTTTCCAGATCTTTAGAACCCGGATTCCCTAAACTATTATATTGATATTTTTTTTCGCGAATCACATAGTTTTTTGTATCATTAAAATTTAGTTCTGACCCATCATAGCGAATGAGAGATATGGAATCAGCACTGTGATACTTACGTATCTGATTGCGTTTATCAGGAAATTGGGGTTTAATATTAGGCAGAGAGATCTTATCGTTAGAAGAAGGAAACTCTAAATGACTGTTGAGCTGTGATAACTTGGTCATGAGTCTCTTTAATTTAACAAATATTGAAGGGTCTTCCATGCTATCGAGTATATTTGAATCGTTTTTGATATTTTGTATTTGGGTTAGGTAATTTTCAATGAAGTTCTCTATCATGAATAATAGGTCTTCCAAATCACAGGAGTTGTTGGAAGTGTTTGATTTATATTGAGTTGGTTGATCGCAGTATGATACAACGTCTTCCGCCTAATATCATGGATGTAAAATGTTAATGGGGAAGGAGATTTTATAATAGTGCCCACAAATTATGCGTTTCAAACGCATATAATGTATTTCAAGGTGGTATCGTATGAACTGGTCAAATTAATGTATGATGTTAGAAAAAAATGCAAACTGGTTTGCTGTTTTAAATCTTTTTTATTTATTCATCTTGTGTGTTGAACTACGACTCGTTCTTTAATTACTCAATTTATTTGCAAAAAAGTCAAAATCTTAGCACCCAGATAAGAATAAAGGGGGGGGGGCACTAAAAATCCTTAGATGTTAAATTAAATTTATATAAAATGTTAAAAAAAATTACTCATCTTTTAGAATGAAATATTTAGGAATTAATGAAATAAAAAGGCAGACGATATTATATTTTACTAAAACCAATTCTTTTTTATAACTTAGTTAAAATTTTGAATAGACGATACTAATAAAAAAAAGCAACATCAATTTAAACAAGGAATGCATTGTTTTTATTATTAAATAGGGCGCAACGCTCAATTTGTGCACACTATAAGACATGGTAAAAAATAAATAAAGCGTGATTATAATATTTCAAAGATTTTTATTTTATTATTTTAAATTGGAAAACATATTCATAATTAACCCTTTATAGAAGAGGTTAAAAAGAATAAAACGAAAGTATAAAGGGGTTAAATTAAATATATGTAATGTATATTAAATAAACTCGAATAAGGTAACTTTAAAATGTTACAATATAATATAAAAAAATTTAAATAAAATTGATGTATAAAAATGTTTATTTATGCTTAATATATCAATCAAATGGGATGGGGTCTATACAGACCCAAAGCTCCAAAAATCCATTATAACTCATGAATCACCGAACAAATAAAAATTAATTTTGCATATATGCACTTTACCTAAAAATATAAATATTAAGCTTAGAGATCTCCAAAAGTAGGGTTCGGGCTGAGCTGGGCCTAATATTTTTTTATAAAGTTCGGGCCGAGCCGGGTCGGGCTCTGGAATTTTTTTTTAATATATCTAAATTTATCAATTCTATGTTGAATTTTTAATGTAAAATAAAAATATTAGATTTTATTTATAAAAACTAGACGCCATATAACATATATCATTTATTTTGAGTAATTATAAATAAAAATTAATTTCTATATTTAAATAAATTCGGGCCGGAAAAACTTTTTAAAAATAATTTCAGGCCGGGCCGGGCTTGAAAAATTAGGCCCGATGCAGATCACTAATTAAGCTACTAAAAGATCAGCCAAAAATATAGAAAGAGAGTAATAGCATTTTTTTTAAAATGATTGGGGTCTGCATAAAAATTTAAATCCTTCACCGTCAAAATTTCAATTAAAAAAATATATATTTAGTCTATTATATTACACATATTTATATTTTTTATTTAGCAGAGATGCAATTCCTTTTTTTAGTATACCGTAATCAACACAGTGGCTAATACTAAAAAAAAATTCGCAGAAATGGAACAGATACCAACACCAATGCCGATGCCAAAAATATAATAATGAAATATTATTAAAACAATATCCATTCATCATTTATCATCATTTATAATTATCTTATGAAATTTATATTATGTAAGTTAAAAGGAAATAAAAATCAAAAACTGAGATTTGCATTTTGCGGTTTCACCCGGTGCAAAAATTAGAAGTGATAGTACTGTATTGTATGGGTTGATCATTAATAAAATATAATACAATATCTACTGATCAGGCAATTATTTTTTATTTTAATCATATTTATTTACAGATTCTATGAACATTAAATCTCAATATTGATAGTAACCATCAAAACTTACACTAAAAAATTTAAACTTAAAATCAGCCATCACCAACCTTTAAAGTAATATAAATTATACTGTAGTTCTCGGGTATAGGCTCTTTTTTTTGCCCCACTCCTTTTTAATAAGCCTATAGAGGTAAGCAACATTTTTCGGAATGTTGTTGTGCCTACAAGTACATGCGGCTTGACCACACGTGTGAAGGGCTCCTCATATTTTTACTTTTAGGCCAAAATAAATTTGTTCCAATTAGATGGAAATGAGGAAAACCTAGCGTAGCTCTGTTGAACCTTCAACGCTAAAGGGTAAAAGCGCTATAAGCACATTCTTTTCTTTCATTAGGGTTCAGAAAAATTTTCCTTTTTATAGATTCAGAGCTTAGTGTAGGCTAAAAAAAATAATTTAAATGATAGAATATTTGTGTATTGGCTAGTGTTGTTAAACGGCTCGATTTAAGCCGATTTTTAAAAATGGCGAACTCAATATTTTATCCAGAAAAAATATAACGCAACCTTGTAGATTTTGCTTAGGGTTTGGACATTTATTATCGAAATCTAGAGACTTAGATAATATTTTTCTGGTTAAAATATTGAGTGCGTCGTTTAAAACACTGGTATTGGCCATTAAGGTTCCTAAAGATTCGAGATTTGAATCCTAAAATTTTAGCTATGTCAAAAAAAAAATTTTTTAAATAAATTGTCAGTATATTTATTTCAAAAATTTTTTTCCGGTCAATTGTTTCTTTATTTGAGCAAATTTAACTAATAACATATTTTTTCACTAAAAGAATATGGCTTTAATTTATTTACATATTTATCTTTAATTCGATATGTTAGGGATATTAACTTAAAAATATTAACATCACCTAACCTTCCAATGGATTTTGTGATTCATCGAATAATTTGGATCTAATTTTAGTGCAAAAGTTTGCAGTACACTGAGAAAACACTTTCAGAATTTATTGAAGTTGGTATGGTATTATTGTACAATATTTGAACATTTTCTGTATGCTTTCCAATACTGTCTAAATTTAGATAAAATTAAGTTTTTCTTGTGGCTCATTTTTCGTATCATTTATTATCATGTTCAATTCTTACATAGTCAGTTCTCGTGTCGATCAAACCATTTTCTTGGAAAACACTATCACTATTTGCAACCATGGAATTGGTATAACCATCTGTCTCAAAGAGTGTTTTAATTTTGATTGCTAAATTTAATGTTTGTTGACAGAATCATATTCGTATCTTTAAAGGCACTTAGATAAATTAATTAAAATTGGGTTCATGTGTTCCTCGATGCATTATGTAATATTATTTAGTAAATCAATACTAAATTGGCTTTTAGATTCTACGAGCTTATTCTTCGTAGAATTAATAGCGAGATCAGCTGGAAATCAATAAAGCATCTGCTTAGCTAAAAGTTTCAATAACTAATTTAATTAGCTTATGAACATTCTTCAAATCGGCTAGTAATTGAAAATTAAACGTTATCTAACAAATTGATGGCAATTAAGTTTAAGAACTTCCACAACGAATTCATGAAGCTTAAAAAAATATCAATCATAATCACCTTTTACTTCCATCAGGAATTCTAAGTCATTTAATGTCTGTTTAGGCAAAACGGTATTCGTATTTTTAGGGAACTTCTAGAAATTGATTAAAATTGTCAAACGCTCTTACATCAAATCTCAAATCCCTACTAAAAGATTCGTAAAGTCCATCTATAGATTTGGTTTCATAAACTTATCAATGTTAATTCTCATTGGGTATCAGCTAATGGTATTGCTTAAAATTGAATGCAGCAACTGAAAGCAATATAAACCAATACCAAGTGGTACATCTCTGATATTTAGCGTTGGCAAATTGTTGAATGGCTCAGCCTCAAAACATGAAACTATTCTTTTTGGCTAAAAATTTGCTACAGTTTTGGAATAGGTTTGAGCAGAACATTTATCAACACCAATTACGTTTAAATGATTTAATCAAAAAATAATGCTATGCCGGTTCAAAAATATTCACCAATTTGATTTGATATTTCATAATATGATAATGATACAATATTTTTATTGATTCTTAATTACCATCAATCTTTAACCAATGTCATAAATAAAATAATCTAATAAAAACCCAAGTAATTTCATAAATGTTAAGTATATTTTGCTTTTTTTATTCACCAGAAGTAATTTATCTCATTTAAAATAGGGCAATGTTTATAGCTGAATGTAGTGTTGCTAAATGGCTCGTTTTAGCTGATTTTTAAAAATGACTAGATTAAGAGCCAAAAAAAATTACTTAAGCCTCAAAATTTTGCCAATAGATATCCAAACCTGTCATCTATGAGCAAAATTTCCAAGCTTGGGTATTTTTATTTTGGCAAAACTCTTGGGTTAGCCATTTTGAAAAATCTGCTAAGCCAGCATACTAGCTGAATGTGATTGGTTATATAAGTTTAAACCCTTTTCTTATTGCATAGCTATATTATCTTTTAAATAATTAGATTTTTTTAAAAACATTACAAATAAATTGAATTTTGGTTCCTAATATAATAATGAAAATAAAAAATCACTCAGAAAATAACTCAAAACAAAAATATTGAATTTTACCATTTTTTTAAAATAATATTAGCCTATGCTGATATATAAAAAATATGATGAAAAAATTTAATTAGTAAGGTAAGTCTTATTTAATATTATCAAAATTGGCAATACATTCTCAATTATAGTTGTTTTCTCCTGTCCTTTGTAAGTTTTGTGTAATAATATTTTGTCAAAATGTTTTTGTTCATAAAATGGTTTAGATGGACTGAAAAGGTTTTTGATATATTCTGGAAGTGGTGGAAAATCTGTCAATTCAGGCATATAATTTGAGCCACTAAAATATAAAGATTTTAAATATTAAATAAAAAGGATAGGATTATTTTAATAAAAATAATTATACTGGGGTGAAATAGATGATTGGAAAGAAGATAATGAAAGTGAATTTGAAGATTTTATTAATTTATTGCTTCCATATTGATATTCTTTTGATAATGTTTCAAACTGATCTAAACATTCCATGTTTCTTAATATAAAATTAATATCATTTAATGAATATAGGCTGTCTATCAGAAAAGCCACATTATAAGATTTCATAAGTGGACAATCTTGATTATAATATTTCATTAGGCATCCCTTATTAGCAATTGTACAATGCTGAATAGTATCTGCTAATTGGTGATTAATCAAAATATATCGCAAAAATAATCGTGTTTTATTTATGTCAGATGCTTGCTTTAATAAATTATAGTATTAATATATGCTTAATTATGTTATTATATAAATAAAATAAACCTTGTTAGTTTTAATGACATAAAAAATCCCATCTTGTAAAGCTCTATTGATTGATAAACTTTCAACTAAAAATCTCCAAAATGAAGAATGATCTCCAAACATAATTTTATTTTCTAATTATTTATATTATCCATAATATCTAAAAATAATAAAATTACGTTTTAAATCTCGTTCAAGAATATGTTCTAATTTGATAAAAAATGTTGAAATATATTGAGATGTTTCTTCTTTAATAAAATTTTCATTTGATTGTGCTTCCAATTTTATGGAATTAGTAATTTCTGCAATATTTGATAATAATTTAAAATAATAAAAATTATAAGATACCAATAAGTTCTTTTATGTTACAATTGACTTCTTTTGGCATTGATAAAATCATATGGAGTCAGGATTGAGAAATTGGATAGATGTGTTTTGAAACCGTCATAACTTTGGAGTCAATCATCGTCAAAAAAAGAAAAAAGTATTTGGATATTTTCATTTAATATGTCATTATTATCTTACTCTTTTCTTTGCTATTTTTCTTAGATTTTAAATTTCTCTTTATTTGTCAATTTTTTGGTAAGTAAAAAATATTATTTTAAGAAAAATACAACAAATTTAATCCAATAATTTAATAATTTTTATCGTAATTAAATAATAACTAAGAGTGCCCGAAAAATTTACATTATCGATATCAAAAATCATTATCATCATAATCATGTTATTTATTATTAATATTATTCAATACCGATTAATCACAAATATGCAATATTTGTTGATTGACTATTATATATATTAAACATTAAATAAGGCTACAATACTTATATATTTTTTTTTATCCTTTGTTTTTATCTATATTTGTTTAATTTTATGATTATTTATAATTAATCAAATAAAAATTTCTACCTGGACAATACTAATTTAAGAGATTTAAGTTCTCAGGAATGATAATTATTCTCTGAACAACGTGTATGTTTATTGATTTTAATTAATTTATGTTATAAAACGATATATTGTGTAATGTTTGAAGCTTCTACTGTAGCCTTTTAATGTAAAAAAAATCATTTGAAACAAAGTAAAGTCTAAAACACAGTTACTTTATTTTGCCTCATCATGAACCACATTATAAACGTCAATTATATATATGATAATCATCTATATTATAATTTTCCGATGTATCGATACGTATTTATTTTTGTAGTAATAGTCTGTTTTATAAAACGAAAAAATATTTTGAGAAGAAATACCTTACTGTTATGGTGAGCAGGGAATCATGAAACACAGATAAACGCAAAAATTATTTATTAAAATTTATCTAAAAATATATCTGGAAATACAATATAATTTTTCTCTTTTATATAGTTTGTAATATCTATTTATATAAAAAAATCTATTAAATAATTTATATCAAACTATTGAGTCAATATCATAAAATAAGTCCGTGAGGTTAATATTAAAGAATAAAAAAAATAAATCTTTAAGGATAATATTGAGTTAATAGAAAATCGTGATACGTGATAAAAGCGTTTTTGCCCTCTGGTTGTGGATACAACAGAGCTACGCTAGGTTTTCCTCAAAAATTCTTCAAATTGGATAGTTAATTAAGGGGAGAAAATGAGGAGCCCTTCACACGTTTGTGGGCAAGTCGCACGCACTTGTATGCGCAACAGTCCGAGATAGGCTAATAAACAAAAAGAATTGGGTAAAAACAAAAGCCAATACCCAAGAACTGCAAAAATAATTCAATTACTTTAAGGGTGGGTGGTGGCTAATTATAAGTTTAACATCTTTAATGTAAGAGTTAATAATTACTATCAATAATTGAGAATGTGTTCATATCAATTGAATTTCGAATTTATCCATAAAAAATAAGAAAAAGCTAATCGGTTTACCGCAAATTGTTTAAATAGATTAAAAATCCAGTGAATAGACAAAAATTAGTCAGTAATAAGTTTAGGACTATCCAGCCACGAACACAACACAACGAAGGTTATTTTTCCAGAAAAACAAAAACTCTACAAAGTGATAGACAGATTATATAGCAAAAAAGGACCATGACTAAAATACGAATTGCTAAAAACTACTAATCGCCAGGAAAATTGCGAATTGCTATAACTAAACTACGAATTGCCGTATATATTGATAAATTATGATAAAATGCTATAAAATAGGATAATTAAACTACGAATTGTCGTATTTAATGTTAAAATAAAGTGACTAAACTACGAATCGCCGAATTTATTATTAAAATAAAGTGACTAAACTACGAATTGCCGTAATAAATGTTAAAATAAAGTGACTGAACTACGAATTGCCGTATATAATCTTAAATTTAAACTACGAATTGCCGTATTTAATGTTAAAATAAAGTGACTAAACTACGAATTGCCGTATTTAATGTTAAAATAAAGTGACTAAACAACGAATTGCCTAATTTAATAATAAAATAAAGTGACTAAACTACTAATTGCCGTATATAATGTTAAATTATAATGACTAAACTACGAATTGCGGTAAATAATGTTAAATTAAAATGGCTAAGTAACGAATTATAATATAAAATTTAAACTACGAATTGCTGTATTTAATGTTAAAATAAAGTGACTAAACTCCGAATTGCCGTATTTAATGTTTAAATAAAGTGACTAAACTACGAATTGCGTATATAATGTTAAATTTAAACTACTAATTGCTGTATTTAATGTTAAAATAAAGTGACTAAACTACGAATTGCTGTATATAATGTTAAATTTAAACTACGAATTGCTGTATTTAATGTTAAAATAAAGTGACCAAACTACGAATTGGCCTATATAATCTTAAATTTAAACTACGAATTGCCGTATTTAACGTTAAGATAAAGTGACTAAACTACGAATTGCCGTATTTAATATTAAAATAAAGTGACTAAACTACGAATTGCCGTATATAATGTTAAATTATAATCACTAAACTACGAATTGCGGTAATTAATGTTATTAAAATGACTAAACTACGAATTGCTGTATTTAATGTTAAATTAGAATGACTAAACTACGAATTGCCGTATTTAATGTTAAAATAAAGTGACTAAACTACGAATTGCTGAAAATAATCTTAAATTTAAACTACGAATTGTCGTATTTAAGGTTAAGATAAAGTGACTAAACTACGAATGTGCCCTATTTAATGTTAAAATAAAGTGACTAAACTACGAATTGCCGTATATAATGTTAAATTATAATGACTAAACTACGAATTGCGGTAAATAATGTTAAATTAAAATGACTAAACTACGAATTGCGGTATATAATGTTAAATTTAAACTACGATAAACTACGAATTGCCGTATTTAATGTTAAAATAAAGTGACTAAACTACGAATTGCTGGAAATAATCTTAAATTTAAAACGAATTGTCGTATTTAAGGTTAAAATAAAGTGACTAAACTACGAATTGCCGTATATAATGTTAAATTTAAACTACGAATTGCCTATTGTTAAAATAAAGTTACTAAACTACGAATTGCCCTATATAATCTTAAATGTTAAACTACGAATTGCTGTATTTAATGTTAAAATAAAGTTACTAAACTACGAATTGCCGTATATAATGTTAAATTATAATGACTAAACTACGAATTGCGGTAAATAATGTTATTAAAATGACTCAACTACGAATTGCCGTATAAAATGTTCAATTTATACGAATTGCCGTATTTAATGATAAAATAAAGTGACTAAACTACGAATTGCTGTATATAATGTTATTTTAAAATGATTAAACTACGAATTGGGGTAATTAATGTTAAATTATAATGACTAAATTGTGAATTGCCGTATAAAATATTAAATTTTAATGACTAAACTACGAATTGCGATAAATAATGTTAAATTAAAATGGCTAAACTACGAAATATAATGTTAAATCTAAACTACGAATTGTCGTATTTAATGTTAAAATAAAGTGAACTACGAATTGCCGTATATAATGTTAAATTATAATGTCTAAACTACTAATTGCGGTAAATAATGTTTAAAATGACTAAACTAAGAATTGCCGTATATAATATTAAATTATAATGACTAAACTACGAATTGCTGTAAATAATGTTAAATTATAATTACTAAATTGCAAATTGCCGTATAAAATATTAAATTTTAATGACTAAACTACGAATTTCTGTAAATAATGTTAAATTAAAATGGCTAAACTACGAATTATAATGTTAAATTTAAACTACGAATTGTCGTATTTAAACTAGGAATTGCCGTATATAATGTTAAATTATAATGACTAAACTACGAATTGCAGTAAATAATGTTTAAAATGATAAAACTACGAATTGCTGTATATAATGTTATTTTAAAATGATTAACCTACGAATTGGGGTAATTAATGTTAAATTATAATGACTAAATTGCGAATTGCTGTATAAAATATTAAATTTTAATGACTAAACTACGAATTTCTGTAAATAATATTAAATTAAAATTGCTAAACTACGAATTATAATGTTAAATTTAAACTACGAATTGCCGTATTTAATGTTAAAATAAAGTGTACTACGAATTGCCGTATATTATGTTAAATTATAATGACTAACCTACGAATTGCCGTATAAAATGTTCAATTAAAACTACGAATTGAAATATTTAATGATAAAATAAAGTGACTAAACTACGAATTGCCATATATAATGTTATTTTAAAATGATTAAAATACGAATTGGGGTAATTAATGTTAAATTATAATGACTAAATTGCAAATTGCCGTATAAAATATTAATTTTTATGACTAAACTACGAATTGTGATAAATAATGTTAAATTAAAATGGCTAAACTACGAATTATAATGTTAAATTTAAACTACGAATTGCCGTATATAATGTTATTTTAAAATGATTAAACTACGTATTCGGTAATTAATGTTAAATTATAATGACTAAATTGCGAATTGCCGTATAAAATATTAAATTATAATGACTAAACTACGAATTGCGATAAATAATGTTAAATTAAAATGGCTAAACTACGAATTATAATGTTAAATTTAAACTACGAATTGTCGTATTTAATGTTAAAATAAAGTGGCTAAACTACGAATTGCCGTATATAATGTTAAATTATAATGACTAAACTACGAATTGCGGTAAATAATGTTTAAAATGACTAAACTACGAATTGCTGTATATAATGTTATTTTAAAATGATTAACCTACGAATTGGGGTAAACTATCAATTGCTGTAATTAATGTTAAATTATAATTACTAAACTGCAAATTGCCGTATTTAATGTTAAAATTAAATGACTAAACTACGAGTTGCCGTATTTAATGTTAAAATAAAGTGACTAAACTACGAATTGCAGGAAAAATCTTAAATTTAAAACTAACAACCGTATTTAACGTTAAGATAAAGTGATTAAACTACGAATTGTTGCCTTTTATGTTAAAATAAAGTGACTAAACTACGAATTGCCGTATATAATGTTAAATTATAATCAATAAACTACGAATTGCGGTAAATAACGTTATTAAAATGACTAAACTACGAATTGCTGTATATTAGAATGACTAAACTACGAATTGCCGTATTTAATGTTAAAATAAAGTGACTAAACTACGAATTGCTGGAAATAATCTTAAATTTAAAACGAATTGCCGTATTTAACGTTAAGATAAAGTGACTAAACTACGAATTGTCGTATTTAATGTTAAAATAAAGTGGCTAAACTACGAATTGCCGTATATAATGTTAAATTATAATGACTAAACTACGAATTGCGGTAAATAATGTTTAAAATGACTAAACTACGAATTGCTGTATATAATGTTATTTTAAAATGATTAACCTACGAATTGGGGTAAACTATCAATTGCTGTAATTAATGTTAAATTATAATTACTAAACTGCGAATTGCCGTATTTAATGTTAAAATAAAGTGACTAAACAACGAATTGCAGGAAAAATCTTAAATTAAAAACTAATAACCGTATTTAACGTTAAGATAAAGTGACTAAACTACGAATTGTTGTCTTTTATGTTAAAATAAAGTGACTAAACTACGAATTGCCGTATATAATGTTAAATTATAATCACTAAACTACGAATTGCGGTAAATAACGTTATTAAAATGACTAAACTACGAATTGCTGTATATTAGAATGATTAAACTACGAATTGCCGTATTTAATATTAAAATAAAGTGACTAAACTACGAATTGCCATATAATGTTAAATTATAATCACTAAACTACGAATTGCGGTAATTAATGTTATTAAAATGACTAAACTACGAATTGCTGTATTTAATGTTAAATTAGAATGACTAAACTACGAATTGCCGTATTTAATGTTAAAATAAAGTGACTAAACTACGAATTGCTGAAAATAATCTTAAATTTAAAACGAATTGCCGTATTTAAGGTTAAGATAAAGTGACTAAACTACGAATTGCCCTATTTAATGTTAAAATAAAGTGACTAAACTACGAATTGCCGTATATAATGTTAAATTATAATGACTAAACTACGAATTGCGGTAAATAATGTTAAATTAAAATGACTAAACTACGAATTGTGGTATATAATGTTAAATTTAAACTACGAATTGCCGTATTTAATGTTAAAATAAAGTGACTAAACTACGAATTGCTGGATATAATGTTATTTTTAAATAATTAAACTACGAATTGCGGTAATTAATGTTAAATTATAATGGCTAAACTACGAATTGCGGTAATTAATGTTAAATTAGAATGACTAAACTACGAATTGCCGTATTTAATGTTAAAATAAAGTGACTAAACTACGAATTGCCGTATATAATGTTAAATTATAATGCCGATATCGCAATTCGTAGTTTAGTCATTATAATTTAACATTATATACGGCAATTCGTAGTTTAGTCACTTTATTTTAACATTAAATACGGCAATTCGTAGTTTAGTCCCTTTATTTTAACATTAAATTCGGCAATTCGTAGTTTAAATTTAAGATTATATACGGCAATTCGTAGTTTAGTCACTTTATTTTAACATTAAATACGGCAATTCATAGTTTAGTCATTCTAATTTAACATTAATTACCGCAATTCGTAGTTTAGCCATTATAATTTAACATTAATTACCGCAATTCGTAGTTTAATTATTTAAAAATAACATTATATCCAGCAATTCGTAGTTTAGTCACTTTATTTTATACGGCAATTCGTAGTTTAAATTTAACATTATATACCACAATTCGTAGTTTAGTCATTTTAATTTAACATTATTTACCGCAATTCGTAGTTTAGTAATTATAATTTAACATTATATACGGCAATTCGTAGTTTAGTCACTTTATTTTAACATTAAATACGGCAATTCGTAGTTTAGTCACTTTATTTTAACATTAAATTAGGCAATTCGTAGTTTAAATTTAAGAGTCTGTACGGCAATTCGTAGTTTAGTCACTTTATTTTAACTTTTAATACGTCAACTCGTAGTTTAGTTACTTTATTTTAAACAGCAATTAGTAGTTTAAATTTAAGATTATACACGGCAATTCGCAGTTTATTAATTATAATTTAACATTAATTACCCAATTGGTAGTTTAGTCATTTTAATTTAACATTATATAGGGCAATTCGTAGTTTAGTCACTTTATTTTAACATTAAATACGGCAATTCGTAGTTTAGTCACTTTACTTTAACATTAAATACGACAATTAGTAGTTTAGTCATCCTATTTTACAGCATTTTATCATAATTTATCTTTATATACGGTAATTCATAGTTTAGTATGTCAATTCGCATTTTACCTGCCAATTCTTAATTTTTAGCAATTCGGATTTTAGTCATGGCCGCGAAAAAGATCTTTGATATTGATAAAGATATGAGAGAAATAACGCAGAAATAGGAACCTGCTCTCTAAAATAGAAGATAAATTTTTGACCAGGATTAACAAAAGGCATTATGGCTTGATTGTTATATGATACTCTATCACTCATGGGAAAAAAACTCTACCAACAAACAATTACAAACCTCGCCCACCTTTCTACTGGTTTCTCCATAAATGAAATAACAAGAGGTCAAAAAACTAAAAAAAAAATTAAGGGAAAACATAGCGCCGGGGGTAGATAATATCACAGCTGAATATCCAAAAATTGCACCTACAACAATATCTCGCTATCTATTTTCCCTCTTTCAATAAAATATGGGAAAGCAGAACTACTGCAGTGGGATGGAACAAATCCTACCTAAGTAACTACCCAAAAAAAATCAAAGACCACAGAAATTAAAGGGTTACTGAGCTATAGCCTTCACATCCTGTAGCATGAAAAAATATTTTTTATGGTTCACTCAAAAAAACCACAAGCATATCACCTGCACCTCATCTTTCCCCCCCAAAAATACATATGTTTATACAGGCCAAAAAAAATATATTGGAGTCAAAATTAGTTCAGAAATATAATCATGCAGAAAAGTAAGTACAAACACCTTTCTACTTCACATTTGTAGATTATAGCAGAGCTATTGATTAAGTTAACCATGTAGCTTCGTTGTCAGAAAAATGGGAAGACCCCAACATCTTCCAGATCTAGAAAACCACTAATACATGTTTGGATACTTCGAAATCAATGACGAAGAATATCCTACCTCCAATGTAAAGAAAAATGTAAAACAAGGAACTCTGGCCACTCCTAAAAATACAACGAATGAATGAGGTAAATTGCAATTCATGCTAAACAACATCTAGTTTAAATAAAATAAATATAAATATAATCCATGTTTAACACTTATAAACACAAAACTAATAACATCCATAACAGTCATGAAAGCACGATGCAAATGAAAAGCAACTATTATCCTAAAAACTGGTAAAAAAATTCATCTAATAAATGTATATTTTTCATTTTTTTCAACCATAATAAAATTAATTTAAAATTTCTCTTAAAGACAAGTTACAAATTTATTTCTTTTATATTCCAGGGCTCTTAAATAAAATAACTATTCTCAGAAAAATCATATACGATAGTAATAATAAATATTTTGAAAGGTATTCCTTACAAACACAACAGCCAAGAAAGCACGACGCAAATGAAAAGCCACTATTATTCTCAAAACTAAATGTAAATAGTATTTTTAATTTTCTTTCCAACCATAATAAAATAAATTTAAAATGTCTCTTAAAGTCAAGTTACAAATTTATTCCTTTAATATTTCAGGGCTCTTAAATAAAATAACTATACTCAGAAAAATCATAGAAAATAGTAATATTAAAATTCTAATGACCCAAGAAACTATGATAAATAATAATATCATAAAAACTAAAAGGATATACTATTCTTACTTCTGGTAATGCAGCTGTGAATCAATTCTAAATTAACAAATTCATTCTTCAAACAAAAGACTGGCTATGCTACGCAGTCAACATGTGTATCCTTACTGAAAATGTCACTAACATTCCTGACATTTTAATAACAGTCTCAAATAATATGGAAAAATGAACCTGAAAATAAATTTAATAAAAAACTAAAATTTAACAAATTCAAATCTTCATCACGAATTTTTTTACAATAACAATAAAATTATTTAACAAGCTGATATAAATATTTAGGTGTTATAATTGACAGTAAAGATGCAACTAAAGCAAACATTACTTCTAAGTTATCCATAATCAATTTCCTTCAACTTCCCTTTTTTTTCTTCTTTCCTTTCTTTCCTTTTTAATTTCTCTTATTATCTTCCCCTTTCTCATCATTTTATTTCCCTTTCCACTTTCCCCTCTTCCTTTAATTTCTTTTTCTTTCTCTTTATCTTCCTTTCCCTTTAAATTTTACTATTTTTTCATTTTATTTTCTCTTTTACCCCCCCCCCCCCCAGGCTACACTCACTCCAGCCTAAGACTGAATTCAACTCATATTGTAAATTCAATTATAATGGGTCTTATGACCCAACATAACCTACCAACAATGCAAAATAAATTTAGTCATCTATA
Organism: Gordionus sp. m RMFG-2023; assembly: GCF_954871325.1. NCBI lineage: Eukaryota > Metazoa > Nematomorpha > Gordioida > Chordodea > Parachordodidae > Gordionus > Gordionus sp. m RMFG-2023. The sequence goes on along the minus strand of NC_088779.1, from coordinate 21,586,043 downwards.
TATACTAAAAATGCATATACTTACTTACATTTTAGAATATATTTTTTTTATTAGCTTCTGATGATATTTCAACTATTTCTGGAGAGTTGAACTTAATATTGACTCCCTCAAGTTAAATACATTATTTTTTAAATTATTATTTTGTTTTTATTTTAGATAACAAGCCCTGTTTTAACCTTTCAATGAATGTACAGATGCAGATAAGCCAAATAGCTAAATTCATAAGACAATCCGTTATTATAATATGGGACGAAATATCGATAACGCACATAAACATAGGTCATTTCAGGTATAATGAAATTGAATAAACCGTTTGATGGTAAAATTATTATTTTTGGTGGAGATTTTAGACAAATTTTACCTGCTATAAAACGTGATGGAAGATGCGACATTGTTAAAACCTTAAAACGGTATTTATGGTCGCATATATTGCCATTAAGGTTAGGAATTAATATCTATTACATTTTCACGACGCAAATGAATCAATAAACCGTTTGATGGTAAAATTATTATTTTTGGTGGAGATTTTAGACAAATTTTACCTGCTATAAAACGTGATGGAAGATGCGACATTGTTAAAACCTTAAAAAGGTATTTATGGTCGCATATATTGCCATTAAGGTTAGGAATTAATATCTATTACATTTTCACGACGCAAATGAATCTCTTATCAATAATAGTTACTCAAATTTCTTTTTAAAAGTTGATGAAGACTATGAGACATTTGATGGCTCCATTCATAAAATAAAAATACCTGAAGATTGTTTTTTTAGCTTTTAATGATATCGAGGATCTTATTTATTGCTATCGGATATAGACAAAGACAATACTTCCTTTTATCGTACATCATTTGCTCAAAATGCCATCCTGACCCCTAAAAATGTAAATTTCGATTCCATAAGTATTCAATTGCTTAGCAAAATTCTTAGGGATTTAATTATATATATAAAAGTGCTGATAAAACGATAACCTAGGAAGAAGTGACGTTTTATCCCACCAAATTTTAAAACTCTTTAAGTATATCAGGCCTCACAAACTTTCACTCAAAGTCGGGGTGCCTATATCTCTGAATAATATTTTGTATAACTAACATAAAAATATACAAAGTATATAATTTTTAATATTTAAATAAATTGATATATCTATTCTTAAAGATCTTACTTTTTTTAAAGCTTGCTCTGCTGATTATTTTGTATAATTCAAAAAAAAATATTCATATCACACTATTTTTATTATTTAAATAATATATAGCATTTTATATCTATTCCAAAAAGGCGATATAATTACAATATTTTTTTATTTAATAAAAATTATATATCTATTTTTAACGATCCTACCTTTTTTAACAATATTCATTTTTATTCCTGCTAATTTATTTGTATAACTCAATAAAAAAGACGAAAGAGGGTTTCCTATTTTTATTATTTAAATAGAATATAACATTTTTCTAAAAAAAATTACATAGTAGGGTATTTATATTATTTAAATTATTCTATATCTAAAGGATTCTATTTTTTAAAAAGATTGCCATTTGGTCTCTGCGAATAGTATTTTATTTTAATCCTACCTTTAAAATTAACTTGAGAATTGGTTCCCCCAGCAATATTCGTCTTTATTCGCATACTTACTATTTTGAATAATAATAGTTAAAATATATATAATTTTTATTTATCATTGTCCCTGTCAATAAATAAGCTACTGATAAACACTCATTTATATTATGCCGTTGCTTTACCTATATTGTATTTTAATTTTTTATAAAACTTTAATATCTCATGCTTTATGATTCATCGCTATTTGTTACTCACCACTGTTTGTGATTCATGGCTATACTAAAAATGCAAATGTTTATTTATCTTTATGCGTATAATAATTTTGATGTTTTTCTTATACTTACATAGATAAGCATAACATTAACTAAATTTATCTGTAAAACAACAATAATCAATATAATAAACAAGATTTTATTTTATAGATATAATTTTAATTGATATAGAAAAAATCAATTTTATTAGAATTGTTGCAGTGTATGTAATTTCAATCCATATTTTTCTCCATAACATAATTTTTGAGGTTATCTTCAATAAAACGAGGTAAGATTTGTTATTTCTTATAAAAATATTAGGACAGACCTGATTTTGTCATAATTCTCTAATAAATGGTTTGCCCGGTCTTTTCCAGTTTCCTTAATTACGAATTCACGTGTTTTTTTGTATTTATGCTAGGAGTTAATCCAAAAACTAACTGGTAAATCGGAGAATTTATTTCATTTGATAATAAATTAATTAGGAATTTAACTATCTCCGGACTTGGAAAAAAATTTTCAAAATTATTATTGGTTGGACTGGGCTTGGAAAAAATTTCTCAAAATTAATATGGGCTTGGACCTGGCTTGGGAAGAAAATCTTTAACAAATTATTATGGGCCTGACTTGGAAAATTTTTTTAAAATTATTATGGGTTGGACCAGGGTTGAAAAAAAATTTTCAAAATTATTATGGGTTGGGCTGAGCTTGGAAAATTTTAAAAAAATTATTAAGGTCTTAGACGCTTGGAATTGGAAATTTCTTAATATATAATAAGGGCTTGGCCTAAGAAAAATTTTAGCAGGCCTGGTCCAGGCCTGATCAAAAAACCAAGGACCATGATGATTCCGATCGTATTTTAAATGAATTATGATTTTTTTTAAATTTTATTTTTGGTTCTGAACTCAAAATTATTATAGTGTTTGACGGGACTTGAGGAAATTTTTTCAAAGTTTTTTTAATATTAAATATTATAGCCATAGGTAATCAGTAATATTTTAACAAATAATTTTTATATGAAATAAAAGCTAATTTAAATATATTTTGACTCAAAAAATAGTATTCACTCTTGGTCTTACTGGATTGGACTTGACCTAAATGGGGGGGGGGGGGTTAAAAGAATAAAAATTGGTGATTTTTAAATAAAAGGTAACATCATCGTAAAAGAACGAATAAAATTCTCATCCCCCATCATTTTTGACGGGCTATCTACAGTGATAATAATAATTCAAATAAACTGTAATATAAAATGTATGAAATATAATAATATTTTATATAACATTTATCACATTTCCCAAAACGATTTTAAAACTCCTCAATCCGACGATGTGTGGCTTTCAGGACATTTGTGATTTCTGCCTCATTGATGTTCTAGTTCTAGAAATAATGTAGACATATCCTACGAACCCAAATTTTTATCAGTCTTTTCAATTTAGCCGTTTCTCCCTCTATAGGTGATCCTTTTAATTTTCCAAATTATCAAATATCTCTGACACCATATTTTCTTCCTCTTTCCCTGATATCTTCATCTTTTTGTTACATTCCCTTTTCGAAGTTGATCAGTATGCTTTTATATAATTCTATTTACTTTCTACCTAATAGGAATATTTACCAGTTCTGAATTTTATACTTCCTTCACTCCACCCTGAACTGATTTTATTATATACACATAAATGTTGGAAAACCTCGAATCCCCTCATTTGAATGTGTTTAACATTTTCATAGCATCCTCTGGCTTCTTAGTATCTTATCTAGTGGCAATATATAGACTCACAAGTGTTCGCACACCTAACTCATTCGTTTTAGGATGGCAAGGTTTCGAATGTATTAATTTAATAGTTTTCTCTAAACAAAATCTTCAAAATTATCCAGAAATAAACTGGGGTCATTATGTGGCACAATTTGTCTTGGCATTCCAAAACATGCGAACCATTTCTTTACACCTTGATCATTGTTGTAGATGTGGCCTCTCTCATCTACTCCACCTCAGTCCATTTGGAATGTGCATCAACTCCTAACCACGAATATAGTCCAGCGAAATCTGGAAGAATTGTTACAACGATATTTAGTTTTTCTAACAATTTTATGCAAGTCAAATATTTTTTTTTCAAAATATTTAAAAGTAATGAAATAGTTTTCCATTATGTCATTATAGTATTTTGTTTGTCACGAATATGAATTTGTTGTTAGAATTTTTAACCCTTTTAATATACATCTAAAAGGATAGTAAAAAAATGATCCATAAATAGTTTTATTTTAAAAATTATGTCTACCCTTATGGGCAATATATAGATTTGATTGATATTTAGCAATATCGTTGTCTTGTATGCAAACTGTTCTAACCCATTCCGCTCATATAGCCGCTATCTTAACCTCTCTTCAAGGTATGATTCAAACTTACACTCTTGTAACAATTTTTTAAGCCGCCTATGTAACAATTTTTTAAGCCGCCTACTCAGCAACTGTCTCTCATTTCCCTCTTTCTATTCGAATGCGCCTAATTCAAGAACTAAATAGAATTGTAATGGGTCTAAAATCTGCCTTACCTATTTCTACTATTTCATTCTAATTTCAAAATTCTTTGATATATAAATGTTGATTCAAAAATATTTTTTTGCTTGATTATCATTGTTCATCTCACCTAAAATATTAATTTCAGCACTCTTATTAATTAGAATTTTTTGATTCATCACTTTTCCCAATTACAGTAGGTTTTTCTTCTTTATTCATTATAAGAGAATCCAATACTCGTAGACATAAATGTAAAGTCTAAAACACAGTCACATTATTTGTTGCCTCATACGAATCACATTATTTGTTGCCTCATACGAATCACATTATAAACTTAAGTCATATATATAATAATAATGATAATATAAAACAAATAAATTGTAATATAAGATGTATGAAATGTATAAAATCTTATGTAACATTTATCACAGAAACCACTCCTTCCCCTTCTGAATTGAGCATTCCAGAAGGAGGGGTATTAGCGTCACTAGGGAGGAGCAAGCAGGGTCTCACGCCTCCTGATAAATTTGAATAGCACTCTGCAAATTAATATTTTTTTTAATGACTCCCTAATATCCCCCTGAACTAAAAATAAATTATTTTTGAAAGCCCTCTGAACTATTTCTATTTTAATTCCACTAAGTATTATATATAGATTTAATTTTATTACTTAAAAATTAATAAGACAATCTAAATTTTTTTAAATGAATGCTTTAATATATATATAAATTATATTTTCAATATGTCAGCTTGCACAATCATATTCTATGTTAAAAATAGAGTATAATTCATTATGTCAAAATATCAATTTAATTAACAGTTGAAGCTTAACTAATTTTTATATTTAAATTATTTTATAACCCTAATTAAATAAATAAAATAATTTATTAATTGAAAACAAATTTAATTTTATAATTAGCCGATTTCAAAATCACTAATCCATTTTTTGAATTTAATTACCATGCCTCTTCCTAAAAATATTTACAAGGTTCAAACAAGTATAAGAAATTTATTTAAGAAAAGTAAGTAGACCAATGGGTTTCATGTCAATTCAGAGAAACTTTTATCGCGAAACACTTTATCGCGACCTTTAGCTCGAATGAAATTTATAGCAAAATTTTTATCGCGAATCCACATTAGAGAATATTTTTCCGCGAAAACAATATAGCAAAACAAACATCGCGAATTTTTTATAGCAAAGTCAATATCGCGAAACATAAATCGCGAAGATAATATAGCGAAAACTATTTCGCGAAAATAACGCGGCCTATTATTATTTTTTTATTTTTATTAAAATAATTTATTTCATTATATTTATATTTAATGTTAATATTTAATTTATCAACAAATAAACATAATATATGATATATATTTTTGTGTAGGTCTATAAGTCGAAAGGCTTGGTAATACGAAAGGCTAAAAAATAATATTGAAAATAAAAATAACAAAGAAAATGATTAATGAGATATTTGATTGATTTATTGATTTTTTTAGAGAAAAAATATTATAATTACATATATTAAAAATATGAAAATTTTAAAATCTTTTCAATTTTTTTAATAATTCTTTGAAATATTTGGTTATGATTTTATATATTAAATAAGTATAAATATATTGTAATTAATGATAAAGAAGTAAATGAGAAATATAAATTTTTTTAAGGATTTTTAGATGTATTTTTTTACGTTTCCGGTTCAAAAAATAATTTTTAGTCTCCAAAGCATTTTAAAAAGGAAAGGCTAACATCTTAAACGTAATTATAAAGATAATTATATAATTGAAATCAGAATTAAATACTCTATCCAAAACCGCTTATATGTATTTTTTTACGTTTCCGGGTTAAAAATTAATTTTTTTGTCTCGAAAGTATTTTAAAGGATAAAGGCTGACATCTTAAACGTAATTATTAATATTATTATATCATTGAACTCTGAATTTAATTCTCTATCCAAAAAGGCTTAGATAATTTTTTACGTTTCCGGTTCAAGGGAAAGGCTAACATCTTAAACGTAATTATTAATAATATTATATCATTGAACTCAGAATTAAATTCTCTATCCAAAACCGCTTAGATGTATATTTTCACGTTTCCGGTTTAAAAATTAATTTTTTTGTCGCGAAAGTATTTTAAAGGGGAAAGGCTGACATCTTAAACATAATTATTAATATTATTATATCATTGAACTCAGAATTTAACTCTCTATCCAAAACCGATTAGATGTTATTTTTTACGTTTCCGGTTCAAAATATAATTATCTTGTCGCGAAGGCATTTTAAAGGGGAAAGGCTAACATCTTAAACGTAATTTCAAATAATATTATTTCATTAAACTCTTTGGATAGAGAATTTAATTCTGAGTTATAATAATATTTAAAATTACGTATAAGATGTTAGCCTTTCCCCTCTAAATTGCTTTCGCGACAAAAAAATTAATTTTTGAACTGGAAACGTAAAAAAAACATCTAAAAATCCTTAAAAAATTTATATTTCTCATTTACTTCTTTATCATTAATTATAATATATTTATACTTACTTAATATATAAAATCATAAACAAATATTAATTTAATTAATAATATTAATTTAAAAATTAATATAATAAAATTAATTTTTAAAAACCGCAAATTATTTTAAAGAATTATTAAAAAAATTGAAAAGATCTTAAAATTTCCATATTTTTAATATATTATAATGCGGTGAGTCTATCTATCGCTCGGCTGAAAATATCGCTCGGCTAGGAAATTTCGCTCGAACCACATAATAAATCATTTTATTACTAAATATCGCTCGAATGTAGCTCGGCTAACCACACTATAAATCATTTATTACTAAATATCGCTCGTCTGATAAATATCTCTCGGCTAACCACATAATAAATCATTTATTACTAAATATCGCTCGGCTGAAAAATGTCGCTCTAATGACATAATAAATCATTTATTACTATATATCGCTCGGCTGATAAATATAGCTCGGCTATAAATAATCCTTTATTTATATATTATATTTACGATCATATTCTAAGTGAGCTTTCATTTTCTTAATATTAATTGGGAATTATTAATTTTTATAAATAAAATAAGTGTTGGACAGGTATAAAAAAATTTCTATTAGATATTTTATCTTCAATACTTTTATAAAATTAAATTTAATCATACTCCTTTTTTTTTATAAAAGTAAGAAAAATAATATTCTATCCGCTAAATGGCGTCAATATTATTAATTTTTACCAAAAATATAAAAATAATGAATGTGTTTAATAAATTTTCTTAATGAGATAAATTCTAAATACTAATACAAATATTAAAATTTAATTGAAATTTTATAATATTTTAAACAACTTTGTTCATTTACGCCATTTTTAAAATTTTTTAAATTTATTCTCAAATAATATAAAAAAAGAAAAGTAAAAAGATCGAATCGGGTTTTCTAATCCGAAATTTTTGGAAAACGCTAAATATCTGTGCCGATCCTATCCGATATTTAATATCGACACAGCCCTATTAATGATTTATGTTTTCCCCATAATTTCGTTAAATGAGCTCTGGCAACCTGTTCCTAATTAGTTGTTAATAGGATTTTATATCTGGGTTCGATTATTGTTTAAATAAGTAATCCACTTTAAATCTCATATGCCCTAATATTTCATTGAAAATATCATGGTCATGAAATCTTTTATTAAGGAATATTGTATTTTTTTTTAATTAAACAAAAATTATTTTAAAAAAAAGTTTGGTCCCTGAACCTAAATTTTAAAATAGGTTTTTTCCGCGAAATATCGAGTTGTTTTTAAATAAAAAAAATAATAATAATTAATTTCAGGAAATAAGGCTAATTCTCGGAATGAGATAAATAATTTCAGAAAAACTTAAAATAAAATATATCAATTGAAATAACAGTGACAGATGCGTCAAACAAGTTTATTTCAAAATAAAATCATTTATGACATATCACCAATTTTCCAAAAAATTTAAAACAAATTAACTTAAATTATAAGCTTAAAAAAGATATAAAAGTACGTCTAAATTTCGTGGATAATATTTTACACATTACTAATGATTTACATATTTCGGCATTCCAATCAATCATTCATATCAAAGACAAAACACCATCGTAGACTGTTGATAAAACATTTAATTTGGGTGATCTATACCTTACTGCTATAGTATTTAAACATAAAGTAAGAGATATAAAACATACGAATCCCCAATATTTTTAAGACCAATATATTCGCATGGAGATTCTAATATGACCACATATACTTTTTTTTCTCATTTACATTCTGCATTTTTAATAAATAAAATAAATATTAAAAATATCATATTTGGTAGTGACCAAGAAAAGGCTATAGTAAAATCTATTCGGTAAATATTTAAATTTAATACTCATTTAAAAGACAATGTAAGAAAATATTTGTGGAAAAACAAGGTGTGTGTAAATGCTGTTATGTCTAAAAAAATTATACAGGACATTTTTTCTTTTAATGGGCTTGATGAAAAATTAAATGATTTATATAATTATTGTAATAATCAAAATTTAAATATATTTTTGCCATATATAAAAAATAAATTTCAAAAAGTAATTTATGAACATGTTTACATTCCCCTAAAAAATAAAATAATAAATTGTTTATGGTTAAATAACAACTGTGAATCTATGAATCACGTTTTAAAATCATATATAAACTGGAAACAACGTCCTTTAAAAGAATTAATCGAAAAAAATTTAAGATATAACAATGTTACAAGAAAAAGAAATTGAAAGATTTTTCTCAGGAACAGGAGAATATTTTTTAAATAATGAGTATCATAACTATTTAATTCCCGAATCGATAGATTGTCATGATACATTAAATAATTTACTTAATAGTAAGAACAAAGATAAATTACATTCATTAGATAAAACTTATCTGTTTTAAAACCAAAATGCCCAAAAAAACCACATCAGCGACTTAGAATTAAAGCAGAAAGGACTCGAAAAAATAATATCAACTAAATTATATTTATCTAAAGGAATTAATGTTCTAGCTTTTTAGTTGTACAATGATAACCTTTTATCTTTACATGATTATTAAGTGAAGTATTATATGTATCATAACCATCTACTGATTCGGGTATTAGAAATTAGGATAATAATTATTTAATAAATATTCTTCTCACTCTCTGAGATTTATCTTTCGAATTCATTCTCTTAGATCATTGTAATATCTTTAATTCTGTCGTTTAATTTCTTTAAAGGGTTTTTAAGTTAATATATTATATATAGCGAAAAATTTTAATTCATTTTTACAATAGTTGCATAAATCACGTAAATTTTTTATTATGCCCATCCATTAAAATAAAAATTATGTTGTGTAATTTTTTAGACATAATAGCATTTACAATTTTTTTATTGAAATATTTCGCGAATCTGGTTTACTCGCTTAGGGGTCCTACACTTATATTTTTCCAATGCTTTATTTATCGTTAATTTATTTTATTATTTCAGTTCATTAATATATTTAGAAATGCATTTATGAACTCACTACTTAATATTTTTTAAATTTTCGTAATTATGAAAATATTTATTATAAATTTTAATTCCCTATTTTTTCCTGATTTTCGCATGCCCTTCGCCCATTAAAGTAACAGATATATTTCATCAATATACATAATTAGGTTTATAATATAGTAAAGTGAACTTGTTGTTTATTTTTCCCGACATTCGCCTGCCCCTTTCTTATATTTCTAGAATAACGAATATTATTTATTTCGTCAATATATATAATTATATTATCTTAAATTTATATTTTAATCCTCTTTTCACCGATGCCGAACAAATTATATTTTATGTAAATAATCACTTATATTATAACAGCATTATTATAATATATATCGTTAAATTATGATTTATAATTATGTATCAATAAAAAAAATTACTCTCGTTATTAATTACTCTGATCAATGGAAATGGTAAAATTTAAAAAAGACTACTAATTAATTTACTAAAATATAGAAAAGATTACAATAAAAATACACCGTTAGACATTTTAGTGCATCTTGGTAGAATAAGTTAAAATAGACCAGTTCAAAATTTTTGTTTTCTAAATTTGAATGATAAAAAATATTTCATCTAGAGGATAGAAAAATATTTTTTTACTATCATGAATGTAAAAAAATGAGTAAATTTTATTTTATAAATGTATTGAAGCTATAATATCTGAAACAGAATCCGATTATACTTACTATTTCACTTTTGTAGGGAGGAACAGTCTCAAACTTAATACAATGGAAGAAGGTTGCGTACATGACGTGGATTATGTCATGTTACTCAGTGGGTGTGTTGATTTAGGAGGTCAACGTGGTAGTATTTAGAATTTATCTCATTATAAAAATTTATTAAACACATTCATTATTTTTATATTTTTGGTAAAATACTGACGTCATCTAGCGAATAGAACATTATTTTTTTACTTTTATAAAAAAAAGGATTATGATTAAATTTAATTTTATGAGTATTGATGCTTAAATATCTAATAGAAAATTTTTTATACCTGTCCAAACACTTACTTTATTTATAAAAATGAATAATTCTCAATTAATATTAAGAAAATGTTAAAAATATAATATTTTCTTACAAAATTAAATCATTATGTAAATTATTATTTTTGTATTTGTAATTATAGATTATTATAATATATACAAAATAAAATATCCTTTAGTTGATAATTTTTATATTTCGTTCTTCTAAGCGCCTTTCTACATAAAAAAACGAATGGCAATCTGCAATATAAGTTAATTACTTTAAAGGTGGGGGCTGATTTTTTAAATTCTTAGTATAAGTCTTTATGATCAATATTGAAATTTAAGGTTAGAATCTGAAATAAAGATCATTAAATACTACAATACAGTATTACACTTCCAAAAAATTAATTTTCCAATTACACACGATATTCTAGAAACATTTCGTAGATAAATTCTTATGTTACTTTTTTTTAAAAAAATTATTGTAAAAATTTGAAAAAATATTCACTTTAACTATTTTTTTCCTGATACATAAATGTGATATTTCTGTTTTTTTAAACACCTCAAACTTATTATTATACCACTTAATAGTTTTTTTTGTTATTACTTGTTCTATTTCTGTTTCCATTATCATCATATTGAAGAAAAAATAAAAATTTTAATCAAAAAAAACTATAAGTAAAGAAAAAAGTTTTTTTTATAATTATAAAAAATTATTATATACTAAATAATTCTCTGAAAAAATAAATTTAAATTCATTAACGCCTTGCTGGCACCTCATCATTTAGGGGGGGGGGGGGAATAATTTTATTTTTTTGTATCAAATTTAATGTTTTATAAAATTAATTTTTATATACCCAGCCCTAGATGTTTTTTGTTAAATATAAATTTATTTTAGTTAACTAAGGGGGGGGGGGGCGGTGTATTTTTATTTTACTACGTTCCAACATAATGATGAAGGAAAGGAAAAGTAATTAATTTTTAGAATATACCAGACCACCTAAGGAAAGAAAAGACACTAAATTTTTATTTTTAGAATATATATAATACAATACCCATATTTTTATTTAAAATTTTGTAAAAATGTAAAATTTATAATAAAAATAGCTATATCTCAGAACATATTAAAAATTGAGATCTAAAATTATGAGTATATATTTATAAAATATAGGAGATAATAAATACTAAATCTTAGATTAATATTTACCTCCAAAAAAAAGTTAGACAAATTTTCCTAAAGTTACTGAAATAAAATTTTCTTTTTGAGTACTTCCTTTAATTATGGTATTATCACTAAATAAAATTCAAAAAATGCAAATTTTATTAAATATTTTATTAAATCAATGTTGAATAATGAAAATTACATAAATTTTATAAAAAAATATCATATATCAAAAAAAATATTAATCATCAAATATCATGTAAAATTTTGAGATAACATTCGCGGCAAATTGTATGCATATGATCTTTACAAATAAATTTTTAACAATTTAACCCTTCACTACAAAGGTGGGGTAAATAATACCCCACGGCTTTTATAATGTTGGTAATAAAAAAACCTGAAGATATTTTGACCTAGTTTTTATAGTAGTTTAATATTTTCTTATAAATAATATATCTACCAAATTTCAAGATAATTGATTTGATATTTTTTAAAATATTTGCAATTTGTTGAGCTTGGGGTAGTATAAGTCCCACCTTTGTACTTAAGTAATTTTTTTTTTCACAATTTTTTTTTATTGATAAATATTATTGTATATTACAAACTAATATATAAAATTGAAAAAAAAAATTTTATTTGTAAATTTTTCATTGTTATATTGTTACTCAAAATTTTAAAATTTTATACTATTTTTTTTTCTTGTGGAGCAAAATACTATAAAATTAGCATATGGAAAATTTAATATCATCAAGTTCTGGAAGTATTTTCTATTTAATATTTGATATTAATAAAATTTATATAGGTGAAGTAGATTTTGAGTCAGATGATGATTATTTGTATAACAGCAATCACAACTCGGAGAGAGAGGAGGACAATATAGATAGTGATGTGTGTGAAGATAGCTATAAATAATGTTACAGTAAAATATGCTAGTCTTTAATAAATTATATAAAAATATGAAGGTAAAGATGGAAAAACTAAATGGAATATGGAATGCCCTACACAAAAAAGGACAAGATCCCATAATATAATATCATGTTTGCCAGGGGTTAAATCTCATGCAAAAAAATGCAAAATCACCATTAGAAAGCCTCAAATTATTCATTTCACCTAATATTACAGATTTAGTTTTAAAATATACAAATCAAAAGATTGAGTCCATTGAAAAAGATGACTCTGTTTATCATGCCAAAATGGATGAAAATGAATTGAATGCCTTAGTTGGTTTGCTAATGATAGCCGGAGTTTATAAATCCAGTCATCAAAATATAAGAGATTTATGGAATAAGGATGGATTTGGTGTTGATATATTTAGATATACTATGAATATAAATAGATTCCAATTTCTATTGAGAGTGCTTAGATTTGATGATATGAATACAAGAAATACAAGGAAAGCACTTGATAAAGCCACACATATTAGAGAAATTTTTGATATTTTTAATGATAATTGCAATAATTCTTATTCTGTTGGACAATATGTTACTATTGATGAAATGCTTCCTGCATTCAAAGGAAAATGTCCATTTAGGCAATATATGCCAAATAAAACCATCAAAATATGGTCTGAAAATATATGCTCTAGTTGATTCTAGAACTTTTTATACATTAAAAACAGAATTATATACTGGCAATCAGCCAGAAGGGCCATATAAATTGTCAAACAAGCCATTTGATGTAGTTGAAAGACTAATTCAACCAATTTCAAAAAGTATTAGAAATATTACAATGGACAATTGGTTTACTAACTATGAATTTTATTTATTATCTTCACATTCCCTAACAATAGTAGGGACTATTAAAAAAAATAAAAAGCAGTTACCTGCATTATTTTTTAATAAAAAAAGAGAAATATATTCAAGTTTATTTGGATTCAAAGAAAATACTACTATTGTTTCATATATACCAAAAAGGTATAAGAATAATAAAATTGATGTAACAATTGGTGAATTGTTAAAACCACAAATTATTACTTTTTATGATTTAACCAAAGCAGGAGTTGATGTAGTGGATCAACTTTGCTCAATATATTCCATATCTAGGAGATCAAATAGATGGCCACTTACCATTTTTTATACTATGATAAATATTTTAATAATAAATGCCCTAATAGTTTATAAAGCCAATAATTTGTTGACTATAAAAAGGTCTAAATTTATAAAATTATTAGCTATGGAACTGATAACTCCATTTATGACCAGTAGATACGAGAACCCTCGTATATGTAGACTATTACGTAACAACATAGGGGACGTTCTCAACATAATTGATGAAAAACATATTCCAATAAATAGAAAGGGAAGATGTTATGAGTGTCCAAGGGTATACAATTTTTAGCATCCACTTGATAAGTACCTACTGATTGTAGATACTTATATAGTGGATCTATTGTTATTAATATCTCATAAATTATAATGGCTAATATAACGTAATTTATATTAATGTATTGAGATAAAAGACCAGAGGCTTCGACAGAATCATGAGTGGAAACCTCTGAATTAAGAGTTCTATTATAAAAGTAAACTAATACTTCACCAATAGCCTCAAAATTAACATAAATGATGCGAGATGTTGCTAAATGAGTCCACCTCTGGTCGAAAAGTCTCTTAAGAGTATGGCCTGCATATTTACAGGAAAGTTAAACCGCCTAAAAAATTATGCAATGCATTGAATAAATTAAAAAAAATTAGAAATGAAAACAATATTATTATACCAATTTTGAACCACAAGATGTAACATGTGGTAGCATTGTATAAAAGGAACTTTTTTATTAATTTTTTTTTGAAGTAGGTTTTGCACTCCTCCATTTCGGCCATAACGTTTGCACCATAATATGCCTGGTTTATCATATTAGTTGAATTAATATTTAACTCATTAAGTTGCTTTAAAATGCAATTACTGCAGAAAGACACTGTGAATTAATAATCCATAATAAATTTTCTTGGACTTCTCCAGATAAAATATATATAATTATGCTCAGGTTTTCACAACCTGATGCATCTTTTGTCACATCAGCCTTAAGACAAAGTAAAAGGCATCTCACCAGTGGCGTCGCTAGGGGGGCGCAGGGACTCGAGCACCCTGAAGCCACTTTTTTTTTAATGGCTCCTTAATATCCACTTGAACAAAAAATAAATTTTTTTGATTGCCCACTAAATGAATTTTTTTATTCTATTGAGTAATATATAGATTTAATTTTATAATTTAAAAATGAATAAGTCTATCTAAATTATTCTTAAATGAATACTATTTTAATTATTAGATTAGATTAATACTTATAAATTATATCAGCTTGCAATAAAATTCTGTGTTAAAAATAGAATATTAATATCACTCACTAAATATTAATTTAGCATTAACAGTTGAAGCTTTATTGACTTTTATTATTTAAATTATTATATAACCCTAATTAAATAAATAAATAAATATTAATTGAAAATTAACAAATTTAATATGTAATTAGCCGAGTTCAAAATCACTAATCCACTATATTATTGATATTTAAATTTAATTACCATGCCTCTTCTTAAAATTATCTTCAAGGTCCAAATCCAAATAAGTATAAGCGATTTATTTATAAAATAAAGTTCTTTTAGATATAATTGGTTATAAAAGATTAGGTTAAATACCACTTTTACAGACGTATTTGAAGTTATTTAATATATTACAGTTAATATTTTAATAAATTTTACTAATAAATGCTTTTGTAATAAATATAAGTAATAAATTGCATTTAAAAATTTAACGCAATCTATTTATTAGGAAATATTTTTAAAAATATAACATCTTATTATTTATCCCAGAATGGATGTAATAAATTAGATAACTTTTCTTCTCTTTTTTACGTGTTTTTAGGAAAGCTTTTGATATTTACAAACTACTACTATTTTAAGATATAATATACCAACTAGAGGTGGTGCGACAATAATATATAAAATCTTAATTAATTTCTTTTATCACATAATATCACTCTGGTTCTTATTTTATAGCTACAAAATGTTTTATTTCTAATATGGCATCCCTGCCTTGTAAATAACTTAAGGCTTTAATACATTTGCATAATTTCTTCTAAAGATTTTTAGTGTTTTTGTTTTATCAATTTATCTAGCATAATAAATATAAAGTTAGTATACTGAGTGTCATGGCTATGACTGCAAATTAACCAGCATCTATAATTTATGTAGCTATGTAATTTAAGATTATTATTACAGCTGCTGAGAGCACATGATTGCATATTTTATAAGCAATAAGGGTCAATTGTGTAGTTGTTTATATATCATCAAAAATGGAAGATAATCTTTTAGAAATTTAATATCTCACAATTTTTTTCTCAATTACTTATCTAGCTTCCATCATGTCTTTTAAGAGGAAGCTATAACCACCATATAGTTTTATGATTTAGATTGGTCGTTTATATTCTCTTCTCCAAGAATTGTTGATTTGGTTAGGCTTATAAATTTTTCCTTATTAATTCATTCTTTAAAACATTGTCTAAAAATGGTAACAGAGTGTTATATTAGTTTCTTGACCTTTTGTCAATATAAGTTGCTAATTTTAAAATATGTAGTTTTTAAAAACCATTATCAATTGAGGCATATTGAATTAATTAACCTTTTTTATCACTTGTAATTCTTTAGAAGCAAAATTTTTTTTAAATCAGCAATCAAAAATATTTTATACTGTAATAAATAGATTTTGTATTAAAAAATAATATTTTTAGAAATGTCTTATATTGTTTTAATCATTTATATGCTAGTTTATTTTGTATGCATAATATAATAAATGACAAAATATGAAATTCAGAATAATTATTCAGAGTTAGCTAATTTTTAAAAAGTATAATATATTAATATAAAACCCGGCCGAAGGCCAGGCAAAAGCGGGACGAAGGCCCGCAAAAGATTTTTATTTGAGCCCCCTGTGATTGTAAAGGCTAGCGACGCCCCTGATCTCACTTTTATTATATTTATCTGAAATGAAATATAATCAAGCACCATATCATAATAGATATTACTTCATTTTAAATCTGAGTGATGTATATCGCGTATTTTTGTATATAAATTTCGTAATTTTATTTAATTCAGGATCTTTTTGGATGGTGTATGAAAACATCTATATTATAATTTTCCGATGTCCTCACTACGTCATCGTGACGTCATGTCATCGCTACGTCATGTCATCGCTACGTCATGTCATCGTTACGTCATGTCATCGGTACGTATTTATTTATTTATTTTTTATTTGTTATATTTTTTTAAACAGATGTTCATACCAAATTCTGAAATCAGAAGAAGTAATTTATTTGTTGATTTTTTATGAGACTATCATTTTCCTTGACTGAAATCGGAGTGCCAGATACCAATTTTTAGAGATTATCATTTTATTTGAATTCCTGAAATCAGAAGAATTAATTTATTTGTTCATTTTTTATGATCATATCTATTTTTAGCTTATGATGGATGATATTCCCACTATTTCTAGAGAGGTTAACCTAATATTGACTCTATTTTTTATTTATTCTTTTGTTTTTATTTTAGATCATGTTCATTGCATTTATATTCTTTATATTATTCTTTGTTTTTATTTTAGATAACAAGCCCTGTCTTACCCATATTTAATGATTGTACAGGTGGTATATTGACTCCTCATCAAATTCAATGCATTAATTTTTTTATTTATTCTTTTGTTTCTATTTTAGATAACAAGCCATGTCTTTCCCATATTTAATGACTGTACAAGTGGTATATTGGCTCCTCATCAAGTTCAATGCATTTATTTTTTTTATTTATTCTTTTGTTTCTATTTTAGATAACAAGCCATGTCCTAACCTCAGTTAATGATTGTATTCCCACTATTTCTAGAGAGGTTAACCTAATATTGACTCTATTTTTTATTTATTCTTTTGTTTAATTTTAGATCATGTTCATTGCATTTATATTCTTTATATTATTCTTTATTTCTATTTTAGATAACAAGACATGTCCTAACCTCAGTTAATGATTGTACAGGTGGTGATTTATCCTTCATTAATAAAAGAAAAAGATGGCAGATCAATCAAAAAAAGAAACGCACTAGGGATAGCGAGGCCCTACAAAATCTACTAACAACTCAAAATAAAACCTTATTCCCTCACATTGCTACAAAACATGATGATTCTATTATTAAAGATAAGCAAAGAAAATAATGACAAATAAACAAACGCCTTACCCGTTCTAGAGTTACTGGTAGACAAAATAATAAAGAACTACGCTTGTAATGAACTCATCTGGAGGTTTTTTTTTATCTTATGTTTTATATCTATGTTTATTTTATTTTCACCCAGTTCTCCAAATGATATTTCCATCACCACTATCACAATCCCTATGCCACCTCCACCTATTTTTTAACAAAAATAAACATTTTTATTTATCACTAAATTTTATTATCTCATTCTTTTCTTTCTATCTCTATTATCTATTAACCACTATATCTCAAAACCTTATCACCTTTAATTTATATAATATAATATAATAATTTATACCTTCTTTTTCCCCCCTTTTTTAATCTAATTTTTTAATTACCTTACAATTAATTAACCTTTATCTTAATAACATTACATTTATCATGTTATTTTTTAACTTTTATAATATCATAATAGACTTGATAAGTCCCCCAAAAATTTTATTTGATGATAGCCCTCCAACTTATTAGAAATATGCATCTAATATTGACCCTTCTACCGGTTTTACATTATTTTAATGTTTGTTTAATTTCAACAATAGTATATTTATATTTTTGCCTGATTTATTTATATGTCTAGGCTAATCCTAATCCCTCACATTGCTACCAAACATGATGAATATATTATTAAAGATAAGCAAAGGAAAAAATGGCGATTCAACAAACGCCTTACCCGTTCTAGAGTTACTGGTGGCCAAGATAATAAGGCACTGTGAACTCCTCTGGAGGTTTATTTTGTTTTTTATCTAATGTTTTATTTCTATATGTTTATTTTATACACCCAATTGCCTCCAAATGATATTTCTATTACCACTACCACAATCCCTATGCCACCTCTGCCTAATTTTTAACAAATATAAGCATTTAATTCCACTATCATTCACCTCATTAGGAGTTATTATAAATAATACTTTATCCGAATCCCTGAGGAACTTTCATGAATATTTAGAGAGATGTTCAAACGTGAATGTGTAGTGCAGCCAATTTCATTAACATTATTAATGGGAAAATATGCGATAGTTTTGTCATGGCCTTTATAACAATACTTACGACCGTTTTATGGTTGAGTTGACAATGTCGTTCATGATTCTATTTTAGAGGGGTATACCAAAATTGACACTTTGGCAGAAATATCATTTCGCGTTCTTCTCCTCAGCTTTATCAGGATGCAATGGGTGTTGTACACTGCTTTGGTAATCCGTCATTATTCATTACTTTCACCTACAACCCTAAATGGGATGATATTATACATTTATTTTTTCTTCTGCAGACGGCTGCCCAGATTTATTTTGTCGCTTTTTTCATCAAAAATTAAAATGTCATAAAGGATTTGCTCTTATTTTTACCAGACACACAGAGTATTAATTAATCCTCATCATTTTTTAAAAAAAATACCTAAATTTATATGGCAAGAAAAACAAATTTCTTAAAAAATATATAAATAAATTGCATATAAGTTTCATTAGTATTGAATGGCATTTTTGTAATTTAAATAGATAGCATTTTTTTGTACATAACAAAAGATATAGATAGCCCTTATCAAATTTTTTGATAAAAGGAGTTAACTCATTAATTGGTAAATCCGAGATTTCCCCTTCATGTGTTGATAAATTATTTAGAAATTTAACTATCTCCGGGTTTGGGAAATAGTTTTAAAACTTAATATGTGATGGACTGGGCTTGAAAAATATTCCTCAAGATTAATATTTGCTTGCACCTGACTTGAGAATATTTTATACAAATTATTATGGGCCGGGCTAGGAAAAAATTTTCAAAATTATTATGGGTTGAGCTAGATTTGAGAATTTTTTTTATAAATTATAAGGTCTTGAACGCGTGGAAATTTTTTTCAAATATTATGAGCTTGGACCTGGCTTGAAATTTTTTAATGTTAAATGTTAGTCTTATGTAACCAGTAATATATTTACAAAGAATTTTGGTATTGGGTACAAGCTCATTTAAATATATTTTGACTCAAATAATAGTTTCCACTCTTAGTCCTAATGGGTTGACTCAATGACATTGCTTGGACTTGACCTAAATGGGGAGGGGGGGGATTTAAAAATTATATAAATTGGATATGATTTTTAAATAAAAGGTAACATCTTTCTTAAAAAAACGAATAAAATTCTCATTCTCCGTCATTTTTGACGGGCTATCTACTAGTTGCTATAAATAGCCCAGAAAGAATAAATTATGTTTTCTACATTTGCAGCATCCGTAATTTCTGTTGAACCAGTCCCACGGAAAGGTAGCTCCTTTATGTTAAGAAATATCATGAAATCTTGATGTAAGATCGTAAAGATTACGGTTAATTTGTTGGCTTACCAAAACTGTTGTTCAGTATTTTCTTCATAATGCTAAAATATTTACCGCTGTTTTAAATAACTGGTTATATCGGGCTTAGATAATATTATTTTGTCTAAGATTTTAATACGACCATTTTTAAAAATCGGCTCAAATCATGCTATTTAGCAACACTGCACAATAATTACCAAATTTTATAAAAATTTAATAAGAACCTTTTTTATTTTAATAAATATTTACGGATCGGTATTAATCTGTTTCCTTAGATTTGATATATACATCAAGCATAGGCGTAGCCAGAATTTTCCTAAAGGGGGGAAGGAATTAAAAAATTTCTGGGGACTTTGCCCCACCCCATTTGGGCGGGCCTTCTGCGGGTTACCTTAGTCTATATATAGTCATAAAATATTTTTAAAAGAGAGGAGGGTATTTTTAATAAAAAAGCGAATAATGGAATATATTTATATTAGTTTATATAAAATATAATAAATTAGTTGTATATACATTAATATAAAAGCATGGTAATAATTATTCCAAACAAGTATAAGAAATTTATTTATAAAAAGTAAGTAGACGTATTGATATTCCTCTATTATATAGAATTGGTTACAAAATATTAGGTAAAATTCCACTTTTACAGACATATTTGACTGTTAGAAAATATATTACAGTTAATATTTGTTAAATACAAGTAACAATGTTTATTAATGGATTTTGTATTGTAGAAAACTTAAGGCTTAAAACGATATATTATATTATATTATATTTAACATTAAATTGATGTTTTGAAAAGTTATACAATGATTTTTATTTAATATTAAATTGATGTTATATTTGTATATATACTTAAATGATCATGATTACTTTCACCTTTTGTTTTTATTTGATCTTAGTTGAAAATAAAGAACTTAATTATTAATATTCCTAATCTTCACGGATTCCACATTCTACAATTGATGATATATTCTTAACCTTCAATCTTCCGTAGTTATTCAATACAATCGTCCTCAATTCTTTCTATCAATGCTCTTGATAATAAATATAGCAACAATATGCATTAAATTATTTAACTACATCTATTTATTTTAAATAAAAAATGATATTAAAAAATAATCTTCATATTATTCATCCCACAATGTCTTTAAAAGTTATTTTCTGATGTCCTTATCAGTATTTTATAGTTTTCAGTAATATATATAATTCGCTATATCGGTAAAAATTATTTAATTATTATATGATAATTGATAAAATTAGATATACTGTAAATCTACGACATATAATATTCCACTGTTTGTATTGTGCTTTAATTTTTTTATTTAATTTATGATTTAATTTTATCAATAGTTTTATAATTATATTTTACTTTTATTAAAATAAATAAATTAAAATTACTCA
Source organism: Gordionus sp. m RMFG-2023 (assembly GCF_954871325.1). Classification (NCBI taxonomy): domain Eukaryota; kingdom Metazoa; phylum Nematomorpha; class Gordioida; order Chordodea; family Parachordodidae; genus Gordionus; species Gordionus sp. m RMFG-2023. The sequence goes on along the minus strand of NC_088779.1, from coordinate 21,564,143 downwards.
CTTTATAAAAAATTATATTTGATATATTATATTTGATATATTATATTTGATATATTATATTTGATATATTATATTTGATATATTATATTTGATATATTATATATTGATATATTATATTTGATATATTATATTTGATATATTATATTTGATATATTATATTTGATATATTATATTTGATATATTATATTTGATATATTATATTTGATATATTATATTTGATATATTATATTTGATATATTATATTTGATATATTGATATATTATATTTGATATATTATATTATATTTGATATATTATATTTGATATATTATATTTGATATATTATATTTGATATATTATATTTGATACATTATATTTGATATATTATATTTGATATATTATATTTGATATATTATATTTGATATATTATATTTGATATATTATATTTGATATATTATATTTGATATATTATATTTGATATATTATATTTGATATATTATATTTGATATATTATATTTGATATATTATATTTGATATATTATATTTGATATATTATATTTGATATATTATATTTGATATATTATATTTGATATATTATATTTGATATATTATATTTGATATATTATATTTGATATATTATATTTGATATATTATATTTGATATATTATATTTGATATATTATATTTGATATATTATATTTGATATATTATATTTGATATATTATATTTGATATATTATATTTGATATATTATATTTGATATATTATATTTGATATATTATATTTGATATATTATATTTGATATATTATATTTGATATATTATATTTGATATATTATATTTGATATATTATATTTGATATATTATATTTGATATATTATATTTGATATATTATATTTGATATATTATATTTGATATATTATATTTGATATATTATATTTGATATATTATATTTGATATATTATATTTGATATATTATATTTGATATATTATATTTGATATATTATATTTGATATATTATATTTGATATATTATATTTGATATATTATATTTGATATATTATATTTGATATATTATATTTGATATATTATATTTGATATATTATATTTGATATATTATATTTGATATATTATATTTGATATATTATATTTGATATATTATATTTGATATATTATATTTGATATATTATATTATAGATATATTATATTTGATATATTATATTTGATATATTATATTTGATATATTATATTTGATATATTATATTTGATATATTATATTTGATATATTATATTTGATATATTATATTTGTATATATTATTTAATTTGATATATTATATTTGATATATTATATTTGATATATTATATTTGATATATTATATTTGATATATTATATTTGATATATTATATTTGATATATTATATTTGATATATTATATTTGATATATTATATTTGATATATTATATTTGATATATTATATTTGATATATTATATTTGATATATTATATTTGATATATTATATTTGATATATTATATTTGATATATTATATTTGATATATTATTGATATATTATATTTGATATATTATATTTGATATATTATATTTGATATATTATATTTGATATATTATATTTGATATATTATATTTGTTATATTATATTTGATATATTATATTTGATATATTATATTTGATATATTATATTTGATATATTATATTTGATATATTATATTTGATATATTATATTTGATATATTATATTTGATATATTATATTTTATATTTGATATATTATATTTGATATATTATATTTGATATATTATATTTGTATATTATATTTGATATATTATATTTGATATATTATATTTGATATATTATATTTGATATATTATATTTGATATATTATATTTGATATATTATATTTGATATATTATATTTGATATATTATATTTGATATATTATATTTGATATATTATATTTGATATATTATATTTGATATATTATATTTGATATATTATATAATAATTTTATGGATCTATTATTAATAATTATATAAATTTATCTTTGGCTTATATTCCATATTCTTAAAAAACATTTGGTTCACTTTTTTTCATATATAAATGCCTTTTCCCAAAAATGCATAAATTATGATGAATAGTTTTATAAAAAAAATATTAACTTTTACATTCTTTCTTTCAAATTGTTTAAGATATATGCATCTATTTTTGGGGGTCAGAGAGTGGGGGGAGGACTTAGAGAGATATTTTTTATTAGCTTATAATGATATTCACAATAGGTGATAAATTTCTGAAGGGGGAGATTTCAATTTGCCCCCCCCCCTGGCTACGCTTATGACATCAAGCCTCGAGTAACCATTTGATTAGCTTCAGAAAATCGCGGTTTTTTATTATTTGCACCCAGATCTATATCAGAGACCTTCAAAAGATAATAATATTGTGATTGAACCATAATAAATAAAATAATTATCATTGAAATAAGTACAATTTAAAAGTTATAATTAAGTGCCTATATAATGTTATACACAAACTAATCATAATATCATTGACACAAACATACATGAAAATGATAAAATATGAATGAATGATAATTTATTATTGGATAAAAATGGATAGGAAGAAATTTACAAACAAGACATGTTTTTTGAATAAATATTTAAAATTTATTTTTAAAATTTTCTGGGAGCCAGGTTTGGGGGCAAAAATTTTTTTGCCCCCCCCCCCCCCCCCCACCTCCATGGCTAGATCTTGTGAATTAATGAAGTCCCTCAAAATTTTTAGTTGAGCCACCTGAGATTGTTAAGGTCAGTGTCGCCGAGGAGGGGGAATTATCGGATATTGGCATTTGTTATTATTAGGATTTTAATTGATAGGTATTTAATTGTACATAAAATTTAGGGCATTTGTCGTGATAGAATACTCAAATTATTTCGAAACACGCATTTTTAAACACGTGTTTTTATTTTAAAAAAAAATTAAAAAGGAACTTCTAAAATTTAAAAGATGAAAAGTTCAATAATTCTAAGTAACAAACAACTATATTTTATTATTTAGTATATAATTTTTTATTAGCGTTCACATTTGGGCTTATCTATCAAATTTCATGTTTGTATGACTCTAATGATGACGTGATAGAATTAAATAATGGTAATTTTAACAACAAAATTATAGGCTGTGATGGAGTATGTTTCGTTGAATTTTATGCACCATGGTAAGCATTCACATAATTACCCCGTTTTTTTGTTAATTTATTTACTTGACATTGTCTTAATTATAATTTTTAATAGTTAATTATTGTACTTAATGTCTTGTTATATGCATTAATTACAAATTAAACTAGTTTTTTTTTCAACTAGTTACTTGATTTTTAAGGAATTTTTTGTTATTTTTTTCAAAATTGTAAATTGCACTACATGCACATGCAACTATAATTTAAAATGTAAAACTAATTTTTATAAAATTTGAATATAACTATAAATATCCACAGATATCAATAATACATTTAATAATCCAAATTTATTTTAAATGATATATCTTAAATTAAAAAAATTTTGAATCTAAATATTATCACAACTTAAGGCTATGACTTAACTGAAGAAGTGTAAGCACTTACATAATAAATAGCATGCTAAAGCATAACCTAAAACTATTATATGTAACACTTTAGTGGTATATTATAGCATAGAAAGCAGGGATGTGAACCCTTCAACAAAATAAAAGGGTCCGGGTTCGGGTACAGGAATAAAACTTAAAAAGGACCCATGTCCAGGGTACATAAAAATAATTAATAAAAATATAATTTTTTTCATTCATTTATTATTATACTTCAATATATACACATTTATAATTTACAAATGAAATAATTTATATTTTAAATGTTTTATTCAATTACACAATCATAATATCTTATAAAATATCATCCTTGAGATCTCCACATTAATTAGATATGACATTATATATTTCAAAGATAAAAATCCACATTCTAACTTACCTAAAATTGATAATTATCTTTATAATACATAAATTATGTATTCTCTTAACTTCTGACAATTAAAGATGCAATAGGCATTTTATGATTCTGCTTTCTATCTGATGATATTTGTTTTTTTTTCTCTATCTAAAAGTAAAATTTCAAGATCATCAATGTTTATTATTATCACTACAACCAGTAGGTATTGTATTAGACTCTAATATATTGTAAATAATGGAGTTTTGTGTATGCCACAAATCCTCAAGATGGTCTTTAACCATTTGTTTTTGCTCAATATACAATAAAACTTAATATCGAGGGTCTAAATATAAATATATAGAAGCGTACGTACACAACACTATTTTGCAAATATTATTGCTCTCTAATTTTCATGTTTTCTAATATTTCGTATAAAGAGGACTGTAAATTTTTCTAAATCTAATCAGCATCTTGCCATAAAAATTCTGATTGTAATCTTAATATTGTTATTTTTAAAAGAACAAATACACTAGTAAGGTCCTTTATTTAGTTCCAATCATCTTCCGACAAAATGACTTCACATGCTCCTTTATTAAATCATTACAGAAATCTTTCAAACTTAAAAATCGTTCTAGCATCATACAAATTGAGAACCAAGGTGTTGTGCATTATTATTTAAATAAAAATATTATTATTTAACTACAAAATAATTCACTTTCAAAATAATCAACGATTATCAAAATTTAGAGAAGGGATATGGTTTATGGTTAATTAATTTGATAGTGATAGGCTGAGTTAGAGTTAATATATTTAAAAATGATTCTTAATAAATCATTTTTATAAATAATGTTACCTAAACCTCGAAATTTCATTAATAGATATCCAATTTTTTTGTCTATGAGCAAAATCATTAGGGTTACCAATATTTTTTTGCTAAAATATTGAGCTAGTAGTTTTTAAAAATATGTTTTTTTATTGAATTTTTTAAATAAAAATAAAAAAATTCTATACAAATAAATTTTTTGACTACCTTTACAAATAAACATGTTATTTATAATTAAATCTTCAAAATTTATAATTTTAATTAATTTGATGTTATCGATATAAGTATTAGAAATATCAAAGCTAAAATGCTAATTTGAGTGAAATATATCAGTTTCAAATGTGGTCTGCTATACTTGGCACCTTACTATATGGGTAAGGGCTATTTTTAATTTTAGTTTCCACGGGTAACTAAAAGAAAAATTTTTTTAAATGTAATTATTTAAGTAACATAAAACAAATTGTTAATTAATGGAATAGAAATAGATAATTTATTAGTTTCAATGTCAATCACAAGAAATTTTACTGTCTTTGTGGCTTATTATTTATAAACTAACCTGGGGATATTAAAAATTTAATTCTAAAAATAGACGAATTTTTTTATCCACATAATTAAGTCTGATGTTTCATAAAATTTTACAGACATCTTGAGCTCAATGGTTCCTCCCATAAGCACAGGTTTTTTTTGACAACGTACACTCCTAGAATCATATGCATAAATTTAATAAAGATAGATATGAGCATCAAATAGAAGCTAAAAATGCTGATCTTCTTCAGCAGATTTTGAGAATATGCAAGCAATATATTTTTTTAAATAGATTTTTGTATTCCAATAATCAGAGACCTTCCCAATGTCTAAATTTTATACCATCTTTTGATTTTTTTTTCATTTTACCCAGCCTTGAATTGACTTGGATTTTTATTTTTGATAATTTTTTGGCCAGACCCGGAATTCTAAAAATATTGTTATATTTTTAATAATTTGGCTTGTATTTCACTACCTGTTTTTAAAGGGAAATATAGCGAACTAATTTGTAATAACTCGCTGGAGGAAAATCAAGGGTGTCCAAAGTTTTAAGTAGGGGTGTACCGATACCACTTTTTGGATTCCGATCCGATATTCCCGATATTAAATTGATATCGGTCAATTACCGATCCGATATCAGATCTAATTTTGTATTCTTTATAGATACCAATGGTTTTAATTTTTAATATACTTTTTATTAGTGTAACATCTATAATTTAACTATACCATAACTTATGTCATTAAAATATATTATAATGATCAGTTATTATATTCGATTCGATTGCAATTCTAAAAGTATATATAATATTTTTATTGTATAATCACTTTTATATAATAAGTAATAAACAAATATATTATTAAATTTGAAATAAATATTTAAAATAATATTTAACATTAATATATCGAAGATTTCTTTTTAGAAATACCAAAATTTCCAATATCAGAGGTCAGCTAACAGCTATGGTGACTGTCAATATCACCAGCTTCATTAAAAACATATTCTGAAGAGATTATCGCACACTTTATAAACAGAATGCGCAAAAAAAACAATATGACAGAATGTTTATTAATTAATTATTATTATTTAAAAAAATATACATAAAAATGGATTTTGATTTTATTTATAAAAATAAATGATTTTAGATATAACCTTTTTAAAAATTTTATAACATTTTATTTTTGTTAAAGACGCCATTTTATATCGGATCGGAAAATTTTTTAATAGGCCGATGGTCGATATTTTAAAATGGGTGAAATATCGGCCCAATCCGATCCGATAAAAAATATCGGTACATCCCTAGTTTTAAGTGTTGAGGAGAATAAAAAAGAGCTAATATATAAGGGGATTTATTAAAAAATATAATTCAAAGATTGTTTTGAATCCTTAAAACTGAAAATAATTTTTTTTTATCAAAAGTTCGTTTCAACCCTACCACAATAATTTTCTGCAATTTACATTAAAAATTGTTTTGTTTCATTTTTTGTGAATTGGTTTAGTCAAACTTAAAAACATTATTGAAAATAAATATTTCGGGCCAGTTTAAGGGGCCTGGAATATCTTCAAATAAAATTCATAACTGAATTAAATTCCTTGCCCTATAATCTTAAAATACATATTAATTTCAAATAATATATAAAATAGAAAAATGCATAACTTAACCTACATTATTCACCTATATGTACCTTATTGTAATTTAATATTTTTATCTTCAAAATTTATAATTTATGTATATTTTATTAAAATTTTTATCAAAACATTAATATTATATTGAAATTACAAACTAGGCTTATGATTAAACAAGGCTAAGTTTGCTTAAAATTAGGAAGTGGTGTCCAGGTACAGGGAATAGAATAATACCGAATTCTATATCTATAATACCTTACATGTATTATTCTATTATTCTAAAGCATCTTTCATATTTAACTCAAACTGCGCAAAGACTAGGAGAAGTCAAAACTTTATGTCCAGCGTGAAGTTGAAAAAAAAAATTCGTTTCTTAAGCAGAATTTTGTTATTTTGAATAATTTTGGCTCTATTTTGCAAATTCTTTCAAAGAGAATAAATTGAAAATATGACCGATAATGAATATTAAGCTTTCAATTGATATAATTTAAAAATCTGTTGAAATCTAATTTATTATTTTGGAACCTCAGGTGTTTAAATTTTTTTTTTAAATTAAAGCAGCCATCCGTTAAAATGACTACATGGGTAAATAAGCGGTTTCACTTTTTTAAAAAAATTTTTTATATTTTTTATTAATAGTAATATTAAGCTTCATTCATTGAGACACATCTATTTTGGGCGGATAATTTTTTTTACTCTTGTGCAGAAAAGAAATTACTCCTGATAATTTCTTTAGCCGGGAATTAAATCTAGCATATTTCTGGCCCCCAAAGATATTTTCAATTACTACAATAAATTGACCTAAAGACCTTCAATGAAATTTATGGGGGCTATTTTTTTTAAACTATGCCTATCCTGCATGCACAGTCAACGCAAATTCACGGTGTTATCGCAAACTCGCGCTAACTGGGAATGCAGGATTACACTCTTTACTCAAACAAATCTTAACACCTTTATATATTTAAACGTGATAGGTGCGGACATTGTCAAAGTTTGGCGCCGGATTACAAGAAATTTGCATCCGCTTTTAAAGTAAATGTTATATATAGTGTAGATATGCTATCTATCAGATTTGAAATATAGTATATGATATCCAACGTTATAAAACCATAAATATTAACGAGTAAAGAAATTATTAAAAAAATGGAGCAATCATCTAAAATAATATTATTTTTCAGTTACAAAATAAGAATTTTGCTTTTTAGTGTATTCTTTAGAGATATGACTTATATTTTATTATCAATCATATATCTCTTTAACCCCAAATTTAGGGAATCATTCAAGTAGGAGCCTTGGATTCGGACGTCGAAAATAACAAAGACCTTGCCAGTCAATACAATATACGCGGCTTTCCTACTATTAAAATATTTCGCAGCGATATTAAGGAACCCATTGATTATTCAGGTTTCGATTGCTCGTAAATAATTATTGAAAAGTACCATATATAATTTTTGGTCTAAACCAAATTTTAAAAAAAACAAAAACTGAGCAGCGGTTTCTAAAAAGTCTGTTATAAGCCCGGTTTAGTGAATTTGGGTTTTTAACAAACTTAAAAAAACATTTAGTGTTACCTGAATTTATTCTAGCATTATAGAGCACCTATACCCTATGAATTTTAGACAATATTTCCCAGAACTTGAACTAATCCTATTTTACTTTAATTTATACATGTACAGATTTTTCATTTAAATTTTCATGGCAGAATTATCTTAAATTCACATGCTAGTACTTTATTCATGCTAAAATACGATTTGAGCAGTACCAGGCCTTTCAATTAATAAAAATTGATAAAAACTTAGACCATTGAAGCATAAGAATTTTGGGGTTTCGGGATCTCTCAATTTTAATTTGAAAAATCTGATTTGACGGGTAATGGATTTGAGCATGAATAGAATATCCCTAATGTAATTTTCGGACACTTTTGCTTTAAACTTTCAAATTACTCTTATAAAATATTTTGTGTAAATCAAAAAATACTCAAGAGTTCATGGCGAATATCTGATATTTATAGGATAGATAACTACATGTGCTGGAATAAATTTATCAGTAAATCAGATTTTTAAAATTGTGTCCTCCCATGGATTCCATATCCCAATACGAATTATATGTCAGTTATTTAGTATATATAGTGTTGTTAATTGGCTCATTTGAGCCGATTTTTTAAACGGCTAACTCAATATTTTATCTAGAAAATTATTAACGCAATCCTGAAAATTTTGGCTAGATGCCACAAAGGTTTGTAAATCTATTAGCGAAATCTCAAAGCTTATACAATATTACCTGGCTAAAATATTGAGTTAGAGTTAGCCGTTTTTAAAAATCGGCTCAAATCGAACTATTTAACAACACTAAATCAGCCATCGGGACACCATAGTATTATTATATGAATGGAAGAACATAATTTTGCAATGTTCTACAAATTTTAAAATCTTGTAAAAAAGTAATGTCAATTAAATTATTTTCAGGTCCCAGAACTTCTCAAGGCTTGATTGATGAAAGCTTTAGGCAATTGAAAGATTTGGTCAACTCTAGGCTGGGAGGAAAAAGCAAGTCTAGATCTAAAAAGTCTGACGGAGCTGAATCAGATGAGACGGTATAATTTAATTTATATTAATAAAAAGCAAAAAATTATATTTTTTATTATCGATTTATGATTTTTTTTTGTTGAATTCTTTTTTTGTTTTTGTTTGAGGAGTAGAATATATCCAATTTTTTAAAAAAAATTTGTAGCCTTTGACTCCGAATTTTTGCCTAAAAATTTTAGATTCGTTTTACGAACTTTAAATATAATATATACATTTCTTTATATTTCGTAACTTTATTTTAATGATTATATCAAATATTTATTTAAAAATGCAATTTAAATATCACAAGTATTCAACAAAACATATATAAATTCATAATATATTGAGTTTTTTTAAAAATATACATATATCTATGTTACACAAAGATAATTTGACTTAGTTGCTAAAGAGTAAAATTGCGAATAAAATATAAGCTATCAATATAGCAAATAATATAAATAGCATAAGGCAAAAAAATGATAGCATAATATAAAATCTAAGAAATAATGCAAAGATGGTAAATAAAATGTATTGGATAAAGTGATTAGAATTTTTAAAAAGGTACTTATTTTTATATCTTAAAACAAAAAGTGTTTTCTTTTATATACCAAAATGAAAGTTATTTTATAACACTATTTTTTTATATATATTTTATTTTAAAATAAATTATTATTTCGTTATTTTGGAACAGGTTTACCTTAATCTTTACTTTTAATATTAAGTTAGACATTTCAATTTATCTATTTTATATATAATTATTTTTATAAATATTTATTTTAAACTATTTATATTTTAAATTAAATCCGATTTTTTTTAAAAACAATCATTAGACACTTTTATGAATGTACACATTTTATTGATTTATTAACATATAAAATCATCAAATCGATTAATTATTCGCGAATTTATTAATCTCGGCCATCCCTTTTTCTCACCATACCAGTAGCAATTTGGGCCGGGACTTTATTTTATGTCAAGGTTACCATTTAGGCATGTATAAGTTGTTTCATTTTTTCCATAAATTTTAATGCTTTAACGATTGTTCTTCGTTGCTATACTTTGAGTATTCATTTGAGCCGGGCAATTGATAGATAATACGTTTCTCTATATGCTGGGCATACGATTGACCCCACACTGCACTTGGGTTGTTCTTTAATCGGGTTGTTGTTTTGGTGCGTTGGGAAATTGCATTTGTTTTGTGTCTTAAGGAACATCATGCATGTGTTCGAAGACTTATTGTTAGATTCCAAACAGTTGGGAAGTAAAAGGTCGAATTGTTTGAAATTTGAAATTAACTTAAATGATTTTTTTATAGTTGTTATATAAACATTTTAGTTATAAATAAACAAATCTTCACAAATTTTTGATCTTTTGAGGCTCTTTTTTTTGAGATGGCTTAGAAACAAACTTTTTGATCAAATTTTACCTAAAATTTCTTTGTGATTTTTTATGAACCCAAATTTTTTCGGGAATGCATAAAATAAATACACAATAAATGAATTATATTGCAGACAAAATAATTATTGCAACATAATATTTAATAATAAAATAAAGCAATAAATAATTACCCATATATTTAAAAACAAATTATACATTATATATGCATCGTGCAAACATTTTTGGATTGGGGAGGGCCCTGACTTTGAATTGAACCCATTAGGTACTTTAATGGGTCATATCCCTAACTGAAAATAAACATTTTTTCGAATTTTCTTATTTACATAACATAGTATGAAACTCTTAATCCTAAAAACAATTACTATTTTGCTAATCATTTATATACTATGATAAACTTTTATTTTGTGTACCTCAAATTATTTACCCTCAGAACGTTGTAACCTTAACGGATGCCAATTTCGCGGACAAAATTTTCAACGATCAATCTGGCGATTTTTGGCTAGTAGAATTTTACGCCCCCTGGTGTGGTCATTGCAAGCAACTAGCTCCGGAGTGGGCCAGTGCCGCTAATACTCTCAAAGGCAAAGCAGTGAAGCTGGCGGCTCTCGATGCAACTCAGCATCCTCTTATTGCCGGAAAATATAAGGTTTTAAAGGATTTATTTTCGATACTTTACTCTTTAACCAAATCTCATAACTTTTGATTGGACATTTTTAAAAATTTTACAAAAATATTTTACCTTAAAAAAGATATTCAAATTTTTAATAAAAAGTTCAATCGAATTTTATTCTAAATCCTGGATAAATTTCTATTTTATAAACTGAGTGTTTGGAACAATCGGGTCGAATCCATATTTTCAGATTTTAATTGTTTTATTCATATCATGTAAATAACGTATTTTGCAAGATCTTGAGTCTTTGGGTTAAATATAGCACTTTTTATTTAATCATAAAGATAAATGATTTACCGTATTTTACAGGTTCAAGGTTATCCTACTATAAAAATGTTTGTCCCCACTAGACCAGGCGTCGAGGTAGAACCCCAGGATTACGATGGTGGTCGCCGTGCAGCGGATATCGTAACATGGGTCAATGATAAATTGGCGGATAATCAACCTGCGCCAGAAGTTAAACAGGTATATTGTATGCGCCATTTTTAAGAAATAGAGAATGCCGCAACAAATATATATTTTTGTATAGAAATTAGAACTTGAATTTTCTTTTTTATACTTAAAGAACACTATTTTTTATACTTATCCTATTAACAAGATAATACAAGGACTTCTTTTTCTTTAGCAATCCATATTAATAAAATTATTATAAATACTAATTGTATTTATGTCTATTGTGAAAGACTTCTCATGAAGCATTATTAAGAGAATTATGATAGGTTTACAACGTGATTTGTCTTTTACGAATGAGTATCTAAACACACATAACAAACTATTTCTTCAGATAATTAACGAAGAACTGCTGAAAGCTGCTTGTGATAAAAACAAACTGTGCATCATATCCTTCCTTCCAAACATCCTCGACTGTCAATCCCAGTGCCGTAATGCCTATATTGATACCCTCACCCAACTTGGGGGCGAATTCAAGAAGTCTATGCTCGGGTAATTATTTATAAGCAATAAATTTATTGTCATCTTAGGCAAGAGGGAAGAAAAAGCTAAATCTTACGTAAATAAAATAAAGTTAATGTTAGATGTTATTTTTATTAAATGAGACTATTACATAAATAATGATGATTTAATCAGCCTATGATGCTAAGGTTGTACCGAGAACGAGAGTTAAAGAGTTCATGATTATGTAGTATAATAGGCATAAGCATGATTTTTTTATAATGAGAACTTAAAATTTGGTCAATAATAAGTAATATTCTGTCCCGCAAAATTGTTTATGGGAATGCCTCTCATTTAATTATTTTATCAAGAAGTTTTTCGCAAATTCTAATAGATATTTATTTATAAATGCTGTAATGACTGCGTCCTAATATTGCACAATATTCAATATTTTTCTTTCTTTTTTAATAACCATTTTAAAAAAAACTTGAAATTTTTTACGAGTCAATTTTTTTTTGTTGACCTATGATTAATCTGAATATTTTCACTTGAATAAATTATAGATGGCTATGGACAGAAGCCGGACAACAACCCGAGATCGAAAGAGCTTTGGATATAGGAGGATTCGGATATCCAGTTATAAATTTTTTACAATTACACTTACAAACAGTATAATTTTTAACAATTTAACCCACTTGTAATAGGTCCTAAGCAACGTGATGGTTTAAACCACCGGTAAGATATCATAAATTATTAGATTCCTGGGAACTATGAGCTAGTTAATAATACTGTATATCGTAACTTAACTTAAACTTTTTTTAATGTGTTCTATTATATATTGAAATGATTCGATCAATTTCGGAAGTCAATTAAAAATAATATATATTTTTTTATAAGGCTATGGCGGCCGTCAATACCAAGAAGAAGATATATACCGTTCTAAGAGGGCCGTTTAGCGAAGCTGGAATCAGGGAATTTGTGAGGTTTTTTAAAGCAATTTATATTTATCGAAACTTTTCTAATTTTTGGCCTTTCAGTATAATATGTGTCATGCAATAAATTGCTTGATGGATATTAGTTCATGATTGATTACATCTCAAATTTGTGATAAAAGTAGTGAAGAATAAATAAAAAATAAGGGATTTTTTTTTTCGTGTTATGGACACCTTTTGACTGATCGTTTATACACTCTAAACTTCCGTACTAATACTTTAATGCTTGTATAAAAATTTTATACGTTTTTCATGTGAGTTTTGCTGTGTTGCTTAATATTATTTTTTTTTAAAAATATTAATAAACAATTAACTCATTTAAGCAATAACAAATTTTTATTATATATCTTGGGTACGTTTAAACTTAAGAAAAATAATCAAAGCATCATTATCTTTGGACAGTTAAGGGCCATAACTGCGTGAACTTATTGATTTTTTTTTGAGTTTTAACGTACCCTTAGTTTAATGTTTATTTTTTAAAAATATTTTAAATTACCAATGAAGGGATATCAATTATGGGAAAGCTGGAACGTCAGCTCCAGTTAGGGAAAAAGAATTTTCGGACATTAAGAAATTATCTCCTTGGGATGGACAAGACGGGAAGGTAATAATAATCAAATGATTGTTTTATAATATACATGATCTATTGATTTACACGCTTATTTTAGGATTATATTAGACTGGGCCTTTTAGCTTTATATTAAGCTATCAGGCCGTGTTTAACTCTCAGATTATTTTCTAAAAAGCCATCTGTTTAGCCCTCTATATAACTTACATTAAACAACCTAAAAAGAAAGATGCTATTATGATCTGTCTTTGTTTTATTTGTATTGAGAAAATATATAAATAACTTAATATTAATATAATGTACGCAAACATAAAACAAACCAGAATAGGTCATACCTCAAAGGCTGATTAGCTTAGGCTAAACAGAAATAAGTTTCAGAAATAATCTGAGCAACACGGCCTCAGAGACTTTTAGTTTTTATGTATGAATGATTGAAATAAATGCTCAAGATAGCCATTTTAAAAATAAAATTAAATTGGGGGAAAAATAATCTTTATACTTTTAATGATAATATTTTTTAAAAATTATAAATTTAATTTCACTCATCCTCTCCCCTATTTTGATTCCAACATAATAACTTATCAAGCTTACAATTCTCTTATCGTCGCAGGCCCAGTTCTGCATTTGACTTTTATAAAGACAATTTTATCATTCTTAAAATTAAATTTCCTTCTCTCCCTTCTTGCCCCTTCCCACTTCATTTGCTCAAGCTCATGTTAAAAACGAAATTAATGGGTAGTTTGGATTTCGGGACCATTCAATTCGAAAACCTTATTCGGCCTAGGCTTGGTCCCAATGTAATGGATATAAATTCCTTTTTACCCGGGGAAGAGGAAGAATATTTTGGGGGAACGGAAGGGGAGGAAGGAAATTTCGATGAGAGAGTTAACGAAAATGGCGAAGAACCGTCTGGAGGAAATGTCGATGCTGCCGAGAAGGCCGAAAATTTTAATTCCAGATCGCGGCGGATATTTTTAGACTTTTTGACAATTTAATTAAAAATCGAACACATTTTATATTATATTGGAATCGTTTAATCTCGTTTACAAAAAAATGCATTATAATACTTAATTAATTTAATGATTATATCAAATATTATCTAAGATTCATATGACATACTTTATTTAAAACCTAATCAACTGCTCAATAATGTTAATAGTGTATATTAAATATAATATATTTGTATATATTTACCTTGAATCTCAGCTAGTCTTCCAATATAAATTTTCATTTTAATGTTTTTGATATTCGTTATTTATAATAAATGTTTTTATGCTAGTTTTTTTTCTAGCAAATTTTTTTCTTTCTTCTATTAATTTATTTACCTTATATTTGAAGAACTCTCAATAAAGATTATACTAAATCATTTAGGAAAATCTTTTTTATAATACCAAATTAACATCAGTAACGAAAATGTTTTTAAAATATGATTTAATCATAAATAACGTTTTTAAAACTTCAATTTTGCAGATTTGATCAATATTTTAGCCAAAAAATTACTTAAATCTCGAGATTTCTCTACGAAAGGGCCAAACTTTTATGCTATTTTTTTGGGCCAGATCTTAAGCGTATTTTCATTTGGCTATAATATTGACAAACGTTTTTGGAAAATGGGCGAAATAGGTTTTTTATAACAGAAATGTTAGAGATAAAAATATTATGTACTATTGAATTAGATTCGAATGTACTTATAGACCATTTAGTAGTTTGTAAAAATTTTTTTAAAAAATATATTTAGCTGGAATTGGAAGAAGAAATTGATTTATCAGACGTGAAAATAGAGGGAGATGCCATCCTACCTAAAAAGACGGAGAAAGTGGAATTGTAAATGGCGACAAATAAAAGAGATAACAAGATTTGACAGAAAACTTTTTTATTAAATATTTATATCTAATTTTATTTGTATTTCATTGATGTATATTTAATTTTTTTTCCTCTACTTTTCTGTATCATAATAAAAATAAATTTTGATTTTTGTAATTTTTTTTTTTTCCAAAGCTCAATAGTATGATATGGATATGAAATATGTATAATGGATACTTTATAATAGAATGTATTGAATACTGAATACTCATGTGTATTTTTAGATTTCATGCGCGATTTAAAAATCCTATAACATTCAAATATTTTAAACACTTTAATAAAATTAGGTTCATTATGGATATTAATTTATTTATCAATATCCACCTGTCGGATCATATATAAGGATAAATTGATTTTGTAGATAAATTATGGTTGGGCAAATTTTTAAAAAAAAGTCGAAAATACACTCCAAAAAAGTATTTGAATATAAATACAAATACGTTTTGAGAAAAAATGTATTTTAAATATAAATACTTACAAAGTATTTTCAAAAAAAGTAATTAAATACAAATACTTTGACGATTACATTTAACAAGTCGATTTTTTTATGGCCATACTATCAATTTTTTTTAAACTTAAATAATAATTTGATTACTAACCATTTTCCAAAATTATCAAATATCTGCGTTATAAATAATTAATCTATTGTTGCAACAGTTGCATAACACATAAAATATATAATAATTTTATTATATAATTAATATCACCGTTTTAAGATGAATATAATAAATTGCTGCAGGATGTAATCGCTCCATTTATGATTTTGGTTTTATTTTTAATTGAGCAAATATTTTAACTATTGATGATATTTTAAAATTTTTCATTCAAAATTGTCAAATTAATTTGGGAGGATGTTGTTATCACAGAATTCATGCAAAATATCTATATAAGTATAATAGTTTAATATAAAAACTCCTTTTCTTCTATTAATATATCTTCCTCATCTTCAAAAATAATCGTATTTTTGCTTTCGGTAAAACTCATTTTAAAAATAAAATATAATTTTAAATGGAAGATGTTAATTTTTTCGCCAAATACTTAAATAATTAAATATGGATTTAAATTTTTTAATAAAAAAGTATTTGTATTCGTTTGAAAATTGTGTGTGAAATCGTATAAAATACTAAATACTTTCCTAAAATATTTATATTATTTTAAATTCATCGCTCTACTGCCTAACCCTGAGATAAATATAGTTTACGATTTACTAAAATATTCAAATACAAAATGGTATTTTATTTTAAATTCATCGCGTTACTGCCAAACCCTTAGATAAATATAGTTTACTAAGTTTATTTGTAGGTGTACAATTACAATATATAAAATAACTGAAAACCACAAATCCCACAAATCCTACAATGACCTACTCAAAGGTTCTTTTGTCTCTGAATTTGAGTGTTAAGTAAATTTTTGCAGTGGTTTGTAAATATCACACTATAATTATTGGCTATTTGTATAACCTATAACATACTACTAGATCATCATACTAAAGTTCATTTTTGAATAGGAGTTTATAATCACACACAAAGAATATTACTCTGAAAAGAAATGCTTAACATTTTATAGTAAAATTACCACATGGTAATTTTTTTAAAGAAAATTCAACGTGTTGAATAATGACCATAATCTTATAACTTTTAAAATGTATACAAGTAACGTTGAAATATAATTTTTTGTCAGAGGTAGCCAAAACGCCATACTTGCATCTTAATGTTGATTCGAATCACAAACGGGCCATTTTTTTACAGAAGCAAATTTTACACACCCCATCGGTAAAATTAAACTGAAAAACATACTGGATTATTAATTTTAGATACGAATAATTTATTAGGGTATTTATGGTTGATATTAATTTATGGACTTCTTTTGATTAAAAAAAATATTACTAAAAGCTTAAGTGGAAAAGTAAACATTTTTTGAATTCCTTTTACACAATACAAATTTATTAAAGAGTGGTCACATATAAGTAATCGTCATTTTCAAACGCTCCATATATTTATAAATTATACATTCATATTTTCGCCTGGAGTACTTTAATTTGACCTCAGTTATCCATTATCCTAATAATTTAAATTTCTAGCCCTTCCTTTCAAATGGGTTTTTATAATTTTTAACTTTTTTTCCTGACATTTAGTGATCCTACATTTCAGTTTCATTTTAACATAGTTATTACATTTTGTTTATGCAAATAGATTCTCTCCCCCCATTTTTAAAAAGCTACTCTCTTGTGTTTCAACTCAGTATATGGTTGGCTTTTATAGTTAATTTTTACTTATGCTAGTATACTCCATTCTCATTATCAGTCTTAGTAGAAATTTATATTACAAGTGATATTGTTAAAAAGCCCGATATGGATTAATTTTTAACAATGGCCCGATTAAGACTTTAGCCAAAATAATATTATGTAAGCCTCAAGATTTGGCAATAGAGATCCGAACCTTTCTGCCACTTATGGGAAAAATCTCCAGGCTTACATAAAAGTATTTTAGCTAAAAACGAGATCGGACCGTTTTTAAAAATCGGGCTTTTAACAACAAGCATGTCTCACCAAAAACTCTTAATTCAATATCTTTAGCAGTTCTTCGTTTATCAATGCATAAAAACCTTTTTATATTAAAATATCTAATTGTTCCCCCTAGTTATTATTTGCAAAGAGCGAACCGAGACATGGTCCAAGTTTAAAATGCCGAACAAAGAATGTACTGTCTGAACCAAAAAATCCCAAACTACTAAAGAGTTTTTATTATGTTCCCCAAAGCTCTTTTTACAAGATATGACTTTTTAATCTCTGCTATCGCCATTTAGATTTGTTAGTGTAAAGAGCAACCTTTTACCTTTATCATTTTTGAAACAGTAGTGCGTATTCTTTTCAGCTTTAGTATTTAGTAATTTTTATCTCATTTCTAACCATTATCCTACAAATATCTTTTCAAAGGCTTTTTTTTTATCTTAAATTTAATTTTAGCCATTTGCTTTTCATATCCAATGAGTGGTCACTTGGAAAAATTTAAACTATCTAAAAAAAATAAGAATAGCTTTAACTCGATTAAAATGTCAATTTGCTGCCTTAAGATCTCATCACTTTAATGAGTAATTAAATTTCTATCCTGCTTTTAAAAGAATGCTATATCTAACTCATGATACTTAAAATATTCAACAATATTTTAAACATCTTCATTCCCTAATTTTTATTTACGGATTAAACTGAGCACTAAAATGCTCACCTAATTTAATAGTTTATAGTCTTCGTCGCCTTTGATTTTCAAACATATCCCAACACCCCCTTACATTTTTTTAACTTTATTGGTCTATTCCTTAGCGAAAATGATAGACACACTATTCTTTTTTTTATCAGTATGCAACTGAAATCTATAGAAGTCGAAAAATTTTAACTAAAAAATCCATATCTTGAACACGGATATATCTCTTCTAACTCAAATAAAGGAAATGCTCCTTTCCATTTAATATATATATATATGTTGGTCTAACTCATATGTGATGTCAATGCTTGATTTATCCGGTTGTCTTAAATAGTAACTAGACTTTTATCGCCTATGCCAGAAAATAAACGCATCAACTAGGACGACCCTGTAGCTTATTTGGTTATTTTTTGCCCTTATTGTTTATGTAAATTTTAACTTATGGAAAAATTATTGTTCCAAATTAAACCACTCCCACTTTCCTAGAATTCTTATAATTTATTTTAGCTCTAGAGATTTCTTATCGAATTAACTTAGCATTTAACACGAAGATTCTTTTAAAAATAAAGATGCTATATACCCTGACAAATTTTAGGCAGCTACCATTAGAGAGATATATTTGATTATTAAAAATTTTAGCTCAGTAACATCTAAAATATTCGGAACGTTTATAAGCGATGGACAGGAAGGGGAAATCTTCTTTCAGATCAGAAATATTTGTCAATTTTTAATTTTAATATTTTTTTCTTTTTCAGAAATATAGTATAAAATATACATAGAAAACAAGGTTTATTTGAAAAAAAATCATCATCCTTCTAAAAAAATACATCATGGGTCTAAAAAAAGATGTAGTTTAAAGAATAAGAATATATATATATATATACTCCATTAGAGAAATATATTTTATCATTAATATTTAAATTTCAACAAAAAAAATTCGATATATCCTGATAAAATATTTTATATTAATAAATTAAATTTTAATATTTTCCTCAGAAAATATATTAACAGTATAATGTAAAGCATGCTTACACTATTTATTTTTTTAAAACTTATTTTGCATAATTTTTTACCTTAACTAACCGTGACCAACATCAGATTATTAAATAATAATGTAAAAAAATTTTTCCATAACCTCATAGAGGGAGTGTCAATTCAATATGCTAATTATCTCTCGTCATATCTTCATTTTATTGCCTAAGCTCTCCATCTCTTACGTAGAATCAACCATTATACTCGCCAACTTATATCTTGCCATAGTTTCCTTGATCAGATAAGCTCTCAATTCACTACTACATTGAGTTAGAGCCCCATATAAAAGAAATAAATTATTAAGGGAATTAGTATGATTTCAATTCTAATATAATTCTTTAAACCTTATAAACCTTATACCCTTAATATTACTTTTTCTATACATTCATTCAACTTATATAAATTTAAATAAAAAGATCTAAATTCAAAATAATTAAAACCAAAATCTTTAATATTAATTAAAAAAAGAGAGAAATTTTATCTTAATGTGTAATGGCTAAAAAAAAGTACAAATCTTAAACTATATATATTAAACATATGCTCTAAAATGCAAGCAAATTCTCTTTATACATTTAAAAAAATAAAAAAATATATATTAGGAAATTATATAATATAAGCAACTATATATTTTAAAATTTTATTATAGCTTACGGAAAGGTGATTAACCAGAAATCTTATAGCGGAAATTAACTTATATATCAATAATATTGAACCTAAAATATAAGAATCGTTTCAGAGAATATTCCTCTTATCAAATCGATTCCAGTAATATTTCTTTGTAATTGACATAGTCTGGTTGGCTCAATGAAGTCCCCCCCCCCTTTTTTTTAGAATTATAACCACACCTATTTTCCTTTGTCCATATTATATATCATGCGCAAAAAAAAGAAATTAAAGTGTAAAATTAATAAAAAGGTTAAACCTAGATAATTAATTAAATATTCAATTCATGATGCGATTAATTAAAGTTTACTAGAAAATACTTTCATAAAATTTCTGGACACACCTCTTTCTACCCCCTAGATTTATTAAATTTTACGAGGAAAAAGTAAAGTAAGCTGAGAGGTGTCTCTCTTTCCTATTGAAATAAAAAGAATGCTTATGTCTTAAAGAAGAAAAAAAATATCTAACGGAACTCTCATCGCCCAAGTCACATTATATTTCTTTTCTGAGGTTAAGTGAATGCAGTATTTTTTTGAAAATAAAGGTGAATATTTTAAATGATATAATTATTACATTTAGGAGCTATGAATCTCTATTTTTCTTTCCTTAAATTTAATTTAGGAATCGAATTATTAACCCGGGTCTTTCCTTTCCCCCTTAAACTTTTTCGGGTAGGTTCGGGGAAACAAAAAAAAACAATGTCACCAAAGAAGACAAACCTAAATAGGATGCCCTAGTTTAAAAGCTAAGTCAAATAAGATACAGTCATAGTAGTACTGTTTTTTTTTCTCCAAAATTTTAATTACGGCTCATTATTTGAAAAAACAAGGCAGTTAGTTACTCAAATACTTTTTATGTATTAGCTGCATTATATTTAATCCCTTCCCCCCTCATTGTTCACACGTATTATTTGGGGTGAAGTTTTAATTTTGCAAGCTGGACACCTGAACTTTATAATTTTTGGAAAATTATTTGTCTTAACGAGGGATGGGAGGAGGGGACAAGTGGATACAAAATTTATGAGCATTCGTAATCTCTTAATTTTAAATAATTTATTGATGGGCAATTTTTAAATTTGAAAAACCTAATGAAGAAGCTACTCAAAAAAACAATAACTTCGTTACATTTCGCGTCTGCAAAATATGAATGTCGTTACATTTCGCGTTATTTTTATTAAAAAGAGTAACGCCATTACTTTAGTTTTAAGTATTACATATCCGGTCAAAAAGATACTCCTAAAATGGCGCTCAATAAATGATTCAAAATCTAGAAATCCTTATTCCTCGTGGATACCATATCCGATCTAAAAATAAAAATAAACTAAACAATTTAACTTCGCCTCAAAAATGTATAGGTTTCATTAGATTTAAAATGTTAAAAGAGGGATTTAAAAAAATTCATGCTTATTTTTTTTTAAAACTTAACCAAAATATTTAAAAGATTTATTTTTTGCTCCAAAACAAATTGATTAAGACAGGTCAAGCATGTGTTTTAATTATAAACTCAAAAAATTAATTATTAAAAATTTAAAATAATTTTTTTATTTAAAACAAAATTTAAATAAAAAATATGCATTTTTAGTATACTTATTTATTACTTATTATATACACTGTTAATTATCGAAAAATAATATTTTTACTGTTATAGTTAGTAATCTTGTTTATATATATTTTTTTTAAATTAAAATTATCTAATAAAATAATTAAAAATAAGTTTAATTTAAAAAAATAAATAAATTTGTAAATTAAATTAATATAAGATCAACCCCTTATATAATTTATTTAATACATATTACTAAAATAATGTTTAAAAAAGTTATATATATATAATATATAATATTTAAATTTAAATAAATAAAAATAATATAATAAAATGTAAAATAGAAAATGTAAAAGGTCTTTAATCTCCATGCGTTCCCTCTATTCCTTCATACATCTTCCAATGAATCCTCATGACTCCTGCTGCATTCAATTTTATATTTCCTTCTTTTTCCTATTACAAATATTTTTTATATAGTAAAATTTAAAACCAAATTTTATATTTATTCTACCAAATTGTATTAATAATATTTTCTTTATTCTTTGTGAAAAATATTTATATATACTACAGAAAAAATTATTGCTTATTATGTTTTATATTGAGCTATGCGCGATTTAAAGGGATAAGATTTACTAATTTTTATTAAAATTGCATTATATTGCTTTTAAAATATACCTTCGGAATTTGGATCATCTTTTCTCTGTTTACAATATGAATAATTTAGTCATATATTTAATCCCCCTTCCCCTTCCACCCACTCCTATATCGAAACTTTCTGGGTAACTATTAATATCTTTGAATTTAAACTATTATAACTTAAGGATTAAAGATATCAGATATAAATAAATTAAACCAAACTAAATTTAAATAAGATCCAAAAAAATTATTAATAATTTTATTATTTAAAATAAAAAAATTAAAACTTTCAAAATTTTGTTTTATATATAAATTCCTTCTTTACATAATAATTTTTAATCATTTAAAAATTTAATTTTTTAAAAAATAAATATTATTTAAAATATTACTTTTTTTAAAAAAAAAAATGAAAATCGCCTAATTAAAAAAGTCATACAAAAATTAAAAATATTAAAAATTAAAAAAAAAAAATATTATCATAATCCTATATTTATATTCCTTTCCTAAGTATTGTTATAGTGGAATTTTTTTTACTTCTGAGAAATCCTTTCTCTAGAATGGCTCAAAGAAGGTGGTCCTCATTAGGATTTTTAGTCATTATCTACGTCATATTCTTCTCCCCTTCGATCAAAGCTCAAATTATAAGAGGTATTATATATAAATAATCAAAATGTAACTATTTGTCCAAATAAAATTCACCAAAAATCGTAATAATTAGTTATAATTTGTATATAAAACGTATATTTGTAGTAAAGGTGAGGAGGGATTCAAAATCGAAGTATTTTTTCATCCTTATATTTAGAGTAAATGCAGTTGAAAACTGCTATACGGGAATATATTTCATTAAAATATTATATGTATTTTGTTCTAATGTGCTTGAGATTTAGAACTAATTACGCATAATTTTAAACTTTAATCAGTAAAATATATATTTTTTAATAGTAATTTTAATCAATTCTGGTTTAATTTTATATTCTAACTTGTGATATGGAAGTTTTAATGTTAGTAGTTTATTGATATATTACGAAAGTTAAATTTTTTTAAAAAATTAGTATTATTCAATTCGAATTTAAATTAATGAATTTTTTTTTGTGAGTTTTATTTCTAATTATACAATTTTTTAGGCTCAACAGCTTATACTAAAATTCATTTATTAAAATATAACCAGTCCCTAACAGAGAATTTGAACTTATGGAAGAAGGAAAGTGGGTACATTTTTTTCTGTTGTGAATTTGTACATTTTTACTAAATTTAACTTTTAAAAGTGATAATTTTAATTAGATTCAAATATCATATCAATTTTATATAAGATGATATAGAAAATATTTGTGTTTTCCTTTTCTCTAAATAAAAACAATTTACTTTTATATTGCATATAATATATATTTTTAGTTTCGCTGAAAGGGGAGGGGGGCATTATTTTGTTTGGAGGATTTTAGGACAAAATTTAAACTTCCAGTGATCAAATAATTTTTACATTCACCAGGGTTCAAATCTCCCAGATCTAACCCTATCAGTTGACTTTTTATTTTGAATCATATAATAAAATTTTTAAATATTATTCAGACATAAATTTTTTTTTCTATAAGGGATTCCAGATAATTTAATGATCCACCCACTTTTGAAAAATTAAACTATCTAAAAATTAGATCGCAAATCTTATAATTATTTTTTTTGAATTCGAATTCGATTCATTTGACTTAAAAATATCATGATTATTATCAGAATTATGAAGAGATAAAATTGTCTAGATATAAATACCAATACATGGTTTAAAAATATATTCAGATATTGATATAGATATTATTCTGTAAAAAAATGTATCTACACAAATACTATTATTTTGCAATACATTTTCGATACAATTTTTTATTATAAAAAATATTAAAGGTATACATAATATCTCTTAATTAAGAATTTATGTCTAAATCTCAAATCATATTTATATGAAATTATAAGAATCAATGTTGGCTGGCAATTAATGATGAAAAATTGCTTCATTTAAACCGATTTAAAACCGGCTAATTTAGTTTGTCCAGAAAAATATTACGCAATCCTGGAAGATTTTGCTAATAGATAGTACAATGTTTATGTCCAAAATCTCGAGGATTGGGCAATATTTTTCCGCCAAAATATTATGTTATTCGTTTTTAAAAATCAGCTTAAATGGAGCGATTTTACATAAAGGAGGGATTATTAACTAATAAAAAAAATGATTCAACCCCATTTATCAAAATCAATAATTAAAATCTCTAGATAACTTGAATAATGTTTTTAGTTTTTCAAAAATCGATGGGTTAATAAGCTATTGAAAATGAGTTAAACATTTAATATAGATTGAGCATTCTGAATCTGTATTTTTAGATGCATTGCGGTTCAAATCAGTTTTAGTGTACTATATAATTGTTTGTTTTTACTATGAGATATTATCTTTAAAAAATTTTTTATGAATTCCCTAAGGAAATACACCTTCTGATGTTAGGCTAATTTCCTTCTCCTTTTCAATGTCTGTAGTATCAATATTATATTCAAATCAAATATATAATAGATGCTATAATAATTTGTAAGTAAAGAAATAAACTAGGACTAGTATGACCGCAGAAGACTTTGCCAATTTATTTTAATCCCATTATTAAAAGATAATATGTTTTAAGATCAAAATACAAAATATTATTTTTTAAACAATTGTTTTATAATAATGTTTATTCACATGCTAGAATCGTAGTCCTAAGTTAAATCAATAAATCAAGTCAAATCTCTAACTTTCTCGGAGGAAGGGGTTACTCCTTTAAGTGCCTTCTATCCCTCCATGAGCCCATTACGTTAAGATCCCCTTCTGAAAGTTTATGACAACTTTTAAATATTCTAAACGGCTGTGTTTTTTGGTCTAGTTTTGACTAATTTTATCTTTCTTATGTTATCACCTTTTCGGTTGGGCATATATTGGATGGTTAATAGGTGATTATCAATAATTAATAACTTAGGAAAGGCAGATAAAAATAAAAAAAATGGTTGGTATAATTTGCGGTATCGGTTTCTCATTCAATCCCACTGGAAGTTAATTAATATGTAAATATCGTTTCTACTATATCTACTATTAAGCAAATGGCACCATTAGATTTGGCAATTTTGTAAATTTTAATACATATCTTTTAGTATAACACCCTTGAAGTAAAATATAGAGAACATGTCTGATATCTCTAAAATTTTCAACACAGCCACTAAGTCTAATGCAACATTAAACACTCCATTTTATAATTAAAATAAGTTAAAATCATAACAAATACTATCTTGTTGTACTAATTGGTTCACAGAATTTAATTACATTGCCTTTTAGAATGGTTTTAGCTCTGATTGCCACTTAACTTTCTTAAAATATTCATGTATTTTATCAATAATCCTTAAAGTATTTCAGTTCTTTTTTGCAGTAACTACATGACCTAAAGGAGGGGTAGGAGCCATCATATATCCTTCAGGTGGGTAAGCATTATGTTTTTAAATGTGTAGGGAGTAAAAATAAATTGCATAGGAGAGTAAATCGTAGCCTGTTGCCTCCATCTTATTCCTCTCTCATGATAACCCTGATAGATTTTAGCAAGAACTACTAACATTTTTGTTTTTGAATTGTGTCTTTAAAAATATATTTTACAATATATAAATAATTTACAGATTATATTTAAAAATATGGGAGGTAAAAGGTTTTGGGGGGGGGGGGGGATTTTCCATTCGCTTAAAATGATGAATGATATCAAAACTGCCAAATTTGCGAAGAATCCCCCCTCCACCCCAAAATACTTGGTTACGCCAATGGGTTTGAATGCCTTTTTAAAATGTTTTTTACCCATTCCTCCTATCTGACCTCATTATAAGGTGGGGTAGAAGAGGTTATAAATTTGTAAAAGTGGGAGGGGAAGGGAACCCATGAAGGTACACAGCCATAAAATTTGAACAAAATTTTAAATATACCCCGGCCGTGTCGGGTCTGATATTTTTTTAAATACCTGTGCCGGGAAGGGCCTGAAATTTTTTTTTAAAGAAATAAGTCCTAACCGGGCCTTGCAAATGATACCTCTGCAAGTCTATGGAATATATCAAGTTTTAAATGTTTTTCTAGGTAAATTTAAATTAAGCTCAATATATTAATTGTTTTTATCAGGTAAAAATATTATTATTTATGATGATTTTATTTATATGGTAGGTAAAGGCTGGGAGTGTAATGAGTGTTATTATTTTTTAGTTATTAAAATCATATTTAAAAAAAATTGCAAATAAGGAATAATCTTTTTATACGCCAATGAGTTTGTTAATATATGAAACTAGTGATGCTAATTAGCTGCATCAAGATAAACGGCGGCCTGATTCATTTAGAGGATTTAGTTGTAAAAATATTGACTTGATTCAAATAATAAATTTCGATTCGAAAGCCAGGTTGAATTTCAAGCAAATCTTTCCAAAGGGTTGGGCTCTTCCCGACTAATTGCAGATGAAACAATAATAATATTAAATATTGATTTGTGTTACTAGATCATTAAGTTAAAATAATGCAAATTAAGGCTAAGATATGAGAGCATACATTTTTTTAACTTAAAAAAATGAAATTCATAATAAAATACTTACTATTTTTTTAAAAGGTAACAGGAAACATTGTATACACGAAGGAACCATGTATCAAGATGGAGATTCTTGGGATCCCAACCCTTGCACATATTGTAAATGCGTCTATGGAAAAGCAGAATGCAGGACGTACCCTTGCAGTCCATTACAATGTCCAGAAAATGAGAGATACGTTCCAGAAGGAGAGTGTTGCCCCATGTGTATAGGTAGATTCTTTTTTATTGATACCTTCACTTGGAATATTTCTTTTGAGTTATCACTTTTATAAAGAAAATGCCTATAGAGTATTATAGAGAAAGGATTATATTATATACCACCAATCTCAATTATGCCAGCTCACCCTTGATTTTTACCTGAAATTAAATTTTCTAATCCAAAAATATCTATTAATCTCTTGTATAAAATTAAAATCTTTATCAGTGTCCTCTTACTACATTATGATCACCAAAATGTTCGCCTCTGCTAGTGTCTATTTATTTTTTTAAATTAACGACCATCTATTTTTTTAAAATAATTATATTATATTTATAATTTAATCAATTCAAGTAGAGATAAGACCATAATTATCCAAATGTGTGAGATTATTATTAACTCCTCCATGAAGGGATAATCTGGCAAAAGATAGTAAATTAATTAGCCATAGGTCGATCGTCGATCTATCAGTAGAGATATCTTATATAAATATAAAAATACTGACATTTTTTGAGCCTATTCAAAATATACGTCCCCAAATGATAACTAGTTTAAAAAAAGGATTGAAGTCTATTTAAATAAATTCTTAAAAATTGACCTGCCTCTTTTTCTGATAATGATTTAAATAGATAACTAAAATATAGAGGGACAAGTTTTCGTAGTATTAACAAATAACTCAATATGATATTCCTTCTACAAGGTATTTTTTTTTAGTATTCTGTTTGTCATATACTTTTTATTATAATCTTAGAAGAAACCATTTTCAATAACATTAAAAAATAAGTAACGATTAGACAAAAGAGCAATGGGAAAACACAATCTTCTATGGTTCAAAATTCTGTATCAGTTTACAATATAGTATAATAAGAACATATACAGAAAGCTTTGACTCAGATTAAAATACCTGCAAAAAAATTAAGGCGTTATAGATATCCATATTTAATAAAATGGCATGGAATTGCCTGAGTGCAGATGAATTATTTTTATAGATAATATAATAAATTCTGTCAAAGGTGTCCTCAACTAAATACTAATTCCAGAAATTTATTTATTTTGACTAAGCAAATTAAAGATTTTTCATCCAAAGGTACATGTCATACCGCCAAAACTACAATCTTGCAAGGATTTTAATATCAATTTCTTACCTCTTTATCTTACTGAAAACGCATGGGGTCTACTCAAATGAAAGTTTAAAAAATCAGGAATCTCTGACAAAAGTTTATTTGAAGATTAAATGAACGTTCATATGGAAATCGTTATTCCAGAATTTGAGGCAGAATCTTAAGTCAAAGCCATAAAGAATATCACCCTTAGTATAAAGGGTAAGGATGAAACATTTTAATGTAGCTAGGCAAATAAGTAATGATTTTAGTACAGTAGGACAATAATTTTGCATAAAGTTTCTTATCATAAATTATATGTTTAAATTCATATTAAACTAGTAAATAGCCCAACAAAGAATGACGGGGGAATCAAAAATTTATTCTTAATTTGAGGAAAAATGAATCAGAAATTTCTTCTTTATTTGATGACGGATGAATCATAAATTTACTCTTTTTTAAAAAAAACTATGAATCTTAAATATAAATTTTAATGAGAGTTAACTAATTTCTGTCATTTTGATTAAAGTATCAAACATTTATATATATAGAATCGGTTCAGATAATGTTCGAGGGAGTTACAAAATTATAACTGTTTAGGTAAGGTTGTGGAATTTAATTCTATAAAGATTCAAGTTTGGTTAAGGTTTAAAACTTTTAATGAAGGTTTATAAAGGTTTGGTAATTTTTTTATACTGGACTTGTTCAATCTTGTTCTCTGTGTAATAGAATATATTTTGCTCTCTCGATCGAAACTTTTAGCTGGAATAGATGGCTTTTGTCTCTAATAGATAGAGTTTGGGTAGTTCTAATTTTCTTCCTTCAAAATTGCAAGAATAGCAGAGAATCTACTCGATGTCGTTAAAAGTTTTTATAATGGAACCGACTAATTGCTTAAGTTTTGCATTTTATGGTGTATTGACTTCAATTATATACCAAGTTTATATAAGATATTTTGTAGCCATATTATTTCCTTCATCTATACAAATATTTGATATCCTTGATGAAGATTCAAAATATAGAGAGGGACAGAATGAATAATTTTTTAGCTCCACTTCCTTTGATTTTATGGAAGGGATTAGAAAATGGCAAGAGAAATTAATTTTCTATAATTATAAATTATTATTAATATAATGTAACATAGAGTTACATAATATTTTTAGTGGTTAAAAAAACAATTTTAATACATAACACATAGAGATAAATAAAATATTAACAAAAAAGAATTTATATTAAAAAATATATTATTTATTATTTATTATTTATTTTTTATTTTATATTATTAAATTTTATAAAATAACCTATATGCACATGTTTAAACAGTTTATAGGGGTTATATAATGGTTCGATTTGCTTTCTTATTTTTTTTTTAAGAAAAAATAGGTTCAGGTTTATTAAATAAATATTAAATTAAATAGGTTCAGTTTGGTTAGTTTTCAACCTTCTGATGGTAAAATAGGTTAGTGAAGTAAATATTTAGTATATTTTCAACTAGGGGGGGGGGCACCTATACCACTTTTTGGAGGCTGATTTGATTCGATCCGATATTATAGATATTAAATTGATATCGGCTGCCGATTACAGATCATATCCGATATCATATCTTATTTAGTATTCTGTAAACATGCTAATAGTTTTAATTTTAAATGCATACATCTACTCATCTCACATATACTTTATAGAAGTATAACATCAATAATTTAACTATAACATAAAATAAATCACTTATTAAATATATTATAATGATCAATTATAGTTTATATTCATGAATCTAAAAGTATACATAAACAAATATAATATGAAATTTTAAATAAATTTTTTTTAAAATTAAGCCGCCATTTTATCGGATATGAAAACTTTATTAACCGGTATTTTTAAAAAGATAAAATATCGGCCCGATCAGATAAAAAATATTGGGACCATCCCTACTTTCAAATATGCAGAAATTATATAGGTTTATTTTATTTCATAATAATTTAATTATAAATTTTGTTCATGATATATTTTATAATAATAAAGAAGTTTAAATTTTGAATATAGTTATTTTAGCTGTTAAAAAAAAGAGTTCGGAGATATCAATGAAGATAAAAACTCTAGCCCACATCAGGATTTAGTATTAACTGGTTTTGATGAAAAATATATAACCCTAACCATTTCATAAACACTAATCCTAGTCCACATTAATTTTACTCCATACCCAGTTTCGAGAAAATACATCTTATCTTTCCTTCCTTAAAAATAACATATATATAAATATACTCACTTAAAAAATAATTAAAATCTAGATTATTCCAAGAAAGATTCATATGATCATAAGCATCCTTTGAATGTTCCCGATCCCAAGGCTAACATTATGGATATTGAGGAAGATAGGAAACAAGAAAATAGGAATTCAGCTTCGGATAACGGAGAAGGAGATAATGACGAAGATGAAGAGGATGATATTTCGGATCCAGTTTATGTTAAAAAAATATATTTAATATTTTGTAAAAGTTAAAATTTTAATCACAAATTTTTAATAAAAATAATTAGTTTTTTATGATAATATCTCTTTATAATTATTAATATTTTATCAGGATTCAGAAAGTTCGAAAAAGAAAAAATTAGCTAAACTTTTATTATTTTTTCAATAAGGTTTATATATTTTTGTACGACATCAGATAGATATATACAAATAAAAGTAGAGTAACAAGAATTTTATTGTATATAATAATTTTAAACGTTTTAATTTTAGGATCAATACCATCGTTACCCACAGAACATGGTTGAAAACATGGTAACTTCTCTATTTATCTCATATAATTTTATAATTATACTATTTCATTTCCCAATTGTATTACATCAAAAAAAATTATTTAATTTCTTTTCTATATCCCATAACTTTAGAACAATGAAACCAAACATTTAATAGGAGTGGGACAATCGGTAACATACATTAAATATATCAAATCATAATTATATTGATATAATATTTATTTTTTCATAGGACAATGCCTACCAGCAACACCCACAACAACACCCACAACAACAAACACAACAAACCACACAACAAAGAGTAAAAACCCCTAGGAATATTTTGATTTTTGGCTATAATTTATTTTGTACCCCAAAATAAGATTTGTATAAATTATTTTTAACTGCTTTTTAAAATTTTTATAAAAATAAATATATTTAATTTTTATTTTAGGACGGAAGGCCTGGACCACATGGAAGACCTGGTTCAAGGGTAAATAAACATTTTATACGATACGATTTAATTAAGAATATATCATCTTTTAGGCTACCTTTATTAATGATTGAATCATTTTGTTCCCTTTCCCCTTTTAAAATGCTAATATTATTTTAATCGAAGATAGATTATTGTAACTCATTTGCCATTTATCTACTACCCTAAATCAAATTATATACCATAAATTTTATTTTTGTAACCATTATATTCAAAAAAAAAATTCGTAAAGAGAGAGAATGTCATATAACTAATTTATAAATCTTATCGAGTTAGCATATTCTATTCATTAAATGATGTCAACAATAATTAAAGATATTTAAATTTTTAAATCGCGAATCAAATTGATCAAAACAGTTTAAGTTACGTTCTGTCCAATCCATTGAAAAAAAAAAACCATACTATAATTTCACGAAGATTGAATCGCTATGATAAAATTTTCAAAAATACTGATTTATTATTCGTGAAACTCATAGATCCAAAAATACTCAAGTTAGAAAATAGGAAAAGTCTTACAACCCTAACGAGGTTTGAGATACTTGAATAATTTATTTATGGAAATTAGGCATTTATCTACTAGTCTTACTTTAAAATGGAATTCATTACACAGATAGAATCTTTCTATTATAACTTGCATTTGAAAAATTTATTCTATTAGATACATTTTTAGATCTTAAAAATATCTTTATCTAATTCTGCCATATTTAAGGCAAAAAAGACCTTTATGTAGATGCCAGCAAAAGCAGACAGTCTTAAAAGAGCTCTCAAATTTTAATAAGTTTTATATTAAAAGGTCGTATGACGAGGATAGATTTAGAGGTAACATGTATTTTGTGGAAGAATGGAAAGTGCTCATTGATTTGATAAATATATGTTTCCGAATAGGGATTTTTATTAAACAAGACAATACGTCATGTCATACAGCAAAATTGAACAATAGATTTTTATTAGACAGCGGATTGGCTTTTGGAATGGTTTGTATCAAGACCTGATTCAAATCGAAAAAAAATATCTGGATTTTATTAAATAAAGGCCATTACATGTTAACATAGATCTAAAAATGGGATTTATATGGTTAAGTATTTGTAAAAAATCTTACCAAAATAAAGACAGACTTTGATTTGAACTCAGCTTAAAAGAACTAAAGCCGTCACGAGCATGAGTTAATAGTGATCTAACTATGTTATAGAACTTAAATGGAGACTATTTTGATCTCTCAATAATATGAGCTTTTTGAGCATTTAGAATTTATTTTTACTTATTAAAACTTGAATTTGGTAAGGAATTATATTAGAAAAAAAATAAACAACTAACAATGATTAAACCATTAATATATTTAATTGGTACCTGCTAACTATTATGAAGTAAGTAAATTTAGGCTATGCAACAATAAAAAGATATAAATCAGGAATACTGAATCAACAAGATTTTAAATTGTCTACATCAAGAAGACAAATATTTTAGGAAGAACAAGAAACTAAATTATACAATTATCTAATAAATGCAACTAAAATGTTTATGGGTCCTTGTTCCATGTAAATGATCTTTTTGGGAACATGGATCCTGTTGCAATTTTAATCCATTCTTTATTTATTTAAATTGTCAATAATTTTTTATAATTATTTTTTACCATGACTTATTTATATCAATAAAATAGTAGCAATAATATATCCATTTTTTATATTTAAAAATAATCAATATTTTGTAGCCCAAAAGCGCTTCATAGGAAAGCTCATCCTTCCCCGGGTGTAGCTTTCTTTCCCAATTTTGTTTTTCAGAAAAATTAATACTGTTTAAAAAGTATAATTTTTAAAAAGAATTTCTTATGCATAACATTAAATAAGTGGAATAAAACGAGATATTCATTATTCAATATTATCAAGTAGTTTTAATTTTATTGACGTTTGCCATGTAGGGCTCGCAGTCTCCCCAGTCTCCCCTAATAAGTTATGCTTCCAAAAATGATTTTAGGATTTCTTTAAGTCCCGGGTTCTAATATCAATAGGGCTGTATATATAATACAATGAAACTTAACTTAGTGTAAATGTAAACCTCTACTAAATTCAATTTTGTTAGTTTCAAATTCAAGATATACTATTATTATAGAAAGGAATTTCAAGCGGAGTGTAAGATTCGGCTTTACCCCCCCCCCCCCTTCCCCCCCCGTTATTTTATTACAACGTATGTGGAACAAATGTATGATTTTCAATAATTTTTTTAATTTATTAATTAAATGTATAGGGTGACCCTGGTTCTGAAGGACATAATGGTAGACCAGGAGAAACCGGCGCCCCGGGAAGTCCACCTGACGTAAATATAACACTTTATTTAACACCATTATATATTTTTATTTATAAAATATTAAGTAATGATTGAAATATTAAGCTGCGTTTATATCAAGTGCCTAAATAGTATCACATCACTCTACTTAGTGATGTATGCTTTATTTCGCTATCTCTTATTAATTACTGAGAGGCGATATCGCTTTCTTTTTTCTATTACCATAAATGCAGCCTTAGTATTTATTAGTAAATATAATACTTATCAGCTAGAAATATACAATTAATTTATAATATATTTTTTTATAATGCAAATTTTGATATTTCTAAAATAAATTTTATATCATAAATAATAGTTAAACGCATGGTACAGAAATGTAGTTAGCGTCACGGGCTCTGACGATAAAGCTGACACATATGGTGCCGCTAGGATGAATTATATACAAGCCCAAGTTGTAATAAGATAATATTTTATATATCCACATAAATTAAAATCATTTATTCTACTTCCTCTTCATAGTCACCGTTTTATAATTTCTCCAAATTGATTCCCAATTATTATTTTATACAAAATGCATATTGAAATTATATTTTATAGGGTCCGCCCGGTCCTAGAGGAACAAGTGGACACACTGGATTACCTGTAAATATTTAGTTTATATATATTATTTTATTCAAAATTAAACGATTTCAAATTTATGTTATATATTTTTTTTAACTTAGGGAGGCCAAGGTTTGCAAGGACCAAGAGGAGAAACTGGCGATCCTGGGCCATTGGTAATAAATTATTTATGTTATTTTTTTTTATTATACCATATCGATTGCCATATGATAGCATAGTAATATGTAAATGACCATTCAAATCGAATTTCACAATCATGATTTAATTCAAGATAGCTCTATGCAGTGACCTAGAGGGACAATTGATGAATTATTTTATGGATGCTTCATTTACATTTATACAATTTGTTTTATTTATTTATGTATAAAAATTAAAACTATTTTTTTAGGGACCACCAGGAATGCCAGGATCCCAAGGCATATCTGGAATACCTGGAAAAGATGTAATTAAAATTGGATCGTAATTTTAGAACAAAAAAAATATTGTATTATTAATTTTTTGCGGGAATTTTTAAGCTCTATGTCAATAAAATTTTTGTTATTTTTGAGTCGATTAATTAGATTTAAAATTATATATATTGGCCAACATATACAATATATAGGATTAGATATATGACAGAGGATTAGACTAATTTAGAATTATTAGTAATTGCCTTAATGGTCGAATAAATATATGAGCTCGCATTTAAAACAAATCTTATCTATATTTTCAGGGTGTTCCTGGCAGAGATGGTGAAACTGGACCTAGAGGAGAACCGGGACCATTAGTATGATTTATTTATATTTTTACAAAAATATACTATTTTATTATTTAAAATATAATTTAAAACAATTCATTAATAAATAAATTATTATTTAAATTCTTAAACTCGATTTAATTTTTTAAAAATTAATTTATATAAAATACGTAGGGACCTAGAGGAGCTCCTGGATTACCCGGATTCCCTGGATCGAAAGGACATATGGTTTATTTAAGAATATATATATTCTTTTTCCGCTATTTAACATTTTTTTTTTCACTCATTTATTTATTTATTCATTCATTTATTTATTCATTCTTTTACTTAAATAAAAATAATTTAAAGGGATTTACAGGTCCAGATGGACCCAAAGGAGATAAAGGCGAACCAGGAGATAGGGTAACATTTTTTTTTTGAAAAAAACACCATTTAATTGCTTTCTTTATATTGATGAGGGGGTAGGGGGAGTGAACTTTCTTCCCGCAACTTATAAAGTCTCATACATGTGCGTACATGCGAATAATTTTATATAATGATTTCTTTTTCATAAAAATAATTATCTAAAATAAATTTAATTTTTAAAATATATATATTTTCTAAAAAAAATTATGATTTATTTTAATTTTTTTTTTTCAAAATAACAAACGTCTATTCCTATCAACAGTAGTATAATAGATGATTATTGCGTGTTATCTTGGTAAAAAATTTCTGATGAAAAAATTTCTTCTTGAAAAATTAGTTTTTTTTTCCATTTGATAATTTAATAAGAAAAAATATCATTCTATGATTTTAAAACTATTGCAAGACAACGCCCCAACGATGCAGATGTTATAATAACATTTCTTTGCCAGATTACCATAATTATTTTACAAATAAAATCACACAAAATATTTTTCAGAAAATTGGAATTTTACAATATCAATTGTGGGGCTTTAAGCGAGAGGGATGATTAATATAGGATCAGTTGAGAGTTCTCCATTAAAAAATGCTAATAACCCGAAATATTAGTATTATAATATGCTATCAAGACTAAAAATAAATTTTAATTTAGATTTACAAATAATACTTTTATCATCTTTCAAAAAATTGTTTCGATCATCTTTACGGATATTAATCTATCTCCTAATCTCAACACGAAAGCAGCTAATTTTCCTTGATCAAAGCCCCACTAATAATCATTTATTCTCATAAAGATAATATCCATCATAAATAAATAGTGAGATTTGAGAGTATTTTTTTTACTACTTTAATTTTCATAAAGATCTATACCTGAATGCTATAATTTATTTAATTCAATTATCTATAACTCTGTCTATATTACGGCGTGAAATAGGCAACTGCTTATCCGCTAAGCATAGTTTTTGGAAGATAAGAAATCTTTAGAAAATCTTATTTTTGGGAGAGATTTCCACTCATCGTGAAGCTATTCAAAAATACACATAAAATTCAAATACCCGCATACCCAATAGATTCTAATGAATTTAATTTTTTATAAATTTTCATGACTCCATATTCAAAATAAAAACCATACCCTAACCTAAAATAATATATTTATTAAGGTCTTTCTTGGCTGTGATTAAAGCTTTAATCACCTAAGACACACAACACATTCTAAGAGCAAAATAAGTTACTTCACTAATCTGTATGTTGTTTTTTTAATGTATCAACTAAACAAATAATAAATTCTCAACACAATTGATAAAAATTTTTTTGTTCAAGCATTTTGTTGAGTTTTAAATATTCTTTAAATTTTGTCAATTCCAACAAAAAAGTCAACATACTAAGTCAGAAGTCATAACAAACCCGTTCTTTCAGCATTGTTTTTTTTAAAAAAATTCTTAACAAATTAACTATTTAACAATTCAATTAATGCTTATATACATTTGAAATTATATATCCATTACAACCAAAATCCTTCTAAATTCTTAAATAGTCCATAATTTTTTTAAACAAAGTTCAACGTTTAGTTTGGTCAAATAAGAAAAATATTTATCATGTAGAAATTTAATGTATACAAAACATATATACGAGAATTATTTATTATAGTCGAAACCTTTAGGTACTTGATATTTTTATTTTATGTATATGTGTTACACAAAAGTATTAATTATAGATATTATATCTACATAAGTACTCTTTGAGGCGTTATTTTACTTTTGGGTTAATAATAAAAAAAATAGGCAATTTATTTAATAATAAAAAAAATAGGCAATTTATTTTTATGCTTTGGCGTTATATATCATTTAGAAATATTTTTAATTTTTATCCATTTCCAATATCCCAATCAGATGGTTTGAGAAAAGCCCAAACTCGGTTAAGCCAGTTTTAAATCTGAACCCATTTTTAAGTTGGCTTTGAAACTGAATAATTAAAGAAAAAACGAAGGTTTGGTTTAAATTTTTAAAAAAGGTATAAATATGCCAAAGGAAAACATATATATTACAATTCGTGACTATCTTATTTCCTCCAAGATTTTAATTTTCCTCTTTAATGACAAGTTGCGAATTCAAAATGTGCCATTTCCTCCCATATTAATTTTAATAACAATAATTCTTTAATATTATTTGTTGCAGATAATAACTAATTAGCTTAGATTTCATTTATGCAAACCGAATCGAACCTTTATGAAATGAACCTCATAATTTTCTGAACCATAACCAAACATTGATGCCAAATCTCTAAAAGGCGCGAATAAAACCTAATAATTTCTCTAAACCGGTTAAAAACGTTTTGTATATAAATTGTGATTCATGTGTTTGATAATTCCTGTTGATTTTTAAATTTTATAATGGTAATTTTTAACATTCACCAAAAAAAATTTTTATTGTAGCATTTTAAAATATTTTGTTAATTTGTTGCTTGATTATATAAAATTTAGATATAATAATTGAATGTAGTTTTCGTGATAAAATAATTTTCATTATTTAAAAGTGGTTGACTAAAATGCTCTACAATTTTAATATCAAATCAAATATTATTTTATTAAATATTATGGACTTATGGATTTGGAATTCTAGGCCTAGTTTACTGCAAGCGCTTATCGCTGGTAGAAATTGTTCAAAATAATGTAACCAATAAGCAAGCACACGATTAAAATTTTTTAAATTGATTTAGAAACACTCAGATTTTGGCTTGCTAGCTTTAATCATGAACGTTCTGGTATTTTCATAGCCGTATACGTTTTATCTTTACTGATTAATTATAAATATTAATTACACTTTGTTATAGGGTGTGTACTGTATATTTTCTCAATAAAACAAGTTCACGCTTTTTTTGTGGCTTTCTATATTGTCATTTTTTAAGACTAATTTTGAATAAATATTACAAATATTAAAAAAACCCATATATTAAAAACCAGAATCTTTTTAAGCAGCTGAGCCATAACCAAACCTGAACCTTTTAGGATAACTATACGACATACCAGTCTTTGAATATATGGTATAAATATAATATACTATTTTCATAGAGATAGATTTAAAGTAGCCTATTTAATGGAATATTATTATACATTCCTGCGTAAAAAGATTATAATAAATTTAGTTTTTTGATAAAAAAAATAAACAATTTTTTTAAAAATTAATTTATCACTTACTTCCAGCTCACTCAGAACTAGTAGTGTTAAAAAAATCCAATTTGGGTCAATTTTAGCCTGAAGATTTTGCTCATTTATGTTATGGCAGAAAGATTTGGACCTCTATTTGCCAAATCGGAGGGCTTGCCTAACATTTTTTTGGCTAAAATTTTGAACGGGCCGTTTAAAGACGCTCATCCGAACTCATTTTCCATCTGAACTCGGTAAGAATGAAAATGGGTTTGAATCCATGGTTAAATTTAAAATTTTGGAATAGAGAATAAATAGGTTGATTAAGCAAAAAAAGAACTAATAAATTTTATTATTTTTCTTCTTATATTGTAAATAGGGAGAAATCGGCCTCAGAGGAGAAATAGGTCTACAAGGTCCTACGGTAAATCATTTATTTTAAAAATATTCTAGTTATAATTATATTGTTATTTACTCTTTTTTTAAAGAATTTATTCATTAATTATGGGGAATTAAGTATTTTATTATCAATTTTTGAAAAATTCGATTGAGAAAAAAAAAATTTACAAGAAAAATGATTAATATTTTAAATCAATGTAACGACAAAATATTCTTAATATAGTTCCTTAATTTATTAAAATAATATTTTTATAGGGTCCTAGAGGTCCGGCAGGTGAAAGAGGCAAGGAAGGCCCATCAGGACCAGCTGTAAGTGTATTATTATAATATGATTAGATAAAATACGTGATTGCCTATTCTTTTAAAGGACATTTGGTTAAGCAATATTTAATTTTAGATAGGTTGATATCTACTAATACAGGTTTTTATTAGCTAACTTTATTTTGCTTTAAATTTATTTCATCTTCATATTGTAAATATAGCTAGGTAAGAATTAAAAATTGTCTATGTGTGCCAAAATCCTACAAGCATTAAATGATTTTTTCAAGCTTGAAATTTTATTTTTTTTAAAACCTCGAGACTGAGATGATAAAAAGACTAAATAATAGAGCAATTACCTAACATATATAATATACATTGAAATAATTTATTATGATATTTGAAAGGGTTTAAGAGGCGTGGAAGGAATACAAGGCCCTCAAGGATCTCCTGTAAGTAGCCAACTGTTTTTCTTTATATATCTAATTTAATTAGTAGCATTAAAATAATTAGAATCTATTTTCTATAAATATTATTATGCAATTATCAAATCAATATTATATTTATAATAAAGGGTGCAATCGGCCCTTCTGGATTACCTGGATTTCCTGGTTCGGCAGGCGCCAAGGTAATTAAAATATAAAATATTTAATAATATAAAGTTTGATATTAGAATTAACTTTTTTTCCTATAATCACATACATGTATATCTGTTTTTTATTTTGAATTTTTTAAAATACATTTTTATTTTGGAAATTTAATAAATCTTTTAAAATATTATCTATTTTTATTATTATTTTTTAAAACTTAAAATTAAATTATTATAATTTTAGGGTGATTGCGGACCAAGTGGTCCTAAAGGAAGTGTAGGATTGCAAGGACCGAGAGGAATCAACGGAGAACCTGGTCTACCCGGAGACGCTGGCCCAGCTGTAATAAGAGCGAAAAAAATTATCTATTTCATAAATGTTTCGTTATTAAATATGGAGCTTTCTTAATTAATTATTTAAACAATAAAATATCTATAACAAAATTAAATTTTATAAAAATAACATGTATGCATGAATATAGGGAAGAGTTGGATCTGATGGATTACCCGGCGAAAAGGGAGCAGACGTAAGTTATTCCAATATTATATCTATTTAATATTTTATCATCGAAATTAAAAATTAGAATTAATATTTTGAAAATATTTTTAAACCTCAATTCGGTAACCAAATTTATTAGAAAAAAATGCATAAAATCAACCTATAATTATACTAAGATTTATATTTTTTATAGGGTCAAACTGGACCTATAGGGTTTCCTGGTCTGGTAGGACTTAGAGGGCCACATGGAGCACAAGGAAAGGAAGGTCCTTCCGGGAAAAAAGGAGAACAGGTGATTAATTTTTTTTAAATGAGTTATTTTTGGTGTAAAAATAGAAAATTTTTTAATCCAAAACTGGTAATACACTATTTTATTTTTTTGATATTATATAATTATAAATAAAATCTTATATATCTAGGGAATTCAAGGAGAGCCAGGAGTCCGAGGGGAAGCAGGAACAAAGGGTTTACCTGGAGTACCTGGAGAGACGGGGCTAACTGGACCTGCCGGTGAAACTGGGCCTAGAGTATTAAAAATTTATCATTATAAAATTTTTTTTCTAAAATTATTCTTTTAAATAATTATCACTCGAATAGTAGAATGATTACAGATTACATTTCTCTTAAAATTTAGATAATTTTACTTAAAAAAATCTGTGTTGTATAGATCATGATTTAAATAATTAAAATAAGATATAGAGATAGACACTCATTGTGTATTATATAAAAATAATAATTTTCCTATTATTACATTCAGGGACAACGTGGTTTGCCCGGCACGCCTGGGTTACAAGGACCAGGAGGAGATAGGGTATTTAATTTTAGTTAAACCAGTATCAATAAAAATAATAGACATACATATTTAAATTTGTTATGGGTTTTACATTTTTGGAAAATTTCGTTTTTTACGGGTTTAATAGTATATGTAGAACAGAAAAGATCGGTTTATTCAATTAGTTACAAAATTAATAAATACTTAAAAATCAAAACATTTTAAATCTATTTCTGCATGAATGATAAAATTGATTCTATATTCTTTTTATATAAAATCAAGGGTCTACCAGGAGATTTAGGTTTACCCGGGTTAACAGGACCTGGTGGTCCAAGAGGTCTACAGGGAGAAAGGGGGCTAATTGGTCTGACCGGGGGTAAAGGACCGACGGTATATTTAAAATGAAATAAATTATAGCATTATACTTTCCTTAAGAAATGTTTTTTATTATAACTAACTTTTGTAAATTATATTTATATCCTAAAGTTATCTCATTTTCTTGGAATATTTCAATA
Source organism: Gordionus sp. m RMFG-2023 (assembly GCF_954871325.1). Taxonomy (NCBI): domain Eukaryota; kingdom Metazoa; phylum Nematomorpha; class Gordioida; order Chordodea; family Parachordodidae; genus Gordionus; species Gordionus sp. m RMFG-2023. The sequence goes on along the minus strand of NC_088779.1, from coordinate 21,521,877 downwards.
AACAAATTTATAGTAATTTTAAGCTATAAATCATTGTATAAAATATATATAATATATGTCAGAGACTTTCATAAGTCAAATTTTTAGGCTTATCCCGAATTTTAAAACAAAATTATTTTTGGCCCGATCCTGGTTTTTTTTAAAGTAATATTTAGGGCTCGGAAATATTTAAACCTGGCTCAAATCATACTATTTTATAAACCGTTTAGGCCGTTCAGAGTAGGGCCTGCAGGTTTCTGATATCCCATTTATTCCAAGCATCTTTAAAAAATTCAATAACTTTAAATATAACATTTAATCATATGCTATAATTAATGGGAAAAGTGATTTTTTTTTAAAAAGAAACGTTAGATTTATAAAAAGGCAATATTATATTTTATTATATTAACGTTGGAAATAAATTTTTATATATATCTCATTTTTTAGGGTGATCGAGGTATTCAAGGAAAATCTGGACCAAGAGGATTTAGAGTAACTAATTTTGTATACAAATTATATAGAAAGAAAGAAAGAAAGAAAGAAAGAAAGAAAGAAAGAAAGAAAGAAAGAAAGAAAGAAAGATAGATAGATTTAAACATTAATTAAAACTAAATTATCCTTATATACATAGGGACTACCCGGAAATCAAGGACCTGAAGGTAGAATAGGAAAACAAGGACTACCAGTAAGATAAAAAATATTTTTTGAACATACAAATAATTTTAAATAGCCATTATTCTTTTATATTTTCAAATTAAATTATTATTAAACAAGTTTATCCTAAATTTTTTTAAATATTGAGCCTAACAGCTAATGCATCTCTGTAACTAAAGAACTAATTACATACTTAAATTATTTTTTCAAGTAAAATAAATATCATATAATGAAAGTATAAAACTATCATCAGGGGTCAAGAGGAGAAGATGGCAAGCCAGGTGAAGCAGGTGCTAGAGGATTGCAAGGATTGCCAGGAATGATTGGGCCAAGTGGACCTAGGGGAACAACGGTATGTTTAATTTTATTTTTACACCATTCGAATATTGACATATCTACCTTTAGATTTATACTTACATTTAGTAATATTTAACTAGAGAATGGAATAGGCCAGAGCACTAGAACTATTATTTTAGTTTTTTTTTGTTACAACAAAATGCAAAACACATTTTCTCAAAGGGATTACCAGGCCATGATGGATTGCACGGATCGATTGGTCCTACGGGACCTAAAGGCGAGAATGGAAAAGATGGCACTATCGGACCTATTGGACTCCCCGGACCACATGTAAATATTATATCATAGTTCAACTAAATATGATTAGATTTGTATTTTAAAAATAAATTATATTCATGATTAAAAGAAGGAAGAATTATTGTATCATGAAAAGGAGATCGATAATCTTTCAAATTTACGAAACTTATGTCTTAATGTTTCACTATATATTTCATAATTTACTACAAGCTTAGCGCGAAGGAGGTTAGGGCGGGCAGAATAAGCCAATATCTTAGATATTATTAGATTTTTATTTTTCCAATTTGTTAAAAATAACTTGTTTTTTTTAAAATTCTTCATGTATAAATATTTTTTTAAAAAAGGGGGAAACCGGTCCAAGAGGAACTCCTGGTTTGATAGGAGCACAAGGTTTTCAAGGTCTACAGGGGTTGCCTGGTATAGTTGGAAGCCAAGGAAAATCTGGGGATCCTGGACAACAGGGCGAAAGAGGAGAAGTTGGACCCGCCGGACCTAGGGTAATTATAAATATGAATTTTATATTAATAAATAATTTTCTTAATTTTTGAATTAATTATCTCTTAAGGCATTAAAAATATACAACTAATATTTTAATTTTTATATTGTTTTTATATTAATTTATTTTAAAAAATATATATACATAAATAGAAATCTAAGATGAATGAATGATGTCATTTTATTTACAAATATAATTTTATAGGGAGATAGAGGTGCACCTGGCGAAAGGGGGGCTAGAGGACCAGGTGGTCCTCAAGGTATAAGGGGAGCGATTGGAAGTGCTGGACCTGAAGGCCAAAAAGTTAAAAATTTTTTATTAATTCCTTTTTATATCTAATTATAATAATTAATCACCCAAATAATTTTAATTGTTAATTTTTGAATATTAATCTTAAAAAAATTTATAATTTAGTTTTATTAATTCTATAAAATATGTTTATTTCATAATTTTATATTGTTTTATTTTAGGGAGAACAAGGTTTGATCGGAGAAAAGGGATTACCAGGAACTCCTGGAATTATCGTAAACATTTTGAATTTTTTATAATAACTAAAGTTAACTTAACTAATCAGATTGATTTTTTTCGTTCAATTAGAACAAAAAGCAATGATGAAATACTTCTTTTTTAAATGGAAGATTGCCTAAATAATTTAAAAAATTTAATGGCTACATTTGAGCCGAGCTTTGATGAAAAATATATAGTCTATAGATTTCGATGTTTTGGCCAAGGTAAAATACTTTCTGATAGAAAGAAAACGCCTCATTCTTTGAACTAAGTCTCTCTAGGAAGGAAAGAACCTTGTGGTCTAAAGATGCCTATTATCCATGTGGCCACTGGAACAAAAAAGATGTTGTCCAATATTGAATATATTTTTTGTTGTTAAATGTACTTCTCATTTAAATTTTATTTCACAATTATACTAATAGAGGTTTAGCCCCATGACATGTCCCTCATTTCCTTCTAAAATATGAAAGGCTAAATTATTTGTCTTTTCCCATTTAATGTGTTTAAAACAATGGGTTTTGGAGCTAGAAAGAAAGTGGTAATGGTTTGTTTTATTTATCGAAAAAGAAAGCCATTTGAGAATTTGCAGTATATTGGTACAGTATAAGCAAATATGACACATTCTGTGCAAATATTGTTATGGCAGGGGATGACTTTAATCCATTCTTAACTGCTATCAAGATTTGCAAATTTAAAGTTGGCGAGATTTTTCAGTTATTTTATCACGTGAACATTTAGTTCATTGGAAATTCTCTTCTCCAACTTGTCCTAAACCTTATCCCGAACTTTTTGTGCCAGGACTAGCCGAGAACAAATTTATGATATTTACAGTATTAGGGCAGCTTAAGAGTTCCTAAATGAGTTAAGGTTATTTATAATCACCCAGAATGAGAGATTCTAAGGAAATGGGGTGTTTGCAAAACATTGTCATATTCATCGATGTCCGGTATGAGACAATGAACAATGTTTTAAAAACCTTAAGGAGTTTGTAGACAAACTTTAGGATCTAAGCGGAGAAGGTGGACTTTGTTTATTATTTTCGAAATGCCAATGCAAGATGAAAGGAGGATTAGAGATCTCTGTTAAATGCTTTGTTCAGATTTAATTGGATCTTGATTATATTATAAACATGGAAGATTGAGGATAACTGCTAATAAAAAAGAAATTAGAATATTTGGCAAATAAGGAAGAAACATGAGTGTTCTTAAAATCGAGTTTAAGTTAGTATGTGTTTTCAATGCATTCCAAAAATATTTGACTAAGAAGGCAGCCTTAGATTCACTTTTTATTTTGGAACCAAGTTGATATAATTTTTGCTGAGTACGGAGGAGAATCATTTATCAGATTTCCAATTATTTTTTAGTAATTTAGCATATTTCGAATATATGTAATGGGGAGAATACATATGGGGCCAGGAATCTTTGATCAGATTTTCTATTTGACACAGTCTCTAAGAAAATTAATGATTACCCCACAGATTTCTGAGCATTGTCCATATTTCTTATTATTTTGCAAGAATCCTGCTTATTATCGAGCTCGTTGCAATGGGGATGATACCGCCATCCGTTTTCTGAGCTCTATAAAGACATCAAAGGAGATGGGGATTAATTGTACACTTTTTTGTTAAATATACATCAAGTTCCTCAGCAGACTTGATGCCTAAAATTTTATGAGGTCATTAAAAATTTAGCCTATAGATTTACTATTATAATTATATTTAAATTTTGATCTTATATGCTTTATTTCTTTATTAAAAAATTTAATTATAAAAAGAAAGAATTATAAGCATAAAATCTTACAGAATGATCAATTATCAAAGTAAGTAATTTTAATATTTTTTTTAGTATTTTTGTTACTGATAATTATTAACGAAGTTTCTTGGTAGTGTGATTGCTCTACATTATGGAACATTCAGATATGCTTATTTATAATATCTAAGTCGAAATAAATCTGTTATTTGAATTTAAGATATTATTACAAATTTTATAAAATTTAGAAGAATTTAGTAGTGTGCCAGAATTCTCAATTATAATTATTAATATAAAATATTTGAATGTAGTTGGTTATTAGTGTAAAATTAGAAAGTCTAATTAAAAATAATCAAAATAAACCCTTTAACATAAAAATTAACTCATAACTAGCAATTTTTTTAAAAATAACTTACTTATATTTTATAGAGTTCCTTTTTTTTAGTCATCTCTTTTAGGAACTTTTTTTACGTCATATTCTTATATACAGTATTGCTTTTAATAAAGCTTCTTTAATTTTTTATCCGGTGTATAAATTTCTACAATATAATAACTATCTATCCTCTAATAATGTCTATTATATTTATTTAAAGGGAATACCAGGTGGAAGAGGTAGCCCAGGAGAAGCTGGACCCAAAGGAGAACAAGTAAGTGATACATTTTTTAAAATTTTAATCATGTTTTAAATTATTGTGACTAAATTTCATGCCTATTCAAATCAGATACAAGCATTTGCAAGTTATTAAATGATATGATAATATTGGTGTTATATTTCCTATATCATTACACAGGACAATACCTAAATAAATAGTAGAAAAGGATCCTAGAAATTACTTTTTACATATATTTATTTTCCACAGGGCATAACAGGACTACAGGGACAACAAGGACCAGAAGGTAAACAAGGAGAACAGGGAACAACTGGCCCTAGTGGACCTGCAGGAAATATAGGCTTGCCAGGATTGAAGGTTAGTTATACATGTAATATCACATGTATATAATATTTTGATCATTAAATAAAATTTTTGTCCTAATTAATATTTTTCTTTTCCCTCTCACTCAGAGCTTCATCCCTTTATTTTTTGATAAGACCCGGCCCAGGCCATCAGTAAAAATTTTTTTTTGGATCCAAGCCTGGCCCATATTTAATATTAAAAAAAATTACCAAACCTAGCCCAGGCCCATAATAAGTTTTTCAAAAATTTTTCCCAAGCCCCGCTCAAGCCCATATCCATTGTATTTTTTTAATGAAAAAAAAAACAATATTTAATTTATTAGGGAATCATTTTGTTTTCAATACTGAAATTTGTTTTTATTTTTAGAAGAAAAAAAATGCAATATTTTTTATAAGTTTGCAACTCTTTTAAATAAGCTAATTAAGTGAAAAATTTCAAGTCTCATACCTGACCTAATACCATTAAAAAAGTTTTATAAACCCAGGCCAGATAAATTATAATATCAGGCCCTTACCCAGCCTATGAGCCACAGGCCGGCTAGTACCCGGCTTATGAAGATTTCTGATCCCCCTTCCAAACTTAGAAGAAATGATAAATATCCCATATTAAATTCTTGCCTGTCATACCGAAAATACACTTATTTTGATATCATAAATATTTTTTAAGAAAAGTTGAAATTATAAAAAAACTCTCCTATTTCCAATTATATTCATAAGATGATGTATATTATATAATGTTAATTATAAGATTACGCGTTATCAAGCTCATTTAGGGATTAAACCCATATAAGCATTATATATCATCTAGAGGTGTACAGATACTACTATTTGAAGGTCGATCTGATCCGA